>NW_028145192.1:288142-987304 GCF_050947405.1 Trichoderma evansii | reverse complement strand
AAGTAATAGAAGTAATAGAAGTAATAGAAGTAATAGAAGTAATAGAAGTAATAGAAGTAATAGAAGTAATAGAAGTAATAGAAGTAATAGAAGTAGTAGAGGCAGTAGAGGCAGTAGAGGCAGTAGAGGCAGTAGAGGCAGTAGAGGCAGTAGAGGCAGTAGAGGCAAATTGGCGACTTTAGCTACGGCTGTTTCTCGGTACACATCATATATCGAAACGAGCGTTCCGGGACGTGCAGGGTCTATACTCCTCGAATGATTCCTTCGTCACAGAACAAGGGATCATTACTTTGAGATGTAAAAGACTTGATTCTTCTCTAACTATGTAGGACTTTTGCTGTGGCTATCACTGGGAGTGATTAAGGTTCGGGGCAAGGGCCTCCCAACACATCATCTGGTAGAGTGGCTGATATGGACTATCTGTGGGAACTGATATGGACTATCTGTGGGAACCATTTTGCCCACTGATGGAGCATCCCAACCAAATTCTTAGCTTCTTGTGTCCACCATGTTCTTTGTGAAGTATATTAGGTCGGAAAAAGAACTTCTTGCATCTGCCAGCCTTAAAGCAATTGAGCCCTTAGATTCAGTGGCTCGTGAAGCAGGCGTGCAAGAGTAAGCTTAAAATCCACTCTCCATTCTGGTTAGAAAATTCAAAATAAGGACTCGTGAATAATAACAAAGACTGCGAAGGAACTCTTTGCTAGCTGCGGTAGGTGTCTTGTGATAATCCTTTGCCTGAAACATGGCGGTATCTTCGGTCAAAGCGATGATTGCACGTGCCTCTCCTTTATTATTCTACATCAATGGCAACTCGAGCATTTGTGTTGAGGTGAAGCACGGCTTCTGTTGAATACCACGTGACCCTTGTTTAAACTTTTCCATAGCAAAAGTAAATAGAATATTACATGGCCCTCTCTTTACTATTTCTACTACTTCTACGACCTCTATTAACTCTACTACTTCTACTGCCTCTATTACTTCTACTACCTCTATTACTTCTACTACTTCTACTTTTCTAGAGCAAAAGTATATAATTCCCTCCATTTACTTCTGTTTGCTAGGCTCTTTCTCCATCTTTTCATCGTCTTTTTCTCTCTAGCTGGGCAGAGAGCCTCGCATCCCATTTGCACTCCTCCCAAGCACTATCATGGAGTCCGCAGACCAGAATACTCGTTTTGACGAGATTTTTGATGAGTTGTGTCATCGCCGGGTTCATCCCAATGACTACACGAAATTTTTCAACGAGATGCTCCCAGATCCAGCGGCAAGCATACACTAAACATCGATGGGAAAAGTTCTATGAAAGGAATTTTCCGCATTTATCCAATCCTTCTGGCATTTTGACACCCGCTCGATTTATTTAAATCGCAGATTCAATCAGCTTTCTAAATCCGACAGAACGTAAAGAGCTCCTGCCTGGACTTACGTGGGAGTATCGGCCCTGGATACCCCTTGGCTATGAGAATACAGTTCTATACCGCTTGCTGCCATCTATGTACAACTTGGTACCGCAGAAAAACGAATATCCTAAAACAGATCTTGAAGTTATGGAGGCTGCATTTCTCGGCGTGAATACCACAGTGCAGCCCCGCGAACCATCTCTGCCGCTTCACCGCCGCGCCCTTAATTTATCAGAGCAGTCTACCCACTCAGCAGAGTCAGGTGACGCAGAGGCACCAGGATTTATTTCCCATGAGCTCGGCCAGCTGGAGTGTTTAGAATGCGAGACTGCCGAGAAGTTGCCGACAACATTTGAGGAAGGTGATGATTGTGACGAAGACTGGGAACAGACTAGCTTTTCTATTATAGCCCGGCTGAGTGACTTTAGTCATATTAACGGGGTTTATATCATCTACAACATGAATCCACGCATAGAATATAGCAGCCAGCGGGAGCAAATTACACATAGCCAATGGGGTATCCCACCTAGCTCACCTAGCGAACAATTCTCATGCGCGCGAATTGGCAACACTCTACAAGATTTCGGTTTCAGGAACAAGCTGGCATGGAAAGACCAAATCCAGCATCCAGTCGAGTTGGTGTGGGTAGTGAAATCGCCAATGGGAGGCGTGAGGCGTGTGACGGTGGACAGTAATTACCAGATGCACATGTAGTTTAATTTTGGGAAATATTATTCTGCATCCCAGTTTTATTATCTAGTACCCTGGCGGTGATTTAACAAGGCCGTTAACACACGTATAAAAATATAAAATTATTCAACCGCTAGATAATACTTGAAGTAGTAGAGGCAGTAGAGGCAGTAGAGACAGTAGAGACAGTAGAGACAGAAGAGACAGTAGAGACAGCTGGGGTGCTGGATAATAAAACTGGGATGCTAAATAATATTTCCCTTAATTTATTAAGGTGTGAACAGAATGAAAAGGGGGCTTTCGGTTTTTTTTTTTTTTTTTTATTTTTTTTTTTTTTTTCACGGGATCATATACAGAATGCCTAGATGGAAAGTCTAGAATACTATTATCTTCTGGGTTTTTCCTTTGGCGACTTATGATATGAATTTTAGGTGATTCGTCATTACGCGCATCATCCCTTTATTCTAGGTTATTTATATCAGTGCATTCGGCTTGGTCAAGCCAGTTTACCAGCTAATGTTCCTTTCTCCAGGGAACCACATCCAAAGACTATCAAATCACTGATGATCCCGTGCCTCCTCGGCCTAATTGGTAGATCGCTGACCACCATGGCTCTATCACTCCGTCAGCCAAGCAAGTACCATTGCAATATAGATGGTAGACGCACTTTCATGATACAAATTCTCTACTTTTACTACGCGAACCGTCCCTTGTGAAAATACATGTACCCTATACTGAGTTAAAGGGGCCGGTTTGTCACAGAAACCACGTTTAAGTATAATCATCTCAATTGACATTCTAGATTCTTCTACCCCTATGATTGGCTTGATGAAATCTACCCTTGTCTATCCATAACCCGCCAGTAACAGACATTTCATGCCGCCTATACCTGTCTTAAAACTGCTTCAAATTTCTAGCCATTAGGCAGATTCAAGGCCTAAGCCATACCGTTAGAATATTTATGGAAAACGTCAAGAGTTGCCAAACTTACCAAGTGCCTGAGCAATGGCCTCGCCAACGCCTTGGGCAGAGTTTGGGTTCTGGCCAGTGATGACTCGCCCATCAACGATAACTTGCTCCTTCCAAAGCGCATCTGCTTTGACATAGATGCCACCCACTCGCTTGATTTCGTCCTCCAACAGAGCAGGCATGGCCTCGGACAGGTTGATAGCGTCTTCTTCTGCGTTGCTGAAGCCAGTGGCCCTGCGACCATTGAGAAGCGGCTTCCCGTCTACAACGGCATTCACGAGAGCGACAGGGCCATGGCAGACAGCTGCAACAATCTTACCGGCATTGTAGAATTCCTCAATCAGCTTGATGGAGTCCTTGTCGTTAACGAGGTCAAACATGGGCCCGTGGCCACCAGGATAGAAGATCGCATCAAACTCGGATGCCTTTCCGTGAAATTCCTTTAGGGCTACTGTTTTCTCCCAGAGATTCTTCCTGGTTTCATAGAACTTGACCGACGCAGCGTCCTTGAAGTTCTTCACTGACACTTCGTCTATCGGAGCAAGACCACCGGCAGGGGAAGCAACAACGATTTCAGCTCTGGGCTTGGTCTCATCTGGACCAATCAAGTGAAAATAAGGACGAGCAAACTCAGGCTGAGAATTGAAGCGTGAGCGACTTTTTCCAAAACTTAAAGGACAACAGTTGGGAAACTAACCAAATACCACCCAGTGGGTGCGCCATTGTTCATCTTAGCTCGGCTAGTAAGAACGAAGAGAATTCTAGGAGCCATGTTGAGTTGTTGTGAATCAGATTTTAATGCTTTAAATGAAATTCTAATGGATGAGTGAATGATGGAGGAGATATTCTTCAATGGAAGTATGGTTCCCCTTTGCCTTTTATATTTGCCATACTTGCTAAATATCAATAGAGTAAGTCTTCACACAGAATTAACAAGAGTGCATCGACGTCACCAGTTCTACAGCCATTGCAATTCTTTCCAAATAGTTTGCTCAATAAGCAGAGCCCAATAAATGGAATCTTTGAGGCCATGATTCCAAAATATTTTGGATCTCTATAGCTATATCAAATTATCATCACCTTTATCCGCTTTCTAAGCTCATGGTGGGCAGAGCCCAAACGACGGAACTTGCCGCATCAGATGCGGACTATACCGCGCGGGGCCCCAACTTGTTAAGACATGGCTAAGTAAGTTATATTTCTGTCTCTAGAGACAGAAATACACTCAAGGCAAATTCATTGGATTCATGTGAAACAGCAGTGCCAGTGTCTGTCTCTGGAGGAGGAAATCAACACAGGTGTTTTGTGTTAGGGCTGTTGTAAAAGTAGTCACTAGTCTTTAGTTTTCATTTCATTACTATAAAACTACTTTAGTTTTTAGTTACTAATAACGAATTATATTACAGTTATCTTTAGCTTAGCAACAAAAGCAATTGATTTTCGTTTCGTTTTCTTCAGAGCATTGAAGAAACTAGTCATTAGTTTTCTCCAAGGCACGGAAGCAATGAAAACCAATCTTGAAAACGAAACTAGTCTCATTACTCAGAGATTTGTTAATAGCAACTAAATTAATTTCTAATTTACAACCCTGTTTTATAAATAGGTTACCAGCGGGAAAAAGCAGAAGAGGTGAGGGACGCGGGCGACTCTGCTGGCGATACAGATGCTGTGGCTCTTTGAACCGAAACAGTTCGTGATTACCTAAGTACCTACATGTATATAGCAAAGTGTAAAAACTGTATTAATAATTATCCACATCGGGTAAGTAAAATAGCGACTAGAGAGCTTGTGTAGCTTGAACCCAGACTCGCGTGGCATAACAGGCAAAAGTCCGCAAGTTTTATTACAGCTGTGCTCACATAATTTCCGTACTCTTTCCGCTGTCTATCGGAAGAAGCCGTGCCTTTGGACCAGGATACACAAAGTGCATAGGCAATGAGCACGGCTCCGAGTAAGAGGTGCCTAAATTTAGAGGCGCACAAGAAATATTTCATCACCACTGTCAAACAGTCCCCGCCATAAAATGTGCGTTACTTCATCAAGCTGTGTGTCGCAACCAAGCCAACGCCTCGCTCATTACTATCCAAAGGGAAAGCAGCTGAAGAAGAGCTTACGATAGACACCAAGTGCAAAAGAAGTACCTACCTAGATACATGTAGTGGTAGCTGATACAGCGTGACTGGCGCTGCTTGGCTGGGCGCCAGCGCCAGAACAGAGCGGGGAGCATGGCGCGAACCTTGATGGCCTCGCCTACCCCCTTTTGGAGCAGCATTAGAAATGCCGCCAGCAAAGCAACCTCCCAGTTTCAACTTCATTTCCTCTCCACCCAAAAACGCGCACTCAGCAAAATCTGTCAATTTGTTTGTGAATCTTGTCCTACCATAATAATCGCGTTAAGCGCGCACGCCCACAATGAATGCTTCATTCGCTACATGTGGATGGGCTCTCAAATTTTCCGACAGCCGCTTATGAGAATAATTCATTCTTGTGGGATTTACCGAAACACTTGATATGGGCGAGAAGTTTACAATGACTACTCTCTCAATTTCTCCTAGTTTGCTATGCTACTCTTGGGTCAAGATGAAGCTGACTGCTCTTCTCATACATCACATATTATTCTCTCGAAGCCGATAATGCCACCGGCTTAGGAGATATGTATCTGGGTGCAGCACCTCATTCCGCCACACTGGCTTCCACACAGAATCTGACAATTCGAGCCGTTACCCGGGCGCCTCTGCGTCGTCGTTCCAGTATCTGAGCCCACAGATACCGATGTGCTCAGAGTTTCTGGCTCACCAACGGCTGGCTGCACTTCTGGCTGCAGTGTTGCTGAGTGGATGCCATACGCGTGAAGGCATTCCATGATTACCTTGGCCTTGTCTGTGAAACTTTTGACGGTTCTACCGTCGACAACGACGTGTGCAGACGCGATAGACTTGCGCTGGTCCAGTCGCCAGATGTGAAGTTCATGGACAGACTCAATACCAGGAATCTGCGGCAGTATTCATCGTCAGCTTTCATCTTTATTGCAGCGGGAGTTGAGAAAAGTAGTTGCACTTGCCATTTCGATGTCGTGCTTTACATCATCGAGAATTCTCTCATTGGGGGCAATTTGCAGCAGAATGCGGCCGCTGTTCCTCGTCAATGGCCAAGCGGTCAAAAAAATCATGACGGAGATGAAAACGCCAATCGCAGGGTCGGCATAATATCTCGCTTCTCCTTGGGCTTTCCATATGATCAAAGCTGATGCTATAACTCCAATGTTATTGATAGCATCACCAACTACGTGGATGAGGACGCCAAACATCCCCAAGTCTCTACCAGGGAGAGATGGTACGACCGACACATGCCTGTGCTCATGGTGGCCACTGGAAGCCTTTGGGTCTTGTTGTCAGGTTGAGGCATTTACCGCTCGACAAGGAAGGACTCTTACCGATATTGATCGTGTCTCTGGTTCAGGTGCTGTTCCATCACTTATCCTGGTGGCAGCGTCCTCTTCGCGTAGCGTTTCTTGTCTATGGTCAAGATTATGATCATGTTCGTGTTCGTGTTCGTGTTCATGCGCGTGGTCATGGCTATGGCCGTGGCCATGATCGTGATCGTGATCGTGTTCTAAAAGATCATATGTCAGGACTTCCTGGAGATTTATGGAAATGACTTGGGGCTGATCATACCGTGAAGAAATGACAAAACCAGCAGGTTCAATCCCAAACCAACACTTCCGACGATTAAGACGATCTTGGGTTGGTCGACGACTGCCAGTTGGATAAATTGTCAGCCCGATTCAACTGTTCTGCAACTCAAATGCTGTGTCTCACCAGTCACGCTGACAAACCGTTCAATGGCTTGAACGAGGATACTAACGCCGAGCGCCAAGAGGAATACTCCGTTGAAAAATGCGCCCAGAAGGGATGCACGTGCCCATCCAAATGTTAATTCTTGTGGTGGCGGAGTTGGACGCTCAGATATCTTAGAGAGACGCATCAGCTATTGTGTTCTTCTGGGTAGTCGGGGAGGGGGAACGGACTATAACGGCGATCAAAGCAACTACAAATCCAATCAAATCGCTCAGCTACAAACGAATCAGCAACAGCCTCAGCTCAGATGTCAACTTGTCGTACATAATGGAACGCATCTGCGATCAGCGCAAGAGAATGCGTATAAAAGCCGGCTTTGCATCAAGGTTAGAGCAGTCGGTTATCTGAAAACATGACGAAAAACGCACCAATGAGCTCGGCCACGAAGAACGAAAACGAAATGGCTATCGTCGCGATTAAACGCTGTTTACGACTCATTTGAATCGCCATATTGCTGCAGGAAAAGGAGGGTTATCTGTTTCTCCTATTGCGAGTGAGAATGCTGACGGGGATGTTATGTTCTTCGATAAGATGAAAACAGTATTTACTATCGCGAACTTTGTCGAAGAAAGGGGCTGAGAAATTTTCCAATCGGCCGCGACACCTCAAATAGGGATTCCAATGGCTGGCAAACGCACGGTTCCGTTTAGGAGCTGTAGTATGCTTAGGGCGGGGCTATTTAATACCACCTTGTTCACTACACGGCTGGATAGGATACGGGCAGCTTTAACATCAAAGCGGCTCGGGTCGCTACCTGCAAAGTAGCGTTTGACAATTCAATGTGTCAAATGCCATGCTGGGAATTACGGCGGGCATTCTGGGTTACTTTCGGGCCACTTCCGGGCCGTCCAGTGCAAACAAATATCCGATCACGATAACAATAACTTACCTTCGATCAGTGTGGAACCTTGCACAGAATATGTGCTTCAGAGCTCAGAGAACCAAAAGATCGGATTACCATCGCCGTACAAAAGATACAAGGTAGGCGTGATGTGTGTGTCTACCAAAGAGTCAAACTTACGACTCTGCATGGCGGCCTGCAGGCGGGGATTTGTTTTACTCTTGTCAGCTCTAAGACGCTTGTGGCCTGATTCTAATTATCCAGGGCTTCATAAACAGTTCCTACTTGCATGTAGGAAGGATTTTGCTCCAACATTCACTGTGCCCATTGACTGACCAGACTCATAATACTGCGCCACTGAGAGGGGTTGATGGCAAGGGGCTTTGGAGCTAACAATATGGCGATGCAGCTGGTGTTCTCAGCTGGATGTCGGTCCTCGTAGCTCCGAATTGACTCGGCCATCCTTGATCCGAGGAGTGTCCGTACTCAATTGTGACGTTGTAGTTTGATGCGCAGTAGTATGCCTCCTCAACAAGCAACAAAAATAGGTTCTACTATGAAAGCTATCTCCAATGGCAAAAATTTCCAACTGTTTGTCTTCTCGGCACCTCCTGTTTGACAAGTCATAACATAATAGCGATTCGGCTTGCTTGCCGGAAATAAAAGCCATCTGTAGTGAGACGAGTCTGAGAAGCAAACGTAACAATGCAAACTCCGAGTCGCGCAAATACAATGTTCATGCCTTGACAAATGTTACTCAAGCTATATTATTCCAGCGACCAAAAGTATTTATTATAAACAAAATAGAGCTTATATAGACTTTGCTCTCCGAGTCAGCCCATCTGGGGAAACGCAGGACATTGAGACACTGCGACTCTAAGCTGGTCTTCATCTTCAGTCCCCACAACGCTCGTGCCCCACTGAGACAGCATAGGCACCTACATGTGATGGATGAAATAAGCAGGCGGTGAAAATCCTTCGGCTGCTACAGCTCCATTTCTGCCGCCTGCTGAACCACTGTTACTATCTGCCATCTCCAATTGTCGCGCGACTGCATCAACGGCAGAGCTGATAAGCATCTCGGCAGCTGTTCGCGAGCTATGCTCCCATAGACCAACCTCTCTATGATTCTCGCATCGCGATTGCGCCCGAGCCGACATGTCCCGAAATGTCGGCCCAGCACCATCGGCTCCGCGGAGGGGACCGCATTGGTCCCATCACCTTCGACAGTCGAGCACCAACTCGGATCGCGCATCCGAAGTGTCACCAGCCTCGCCCGGGAGCATGTCCACGCACTCGACTCTAAAGGACGCCAAAGATGAGAAGCCGCGCAAGGTCGAGCACTACTGCCCTGTCACAGTCAACGAAGGATATTCGCGAGACGAGGTACTGCTGAACTTGGACTTGATTGGCGGCGATATCAAACCGGGCACCCTGATGTCCATTGCTGTCATAAAATCGGACTTGTCAAAATCGTCGGCAGGATTTGGAAGCTTTAAGAAGCTGGCGCATGACGATAATAGCAGCCTGCGATACCAAAATGATGGTCCTTGCGATCCGAAAAACCTGGGGCATCAGTACATCTTTGTCGCAAAGGATATGCCCAAGGAGGTCAAGGCCCGGCAGCCTGAGGCGGAAGTATACGTTGTGAAGCACATTGCAGACACTTTTGGAATGAAGAAGGGGTCCATTGTTCTGCTGACACCGGTACGCTCACACCCTCCATGACATATACATGCTTGTGAATGACTTTATGTGGCTGACCTGCCTTCCCTCATAGGTTGACGACGATCACCCAGTTACCGAAGCTACGCACGTTGAAATGATATTCAAAGACCAGTATCTCTCACGAGCGGATATGTGGAGGGTAGCCGTCGGAGAGCTTGCGCAGAGGACGGTGTACAAAGGACAATCGCTTCTTTTCATGGGCACCATAAAGGCTCAGGTTACCACAGTCTTTGCTAATGGGAATAGCGTCCATTCCGGCTTCTTTGGTCGAGAGACGCGGCCAATATTCCGCAGTGAATCGGCCAGATACGTGCTGTTCATTCAAATGTCCAAAGAAATGTGGGACTTTGATTCTGACAGCTCCGGCGAAATCATGTTCAATAAAGTTGTCAACGGATTTCTGCCAGCCCTGTTTAAGAGGTGGGCCAAGCTGAAAGTAAAACACTTGGTTAGCATTGTGCTATTTGCGCGTGTCGAATATGATACGGGCCTGACGAATGAGCTGGACGTGAGCGGGCTTCAATCGGATTACTATACGGGAATCCAGTCCTATGGGAACCGGCGGCCTTACAAAGACTTCTATCGAGTGGTAGTGAGCGAGATGGCCAGTGGAGAATGGACAAAAATATTGTTCCAGTTAAAGAAAGAACTCAACTATTTCCGGAGAGACATCACTTTGCATCACCAAACAGCAAATCCATCAGACGGCTCCAAGGACGCTGCGCCCGGGAATGAACCTGTCAGCCGAACCAAGGCCGAATCTTCCTTTTCCATCCACAGCAATATCCTAGAAGCTATCAATCTCGCATGCGCTCAATTCTCTCACGATTATATTGACCGGGACTTGACTAGGACAGGCATCTCCGTCGCCGTCATTAGTCCTGGCGCCGGTATCTTCGAAGTGGATTATGAGACACTACGAAGAACTACAGAGGCCCTTGTAGGGAATGGCATTGGGATTGATCTGATTTGCATGGCTCAAATGCCTCTACACTCCGTTCCATTGTTCAAATATCGGAATCCGCGGTTCTCATTAGCGGAAGATTTGTCTCAAGATCGCCATCATTCGCTATCCAGGTCCTTTCACAGTCGCGAGAGCACGCCAAATCAGCAAACCCCCGTTGTTGGAAGCTTTCAGTCTGGCGGTGGTTCATTCTCGCCATCAAAAAGCAGAGATATGATACGCCGCGTTGAACATGTTAATTCTCAAAGTAGGTGTGACGAATGGTGCTATGTTCTGCCTCAGTGGCTACACGTTTCATTCTGGACTGGTACTTCGAACGAAGCACTCTCGTATGCGGGTGTTGCTTTGTCCGTGTCTAATAGAGTGGAGCAAAACGATGATGACGATTTCAGAATAAGATGTCGGATGTACGACCTTCAAATGAGGAGTGCCCTTGATACGAATGAGATCGAAATCACGCCCCTGCATTCGGATATCAACTATCCTAGTAGCATCTTTGAGAACACTAGCTTCTCAAAGAGACGCCAAGAGGCAATCGGCGACCTCTGGTATAACCCACCGGGCCGACTTACAGATCATGTAAACGAAAACATTCATGGGTTTCAAAGATTCGCCCCTGAAAGGCTTGGTCGACCTTCAGAAAGACCGTCGTGGAAGCAGCTGCAAGATTTTGATGACTCCAGGGCCGTCTTGACTCACCAGAAGCGTCATCACCATCATGCTTCAGAAGCAGGTCTCAGAACTGATGAAATTCGGAGGCACCATATGGAGGACTTGAATGTCCTAGGCACATCACTTCCGGAAAAGAAACTGTACAGCAATTTCCCATCTGCCAGGAAGCTCTCGATGAATCAAGCAGAGATAGAAAAGCCGAATATTTTCCCCAAAAGGACGTTACCAGATCCGCTGCCCATGAACACCCTACCGTCTCCTCCACCTCCTCCTCAGCAATCTTTTACCTCGGCGCCATATCAGTCAGATCCTCTTACAAAAGTCCCTTCAGCTCCAAAGCAACCCAAATTCATGAAACAAATCAGTCTTGGGCAACGAGGCTTTGGCATAGCAGCTCCAAAGATTGTAGCGGCTGAGGTGAAAACGGAAAATGTCGCCGCAGCAGTTACCAAACCAAACGTAGTACCATTGACTCCTCGATCACGTCCTGATATGAGACCGTCCACACCTCAGACCATCAGGAGCCAGTCACCATTTTCAATCACTAAGCTCAGAGTAGAGCCCTCTGATCCTATCATGGAGAGGATGTCATCAACGCCAAGCATCCCCATTTTGAAAAAGAATGGATCTAACCGCCATGACATAGGCTTACACAATCAAAAAGCAGGAGCTCCTGCTCGTCCTTCGGCATCGCGCACTCGCAGTGATAGCCTTGAGGATGATCACGAGATGATTCAGAGCATGTTTCGACCAGAGGACCAGAAAATGATCTTGAATAAGCTTCGAGCTGGCGTCAACGTTGGAGTTGGCGCCGCACCGGAGCCTCCCACAACGATTTCGCCTACATCAGCAGTCAGCCCCTGGCTGGTTTTGCTGAATCCGTCTGATCCAGATAAGAATCAGATAAAGGATGCAAACTTATATACGCGTTGGCAGCACATATTTCCCCGTATATCTGATATGAAGATACAGAAATGGAAGGCTCTGTGCTGCCCTGCCGCAGTTCCACTGACGACAGAGTATTTTCCTACTAGGTCGCAGTTCGATACCGAGTACCAAAGGCATCCATACAGTGTGGAACAAAACGCAGATGATGAATTGACCGAGGAACCAAAAACTAGACAGGAGTTTATTAGTGAACTGATCAGCCTGCGATTTTCACAAGGGTTCCAGGTGGTTGTCGGATCAGCTGTTGCGAAGGCGTTCGGGCAGAAGATGATTAAACTTGGTGACATCTTCTCGCGCAGCCAAGTCCTTGAAGATGGCACAAGTATATTCATGTCAGTTGGCAACGTCATTCACCAACTCTCGTGCGTAAACGGGACGGAGGTCGAAGTCAATATCTACGTCAGAAAGCCCACGGCAGACATGTCGGGGTTGCCTCAAGGATACTCTCCGATATATAAACCCGCCATTCGAACGCTGTTTGATACAGACTATGAGGCTCGACGTATAGAGCTCTTATCAATTCCTAGACCCGATCGTAATTGGAATATGATTGATTCTTACGCTGCGGGTCACCACGACGAGATGATGGAGAGTCTGCGGTTCTGGAGAGCTCGGTTCGTCCTCATCCCGCTGGCTTCCCATAATCCTTCAGTGCCCAGGACCCAAAACGGCTTGTATCCTGAGGAAATTAGAATAGAGGGTATCAAACGCTTGGCCCATCTGTGGCAGAAGAATCGCTACATACCGCCATCTGAACGCAGATTCCAGACTGCGAGAGGGCGGGGGCAGCTAGATCGCAGCCCCTTGGATATTGTCTACAAAACAGAAGATCCCTCTGTTGTCATTGCAGCTGAGCTAGAAACATTGCCCCTAATTGAGGGTCTTGAGGGTGGTATGAGTAAGAAACATCAACTCGTATCGAGGAAAGATCGGTTCGAGAAGTCGAATCTAAACTTTTCTGTCTTGGCTGAAGCTATGCAGCAGCCTGTGGAGCAGGGCGGTGTTCCCCTGCGAAACCGTCGCTGGCATCTGCGACTTCATTATCATTCTTTCCTCGGCTCTGATATGACTACGTGGTTGCTGGAGAATTTCGATGATCTTGAGACCCGTGAAGACGCAGAGGATTTGGGCAATGCACTGATGGTGCCGGAGGAGCCCAAAGGTAAAGACAAGGACAAAGAAGTGCCAGAAAAGGAGAAGGAAAAAGAAAAGTCTAAAGGGCTTTTTGTGCACGTCGAAAGACGGCATCGATTCCGCGACGGCAACTATTTTTACCAGTTTGCTCCCGAATTTGCAAAGCAGCAGCCTGGCTGGTTTGGTAGCAGCAAGAAGAAAGAAAACCCCCTACCCACTACTCCCATGACAGAATCGTCAATAGGATCGGGTAGAAGCCGGTCGGTGTACGATGACTACTCTCCGGCGTCGCTAACCAGCACTCCTACGATGACAGCGCAACATGTAGCCAAGAGTCGTCCCAAGGTAATTCTTAGCAAGGTCATCAAATACGATGTTGATCCTAGGAAGAGATCATATCGTCCTGAACGAATTGACCTGCACTACGACCGTCTTCATAACCCAGACAACTGCTACCACGTTAGAATCGACTGGATGAACGCAACCGCGAAGCTTGTAGAAGATGCCGTCGACGTTTGGGAGCGCGAGGCCAGTCAATATGGTCTACGTCTCGTAGAGGTCCCCATTAGCGAGGCCAGCGCAATCACAGAAATCAACCCCCTCCGAAGGCCATATCCCATCAAGCTTGCCGTCGAGCCACCGGACCAAAAGCCCGAGACATTTTACGACCCCAACTCTCTGGGGCCGCAAACGGTGCCCACAAAATACTTTTACCAAAAGTCGATTCTACGGCACTTCGATTTCGTACTCGACATGGAGGCGGCTTCTAGTTATCCCGGCAACGTCGACATCATATACTCTTGGGGACGGCCAGACTACAGGTACACTCAATACATTCATCGCTCGGGAGTTTTGCTGGCTCAAGTAACGGATGACGGCAACTTCCTCGTGCTGGCGAACCGCCTGTACGGCAGACGAGCCGTGAAAGAGAGAGAATCTGCCGCAAGAAACTTTACCCCAGTCGACCAGCCCCATCCTCTGATGGAAAGAGGTAGCGGGCGAGCGCCATCATTTGATTCTTTCAGCCTCTCAGAATCAATCATGGCAGGCTCTTCGATGTATATGGGCGCACCAACGCCGTTACAACACCATGCTGATAGGCACCATCACCATCCTCAGCATCATCTCGCGCACCACCATCACCCTTATCACCACCATCACACTCCATATCACCACCACTCCTCACCCTCCCTCAAGCCGGTCAATTCTTCCGCCTCGCTTAGCACAATCCCATCCCAGCAACCGCCGCCGCCCCAATTCTCAGCCAACCCCACCGCGCACCTCTACGAGCCCGAGGCCATCAAGGAGGAGCTCGAGGCCTTTTGCTCCGACGCTGCCGCCCTCGAGGCTTTCTACAAGGAGACGCTGGAGAGGGGACAAATCATTCAAGGTACCCCAGCCACGGCCGCGTCGGTGAATCCACCTGGGCTGGAGGCTGTGCCGGAGACGAGCATCCCCTCACTAGGCTTACCGCCAGGCGTTTTGGCATCGCTGGATAGCGGGGCGGCGATGAGGATTGGAAGTCCGATGATGTTTTTGAGGAGGGGTAGTGTACAGTTTGATGGACTGGGGTTGGGAGGTTCAAAGAAGTGAGGGGTTAATAGAATGGAGGGAGGCTGTTTTGTTTTGTTATTGTGAAAGAAAAGCGATTTGATTAGTTATCTATGGATCAGAGTTGATAGTTGTAATGTAATATCATGTCGTGTATAGGTAGGTAGTTTTATCTAGGTGATATTACGGAGTACTTTGGTCAGGGATGTGCAATTGCAAGTATAAGTATATGAGACATTAAAATAATAATACAGTGTATCTTGCAAAAATGGGAACTGGACAACTTAAATCATACGCAAGTTAGTTATTGAAATGATAAAAAATGTATTGCACTTGAAATCTAACAGCTACTTTTATATCTTCGCTAAATAATAAATAAAAAAAATCATGAATACGTCCAAATTAAACAACTTTCCAAGTCAAATCTTCATTCATTCTAATTGGTATCAACAACCTACAAAACCCTCTCTGTTCTACCCAAGCAATTTTTTCTCTTTTATTTAAATAAAAAAAAAAAACAAAAGCAAATTCCTGTACCAATTCATAAGGTGGAGGTTTTCAAGCTACCAGGACACATCTACTTCTTCTCCCAAGCTCAAATCAAAACATCATGATAAAAAAAAAAAGTAGTATAAAAAAGATACACAAAGCAGTAAACGCTGCTTGTGTTGATGTGAAAATTCGTCTGTACGTTAATACTAAAAGTACATCGAAGATAGGCGAAAGGAATAAGATCAAGGTTGTTTTCTTGGTACGGCCGCTAACACGGATGAATTTTTGCCGTCGTAGATTAAGGAAGAAGAACGCCTTTTTCGAAGATGATGATTTTTTTTTTTTTCTTTGGTTTGCGTAATAAAAACAAGTATTTTCATAATCCCAAACGCGCATAAAGAACCGAGGCAAATTACTGGTAGAAAAAAAATCGAATAAAAATGCGTGTGGTATCAAAGAATGGGGGGGAGAAAGAGAGAAAGTAAAAAAGGCGAAGGTTATTTCTATCTCCTTCTTATGATGAGTCTGAGTTGATGGTGTCTTGGTTGGGATACCCTAAGAATAGACGCGTTAGCTACTTTATTCAAGTTATATTTGTTAGTTGTCCGAAACTTACAGAATGCACAGACAGCGATAATCGCGTAGAGGCACATCAACAACCAGCCTTCTAACCAATGGCTCTTTCCATCGCCAATGAGGTAGTTGACCAGTAGCACAGCAACAAACATGACAGCAACCTGGAAGGTATCGAAGCTCAGGTTCATCTCGTCGTTGCCCATGCCCCAACCGATAACGACCAACATGGGAATGAGAAAGAGGGCGACCTGCATACTAGATCCAACAGCAACTCCAATGGCAAGATCCATCTTGTCCTTGACGGCGACAGTGACGGCAGTAGCGTGCTCGGCGGCGTTACCGACAATGGGGAGCAGAATAAGACCAACAAATTCATCGGATAAAGCACCGTTCTGGGTAATGGCATCGATAGATCCAACCATGAACTCGGCGCAGAGAGCAATAATGACGGTAGAACCAGCCAAAGTAGCAATAGCCACGTAAAAGTGCAACTGAGGATCATCCTCTTCTTCCTCTTCTTCCTCGTCCAGTGAGGTGATATTGAAGTTGTCCTTGTCAACAATGCGGCCGCCCACCAGAGTGGCGGGGACCACTAGGCCCTGCTTGAGGTTGGGGTTTGAAGATCCGCTGCTCCATGGCTTGGCGGGAACCTTTTGGCTCTGCTCATTGAAGACCTGTGAGTGGGTCTTGAGCTGGAAAAACAGGTAGGCGCCATAGACGACAAGCAGAATGACAGCGGTGCCGCGAGAGAGCTTGGCAACGCTCTCGGCAGGCGTGTTGGCGGCGGCATCGAAGACGGTAGGAACAATGACGGAGGCAGCGGCCAAGGCCAGCATAGAGGCAGCGGTCTGAGCTACGACGGTGTTGAAGTGCTGCTCCGGGCGACGCAGACCACCGAAGAAGAAGCAGAATCCCATGACCAGTAGCAAGTTGGAGAGAATGGAGCCAATAAGCGAAGTCTGGACAATGTTGACCTTGCCATCGATCAGAGCAATAATGGCCACGATGAGTTCGACGGCATTACCAAAGGTAGCGTTGAGCAAGCCACCAAGGGTTTCACCAGTTCGGAGAGCAATCTCTTCGGTAGCAAAACTCAACATGGCGGCAAGCGGGATGATGGCGATGAAGTTGACGACGAAAACAGCGATACGATCGACAGCGGGGACGTAGTTGATGGCGATACCGACCGGAGCAGCAACGAGCAGCACATTGATCCATGAGCTGAGCAGCGTTCGCTGGATCTGATTGGCAACGGTAAAAGGCTCCTTGGGGTGGACGTGGCGGAAGAGGCCATTCTGCTTGGGCTTCTTCGTCTTGCTGTCTTCAGGTTCGCTGAGAACTGGCGCGTTCTTTTCATCCTGGTCTCCCTTGCTGCGATTTCGCATGCCATCGGCGTCAGTCCCAGATTGGGATCGGATAAGTGGCGTCTCATGCTCCTGCGTCTCATTGCTCGTCTTGTGAGCAGGTTCTTCTGTGCCTGCGCCAGTTCCGGGAATTGAGGGAATCGACGGTACTTCTTCTCTAATGCCTGTTTGCGGATATGGCGATGTGACTGACTGGGTTAGATTCGTCCCGTTGTCATCAGTCTGGGCCTCTGCGCGAGCGACATCCCAGGTGTTGGCGTGCGATGTTCTCTTCCAGACATGTCGAAAAGGGTTCCAACTCTCGTCGCCCTGGCGGCTGGCCAGATGCGCTCTGCGCTTGATGTTAAAGTGATTGACTGAGAGCAGTTGGGTTAGTCTATGTCTCCCCTCGCTGTCATCGTCCCCCGTCGCGTACGGCGACATTCGTGAGGTGTGGCGGGTGAGCAGAAGCGTGCAGCTTCAACGGCACGGGACCAGAAGCATGAAATGAATGTACAAAAAATAAGGTACAAAGAATGAGAGAAGGGAGGATAATAAAATTAAATTAAAGACAGGCGCTATGCAAAAGCAACAAAACCGCAAAACACAAAAAAAAAAAAAAAGGGCTAATGGTGATGGTGTAGATGCGACGGCGGCAATGAATGAATCCCGACAAGCCACTCCCTCGACAGGTCCATTGAAGGGTCTGCGACGGTGCGGTAATCAATGGGGGGGAAAGAAATGCTCGGCGCCTCCGGATATTCGTCGACGGGGTTAGGAAAGGCGAAAGAGAGAAAGTGAGGCAGCAATAGTAAATAACAGGAGAAAACGGGTAAAGGCATTAAACTCACATGATGACATGGTCTGCTACACAGCCCCGGTCCACTCAGGCAAAACTCCACCACTGAGCGATTAGTGTTCCGGCAAGGAAAAGAACCAAGTCAAAGGATTGGGTTGGGTGTCCTTTGTGTGGTTGGCGCGCGCGTCGTTTCGGTGACTCGGAGGTTGGAGATGAGCCGTGTGCCAGTCCAAGTCTGGGCGACGGCGATCGCTTTTATCAAAAAGCGCAACGGGCGGCCTCGAAAGGGCAGTGCCTTTTCAGCTCCTGTGTTTCTCGATGGGGACCGTGATTTGAGATTAATTGTCCTGATTCCACTCCCTGCTGGGGGGCTGTGGCTTGCTGGAGCTAGGATTGCTAGTAGTATTGGAATGGTGGGAGCAGTGAATAATCTCCAGCAACCCCTGGCGCCACTACCAAAACACGCGTACTTGGAGTGGACAGTGGCTGGTACCCGCAATAGTGACGGTGAAAGGACTTTGTGTCCAGAGAGTGTGAAGAATAGTCGCTGTTCAGCAGACAGAAAAAGGATTGGGCTGATTCAATTGGAGATCGGATCGAGATCTCCAGCGCTCAAGTCCCTTTGGTGATGCAATGGAGTCGGTTCCGCGATATCTGCAGGCCAAGGCTTCTCGAAGAGCTTGTTTCCAGCTTGTGTAGGCTACACAGCAGCGGCTCGCAGGATGGGCTCGACCCGAGTTCTTGGCTCTGGGTCCTCGAATGAGTCGTGAGGCAGATTGAACTGGCCGATTCCTCGATGATTCCTGATATCACCAAGGCAGCAAGACAAACTGGTGTGGCTTGAACTCTCTGACGTTGGATCGGAAAGAAGCGAAAGCGAGGCTGTGCCAGCGGGTAGACTGACAGATGGGGAAAGAGAAAAGAATGTGGCCGAGAAAGTCGAAAAAAAAAAAGTGAATGGAATTTCCTTTTCGCTCTCTCGTAAGCGGCGTTTAGTGAATGACGAGAGAGAACGTAGCGTAAATCCGTGAGAATGGGGTAATGAAGGGTAAGAAGTGAAGTGTAGAGAAAGAAGAGAGGTCAGAATATGTTTTTGGCTTGAAGGAGATCAATCAAAAATCATTGACGGCGTGCGCTGTCCCCTAACTAAAATTCAAGGTTATCATATCTAAGAGCGCCTGGCGGCAGTTGTTGGGGGCTCGCATCAGGGGGGCACGGGCATGTACCTGTGATGTAGCGGGTACATTCATGCGCTGTACGGTGCTGCCGGTTTTAGGGCACTGTACTCCGTGCTTCTTGGCAGCGTTGTGGTGCTACAGTGGTCAGTTGGCAGGGAGCACGAGTTATGCCGGCCGTGCTCAGCGCTGTGCTACTGGCTGGCAGCAGTCTGGCTGTGGTGACAAGCTGTGCTTCGACTGACCTCATCACATTGCCAACACAGGTACATGGCATGGATGTGTATGTGCCACAGGCGCAGATGCTCAGATACGCACGAGTTACGCGGCACTCTTTGTGCACAGCTACGGCACTTGCATATACTGTCTGCTGATCTGGTGGGACATTGATCGTCTACAGGCACTGTACTGTGCTCGCACAGCAGCTTCGAAGGAGGCCTCCATTCACCACCCGGTGATTTCCACGTCTGCGTCGCTGTCTCTGCCAGTTTGTCTCGGGTCTCAAAATGATGTACAAAACAGTGTGGTAGTAGCCGTGTCGTAGCCGTGTAGGAGCCGTATATCCCTACTGCAACTTGAAATGCGTCTGTGCCTGCCCGAAGTGTTACAAACAACCATGGAAAGACTATCTCTTACACATCTATCAGATAATAGTACATTTTATGGAACGATCTTAATTTAACTGCTTGCCGCCTGTTGTTGCCGCAAACATATATCAGCCCAAACAAGCATCGGTAATTAAACAGCCAGCCCCCAGCATCCAGGCTCCAGCACCAAGGCTCAGATGCTTCCCTCATTAGGCTGTTTCCTACTCTGCCTCTGCCTTCTCTGCCTTTTGTTTATTTACTAATACTACTACTACTACTATATTTTCCTATCCTTCTCAGACCAGACACGACTCAAAGCTCCCTTGTCATAGCCTTTCAAGCGCATTCCCCCAGTCTGTGCTCGCCTGTTTCAACCCACCCTTCCAGCAGGCCACAAAGGCACACATTGCCATAAAGTACCATTCATGTACCCCATACCCGCTCGCGTACACCTTAGTCCATTGTTCTAGCATCCCCCCCCTAGACCCGATCTTTCCCCAATCTATGCTTTTGTTCCCCCCTTGTCCGCTCTTTAGGTCCAAAGTCTCCATCCACAGCCCCTGATAGAATTTTTTCCCAAACTCTAGCGCAGGCGGGCTGTTTCTAAACCATTTTTACCTTTTTGCTCTGCATGAAGCATGAATCGAAACGGTGATGCTAAACTGTGGCTGGCAAACCTTAAGGCGCCAACTCATAGCGTATTTCTATAGGCTATTCGGTACCCAACCAACACGCATATACTGTACAGTACAGCATATACACCTAACACCTAACCCACTGCATATCGGGCGGCAAAATATGTATAGAAGCAGAAACGAAACAATCGCCCAGGGCCAATCAACTGGCCTCTCTATGCCCAACCGAGTAACTATCGTCGTTTCCTTTTCGTCATGACCACGACAAGCTGCACGTTTTCCAAGGAAAGCAAGATTTTCGCCACACGCGACCATGTTTCCTTGTTTCTGCATATGCTTCTTCCAACCTCCCACCTATGATAACTAGTACTGCATGATTCTTACTGCATAGCATAGTGCGTATAGTAAGTAGTATTCTTCTCTTTTCCCTTTCCTTTTTTTACTTGCGGTGAGTTTTGCATCATGCACTCCTGCGTCCCAGTCCTCTCCGCACGTTTCTTCTTGTTCAGTTTCCACACATCCTTGACGTCAGATTCTGCACACCTTGCGATACAAGGGAGGCCCTGCATACATACTGCATGCATGCTCGCATCGCTGTTGTTCATCGCTCTCGTTCGTTCTCGTAAACGCACTAGCTGATTTGCAGCCATCCATTCGAGCTGCTACCACCTGCGCAGCTACCCTACGTCCTTGGCTACTCTAATACGAGGATAAAGCGCTCTTTTCCTCTCACCGCATACAACGCGTGTTTGCGCGGACACTATTTTGTCCGTCGTCCGTCCGTTGTGCTCGTATGACGCCCCCATAGCGAGTTTGCTGTGGCTGGGTGAGATCAAAGCCTCTAATGGCTGCGCAGACTTACGTAGACGCAGACTTACGTGGGCAAACACCGCCCTCTCAACTACCTACATCATTCAATAGTTCGCATAGCCCGCCGTAATTCCACAGCAATCCATCAACGTGCATCAATAGTAAGAAGCAGAAGAAAACAATTAATAACAACGCCATCGCCATTCGCATAATCATACGCATTCTGTAGAATACGCATTGACCCATTTGATCCCAACCGCAGTTACATACCAACCTAGGCAATCGCCAAATCAGGCACTACTGATCCGCAACGGCAATCCACGCTATCTTGTTGCTAAAAGCATCGCCGTCAGCACTTTAGCTGCTTCACCCCATGGCGACCAAGCTTATTTCTTATACTATATTCCACAGCTGGGGCCCTATAAATGTACGTAGTGAGTAGACTGCAGCAGTGGTAATCGACTACGCCCGCCTTCTAGCGCTTGTCCGCCCAATTGTCTTCCGCCACAAGTTCTTTTCCTCTCCTCTCAGCCATGCAGCTAGCTCATATAGCTCAGATCTACAATGATACCCATTTGACATGTTGCCATTCCCGTATACTATAACTGTCTCGATTATACAAATAGGATCCAAGTTGTAACGAGCTAATTCTGCCGATAAGCGCAGTGACGGACGTAAAGCTAGCAAGATGGCGGTCAACCTTAACCTGGCCTCTGCTCGTACACCTAACCACACCCGTCACTAAGAAGCAGCTTGCCATGTCATCTTGGGCTGCGACGAAGAAAATCCTTCCTAGAGTTCTGCGAATCACCTCGCCAGCTCCCGACAGTGCCAAAGCCCAGCATGAATAACGTGCAGTAGCACAATAATTAACCTGGTACACCAGCAAACTTCAACCCATCACACGGCAACACATGGTAGCGTTGTCTCTTCTAGGCATTATATCTCTTTGAAGTGCGAAATGAGAACTATTGTACAAACACACGTAATATGTAGTTAACTACTGGGATCAGGTAGGTATCATATGAAACGCCCTGAAATCAACCTTTGTCCTCCCAAAAAACGCCATCCATCGTCCAGTAATGAGCAAAATGTATATCCCATGCTTGAATTTCTTCCGTCTCGACTATGTTCGATTAGGCAATGCCCAATCAAGGGTCGATATCGTATATTAACCACTTTCCAGCGTCAAACGCCACTCATGCCATTCCATCGGTATGATTTTGTAATAAAAGAAAGAGGGTAAATGTGATGAAAAAAGAATACCCAGGGCGATGCCACTAGGGTACTTGTAAAATGAATAAGGACAAGAGAAGATGAAAAAATCAACAAATAAAGTGAGAGAAGAAAAATGACTGATATCGGTCGCCGTTAGCCCAGCATCAAATCTGCTTTAAATGCTCTAAATCCATTCCATATCTTCGTCATCTTCGCGTGAAGCCCCTGATTTACCTGGCCGGCCTCGTTTGCGCGATCCCGAACGTACTCGTTTCTTGCGGCCTCCAGGAGTGCCTGCGCCTTTTCTCTTGCGGCCCCTTTCGGGTGCTTCTTCTTCTTCCCCTTCGCCGCCGCTTGGAGGCGTGGTTGGTCCATCCAATGCCATCTCCTCATCGTCGTCCTGCACCTTGAGCTCTTTGTCGACATTCATGAGCTCCACAAACACCTTGCATTTCTGAGCCATCTTGTTGATCGACTCGAGACTGTTAAAGTGTGATGTCACTTCATCCCAGAATCGCTCTCCGTGAACTCCTTGTACCTTCATTGGCATTTTGTTCAGGTCTTTCGCAAGCGCCTTCGCTTTGCTGTCGTGTCGATTAGTCCCCATACCATAGAGTCGTCGAAGATGCGTGCGAGCTTCCCAGAGGCAAGAAAGGATAATAGCTCCAGTCGTTAGCTGACGAAGTCGGTTTGGGTCTACCTTGACACCGATCAGAGGCGCTCCTTCTGCGCTTGCCTGAGCTTCAACAGTCTCGCTCATCAGCTGGTCGGTAACTTGGTCTTGCTCTGTTTGGTCCAAGTCGAGGCGCACGTCGAATACTTCGGACTCAATCAAATGGGCCACTGCCGCGCCGGTCGTGCTTACAATTTTCTCCATCGTATTCACGACCGTTTGAAGTTCTCCAACCGTCTGGTACTCGAAGAAGGCCATGTTTTCGATGATGAACCGGGCGAAATCCAGATGCGGTGGCATCTCTGGCTTCGTGTCCAGCTGTGCAATGTCAAAGTTGACTTGGCTACACAGCTTCTCTAAAAAGCGCTGCCTGTTCCTCATCTTACTAATCTTCAAGACCTCCATCATGAGATGCAGCTTGGGCTGGAACACCTCAGGAATCGCTCCGTGAGAGTCTTTGACAATATCTCGCTGGTAGTTGTATGCTGACTGTATCGCCTTGACGTATTCTCTTTCGAGCACTGTTTCGTGCTTTTCGTGTAGAGACCGATGTTCCATAAACGCCAGCTCTGCAATTTTTCGGTTCGAAGATGTCTCCAGCGTCATCAGTGTGATTCCTGTTTCCTTGGGATGCGTCAGACCTTGGCGATTGATGCTGCCCAATACTTCCATTGCTAAAAATGCAAGTTCGTCTTGGCTTGCAAGAGCAATTCGCGTAATGTCTTTGAGAAATCTTTGCGTGGTAGCGCTAGCGACATCGTCAAAGTTGGTGCCTCCCATGACCGTCAACTCTCGCTTCTTCTCTTTCGCACCGGACTCGGCAGCAGCCTCAGACCGTCTCTCTTCTGTGAAAAGAAATTCTCTGAAAGATTTTAGAATCATAGTCTCGAGAACAGGAGACTCTTCCTGGAAAACTTGTTGGAAAGCTGTATAGACCTTGGCCAAGACGTAATTTCTCGGCCAAGATTGGCAGACCAGGCCAATCGCCTCAAGGGATGCCTTGCGTGCCTCTAATGGCTGCG
This sequence comes from Trichoderma evansii, assembly GCF_050947405.1. Taxonomy (NCBI): domain Eukaryota; kingdom Fungi; phylum Ascomycota; class Sordariomycetes; order Hypocreales; family Hypocreaceae; genus Trichoderma; species Trichoderma evansii. Next base: position 963,217 of record NW_028145192.1, on the reverse strand, counting down.
AAGGCGAGGCAAATGGAATTAGTACATCCACAATCAGTCGAGGGACCGAATCTCCCTGCCACTTGGGGAACCGAGCCTTGAACACTGGCATCTGTTGATCTAGGTCGCAATGCTTTCCAACACTGCCAACGATGATGGCGTAGGCACAGAGATGATTGATCCTCTTGCTATCCAGTACCGCAGCTCCAGCTCCCAGCTTTTGAATGCCTAATAAACCTGACGCGACCAAGTTGGCCAAAGGTCCAAAGTTATTTAGTAAATCACAAGTTACTTTGGTACACGCAATGAGGTCATCCAGAGCGCCACGGGAAGAAATCTTTCCGACGCCCTTCAAGAGTTGAAGACGAATATCGGTTAGGAACTCTGAGTTGACAGTGGGCAGCTGAGGAAGCACCCGTTTGTAAATAACGGTAACTGCTCGGAATGCTGCCAACTCATCGGCACCACTAAAAGTTGCGAGATGAGGTTTCAGGAGCCGGATCTGTTCAAGGTTGAATAATTTAGGATCTGCCTTGGCAAAGATTGTGAGCACCTGCAGGGCATCACGGCCTGCTGGGCGTCCTTCTTCCGATTCTCCACTGTCGACCAGCGCAAACATATTGTTCACGAGGTGGGAACAAACTGAAAATGGGCCTTCCAACGATTTATCTTTTGGTCGAAGGATAGATTGGAATACCTTGTCAAGAATTTCTGTGACATTTCCTGTCTTTACTGTCTGGATAATCAGAGCCACATGCTCAGTGAGAGAGGTCTGGAACGCAGCGCTGTTGTTGTCGCCGTAGAAGGGGGCAAACCAAACTTCCTCAATCATCTGACGGGCAAGCTCACGGACAGTATCATCGGGATCTTGCACACGTCGAAGTAGACCGTTGGCTATGGCGCTTCGAATTGCGTTGTCGTGATTGCGAAGATAAATATCACGCGCAAGTTTCATGGCACGCTTCCTAACGCCAACACCAGCGTCTTGGAAGCGGTCAATGATCTTGGGCGTCAATGGCGATTCCAAGGCTGGCCTCAGGGTGATGCAGCTTCCTATAAGACCAAGAGCGGAGTCTCTCACCTGCGTAGAGGAATCACTAGAGCAATCCAAAATGAGCTGAATTACCATGGAGTCACCATCCAAAATAGATGGGTCTGTTTCGAGGACTTGAGTAATACTCTTCAAACTTTTGCTGCGAACTGTTGCTTGGTCACCAGCCATGGAGCCAAGAAGAATGTTCAAAATCTTGCTAAATGATTCGAAAAATGGAGACCGTAGCAAAATGATGGAGTAAGAGAGCTTCGCTTGAACCGAGCTCACGGCTTTGAAAGTGTACTCGTTAGATAACCAACGACGATCCTGGATCATCATCCGTAGCCTATAAGCAAGGCGCCCAAGCTCCCAGTCTCTCTCATCTTCATTATCTTGAATCCCATCGTATCCCATGTTCAGACGAGTGGCCCAGTCGGTGATGAGAAACGAAACAGCACTAAACAGATAGGGATCGTCTGACAGACGAACCTGCAGAAATTCTAGCGTAGCTCGGTATGGTCCGTCCCAGGCAACAATGCTCTCAAATGAGCTTTTTTGCTCAAGAACGTGACATGCCAGCGCCGCTAGATATTGCGAGAGGCTATCGACATCTGTGGTTTCGAACGTGTTGGCAGTCCGCTTGACATGTGACCGGAGGCGAGATATCGCTGCGCTCATGGTACCCAGCAACTCAAGAGCCATGTTCTTCGCGGGGGCAGGAGTTTTAGGTGCCTCAAACAGTTGTACCATCATAAGCATGAGAAGACGCAGCAGCAGTTCGGCTGATGGCCAATCTGGGGAGTCAAGGCATGTCGTGAAGTCCTCAACAAAGAGGTCCAAAAGATTGCGATACGGCGTGTCGCCCGACTTTGTTGATCCGATAGCGCGTTTCACAATGAAATTGACGATATAGGAAGCGTTTCGACTGGCTCCTTCACTAAGAGGGCCGGCAGCTGCCTCGAGCTCCTGGATTGCAACAGCATGCTGTTGCGCACCTTGGTCATCGCTGGCAATGGAGGGTACCATTTGGTTCTTTTTGTGCCTCCTACCTCCTAATTCTCCTTCGCTTTCCTCGCCATCGTCCATTTTGTCCCCATTACTATTGATGGCCTGAAGTACTGCCGCGCGGCCACCTTCATTTTCTTCAACCATCCCAGAGCTGGCCTGAACCAACCGCATGAGCAACGCGGACACGGGTTGAATATTTCCGCCCTCTGAAAGTTTGAAGTGTCGTGCACTCTGCTTTCCGACAGGAAGCTTCTCCAAAGACGTAAGAATATCGTCGATGATACCTTGTCGCTGTTCGGGCTTGATCATAAAGATTTGGCAGAGCATGTCCATAGCAACGCTGCGCATACCATCAAACCGTTGCACTCCGACTGCCGAATCCTTTTCAAAATAGGCGTTTTCAACGAAGATAAGTTTGGAGGCTGTGAATTCCAGCGTGTTGAAAACCGTTTCTGAAAGTTCTACCTTGGTAACCAGCTCCGCAAGCGAAGCAAACAACTTTTGGCAGCTAAGAAAAGTAGATGACACGGCTTTTCTATGCTTCAAAATCATTTTGAATAAGTTGGCAGACGATCCTGAGTTCCGCAGCTCCACAAGAGGAATAATTATGTCTTCTGTAACGTTTTTGAAAATGGTGACGCATCTATTGATGACGTTCTCTGAGTAGAGCTGCCTATCTTCTCGGCCTCCAGATAGGATTCGCAGGCAAGTACGTGCAGCCCTCATTCCCAGCTCAACCTCTGGCAGCTGCTGAACCCACGATTCCATAGCAGCTTCATCCCAGCTGTCGTCAACACGAATATCCAAGTCATCAGCAAGCTTCAAGCTGGCATCGCTCAGCTTCATAACTTGAAGAAGACCCTCCACGGGAACTCTATTGAAACACTTAAGGGCAATAGCCTTCTGGACGGCACTCTGTATTTTCTGATGCGTTGCGCTGTTCATGATGACTTGGTTTTCAGAGGTCAGTGTCACGATGTGGTCATACCCCGAGTCCATTCCAAGAGCACGCCCCACTGCTGAGAAAACGCTGCGCATGAGCAGCTCAAGTGCTTCGAGGGCAGTGTCAGCTCTTTGTTGTTGATCAAGACTGGCGCTGCTAACAAGGCCTTGGTTACCAGCTGCTGGATGTTGTGCTGACTTGCGGATGGAAAGGTCCTCGGGGGCAGATGGTAGATCCGCAACCTCCAAATATTCGTCTTTCTTAATATTGAAAGATGGAAGTTCTACCCGAATCGAGGCAGAGTTCATATAGTTCGCATCTGAAGTTGCTGAGCCGGCACGGAGCGAGTCTTCCGGCGTCACAGGCAATGTCGAGAGAGATTGTCGATTTGGCGCTTCAGGAGAAGCCTGAACAGGAAAGGAAGATGTAGTAGGGTCCACATACGCAGACGGATCGAAGTCTCTTCTTGAGGATATCAGCACCTCTATCCTCGACTGGTTTTGTCTTGGTGCCTTGTAATTGTCTGTGGCTGCTGGTGGGGCATCAATGACGCCAGACAGTACCTCGTCTTTTGGAAGTATCCGGCTTTTGTCGCCGTTAACGCTAGCAGCTCGAGGACTCGCAAGATTCGGCTTGGTGGCTTTGAAATATCCGCCGACCTTCTCGTATACCGCTCGCGCAATGGGGGATAGCCCATGTGAGAGACTGCCAGGTCGAGAGGTCGCTTGCCCTGTAATGATGGTCTTGAAGTTGCTGCATGACCGTTAGAAGAGGCATTCAGAGACGAAATGAAGGACCAAAAAGTAGATATCTTGTCTTACTAGTGTGTCCTCTGCGAAGGTTTTATCTCGTGCAGTACCAGGTCAACTGCCTGCTTTGTATTCCTCGGCAAGTGAGGCTGCCCGAGCGCCTCTTTGTTCAGTCGGTTGAAGTCGTGTTGAGGAAAGATGTCGGAAACGGATGGGGCGGGCGAGCCAAATCCGATGTTGGGATCTGGGATAATTTCTAAAGTAGCATCAGTAACGGGCGAAAAAGTAGAAGATATCGAGTAAAGACGGGATGGCAACGAACCAGAAACGAAGGGCACGGTCGAAGTCTGGGGAGAGTAAGGCAGAGATTCTTGTAGCGTGAACGGCCGCGAAATCGTGGTTTGCGAATCGGCAGGGCCACTATGGTGGGCACTGAGCCCGTTTTCAGGGTTCTCCATATTGTGTGGCTGCATGTTTGCCAGAAACTTGAAGCTCTCCGGGACTTCAAAGACGCATCGTCGACACAGGAGCTACAGACGCAGCAGGAGCTCCCCAGCGTGTCATGGAGGAAACGGCGACTTTTAAGGGCGGTAAAGAGGGGAAACCAGTGACGAAACAGGAGCGTGGTGGCGTCGAATGCAAGACCTGGCCGAATTAGCTGCGCATTTGCAGAAACCAGCGTGTCTGCAATGCGTGCCCAAATCCTGCGTATTGGGTATTGTTTTTTGAATCTCGAATCACGCGCATCGCAGCTTGGGGAATCGACAGCCTCGCTGGACCAATCTCCAATGGCGAAAAGAACCCGATGGCCCGTGCGCCCCGGCGCTGGGCCAGTGAGAGGCGCTTCCGGAACCGGTACCTTGCCTTATCAGTTTTTCCGGATTATCAAACCCCCCTGGTAACCCTGCAAGATCTTTTGCCAGTTGTCTTGCATGCCAATTTTTGTACAGCTGGTCCCACGCGATCCCTCCATTACACACGTAGAATTCGTCATAGTTGCTGCGTTGGCAAACAAGGCAGGAAAATTTTTAAGCAAAAATGGCTGCCATTGGATCTATGGTGTTCTGCACCGACTGCGGAAACCTGCTGCCGGCGACAAAGGGAACCGAGCAGAATGTGCTTAGCTGCGAGTGCTGTAGCGCCGAAAATAAAGGTTTGGCCCAACCAGGACTTCGCAAAAGGTACTTGGAGGAGAGAAAATTTTAACAGGTGATTGTTCTAGATACCGGCGCAAAGGTCATTGTGACCAAGTCAAAGCCGTCTGATTTCCCTTCATTTTTGCGTCAGAAGCTTCAGTCCAGCGTACAGGCCGTTGAGCGCCATACTCTCAACACCGAGAGCTCCGTCCGCGAACGATGCCCAAATTGCGGCCGAGAAGAAGTCAAGTACACAACGGTACAACTGCGAAGTGCCGACGAAGGTTCAACCGTCATTTACAATTGCGAATGCGGATACAGCTGGCATGAGAACAATTAAAGGCTCTATATTTTTTGCATTTGGAACGATCTACAACTTGTAATATGGACTGAAAAATTCTTTACTTTCTTTTATGCTGAGGCGCCGGCCACCTCAGGAATCAAAGCATATTCCGTCTCACCACTTCTCTCATACTCGGCCATATCTAATGCTACGATGACACTCTCCCGAACAACCTGCTCCTTATCTTGAAGGAATCGCTTCAAGATGTCTTCGACACCCTCTTCGTCTCCAAGGCCACCCAGAGCCTCCGCAGCTTCGTGGCGCACCATGCTGGCCTCTTCTAGGTTGCTAAGAGCCTCTGTCAAGGCAGGGATGGATGCAGGGTGCGAAAGTTGACCAAAGACAAAGGCAATCTCGTGGCGGAATAGGGCGGAGGAGTCGGCAAATCCCTTGGCGAGGGCTAGGACGGCGGGAACGGCAGTAGGGCAGTCTGGGGGGGAAGCAAGGTCGCGGAGGGCAAACATGGCGCGGTATCGCATGAAGAGTGGCTGCTTGAGATCCATGAGCACTCTTTCAAGCTCTTCAACTGACTTTTCGGACTCGGGCATAGGTGGTGCCGGGTCGATTGAAGCAAAGTCACTAGAATACGTTGTTAGCGAAATTGAAGACAAATGAAGAATTCAGCCAAGCTACCTTTGGCGCAGCTTTTCCTGCTTCCTTGCCTCAGAGTTCTCCCATTCAATGCGATCAATCGCAATCTCGCACGTCTCTTTGACGACAACTTCCTCGCCGGCACGATCTCTGAATTCCCGAAGAATGTCCAGGCTAGAAGCATTACCCAGAGCTCCAAGAGCCTCAGCGGCCTCGTGTCTGCACATAGGATCCTCCTTCACGTCTGACAGGACATCGCGCAGAGGGGCGATGGCCGCATCGTTGCCGGTCTGGCCAAGGCAGTATGCGAGCTCGTGTTTCAGTAAAGCCGACGGGGATGCGAAGGCAGCAGCGATGGCTTCGATGGCCGGAAGAGTAGACTCGGGGTCGGTTTTGGCGACATGCTTAAGGGAGAATAGCGCACGAAATCGAACGGGCAGAGGAGTATCCTCAGAGCAGAGGCTCTGCCTGAGGCTTGCGATAGTAGCGTTAGACATGATGAATTCCAATTTCTATAACATGAGGGTATCTCGAAAACAATGACTGGTTTGTACGCTCGTAAACCGAGTTGCATGCAGCCTCTATCAAAAATTTAGGTGGGGTGGTGGGGTGACATCTCGGAGTCTCTTATCGGAGTATTCTTATCAGATCCCGAAGTGCGATTCACAAGCTAGAAAATTTTTCTCAAGGCGCTGTAGTAGCCTCTATATACAAAAATAAAATACAGCCCCCCAATCAAATCGGTGCTCCGAGTCTAACGCATAACTAAAAGTTAGCATGGTTTCGTGGTCTAACGGTCATGACTGCGGATTCTGATTCCGCCAGCGAGGGTTCGACTCCCTCCGAGACCTTCTTTTTGCCTGTTTTCGCTTTTTTGGCCTTCTTGGTTGAAGCCTTGATTATATCACTGCGTGTGGTGTTGATGGCGTTTAGATAGACTTTGAAGATGAAAAGACCCTGAAAAGCATACCGCACCTGCCTATGCATATGGACGCCAAAAATAGATACTAAAAAGCTTAACTGCCTTGATCAAACTTCAAGGCGGCAGGTGCTCGCACCTGCCATCGCACCTGCGTCTTTCCCTCTTTAGCTTTTTTTTCCCCAGTCCTATATCGATCTTTACCGTCGGACTGTATTCTTTCTGGGCCGTTATAGGGTCCTGCTGGGCTTGTGCGGGCAACAATTATGCGACCAGCATCATATTGTCACTTCTCCAAACTGTTGCAATATCGAGCCGATAAGTAGGTGGTCAACTTGTTCCACGACTTTACTAGAAGTTTTGCTTTCAACCATAATGACTTACTCTACATAGAGCAATTTTATCTTAAATTTGACCCGGACATATATATGAGTACAAAATCCTCTTAATATACTATTAAATGGGCGACTGCCCAATTGTTGAATCAACTGCTTCCGGCGAAGCCCAGGTACTCGCTTACCCTACAATTTTCACCTGAGCCAAAATTTCATGCAGTGCCTATGAATACTTGCTTTTATATCCCTTTTTATATTAATTATAATGATATGAGATGCGTACTCTTATCGCACGAAATCTGTCTTTCCGCATGCGCCTTTCTTCCATTGATGTTGTATGCGATCTACTGCCCCAAAGCCATGTCCCGATCTCGGCTTAGATTATCAAGTCTAGCCTACCACTGATGTAAGTCGCATTATTAAGCTTTCAGCCTTTTGCGAACAACTTCTAATTCCGAGCTTGGGACTAACATCACATCTACATCCAAATACCTGAGCGCATAATAGCCTCAATACGCAGCACGGAATTATCTGCCGTTAAAACAGAAAAAGAAGGAAGAAAACACTGCATCCTTTGATCCGCAAGGAGTCACTGCCACCACTCTATCAAGTCTTCCGCTCAGACAGCTGCCGCAAATATGGCTCCATCATTAGAGGAGCCAGAGGCTGTCGCCGACGTCCTCGCCAATCCTCTCAAGCAAAAGCCGCAGCTCGTCGCCCCCGAGCCAGAACACTGCCCAGGCCCAGAATCTGAGCGCGCTGGCACGGCGTCGTCGTGCGATGGCTGTCCCAACCAAGCCATCTGCGCATCCGCCCCCAAGGGCCCAGACCCAGACATTCCCATCATCACGGAGAGACTACAGCACGTCAAGCACAAGATCCTAGTTCTGAGCGGCAAGGGCGGCGTGGGAAAGAGCACATTCACCAATCTCCTTGCGCATGCCTTCTCTACGAATCCAGATAGCACGGTGGGCGTCATGGACGCAGACATTACGGGACCGAGCACGGCAAAGATGCTGGGCGTGGAGAACGAGACGATTCACGTTAGCGCAACGGGCATGTCGCCGGTGTGGGTGACGGAGAACCTGGCGGTGATGTCGATACAGTTTATGCTTCCAGATAAGGACGCCGCGATCATCTGGAGAGGCCCGAAGAAGAACGGGTTGATAAAGCAGTTTTTGAAGGACGTGGAATGGGGCGACTTGGACTTCTTGCTCGTGGATACGCCTCCCGGAACGAGCGACGAGCATTTGAGCGTGAATTCATTCCTGAAAGAGAGCGGTATCGACGGCGCGGTGGTGGTAACAACGCCGCAGGAGGTTGCGCTTCTCGACGTGCGCAAGGAGATTGACTTTTGCCGCAAGGCCGGCATCAAGATCTTGGGTTTGGCGGAGAACATGAGCGCCTTTGTGTGCCCCAACTGCAAGGGCGAGAGCCAGATCTTCAAGGCTAGCACGGGTGGCGGTAGGGCGCTCGCGGAGGAAATGGACATTCCCTTCTTGGGATCGGTGCCTTTGGATCCGAGAATACGGATGGCGTGCGACTATGGAGAGAGCTTCTTTGACTCGTTCCCCGATAGCCCGGCTTGCGTTGCGTTTAAGCAGGTGGTGAGGAACGTAGGACGACAGCTGGGGCTGGACGAGAAGACCGTGCTGCCGGACGAGTAGAAGCAGAACAACATTTGCATCATCATGGGAAAATAAACAATTGGATGAATAAATGGGTGGGCAATTAGTCAACTTTGGCATAGCGAACATATTATTTCTTTATTTTTATTACTTCTATCCCATCAACTGCTTCGGAATATCTTCCAGATCCTCTTCTGACTCTATATCGATGACCTTGTTCACTTCGGCCGTGTTGCGTATTAGCTCTTTTGCGCCGGCGTAGAGCATCCTTGTTGCATTATTAGTGTTGATGGGAAGGTAGTAGATCATGGTATAAGGCACGGATAGCCGTCCGTCGGGCTGTGTAACGAATCATCCCACATGTTAGACACGGCAATCTTATACGTATGCATATATATGGAAAGGGAGGGAATATCGACTCACCATTGTCAAGGGATAGCTGAGGAAGATGAATCGAGGGGTGCTCTCGGGGAGGTCGTCGGCTATCTCGTCGAGGGAGGTATATACAGTCTTGTCGTCTTCTTGGCGGATCTCGTGAGTGTTTTTATCAATCAGATCTGTCCAATGATTACCCATTAGCATCCGAGCACAGGTATATAGGTGCAGATACACGTATCAACGACAGCATGAGCCCACAGCCCTGAACCGTGCCACTACCACTGCCACTCTCATGACTGCCACCACCACTTACATATAACTGCCTGAGGTTTGCTGGCCCGAGATGTCGTCAAGCGGAACTTGAGCAGATGGGCCTTGGTCTCGCCGGAGATCTGGTAGAGTCTGGATTCGGATGCCTTTTGAACGTTCGAGTTAGCTGCGGAGGGGTATATTGGCGGGGGAAGATTGCGATGCGAAGTGATCGTACCATGTTGTGTGAAACCGCAGTTGTAGAGAGTACAAAGTTGAAAGAATGTTTTTGAGAAGAGGCAGCCGCAGCGTAGACCCCCCGATTCCGAGATTGCGAGAGAAGTTGTGGATTTGCTTGTATCTCGACGCCCAGCCCAGCCCAGCGTCAACTCGTCATTTGATCCCTCGTTAGCTTGAGCTGCCCCAAAGAGCTGCCCCGCTAAGCTGCTAAGCTGTTAGCCCATCCAGCGGAAATACAGCAACTGACGCTGTAAGACGGAACTCTTCCCCACATAAACACAAATCGCAGGCTCCAGCCTTGCCCGTACAAAGGGCCGTTACGGGCCGGTCATTCAATTTAGAGCGCCTGAGGCTCGGACTCTTTTTCCAAATCTTGAATTGTGTTTTTATATTATTTTTTATTTTCATCATTCCTCTACACCCAATTGAGACGATTGTGAACAGAAACAAACAAGAGTTACGCCATCCGCGCTGGCTCTCTTGCTGCATAACTATCACACGGCTCCACCATCTCTTCACCCATGTTTGCGCGGCTATCTCACGCCGCAAGACATCGCTTACCCATCGCCGCATCTTCCTCTTTCACCACCCAAACTCTCGTTCGCCCAGCTGTTTTCGCCTTGAAAATGTCAGTTACTGGTGACCGCACGATTAAGACGGCAGCATGCCTGATTATTGGCGATGAAGTGCTAGGTGGAAAGGTATGACTCCAATAAATGTCTCGAGCGTTGTGCTGTTATGTATCGTGACCTGCACATATTTGAGAATAAGACTAATGAGTTTCTCTTTCAACAGACTGTTGATGTTAGTATTCTGGATTCTGCAACGTTGCAGGCAAAAACTAGACGAGAGCAGAGGACTCACGAGTTGACTGTTTTTAACTCATAGACCAACTCGGCGTATCTGGCAAAATGGTGTTTTTCTCTTGGTATCGTGAGTATTAACCATGACAAATCAACCATCGTCCCTGATGGATGATGCCCGGAATATTCTGACACCCTTTTGCGCTGCGACAGAACCTGAAGCGTATCGAGGTCATCGAAGACGATGAGAGTGAAATCATGGAGGCCGTGAGCCGAATGAGCAACCGCTACGACTTTATTGTTACTAGGTGAGAGCTTCAAGTTTAACCAAAACTCTTGAAATATTTTTATAGACAATTACTAACTCTCTATCTAGCGGAGGTATCGGCCCAACGTAAGAATGCTACTCCCCTCTCACCCTGCATCTTTTTATTATATCTGGTCCTTGAGTCTCACAGCATCACCTCAGGCACGACGACATCACCTACCCATCCATCGCCAAGGCCTTCGGACTGCCCCTAAAGGTCCACCAGGAGACCTTTGAGAAGATGAAGAAGCTCTCAAAGCCGAATCCGAAGCAGCCGAACTTTGACTGGAACGTCGACTCCCCGGCTCTCAGGGCGAGGATGCGCATGGTCGAGCTCCCAACAGACGAGTCGCGCGACCTCAGCGAGCAGTTTATATTCCCGCAAGAAGACCTGTGGGTTCCCGTCGCGGTTGTTAACCGGAATGTGCACATCCTTCCCGGAGTGCCGCTGCTCTGTAAGTGATGATGGAGAGAGTCCTTACTCTTTTTATGGGATAATACCCGCCACTTGTTTTCAGGCTGACAAGCAATTTCAAACATGTAGTCCAGAGACTACTAGATGGACTGAAGCCCCACGTCCTCCCCAGACTAGTCGATCCTGAAGGCAAAGGAACCCATCGTATAATGATATCTACACCTCTGCCAGAGAGCTCCGTTGCGGAATACCTCACCAAGCTGGCGGCTAGAGTTGAGCCTCACGGCGTCAAAGTAGGAAGCTACCCACGATGGGGCAGGAAACGAAATACGGTTACACTGGTTGGAAGGTATTTATAACAAACAAACTCGTCTTCTACTTCATTACATGGATAGGTGGCTAACACTATTTGCATAGGGACCAAGCCTATCTCGAGAGTCTTGTGGCTGAGGCAGAGGAGGCCGTTCAGGGCAAGCGAGTTTCAAAAGAGGATGAGCTTGACGAGCCTACCGACAAGACAGAGAAGAAGCTGTAAACAAGAACCATTTTAAACATGATAACATTATATATCAACACAGTTACTGAACATATAAATGACACTTTCTAACGAAAGGTGAATCGCGCTATCTGCGTTGTCATTCTATGTCATTCTTTTTCTTCTTCTCGCTTTTTTACCACTCTTGGACTAGTTCCCCAAAGCCTATATCTGACCCCTATTGCTTTGCGGAGGCGAGCTTCTCATCCCTCAAGCCCGGACCATATCGCAAAAAAGCATACTATCCCGATCCCGTATCCAATGTCTCACCCAGCCGTGGCGAAAAGCAAGGATTTTGTTCCTACTGTGGGCTACTCTCTCCTCAGGTAAACATGGAATAACATAAGAACCCTTGCAGATCGGATCCCCCCCCCCCAGCAAAAAGACTCTGGCTCTGTGCGCAAAACGATGCAAGACATTGCTTACGAAGTACAAGAGGCGATTTGCTGCCCACGGGTCTAGTCTTGCTCCCCCCCTCGTGAATGTTAGTGGATTTTTTGGGATAGCTCGCTCGCACCAAGTGTTCGTTGGCCAGGCGCTGTTTTAAGCTCGTGCTATCTTCTCCACGATCAGCATCAGCCCCAAAAAGACAATGCGTACCTATGTAAGATACGGCTAATAACTAGTTATTTGGAAAATCATAAGTCTTGGGGTAGTAGATAGCAAATAGTAGCTGCTAGTTTCAGTTTCAGGCCAAGGTCAATAATATGTCATCGCACACCCAACAATCTAGTACAATCCGCAAATTTGGGGAAATCATCTACCTATCCGCTCCTCTACTACATTCACCTTACACCCTTTTCGTATTCGCCCCCCTCTCATGTTTCCATCGAATTACCGTAGCTGTCAAAGAAAAAGATTTAAACGAGACCAATTGCCGGAAGAAAGCTTCCAGAAACACCTACTAGCCACAAATAATCCCTCCAGACCCTGCACGCCAGCTGTTTATACTTTCTAATCCTCCGTGAAAGAAGCTCAGCTCCAAGAGCACCGCTAATCACAACCCCACTTGGCTCGATTTTTAACTGCAACCGCAAACGTGATGAACCTGCTAGGAAACGACTAGTGTAAGCCATTTATTGAAGCCCAGAGAAGCATCTCGTCAGCTTCTAGTAGCAATACCAACTGCCCAGTCGGGAATCTGATAGTCCCTGTCTGGGGGTCAGGTACGGGATCGAGCCAAAGGAGAAAAAAAAAAAAGTTCGACGAGGGGGGACGGGAGGAATGAAACAAAGTGGGTGAAACATGTAATTACAAGCTACCATTACATGGATGCTGGCATCAAAACCCCGTAGTCTGCTGTCGATACCGTTTTCTGCGGTTTTTGGTTGATCAAGTCTGCAGTTGAATTAATAATATTATCAATTCCTTTACTCTTCATCGTTTTCTTTTATTCCATTAACCGTATTCTACTTTGTCTGTGAATTTAAAAGGCCATGACGGGCCGTGTATGTACGTTTAGACATGACGGCGGCATCGCCAACGATGGAGTAACACATAATACGACGTCATCATCCCATTGTACTGAGTCAAACAACTGAATGCTACCTGTAATACTCGGCTAGATTTTTAAACATTGAGCATAATTCGATAATTTTGCGGATTGATAGTCGTGTTAGGCAGCACAATTAAGCAGACTGATAGAGAAGGCCAGAGACAGGCGCATCAAAATCAGGAACGCGCTATTAACTTTACGATGACAATCTCAGCTTCCTTCTCTCACCAGCGTAACATTACTCGTGTTCCTGTAATACAAGCTGATAGTGACGTCTTGAGTCGCGAAGATTGGCAACAAGCCGCCTTCAGTTATTATGGACATCACATTTTGCCAAGACCAAAAGGGGGGAATTAGACCGGGAAATGAAGAAGGTTTGGTGGGGACGAGACCATGGACGTCAAGGGCGTGTGCGCTCTCTCTTATTTTTTTCTTCGTTTATTGTGGGTGTGGGTGGAGTGGAGGCCTTGCTGGCGTTGATGAATGTGGAGAGCATCATTCTAGAAGGCCGATAGAGTGGCACGAGATGGAGCTTTTGGGCTTGAGCTTCATTTTACTTGGGCTTTCCTTTATTCTAGAAAGAGGACGCGTGCCCGGTATTATTGATGCCGGACGGGCGAGCTGAGATAAGGCGAAAACGATAGAGCGATTATACAAAGTATGGCGAGGCTTTATTTCTGCCCCCTTGGCTATAAGAGCGATTCGCCGAGAATGGGATCCATGCCATTTTAAAAAAAACATAGCGGAGCACGGGCGGTAGATTCCGTAGAAGAGACCCTCTATACACGAAGTAATTTGTGTATATGACAGTATCATGTAAATCATTCATATCGATACCCATGGGTCTTTGATGGTATCCATGGCAACAAAATGGATCAGAAAAGCAGAAATAGAGAAAGGAAGCAAAAAAAAAAAAAAAAAAAAAAAAGAGAGTAGAGCTCTCTCGCTTAAGATGCTTGACCGACATCAACGGGAAAAATAAGAGAGAGAGACGAAAAATTGCTACCCCAGATACCGGGTCTGTGCAAATTGCTGATGACGTCCATGCCTCCATTGCGCCCAGGGGCCCGGTTTGTATCAGAAAATTATCGGCATTATACTTGCCTGTCTTCAGGGACAAGTCGCGATCCACCTGCGACAAAGATCGTTCGCTAGTAGAACTATAGTAAAAAAGAAGGTCCAGGGAATCGGCACCGGTCCGAAAAGGCCGCTGCAGCGCGCTACGAGTTCTCTCTCGATTCGACGGCCAAAACATTGGACCCGAGACAAAGCAGGGCGTGGCCGGTGTGTGTGGTGTTGCAGAAAACGAAACCCGCCAACGAAGAGACCTGACTCGCTCGCAGTGAGCGCGTGCGCACGTCAATCCGCACCAAAAGAGACCCAATTATGTGTAGCGGCTGTTAGGACTTCCGGTAAGTAGTACAGCTGCTACTACTTATTGATGGTGGTGATAGGCGGCATCAGTCATGACGGGCCTCTCTGGACTGGATTGGATGTATAATACGAGTGTGTGCTTGTTGGTCCCAACGGCGACGTTCTGCCCAACCACACAGAGCCTTGAGCTTCCTGTGATGCTTCGATGGGGGCGACAGTCAGCCCTGGTGGCTCAAACAGCGGTACGGAGTAGTAGGCATGATGGTGTCGCCAGGCTGCTTGACGCCTCGACAAAGCCCCCCGTCGAGACGAGGCTAACAGGCAGCGGCTGCAATATGTATGAAATCGGGTGGCCCTCAGCACGACCTGCAGGTCGCCTTGCCGCCGCCCCAACACCTGCATGAGCTTGATTAAGCTGCGGCCAGGACTACGAATCGTGCTACTGCCTAATAGTATGTGGCAGCAGTAGCAATATACTGCTTGTTGCTAAGAATACGCCCGATAGCCCGCTTCACCTGATAGGCTCAGCGTGACCCAATCGCTGTTGCAGCAGTCTGCAAGAGCCTGCACGAGGCTGCATGATGATGCCATCGACGGTCGTTGGGGATGAATTTATACCTACCAGCTGTGTTCCCCCAGTCGGTGGCAATAGTAGAGCCGGGCATTGAGACAGTATCTTCTGAATAGGATTCAGACGTGAGACCTCCAAAGATGCTCAAGTCTCGTAATAACAACTATTACGCCCATCTGCTGGAACTCGGCTGTGAGACGAGACAAAATGAGACGAGACGAGACGGTGCCGCATCGGGCGGCTTTCGCAAGTTCGGTGAATGTAAAATGCCCAGAATGATAGTGATCCCACACGGATAGAGTGAGCCGGAGAACAGTTTGATTGGCACAGGGGTGGTTAAGGTGATAACCCCCGCTGCATTTGTCGTGCTAATGAAGACAGACTTGTGCTATTCTGTAATAGTAGCGAACGGCGATGTGTGTCAGGGGCAGCAAAGAACGCATTGACCTTTGGAGAACTTTCAATCTATCAGTGGTATTAGTGCTCCATAGCAGTAGCAGTAGTATTATGTTATGGCGCCATCCGAGAAGCAAAGACCACACTGACTTATCATATCATGTACAGGCATCATTTACACGACAAGGGTGGCCGCTTTTTTTTCTCTTCTTTTTTTTTTTTCAGCAGGCATACTGAAAAACTAATAGGTTTAGGCAGTAGTCGCTCCTACCCCTGACCAATACACGTACAGAGGTATACGAGTATACTGTATGCCGTGAGACAGTAAGACCCGGTTGGAGTTGCCGCGACAAAAGACGGGCCGTCTGCTTTTTGAGATCTTGTCTCTGTATATGGTCGATCGTTATGTACGCAGAACTACAAGTATGCTGTAGAAGCGGTAACAATATCGTCATGCCCACTGATGGCAGCAGTGCTACCCCATGCGGGTAGTAGTAGTATTACTCGTATAGCTGTCCTCTGATATTGCCCGTAGCGACACAGAGCACAAGGGCCTTCTGAATTGCCGGACTCAACCAACTGAACCAAATCCAGGGGCCGGGTAGCGAGAAGCGACGCGATGGTAGACGAAGCGATACGACGACGTTTTGCCGACAGTAACGAGCCTTCGCGGAGTACTAGCAGTATTCGTGCAAGTGACAGCTGTAGCGATGCTACGGTGACGAGAAACCACGTGAAACCGGATATTACCTACTCCTTTGCGTATCTTTTTCACCTCTCCTATCGCTTCTGCTTCTCTAGCGAGCGAGAGCTTGGGCAATCTTCAATTCAATGCTGAATGATGCCAATTAGGCGATGTGCTGTAGCTTCAAGGTTAGTAGCAATGCTAAAACTACCTGTCATGCACTTCGGCTTTAACGTCACGGTCTGACCTACCTATTTGGGGTGCCATTGACGGAAATAAGATGGATGAGAATTAGGTGACATTAAGAACTCCTGTGCGTTCCAAGATGGCCTTCAAATCTGAGATACGGAATGTTTCTTTGCTGTATATTCCTGGAGCTGAAGGGCCCTTTTCTTCTCCGCCGATATATCGTAGTGGCAAGATGATCGATAGATAGGCCTAGCGTCGTGTTTGATATAGATATTAAGCTCCGGATAAGCTGTTCTCCGGAAGATTTATAACTGCAGCTCGGTGATGTCTCTATTCGTGTGGGCCCGAGCACTGCGTGGGAGCATTTCTGGTAAATTGCTGGTGCTTCAACTAGGATACGTGAGATTGAATCATTGTAGCACTTTCGGTATAATAAAAATAAAATAAACATTCACATAGAGAGGAATATAAGCTATTACGAATGCCACGCCGTGGTAATGGGAAGCGAGGAGCTAATATCGATTGCTCTAATGGCAAACGCAGGATGGAGTCGAGGCCACTCCCCCCCACGAACTTCGATTGCGGATGCGCGCACTTGGACCGATTCGCAGACCGAGGCACGAGGGCCGCTTTCCTAGCGACGGGTCTTTGATGGAGACCGTGTGGAAGGTGGGCGGATCATAGAAAGGCTGAACGACCAGTGTCTATCATGATTGAAGAAACGTGCAAGAAAATAGGGCCGTGATGCAGAAGAAGAGTAGAAAAAGACGAAAGAGAGCAAAAAAGTCCAAATTCGAGAACATGAGCCAAAACGTTTGCCAGACAGACGCAAAGACGGAAAACTAGGGGGTTACGCTAATACTGATAGCACCTTCCCTCCACCTGGGGCACGTACCTGTACCTGTACCTCTACTTGTACACGGCCCGCCAGCAGTAAAAGATTTGCTTTGCTCCAGAGCTCGTCTTCCCGCTCCCAATTTTTTTTCTTTTGTATGTATGGCGCGTGCCCTTGCATCCATCCTGCGATTGCCACTGGCCCAGATATGGAGAACATGCACTCCGTACCTACGATATGCACGCTCTAGGGGGCTAGGTGCAGCGGCAGACGCGCAGGTATGGAGTACGGGTACAAGCACTAACGAAGCTGATCTATTTCTGTCACGGTGATGTGATGTGATGGCGGCAGAGTAAGTAAAGAAGAGGTAAAAAAGGGTAGTCAAAGCTGCCAATGTACATACAAGCAGATCATGCTATCAGAAGGTGCATATTATGGAAGCTAGGTAACGTTCCGCTCCATGGACCGCGGTTGGACGAAGTAAGACAAGCCCGCTCGGAAAAGGGTCCCAGGCGTCGGTTTTTTTCTCTCTATCTGACAAGGGGGATAAGAAGGGATTGCGTCTTAAAAAGGGTGACTTTAAATGGGGAAAAATAGAATAACAAACCAACAACATAGTCCTTTTCACGCTGATAGTACTGCAAAAGAAATATTTCATGTGAATTCATAGGCTTCTAGATTAGATGTTAATGCCGCCTGCAAACAGTATTGCGTTGGGCAAACGTCTGCTCTTAACACGTGCGCGTACCGGTACCTGCACAGAGCCACTTTGGTGTAGAAATTGCCCATGCCCAGACTTTGCGAACAAACAAAAGACCCAGACCGACCAGATAAGTAGCATCGGACGGGTGATGGGCCCGATGGGACTGAGCTCAAATCGCCATCGGACCCGGTTTCTCCTTATTCCTACTTAGCTACTGCTAGCCTCGACTCATTAATCATCTCTCTGCCTGGGGTTTGTCTTCGGCTCCGTCTCCAGCGTCGTCGGTTGGGCACAAAGTACCTGTACCTGCGCCATTAGTAGCTCATGCCCATAGAACCCCAGCCGCTGCAGTTGATCTCCCTGCGGCAAGACGCCACTCTCTGACCTCCTGTCCATCCACGGCTGCTGAATAACACGCACGCACAGAGCACGGGCGCCCGTCCTGGTCTCCATCTTTGGCGCCGACGTATTATTGCCTTGCCTCTGAGAGAGAGAAAGAGGCTCACCGCACAATTGATCAGCTGCCTCTCCTATATAATTGACCCAAACGTATGCTGTAGTTTGCCGCTGGCAAACCCAGGGACCGTCCAATCAGTCCATCAGGGGATCCGGCAAGCCTCACGGGGCGTTAAAGCATGCAAACCGCAATCGATTGACCTCTCGTCTGCTCGTACTAGTACAAGCGCCATGCTATGCCACATCAATATTGTGCAGCGGCGGTTGGTGCACTCAGGGCCCTGTCTAGCCCCAAAAGGCCCCAAAAGGCTCCAAGACGCCCAAAAAAGGGCCCTTCCTGTTGAATCACTGACCACCATCCCCCAAATTGCCCCGAAAACTGGCGTCCACCATTGGCCCTGCTGCTGCTTCTCCACACCGCTGGCCAAGCCTCCACCCACCCCCTTCAACTGCGACCTGGTCGGTTGCTTTAGGCACTGCTAGGGACCAGAGCTAGGCTGGCTAGGCCTGCTAGGCCTTCTAGGCTGGGGCCGGCTAGGGGTGCTGGGGGCCCTGGCCTGGCGCTCCAGTCTGCTGTCCGTCCAAAGGCCCCAGCCAATCTCTCGCTCACCTTTTGCTGCATCCGCGTTCCTCCTCCAATCCTGGACTGGACCTCTCCTTCACCCTTTGCTTTTTCCCGTATTTCCACCCCTCTTCCATCTTCCATCCTCCATCATCCTCATTCATTCCTCTCAATCGCCCTCTGCGGCTCTTCCTTTGCATTTCCTGCTCTGTGCATTGTCTTCTGGCCAGCTTCTGTTTAATTTTTTTTCTTCTTCTACAACCGACTGTGAAGCTCCTAACCGCCGCCTTCTCTACTTTCTCTACAAGAGTCGGATCTTCTTTTCCCTATTATTGGCTGAGGTACAACTCCTGAAGCCATAAGAAAAAAAAGTATAAAGCTGCGGAATCAGCCTTTTCTTACCCGCTAGCATCATCATTCAGAGCTGTTCACAATGGCTTCAGCAACCAAGGTGTGTATGCCCCAATCGAGAACCCCTTTGATCGCGTAGTTTTTTTCTTCTCTCTCTCCCTTTCCCGTCAATCTTTGCTTTAGCCTGTTCTGTATAGCTGACATTAGCTGCGCTGCAAACTAGTTCCTGCGAGAGTATAAGCTGGTAGTTGTCGGCGGTGGTGGTGTCGGTAAATCTTGCTTGACCATCCAATTGATCCAGAGCCACTTCGTCGATGAGTATGATCCTACAATTGAAGGTTCGTCGCTTCCCTACAGCGTCCAGGTTTCACCACTCTTCCCCTTTCCAAGGCTTCGCAATTCGCGGGCGGTGGCTTCTTTTGGCCGCTTTGCCTGATGATTATTCCTTCGGCTTCTTCTCTCCCCCTTTACACACTACGAGCTTTGGCTAATCTGTCTTTAAATCCAACAGACTCATACCGAAAGCAATGCGTCATTGATGATGAGGTCGCCCTGCTCGATGTTCTGGATACTGCCGGTCAAGAGGAGTACAGCGCCATGCGAGAGCAGTACATGCGCACAGGAGAGGGTTTCTTGCTGGTCTACTCAATCACATCACGACAGAGCTTCGAGGAAATCACCACTTTCCAGCAGCAAATCCTGAGAGTCAAGGACAAGGACTACTTCCCCATGGTCGTCGTCGGAAACAAGTGCGATTTGGAAGGCGAGCGAGAGGTCACAAGACAAGGTAAGCAATTCGTCATACTCCGTCATGGCTAAGCAATACTTCTTTTTCTTGCTTATCTAACATTTTTCTTTTCCAACAGAGGGAGAGCAGTTGGCGAAGTCATTCAACTGCAAATTCATCGAGACATCTGCCAAGTCCAGAATCAACGTTGACAAGGCCTTCTACGACATTGTTCGCGAGATCCGAAGATACAACCGCGAGATGCAGGGCTACTCAACCGGTGGCGGCAACAGCTCTAGCGCAAACCCTCCCAAGCCCATGGACATTGAGGGCGAGGAGCAGGAGGGTGGCTGCTGCAAGTGCGTCATCATGTAAAAAGGCCTCAGCTTTGCAAAGCGGGGGAAGGAAGGCTGCGCTTTCTTGTTGTTCATGATGCTAGAGGCGACATTTCATGGTGAAAACGAGAGGATTTTGGACGCTCCATGGCACGAGATGCAGCACGTAGCACAACGCGCGACGGACGGCCTTGAACGATCGACGAGCACAATACCTCTCAATGCATCGGGCGGGGAGTCGGGTTCTGACTTGGGTCGCGCATTCGGATTTTTCTTTTTACTCTTTCCTTTTTTATATTTTCATGTCTTGTTCTATTTCGACGAAAATACTCTCCGTGCGCTGTTGAGAGATATACCGACGGGGTAGCTGTGTTCAAATCCCAAACACAGCCTGGTGCCTCCGCCAGGAGAGCGTGCTTGCTGGCGAAAAGGGCTGCTCGTTGCACTACCGGAAGGAAAAAGAAAAGAGTCTCGGGAGGGTAAATTTTGAATCGAGGGAGAAGCGAAAGGAAGAGGTTGCTGAGGCGCTGCAGCATGCGTGCGTGCAGCCAAAGGCCAAACAGGGGGCCTTGACCATTAAATTAATCCCCTCCTGGGTGGGCTTGCGAGGATGGTTTTTTCTGACTCTGAAAGTACGGGTCATACGTTCTTCTCTTATATCCCATTATTTCACACGTGTAATTTCATTTTTTTTCTACTTATTGATTGTTAACTTGCATGGTAATGAGGATTCGCTTCAAGATTCTATCGTCCTTTTGTATCTAGGACAGCTTATCAATTCTACTGGGATGCCCCCTTTGGGCTATTCCATTGGCTCACTTTGATGTTGCTCCATTCTTCTGTTTAATTCTTCTTTTCTTTTTCCTTTCCTTTTTCCTTCTTACCTTAGCTTCTTGTTAGCTTCGTTTACTCTTTGCTTTTTTCTTCCCTTCTTGCTACTACCCCTCTTTTCTCTCCTTTGATAAGACAAATAAAAAGCAAACTTGTACTTGTCGCAGGTTGAGTGTGCCACTAATCCGAGAAAGTGACTTTGCCTGGCATTCTAAAAAGTTGAATGGCGCTACAAAGTAGTATTCCGTTAGCCGGTCCTTGCTAATAGTGTGAGACGGCAGAGATCTCGGCTCGGAAGAGAGAAGGATTGATTATATGGGGTGCCAAGTATATTGCTGATACGTCGCATCTCGTCAGTGGCTTTGTCATGGCTTGGAAATTTTACCCCGGACTGTTAATCTAGTTCATACGACTGGGTGAAGGATATGTCTAGAAGCGGTAAAAAGAGTATATACAGGATACACTTGCTTAGTACATGTACTGTTTGTATCAATATTCTGGGGTTGAAGGTTGAGTACTGGTTGTAAAGTCAGACATAAAAAAAGGCAGAAAATAATTTTGTTTATATAAGGACAATTATGATATCGTGAAATTCTCTTTTTATCTCTTTATAACTATGTCCTAACGCTTCGATTATTTTATGGTACCTCTTCGCTATCTTCCATTAAGCTGCTTAAATTCCTCCACGAAGTGCTGCGGACGTGATGATCACGCTCGTTGAAAGCGCTCAACGAAACTTTATATCGCTGAACTTTTATACTTAGCTTGTTAGCTTGTCATAAAATTGTCATTGCTTCTTGATTGGTCGATAACATGGTCGATAAAACTGGGAGACTATGTGTTAGAGAAACTCTCTTCCATGTTTCGTTCTGTTGGCACTTTCATTATCTTGCTAAGCTCAATACAGACATTTAAAGTGCCCTAAACAAAGGATACTTGTATAAAATATCTATTGCTGAAAAGGGAACGATACGTCATATCATGAGAATTCCGTCCCGTCGGGCTGGGACCCTCTAGTGCCTCCATGTCAACATCTACATTTAGCTTTACCGCCCAACGATACCCAATCAGGCTCTAAAATGCCGTGATAATGTATACAATAAGCACCTTTAATCCTTCAAAAAAAGGTTATTGGGTGCATTTGAGTTCCCCCTGCATCCAGCTCTGCTTAGCTAACGGTGACTGTACCTCAGCCTCAGCCTCGTTGTGCAAATGACCACAGGTCATTGGCCGAATTTCACAACTGGGTGGTCACGCATACGGTTAAGTATTCATATCCTTCTATGCCTGTCCTTGGATATCTAGGATGAGACAGCTTTTTCATTGAGTGGCTGAGGAAGCTGAAGGCGCGGCTCTCGTATTTCTCGCTACTCCTACCAATCAGTTGCTGATATACCCTGGTTGAAAGTGCCGAAATGTGTTTATAATTTTTGAAAAATGATAGAAAGAAGAAAAAGAAAGGATAATGATAAGTCCCAGCTGAATTGAGCTGGACTGCCAAAGATTAGGAGATTGACGCCGGGGCGATGAGTATGTATATATAAGGCAAGATATATCCAGACTTGAGAATGTATTTTCTCTACGGTTCTCAACCATAGAATCATTACAACCCTCTACTCCTAAATAAGTCTTTCAAAATGTGTCTTTCAAAGACTTCAATTCAATTCTCTTGTTTCTTCTTCATTGCAGCTGTTCAAGCATATAAGACGTTCGAGCCCGAATGCTCAACCCCTCCTGCTGACGTGAATTACGTGGCATCTCCTAATTCCCGCGGCACATTAAATATACTTTGGAGCTCTCTTCTCACAATATTTGCGTGTACTTGGACCATTCATCATCCCAATGTTCCAAGACAATATCACGGTTACCGGCATAAGTCAAAGCCAGAGTCAGACAACGAGTCTAGTCCAGGCCCAGCCTCTAATTCAGCTCCGAGCTGGAGCTGGGCTTTGAGAGGGTTCTTGAAAAGCACAGGAAGAATGGTCCTCACAATATTTGCACCCGAAATTATTATTGCTGTGGCTTATAATGAGTTCCTTGCAGCCCGTGTGGATCACAAATCGTTGGTAAGCCAGGCAAAAGAAGATGAGATTAATTGGTCGTGGACCCATACCTATTATGCGAACATGGGGGGTTTTGTCATTGAGAAAAATGACTATGAGCATTGGGTTCGAGGTGAATACAATATGCACCATCTATCTGGGAGGGATATTTTGATACTCCGAAAAAAGAGATACATCGAAAAGCTACCAAATATAACCGAAAGAGAGCTCAAAGACAGGGTCAAAAGCGATTCACTTGTAAAAGCAATCTCAATCATTCAGATTATATGGTCTGCGGCGCAGATATTGGTTCGAACTGTTCGGAGACTATCCATTTGCCCTCTTGAGCTTACCGTACTAGCTTTTGCACTCTGCGCGATTGCAATCTATTTGCTTTACTGGTATAAGCCGAAGAGCATTGGTATATCCACAACCATTATCCGGAAAAAGCTATATTCTGAGATACAAGACATTCTTAAGCAAGCGAGAGTTACAGGTGTTGATATCACTCAAACAGAAAGTGATGAGAATGACAGCACAAAGACAGAAAGCAATATTTGTACCAGCATTGTGGCGGATAGCGATGAAAATTGCAAAATAGAGTCAGATAATCCCGTAAATGAGAGCGCCGAGACAAAGACCCTCAAAGCATACACAATGGCGAACCTACTTTTACCAGGAAGCTCTTTACTAGAAGAAGGCGCGCCGATGAGAATTGACGCTATTCGGAAGGGTCCAGAGTTTGATGACTCAATCTTCTGGACGCTATTTGTTGGTATGGTGTTGTTCGGAGCTATACATATTGGAGCCTGGAACTTTGAATTCCCTACAAAGACGGAATTATACTTGTGGAGATACTCAGCTATCTATTCTACCAGTTCAGCTTTTATCGCGGCGGTTGTTGTCTTTTTACGGAGGGCTGCGACGAAACATTTGGGCAAATTAAATATCTTGAGCGCATTGTTATTCTACTGTGGGATTGTTTTAAGTCTTGCCAGTTCTCTACTTTACGTGCCTACCCGGCTGTTTTTTCTTGTTGAGATGCTTCGAACTCTCTGCTTTCTTCCTCCGAAGTCTTATACTTCCACCTGGTAGTTGAGCATTTCTCATCTTACTTGGTTTACCAGATGATTCCCGAGTTTCCCTTTGTTATCAATAACTGGTTAATACTGCATGAATTCTGTTTTGTAAATCTGGAGGTTGGGTTAAGAAGGACATGCTAATATTGCGCTTGTATTTAGAGAGAGGGCTCATTCTATTGGTTTTATTATCAAGCTATTCCATAGTTTATTTTCCGCATGTCTTCTAATAACACCTCCATGACCAAACAATTGAATACGAATCCTATTAAACTTAGTGCCTCCAATCCTAGTTCGAAACCACCTCTAACCCGTCATGTCTGAGTCTCATTTCCCTCCTCCTCCTCCTCATCATCCGGCGGAAACCATTCATACTAACCTGGCACAAGCACCGGAAGTTTCTGATTCACCACCCAATCACCACAGACAAGGCACACCCACGCCTTGGGATTTGCCTCGGACGATAACTCTGCCAAATCCATCGCCGAGTTAGCCTCGTCAGCAGGCTTATCAACGAGGCAGGCTGGACAGACATAGCGGCCGAAGCGCTCAATACACCACTCTCGTATCCTTGCAACTTGCTCCACGAGCAAATTGGCATACAAACTGCGATGATTGTGGCAGAGCCGCTGAGCGAACAGCTTCGTCCCACAGCAGCATCCCGTCATTGGTTTGGCCTCGCCCCTGAAGTTGATCCTGCCAAATCCCGTCATGAGCTCGAGCTCGGTCTTTGTGTAGTGGCTGTTGCTACAGTCTCCCCAGATGTTGACCGCGCCGACGGTTCTGCGCCTGGACACTTCGTTAACGCTTCGGCTCACTTGGGCGGCACAGTCGGTGCAGAGGTATGCGCGCATTCCGAGTAATTGCGCCTCGGTAACGAGATTCGTTGAAAGTTCCTGATTACTCTGATCACAGCACTCATCGCAGACAGGTGTGCGGTCGTCTCCATGCGCGGGACATTGGCAGATATAGTCTGGAGTAACAAGATTCCAGCATCCCAGCTCGGAACAAGACCAATCAATGCCGTCTTCCAAGGGCTTGACGTCCTCTGGGATGAGACCGAAGATGTTGTAAAAAGGACAATCAGCCCGAATTTGCTGGCCCAAGTTGAAATTGTACAAGGTGGGTATCGTTGGCTCCCGTGGCGGCACAAGCAGGGCCTCTTGCGCCACACGAAGCGAATTATGATCAATAAATTCTGCATCTTCCATTCCTAATGAAGCTTGTGAGTCAATATGCACAGATGTATCAAAATCTTGATCCAAATCCATCAAGTAGAGGCTGGGATCTACATTGGAAACTTCAAACGGGCTGAATTGTATATTTGCGGCTGCCTGACTGGAAGGAGCTGCAGCGTCAAAGTCAAACCGGCTCTGTCCGGGCAACGAGAGACATTCAAATGGAGGTGAAACGACTCCATCGTCAATCATGTCTGCGTTGATGTATTTGGTTAGCCAGTCGGGGGCACTGGTGTCGAAAATTAGATGAGCTGGATTTGTGGCTGCGGCATCGCCATTGTCGCTATGAGCATTTACAACACGATTACGCTCACTATTATCAGTAGATTTTGGCCGGATGCAGAGACTGTTGGTGTTATTGCCGTTTCCTTCATCATTCACTCCATCATCATCTTCTTCGTTGTCACTCCCATGATCATGGAAATCAGAAAAGAGAGCCGAAACAATTTTCCCTTCCCGAATATCCTGCATCTTCTGCTGTACCGCCTCTATACGCTCTCGATAATGTCCAAGCTGATTCATTGGGACGGCCTGAGGCCAGCGATCCTTTATCCACGCCACAATCTGCTCTCGAGTTATCTCGCTTGCTCGGCCACTTATGCTGCCCCCCTGAGTTGCATCTCCGTGAGGTGGCGCTCCTGGCGCTCTCAGCATAGATCGCAACTGAACGCCCATCGTGGCGATGAAATTCCTATTTTGATTCTCGGGGATGCTGTATATGTTTGTGGCTGGACCTACCCAGTGCTCGATGGCAGATCCGTCCTTGGGGTCATCAACTCCCCCAGCACCGTATCCCAACGCGAGATAGTATAGAGGTCCAGGAGGAGGGTCCAGCCGCCCTTTGATACAATACTTGGCTGTGTCTCCTCTCCAATCATCGCACCCATCGCCGTGCTTGACGCATGAATCGCACGGCCGTTGAAGATCGCAGTTTCGTCCTGCCTTTCTGCAGCATTCACACTCCACAAAGGGCAAGAAGCCTCCAATGCCAACTCTGGCTAAATCGAAGAGGGGATAGGACGTGTCATCCTCAGCGTCAATACAGTCCACGCCCAGCTGAGTACAGCGATTGCAGCTATAGAAGTAAGAGCTGGCATCGGCGCGGCAGTGGTCATGTTCATCTTCGTGACATCTCTTGCAGTAGCGCCGGTCTGGGTTGATTTTTCGACATTCAATGAAGCCCCGGTCGAATACCTGGAGATTGACGGCCCAAGACTTTGGTAGAGTCAGTGTTTGCGGGTTGGCAATAACACGGCCACCACTGAGGCATGTCAGATTATGAGACTCGCAGTACGAACAAGCCTGATCCCAGGTTGCTCGGTCTCTGAGCCAACTGCATCCGGCAGTAACAGTACCCTTCTTCGTCTTATTTTGACAAATATGGCACTCTGAGCGTATCCAACGAGCAACGTCAACTCGAGGATTGGGTCGAGCTTCCATCTCTTGGCCGTTGACTGTACACTTTCCCTCTCTGCAGGCTTTTGTTAACGTGCAGCCATAGCCAAGGATGGAATCAACGTTGCATTGATTGGCCATCTTGGTGTTGAGACATTGATCGCAGGTCGGCGGCTGGTAATCCGTGGGATCATCAACGCCATATTTGCGCCAGACGTTGTTTATCTGAGGCGGTTTGCATCGGTGTCCAGAGCCGGGATTCTGTGAACGGTAGTCAGCGCAGTTTGAGCATTCTATAAAGTTTCCTTTCCATCCTTTTGTATAGTCGCAGTATCTCTTTTTGCACATTTGTTTGCCTATGGGATTACGCAAGCAAAATTCACATCTTCTTAATGCTACAGGCTTCTTTGCGGAAGGTTTGCTGCCATCTTTGGGGCTGTCATCTTCACTTCCATCGTCATCTTCATCATCACCTTCATCGTCATTGATTGCGCTCTTTCTTGGATTTCGCCGATTAATATGTGATTGTTGCTTCTGGATTGATCCACTGCGACTTATTCGACCAGTGTTAATTCTTCGCAAGGTCCTATCCTTGATTCTGTCTGCAATACTGGCCATGATTGCGAGCTCTTTGACTGTACTCTACACCAAAGTGTATTTATCCAGGCGGGATTATCAAGCTATAGCGTAAGAGCAGATATGCATAGATGGCTTGTATTGTTTTCTTGTATTCGTGGCATGATTTTATTTTATAAGCTATTCCGGAATCCGTGAAAAATATAAAGAGACGTCTCATGATGGCTATAATAAGACGGTGCTTGGCCCTTCTACAATATAATGCATTTATGAACTATTATGAAAATCCCTTGAAAGTATGATCTCAAAGGAATCCATATGTAGTTGAAGACTTTCACGTATATGAACATGTTTGGGAACAAGGGAGATGTAAAGACATTGAAGAAGGACTTGAATGGAGCCAAAGAGGAATTAAATAGAGCCGATTTTAGCTGAAAGCACTATATTCCATTCACTAGATCAACTTGGATATAAATAGCTGTGACCTGAACAGTAAACAAGGGAATTTACTATCCCATCTACAAAGAAATAGCTGAACAATACTCTTTCACACGCAGACTTTTCAATTGCGCTGTTAATCTATTCTATAAAAAACTCCTTTGACAAGTATTCGTAGCCCAAACAAAGCATCACCGTAACACGCTCAAACAATGTCCTTTTTCAAAAACACACACGGAATCACCTCCTGAATCGCCGTCTTCGGATCCACCCACGTATACCCATGATCATCCCGCGCAATAACTTCATACCCTTGCCGCACATACCACTCCTCGTTGGTTTTGAAGTCCTTTGCTTCAATCTTTCGCCCACTCATCTCGGCGTAAAAGGCCAAAAATTCTGGCGTTGTCTGATACTCCTTTGTTGAGGTGTCGAGAGCCATGGTCGTGGCGTTGAGAGGTGGGAGGGTGGCCAGGTGCTCGATTTGGTACATTGATGAACGGCCGTAGCCGCCGGATTGGATGGCCCGTGAGATGTAGAGTGATTTAACCCATACTGTGGATTGGGGAAGTGAGAATTTCGTGTTGCGGTCTGGATAGAGGTCGAGGGCGATGTGACCAATTGGAATGAAGGATGTGAAAGTTGGCGTTCTGGGTGAGTTGGCGAGGATAGTTGCTGTATCGGTGAGGGCTTCTTTTTCCTGTTTTTGGCAGATGAATATTTTGATGCTTCATTATTTCATGGAGGCTTTTATCTTACTGCCGGATATTTGGCAATGTGCTTTGCCATTAAATCATCCTTTCCTGCAAGATCATCGCTGAGTTTCTATAACATCTCACCGTTAGCCCACGTCTCACATACAAGCCAAAAACCAGCAAAACAGTCAGAGTCAATCTCACAATCCAATAGAAAAACTTCTTTCCGTCCCGCACTTTTGCCTTCCACTCGTCAATTAGATCCTGATCCCACGTACACGCCACGCGCTGCTCGTATAACCGCTGTGTATGGGCGTCGCTGTCGGGATCCCAGGGAATGAGCTCAACATTGTTGTATTTTGAGGACGGTATTAATTCCGGGGGGGACATTTTAATTTGGCGCTTTTCAAATAGTTTATTTGATCTTCTCTTAATCTCTTTCCTATTGTTTCTTTGAGTTGGTGAGAGTTCGGTGTGAGTTCACCTAGGTAGCCGCCAAAATTGAAATAAGTTGTTATGAAAATACCTGAGTCACAGCAAAAAATACAAAAGCTAATTAGGGATATTTTAAGTCTATATGGGACATTTCGGACTTCGGCTCAAATCCCCCAATCCGACCATCTCTCTACTAAAAAGTGCCCAAGTCAGTTTAGAACTCTAAGGAAAATCGCACCAATAATGCCCCTCAGTCGCTTGTATTTCAAAAGAGTCTAGGGCGCGCCCTCCCTTACCAATGTCTTTTCTTTGACATACTGTACAGTGACTCATGCACCAACGTGGCGGGATACGCGGCTACGGGTTCTTAAGCCGTTAAAAATAAGTTTGGACACGTGCGAGCCCACAGGCATCTAGATAAGGTAACTTTTAGAGTTGTGATATTTATAGTAGACTGGTATGCGCATGTGTATGTGCTTGAACTGGTGTTTTTCTCTTCTGCCGTCCCGTCTTATACACGGCGCAACTTTTAGTTAGAATAAGCCATTGTTTGGCAGCAAACCATCAGCCGCCGCCGACTTCGTATAAGCACCGAAGCTGGTTCTAATCTAGACATGTTGCCAAGAAAGTGGCAACTCCATCCCATATCTACATCCTTCAGATAACAATCGATATTATTTCTTTGTATTTCCGTCTACATCCTCTTTGTTAAATACGTATTGTCTATCTACTGTAAACATTTGGATATTTTCATAGTCAGCCTCCCCATAGAACAGTCCCAATCCCTTTCCTCCCAATGATCCCTCGGCTCCAGATGCCCATTCATCAACATGACGTTAAATTTTCGCTCACTGAGCTCAATGATATTCTCTCCTCTTTGAATCTTTCCTTGATTCTGCGCCCAAATGCCATCTGTAGGCTCTCTTACAATTCCAACCTTCTATTAACTTCGTGTCTCATTTAGAGACATACACATCCATCGCCAACTTTACCCTTGTAATCCGCGCCGGGTTCACAAGGCTCATGCTTGCACCTATGCTTGTTATTCCACTGCTCTGCTTTCTCTCAGTCTCTGAATAGTTATTGCAGAGTTGGTCTTTTATTTATTTATTTTTCTCCCTTTCACCCTCGTGTAATCTTTTACGCACTTCATCCGGCAAACTGAAACCTGGTTGCTTCGAGCTGTCCGAGGCCGTCCCGAGGCGCAACGTTACGGCGCCGATATGTGTTCGTAAAGTCTTGCAAGAGAACTCTCACATGCCGAATCCCTCCTGCTTCATTCGACGACAATCGCTCCTTGATCTTAATCATCAGTCTGTTGGCTTCCTCCGGAGACACGGTGCCTTGAGGCAGTAGCTGAATAGTATGGGAAACCCATTCGGTCGTCTGCACAGGTAAAAGTTCAAAGAGGCTGAGCAAAACACCGCTACCATCTGCAAAACAGTCTCGTGGGAAAGTAATCATCATGCCGGCCATGACTTGTTTTACCAGATTTTCTCCGTGGCTGCTGAGGAGGTTCTTAACAATCGTCTTGATGCTTGCCGCAGCAGAGTCCGGTAGCCCCTCACTGCTAGCCGGATTGTCGCCACCATATGACAGCAAATCTCTCAAGAAGTGGAGAGTAGAAGACAGAGGATCTCGCTGTTCCAAAGTCAAGGCGTAGATGGAGGCTTCGAAGATGGGGACCAAGAGCGGAGATGGGATGAGCTTCTGGGGGTAGTATAGCAGCGCATCGATAAGCAACCTAAAGAAATCATCAATCACGTCTGGCAGATCCTTGGGCTGGAGTTCGGTCATGACTCTCAGGAATGTCGTCGTTTGCGCTTCAAAGAATGTATAGATATTTTCGGCTATACTCGGATCCACGTGCTCTCGCGCCTCAGAGAACTCCCGCAGAATGGCAGATGTAACCCAAAGGAAGCAGCCTTCCCTAGAGACATTGAAACCGCTGGCCAGTTTGTTTGCCATGTCCGCAAGCATGGGCGTAATGGCAGTTCGGTAGGAAATGACCATGTTTCTCCAGCATCTGCACACTCTTTCACAAATTGGTGAAAAGGTGAGAAAGTTGTCGAGTACAGTAGACAAGATAGGGAAGACTTCTTGCCAGTACTTGACCGCAGGGTTCTCTTCTCCAGGGTTAACTAGGGGCATCACATTTTGCACAAAGATGGTAATAAGCTGTAGGTGATCTGTTTTCCAAGTCAGCAAAAAGAGCTATAATCGTGTAGGTGGAAAAGGAAAGAGAAAAGAAAAGTCATACCTGCTACTGCTAGTTTCCCCTCGTCCGTGGTCGCATGGTTTGCCTTTGCCATCAGCCTTTGGACCAGTGGATCACAATATGTCTTGAGCAGGTGATAGGTCTCCGAAATAGGCTGAACAGCGAGAACATTCGAAACACCCTCGGTGACTTCCTCTTTACTGAGATCAGGAAGTTTATCCAAGACTTGGTCATAGAACGTCTGAAGCTGTAGTATTTGGCCGCTAAGAAGATGCTTGCAGTCGGTGCAAAAGAACTTGAGTGACAGCGCGGCGGCCCGGGTGATTTCTCGAGAGTCGGATTGGAACGAGTTCACAATATAGTTGAATTGAGGCTCCAAGTACTCGGGATGCGCCGCAGTCCATTCAGTGTAGCGACCCAGCACCATGATTGTCGCAAATCGAAGCTTCTCGTGGCTGGGCATCTGCACAAGGAGCGGCATCAGCTGAGGAAGCACAATATCTTCTTCCTTGTCCACCATGCGTCCAAGAGCGCGCATCGCGAATAGGGGAGCCTCGAGCTCCTGCCAGTGTGGGACTGACGCCTCTGTTGCCTGGCCAGCATACTTCTGTGTCCATAGCTGAATGGCATGAAGTACTTTGGTAAGGCACTCGGTAACGCCCATTACTTCGCAGCAATCCTTAAGCGTGTCGCCCATCTGGTGTCGAAATTCTCGGAACTTTTCCTCTTGCTCGCGGTCCCCGTCAAACAAGTCGGTTTCGCTTCCGGACTCTGGCGTGGGGAATCGTAGATGCGTGAGTAGAATATCTACAAGCTTAGAGAAGACGTCCACAAGCTCCAATCTGCCCTGGATATATCGTTCCAGCACTAGATATTGCTTGAGCTCATACCAAAAGTTGAAAGTATGCTCGATGACATCGCGATCCTTATCCCGAGCGGCACATTCAAGGACAGCATCGACAATGGGACGGAACTGGGTCGGCTGTCGTGCAATGGCAACTACCCAGCTTTCCGCTGCAGTAGCGAGCACTTTGGTTAGAGATTTCAAGGATTCGGTATCCTCTTCAGCGACTAGGGTGGCGATGCGCGGTGTAAGGCCGATGATGCGAGGGAACAGAGTTTGGATGATATCTTGCGATTCGTCAACATCGGCGGTCTCTCTAAGCATCGTGCACAGGCACTCTGCAGCCTCTTGGCTACATTCATCAGATGTAACGCCGTGGAAAATAGCTTCCAGGAGAGGCGAGCCTGCAATAATGCCGACGGGAACCTCTCGAAGCCACGACGTAATACATTCCATCAGGAGCGGGTTTCGGGATGCAGCAGCTGGAGAGAATTATCCGTTAGTTTTCCTTATTCGCTTGCAGATAGATAGATAGCTGAAACCAGTAATATTCGGATGGAGAATGGGTACAAAGCTTACGCGAAGACTGTGAATAGTTGATAAGAAGCTGTACAACTTGTTCTGCGTTATCTCCCAACAGTGCTTGCGTCCGCGCTGCAAGATCTTCTTCCTATTTCCAAGCAATTAGACTTATTCTTCGAAGGTGACTACCGACCGGCCGAGACGAAACCAATGGGGGCCAGGTGCCGTGTCGTATTAGAGTAGCGCAATCCACGTACAGACAAGGTAATTTTTCGACCTTCAGTCACCTCCTCGGGAAGGACTCGCAAAAAGTCGAGAATACAAGCATGGCTCTCGGGGGTGTCGCTCAGTGACTGGACGACTGAGGAGAGCACATCGTTCCAATCCTTCATCTGGATCGCCAAAATCGCCAAGCACACGCATAGTTGAACTCGGATGGGCTTCGGGCCAGCGGCGTAGTGCTTCAAAAGGAGCAAAATCTGGTTTCGAAGAGCGGGTAGCTCGCTGGGGGGAACTTGAGTGATGAGATCGTAGGTAATCTAGTATCGTTAGCAGTCCGAGGACTGAGAATAGCGAGGGCGGCAGAAAGGAAAGAGGATATTGTAACAACCTTTCCGCGAAGCGTAATGGCGGCAAAAAGAGTCGCCTCGGGCTCGGCCTTGGATTGGAGGATTCCAATTACGGTCCCCCAAGAGTCCTTCTATAATCGCGATTACGGTTAGTAAGCCGAGGTCCAGTGAATAAGAACGGCGAAGTGTTGGCAGCGGATTGCGACGTACCGACTTTTGGAACTGCTCCAAGTATTCGTGCGCATTCTTCTTTGCTTCCTGTTCCCCGCTTCGCATCGTCATGACGGCTCCCAAAACATCTGATGGCGCAAAGCCCGCCTGCGTGCCATTTGTAGCCATCTCGGGCTGTTGCGACAGGGCGCAAAGTGAGAAACCGGGGAGCTCAAAGAGAAACGGGTGTTGACAGAGCTATTTTCGCGCGGGCTTGGACAGTCGAGAAACCAGCGCTCATGAGCTAGCCTTGGACGTGGTGAGGGACCAGCTGCTGGAGAAACAACCAGATCTGTCGTGGGCGATCGCTCTCCACACACAAGGAGCAGCGACGAAGAGAAAAGCAAATACAGAAAGAAAACGAGAGAGGCCCAAGTGCAAGCTGGCGGGCGGGCTGACAGGAGTCGCAGGCGTCAGTCTCGGTGCTTTTGGATCTGAATGACTGCTCCAGGCAAAATCATGGAGTCGGCCTTGCTCTCTGGCGAAGTGGCATGGGGCTTTCCAAGAGGCTTGATTTGGCGGGGCAATTCTTTTGCGGGCTGCCTGCGGGTTTTTCCGTTTCCGGGTTCCAAGCTTTACGACTCCATGTACTTGGCCGAGCTACATCATTAGTATGGGAAGCTTTGTACCTAGTAAGAGCAGTACTGAGTATTGAATCACCAGCTCCTGAGAGTGAGCTGCAAAGTATCTAAATGAATAAAGGAAGAGGCGCTGATTTGTAATTATCTTTGAAATATTGAAAGAATTTTCATGAATTTTCTTTTCTTTTTTTTTTTTTAATGAAAGAAAACTACCCTAAGGGCTACAGCAATTGTGCCTTTGCGGCA
Organism: Trichoderma evansii; assembly: GCF_050947405.1. Classification (NCBI taxonomy): domain Eukaryota; kingdom Fungi; phylum Ascomycota; class Sordariomycetes; order Hypocreales; family Hypocreaceae; genus Trichoderma; species Trichoderma evansii. Next base: position 929,028 of record NW_028145192.1, on the reverse strand, counting down.
GAGCAGCTACCTTTTGACGCTTCGAATATACTAGGTACTTATTCTGTCTAAGAAGAACAAAGAATAATACCGGTGACATGTTTTCTTTTTGCCAAACTATTTTGATATATATCTGTACAATGCAATTTTACCTTTGTTTTCACCAGCTCGTCAATGTAGTTTCGATAGCCATGGCAGAGCACTACCTTAGTGTCATAAACAGTATCACTATATATCGCTAGTATCTCTATTCCTCTTTGATATCGCTATCACCTGAACTTTCTAAAGCAGCGGGGCTAGATCTAGTTATCTACAGTCGATTTCAAATGAGAGAATCCACTGTGGCCTGGGATTCCAGTGATTAGCACCATTAATACCAATTCGCCCATAGCACATTATCGGGTGCTATGGACATGCTTCTTTTCAAGCAAGTGTCGCCTTCTTCCACTCTGACCATACATATGCGACTCTATCCTCGAGATCCTGCATTGAGCGCGGAATGATTTGATACCGCACTCCTGCACTGTCCAGCATACGGCTGAATTCCCCGTCGTACTCGGTCCAATCCTGTAGGTCTTTTGGCATAAGTCTGACTCCATCACTAACAAGCCAATCCTCCACTGTTTCGCAGACAAAAACCAGCGACTGTGACATTCGATCTCTCAGCTCGTTCCAGTAATCAGATGAAACCATAAGTTTCACAGCTTCGCTGCCGATATGGCGAGACGCGTATATGATGGGATCCATTCCGGAACGGTCCGATATCATCCAATCATTCTTCATTAGAGCCTTTCTCTCGGCATTAAATTGGGCTTCCAATATGAGTGTCTGTAATTGCAGGCACCGGCCGGGATCCGAGGTGATATCACTGGCTGTAAACCCATGGATTTTTAATACTGAGCGCGCGACTTCTTTAACGATGGCGGGGGGTGTGGTCTCCTGGAAAGCATTTTCCAGCGCATTGACAAGTGAAGTTTTGCCTGTGCATTGAGCGCCGATTATGTAGATGTTCTTTGGGGTGATGCTCTGCAGCTTGCTAGAGCGTCCCATGGTGCTGAAACCAATTCCTTTGCCACTGGATATGTGTCGGTGTCTACATGACAGGAAACAGGAAAAATGGCGGGGGACGTATGTTGACAAGATTAGGAATATATCCGAATTTATGAGCGCATAACCAGCCTCTTCATGCGGGAGGCCTTCAAGAATGTACGTATCATTCACGCATCAGGCAAGTGCGGAGAAAGTGCTACCCGTGTAACCACTTTCCATCCAACTTTTACAAATGAACCGAAATCTCTCTGCCAGCATTTAATAAAAGAGACTGCCATCTTTCAAAATTATACCAGATTGAAATAGATGTCCTCGACGCCAGAAATACCACCGTGAACGCTTTGAGCAGCCTGCAATCTGGAAGCACTGAGACGACAAACAGATCATCTATATGTGCAACCTTCGCGATGCCTTCAGCTTCGGCTAGTCCTAGGTCTTTCGAGTGTGTTCTTCTCGATAGAATTTCCCTTGATGACGCGAAATGGGAATTCGAGATACCGCGGCTACCAAGTGCGGACTCAGCGAATAAGCTGAGTCTTATCAAAATGGTCAGCCTCTCGACAGAAGATTCGCGCCATCGCCTTGAACTTCGGTATGGGCCAGTAGATATGAACCGTGCTATTCAAGATGTTTCTCTGGACAAATATCTCGTGGTGTCACTCGCCGAGTTTCGCTCTATTAAAAACCCCAATTCTCCATCCACGATCGACGGAGACACCAATAAGGTGATACAGCCAACAACGTACAGGGAATGCTCAGAATATGCTGTCAAATTCCTTCAAGCGGGAATCATATTACAGGGAGTGCACTACAATTTCTATGGCCATAGCAACAGTCAACTAAAATCTCGAACTTGCTACTTTTTGGCAGCTCCCAAAGAGCAAATCAGTAAAAAGATTGAAGGGCTAGGGGATTTTACAAAGATGAAGACTGTTGCAAAAAAGGCGAAGCGAATTGGACTGCTCTTCTCAGTCGCCCGCGCAGCCATGAAAGTAGACCCGAAAAAAGTCGAAGACATTCCAGATATCGAAGAAGGAGACTACGTCTTCACCGATGGCTGTGGTTTGATTGCCCCAGCACTGGCCAAGGAGCTTTCGAGACGCACAAGAATTGTTTTTCGCAATATCAGATATACGCCTTCTGTTTTCCAGCTAAGATACCGTGGATATAAAGGAGTTGTAACATTGGATCCAGCGATGGCGAAAGGCAGAACTTGGCTCAAAATGAGAAAGTCAATGAAGAAGTTTAGCGGAGGCGATGATTTATCCTTCTCCGTCGTAGAATACTCAAAGGTACGCTTTGTCGTCTCCTAGTTATCAATTTCCCTTTTATGTTCGTTATTTTCTTATAGAATCTGCCTATTAATAGCTTCATTTGCGGCAGCCATATGTATTTGGGCATCTGAACGATGAGGTAATTGTGCTTCTGGACGCCTTGGGAATTGATCGGAAGATCCTCCTTCGAAAACAACAAGAACATTTCAATTTTCTAGCTGAAGCATACCAAGATCCGCAAATTGCATTCAAAGTTCTCTGCCATCTAAACAGGCCAGACCTTGCTGAGCGTGTCATTATCGATTCGCTGGACGCCGTACGACCAACCATCAACAGGCTTATCAACGCAGAGTATGATAAGATGCTAAACAAACGTGATGAGCAAAAATGCCGCATCCTAATCCCAAAATCAAGACTTTTATTTGGGGTTTGTGATGCTTGGGACGTATTGAAACCAGGTCAATGTGCTGTCAAGGTTACTATAGATAGGGACGGGCAGCCTTATGCTTTAAAAGGCATGAAGGTGTTAGTGACAAGGAATCCTTGCCTGCATCCAGGCGATCTTCAAAAGCTCGATGTTGTAGAGATTCCAGAACTCGCACATCTAGTTGACTGTATTATCTTTCCCACAACGGGGCGAAGGCCAGCTGCGGATATGATGTCGGGAGGCGATTTAGATGGTGATACCTTTTTCGTAACATGGGATCCAGACATTATTCCTTCAACAATCTCACAAGCAGCACATTATCCAGGAGTTCGTGAGCCTCTGAGATTCACACCAATTACGGATGATGATCGCTTACTTTACTTTGCGAAATACACAAACGCATCATTGGGCCGTGTCAAGAATCTGTATCTCCGGTGGGCGAGAGCAACTAGCGCCATGAGCCCTGAGTGTCAAGAACTCAACCGACTATTCTCTCAGTGCGTGGACGGTAACCGTATCAAAGATAGCCAGCTTGACAAATTTGCGAAACCACCTGAGCCAGATGCAGAGGCCCCTCCATTTGTTCTCGATGAGCTTCACGAAGCAGCCAAGGATATCATTGCAAAGCAGAAGCTTCAGGTACGAAGCCGCACAGACAGTTTGGAAGGCTACACTCTTGATGCAGTTCAGCTGCTGCTCTGTAGAGATGACATTGCCATTTCAGAAGCTGAATTAATCAGGATGGCAGTGAGATGGTGCAGAAGAACAAATACTTCCCTTTATCATTTGCTGCACATGTTCGACCTGAATTCACTCAATTCAGAAGATAAAGCGTGGGTCTTGGCTCAAGTGCCTACATATGTCGATGTTCCCAGCCTTGCTCTCAACGCTCTCTGCTCATCAAGCCTACTCACCGAGGCGGAGCTAAAACATTTCCATCTAAACTATCCAGGCATGCACTGGAAGCGTGTTTACACAACCGAGCAAGATCGACCCGCTACGTTCATGGAAGCCACATGCCGAAATCTTGAACTTTTTCACAAGAAGATGATAGTCTTCAGGCCAAGCGAGCGGCTAACAGTAGCAATGTATGTACCGCAAAAGATCACTCCAGCTGACGACTTTGTTGTTGGCAACAAGGTTAGATTGTTCGCATTCCCCCATTCTCAGGGGCGAGAGACGCAAAGTCGCCTCTCTTTGCCAACGAAGAAAGAGTACCGTCTTTTCTGCGATCAAACTACATTGCAGCTATTTGAAGGTAAAAGAGGCAATACGTGGATATACATTGGCCGTGGGGGATCGAATGATAGTAGCTATAGGAATGCGCCTGGAGAACATGACCGCCGTAAAGCAAGACAGGAGTCCCTTGACAACGGAACGAATTTTGACTTTAGAGCAAGCATTGCGTTGAACAAATTTAGTAGAAATCTTCAGAGCCATGTAGGACGACTATATAGACAGGGTATATCTGACGCGGTAAGTTTGCCCCTTGGCTAATGTCTCCTATTTAACAATACTGACACTCATCTGGGGCGAAGGAGATTTATATCATTAGCAACAGAGACGTCAGTTCTATGCGCGACTTGGATTTATGGGAGGATTACATTGATACGGAGCAAACTCTTCCCTTATTTCCCCGCGAGCCCAAAGAATACGACGTCCCAAAGCTTCAGGAGGTCGATTGGTCTCTCGGTGCGCAGCCTCCGCTTATAGTTGAAGTCGTAAGGAGGTGTAATATGTCGGCCCTCCAAGATGTATTGGACTCTGCGACTTTACAGCAGTTTTTCCTTTGGTTAGTGGAGAAGGAGCAGCGAGGGCTACTTACACGTTGCTTCGATCACTTGATTACGAGCATCAAGAACGATAAAGTGATGGCGCCAGCAGATACCCTTCGCACCATGGTCGAATTTACAGAAAGAATTCCCTATGTCTCTGCCACATTTGCAAATTTGGGTTCGTGGAGAGAACTACCAGAGGAGCTGAATACCATTCTTCAAAACGAGAGCCATAGATTGCTTCGCAGCGTCATTCTATCTGAAGCTGAATTTGGAGAATTGATCTTGGCACCTTTTCATTTCATCTTGGACAATGTGGAACAACTTACGCTGCCCTCGTTTTCCGACCTTGTTGAGTTTATTGCGCTTACAGTTCATTCACCGAGCACAGCTTTGGATCTCCTACTTGAAGGCCTTGACCAGCAGAGCTCCAGGTTGTTAACTGGTCGACCAGCCATCACTCAGCACTTTGTCCATAACACGATCGGTATCGCTGTCGAACACATTGGGGCTGTAAAAGAGGAAGCAAAAGCCAGAGACGAGCTTCTATGCATCCGAGTCATCAGCGGTGAGATAGGAGCAAGCAAAAGAAGATATGGCACTCTGGTTGAAGTGTCTTTCAGAATTGATGCCCCGGGTGGCACTCCATTAGCAAACACTCACGTACGGCTCGTCACAGCTAGTCCGCCTTCAAGCTCGATACTGGATAAGACTTATTCGATGGATGGCCTGGTTGTCGAAAGCAAGTCGGGGATGGCAAAGATAATTTGCTTTCATCCTCCACCATCGTATGCCAAAAATTGTTCCTGGATTCTGGAAGAATGTGGCTTATATGTAACTGCAAAGACGATGCTCGACGCTATGCTCGATCTTGGGATAGGTGACTGCTGTGGAGTGATTGACCAAATCATTGGAATCCAGCCTCAAAGTATCGCCAATGCAGCTCCTGAGGACGCAACGGACACTTTGATATCAGATTTGAAGTTGTCTGAAGCAGATGTTTCATTGAATACAAGCCAGAGATCAGCAGTAGAGGCAGCACAAAACAACAAGCTCATTTGTCTTTGGGGTCCACCAGGAACCGGAAAAACACAAACCATCGTCGCAATCATTAGAAAGCTCCAGCAAGACCCCAAGACCGAAAGAATCTTAGTCACTGCTCCAACTCACAATGCCGTGGACAACGTCATGAGAAGATACCTTGGGCAAATCGGTAAAGAAGGTCTCCTACAACGCTCCAAGATAACTCCTCTGCGTGTCTCGACCGAAGTCCGAAAAGTAGGCGAAGATTTACGCAAGTACACGTGTGATGCATTGGCTGGCCAGGAAATACATTCCAGCCATGTCGCCCAGCGTCAAGCTAAGCAGCGTGTTAAAGCGGCTACAATTATATTCACGACGTGTATTGGAGCTGGATTGGGTTTGCTTCGTGGCCAGATATTCGACACGGTGATTGTCGATGAAGCTTCACAGCAAACGGAGCCCGCATCGCTTGTGCCGCTTGTAAAAGGATGTGAAAAGGCCATCCTCGTGGGTGATCATGTCCAGCTGAGACCTACGGTACAAGAGTTCTCGTCCGCGCTCGATTTTGATATCTCACTGTTTGAGCGGCTGTATACTCGACAAGGTACAATGCCTGGCATGGCAAAGATAATGCTAGATACACAGTATCGGATGCATCCATCTATATGTGAATTTATCTCGAAAGAATTTTACTACGGAAAGTTATTATCTGGGTTAAAGGATAGCGATAGGCCAATGCCACCCTCAGCCTTTCCTTGGCCAGTATCCCCAGCTACTAATACCTCAACATCGTCTGCCTCTCGTATGCTCTTTGTCGAGTGCCCTGGGAGGGAAGATTTAGGTCACAAGTCCAAATCGAACAAAGAACAGGCAGATCTGTGTCTTTCGATCTGCAAGCTCTTACGCTCTGCTCCAGCTACACCGGCATCTTCTGACAAAACCAACGCGAATGGTGCACAGCTTATCGACCCTAGTAATAATAATACGTCCATAGCCGTACTGACGCCTTATTCACGACAATCAGAGATTCTTAAAAAGTCACTTTCAGGAATTCCAAACGTCGAAATCTCCAGTATCGACGGCTTCCAAGGGCGTGAAGCCGACATTGTTCTTTTCGTCACTGTGCGCTGCAATGAGAGCCGGGAGATTGGATTTCTCAAGGACTTACGTCGCATGAACGTGGCACTTACCAGGGCGAAGCTGGGGTTGATAATCATTGGGAACAGGGCGACTCTAACGGGAGGGAGCGAGGAAGAGGAGAGCACGGGGGTGTGGAGGAGGCTCATGGGACAGCTTTCTATCATTGCTCTATGATAAATGTATGTATAGAAGATATATAACAGTAGTATTATCAGGGAGGATTTATCGAAATTGTATGAAGGCAGAGGCCGTAGCTCGCCCGGCAATCCCAAACAGATCGCGGACACAATTTTCCCGTCAGGCTGTTTGGGTCTGAGTAGTGCCATTGTGCAATAGGTCGTCAAGTCAACACAGCGTCGAATTCGAGGAGATCATCAGCTGTTACCTTTTTTGTTCATGGCATACCTCATAATAGACTGTTATAGGCGAGCTAGCAAACGCACTTTATTCGCATCCTTTTCTTCTTACTAGCCTTTTGTGGCTCCATGCTCCTATGTAGTTATATAACTAGCGAGCTCTATCGTCCTAAAAATACTAAATTTATGCCTCCTAATATCTGCCATATCTCCAATTACGCACGCGCCTGCATTTATAGTAGTACTTTATAATTACTACTACAAGTACTCCGTAGCATACACAGATTGTTGCTCTTGTACGTAACTAACCAAAAAGATCCCATGCAGCCCAGCCTGCCGTGCCAGAAATGCAGAGATAGCCCCCACAAGAGTAGCCATTCACTGAAATTACAGTCGATCTCCGATTTAAAAATAGATTCACGCGTATTTTTAATACACAATCGCCCAAGTCGCGCGCCATCTATGAGGTTGGGCTTCGTCAGCTCAGGGGTGGGTGGTGAGCTGGAATGGTCTCGCAATTACTTAACTTGCTCCGTACCTGCATAGCTCTATCGGAAAAGGGTAATACGCTAAAAAGGGAAAACAAAGAAGAAGAAGAAAGCAAGAAAGAAAGAAACAATTCTGTTACAGCCGACTTATATTAGCTGATAATAAAACTATTATTAACATACATGTATATGAGTTAACAGCCCGAGCTTTAAACAAGTAAATGTTAAAGTAGTGAAAGACTATCGGTGCCCTCCTTCACCACCCTTTCTCTCTTCTCATATTCCTTTTCTTGGTTGAGTGCAGCGTTTTGTCTTTTTACATGCTTGGTTTGCCTTTCGAATTTCAATTTCCAAAAGTGATGTCTCCCAGGATATCACGTCTTTCCGCTGTCGCGGCCCTTGTGGCAGTGGCAAGCGCCGCAACGGCCTCAATGAGTGCTACCACGACTGTTAATTCAATCAGTTCCAATACGACTGCTGAGCCCTGTGCCCAGATTGCGAAATTAACTGCAGCAGGCGGTGGGTTTCTACACCCTTTGCCAGATTGATATACCACAGGTCTCACATACCTTAGCGACGCAACTCTCTAGTCAACTTGGACTTGCCTGCCTGGAATCCATGCCATTCAAATCCGACCGCGCATTAAGCTTTATTGATGAATTTAACAAATACCTGCAATGGCAGTCTACTATCGAGATTCTCAGAAGTACGTCTTACAACTTCTTTCGTCAACTTCGTTATTACTCTTTCTAATCCAAATTCAGATCCACCTGTTGGCTCCCTCTCCCCAACAGTCGATCTCTTGGGTGGCATGTCAACTATTCGCAGCCGAGCAGCCGCGAACCTGTATAAATCCCAGTATGATTTTGATTTGGACTTGACCAATCTTCTCAACTCTGCAAACGACGGTCATCTTTTTATTACGCCTTGTTCATTTAGTGCGTTAAAATTTACAAGCTCCGTTATCTTGGTGTCACTCTCCGCCGATGGGATAGCCATCCCCAAGGTTTACACCCTGCGTGCGTACATCTCTTTCTGCCATATTTGAAATGCTTTACCTAACAAAGTACGGTGAGCAGCGGACGGCGCACAGCTGGCAGCAGGCAACAAAGCTGTGTCCCCCGTGACGCTCATTAATGGAGTTGGAGCAGAAGCGTTCCTTGAACAATTCTCAAGCAACCAGCGTTTCCAGGATCCCGATGCGAGATATAATTCTTTGTTTGCGAACGTGGTAGTTAACGCGGCAGGCCAAGCCCCTGGTGGAAGCTTTGCAACCTACCCATCATTTCCAGGCGTACACGAATACAACCTTACATTCGCCAACGGGACTCAGGCAACATTCCCGCTCTCCGCAGCAAGCAATGTTGCAAATTTTACCTTTACTACTGGTGACGAGCTGTGGGATGCGTTTTGCGCTCCTCTGCCCGATGCGACTGATTCGCCTAGCAAAAAAGTCAAGAGAGATGGAAATGTGACAGCTCTTCCACCGCCGCTCGGCTATCCTAAACCTGTTGTCCAAGACGCCTTCAACTTGCTGAATGGATATTTCCCCGAAGATACAGATCTTAAAGACGTAGCTGTTATGACAGTGGCGAATTTTGAAACGATTGATACCGGGATTCCAGATGATGAAGCCAGAAATTTTGCACTGGAGGCCCAGACTTTTGTTAACAAGGCTGTTGCTGCTGGCAAGTCGAAGATTATTGTCGATGTCAGTGGAAATTTCGGCGGCATTGTAGACTCAGGCTTTGCACTTCTCAGTGTCTTCTTTCCTAACATGACCATCTTTTCAGCCACTAGAATTCGTTCTGTACCTGAAACTCAGTACATTTTTGAGGTTGCCAGCCGCACAACAAACCTAGATCTCAGAGAACAATTCAGGCAAGCGGGGTTTTTTATTCCAAAAATCGTTCAACCAGACCAGAAAACGGGCTTTGATAATAATGGCGATTTCTTGGGTCCATTTTATGAACTTGGAGTCCCCTCAACAGCAGTTTCAGCCGAAGACAACTTTATCCTGAATAACGAAACAGCTACCCCTATTAATATTTTTAACATCACTGGACCGCTTGACGGTACAGAGCCACCATTTAAGCCTGAGGATATTATCATTGTAAGAATCTATTTTTCTCATAGTCTTTCCTCCTTCTGTTAACAAAAAACTGTAGCTTACCGACGGCCAATGTTCTTCAACCTACACCATCTTTGTCAACCACATGATTCCCTACGGTGTGCGAGTTGTTGCTGTCGGCGGTCGCCCGCAAAATGGCCCAATGCAGGCAATTGGAGGCGTTAAAGGGAGTCAGACCCTGTTATTAGACGTTATTTCTGGCTTTTATGAAGCAGCGAATGAGCTGGTTCAGAATGCCACGAATTCTGGAAAGCCGCTCTTCACAACAACAGAGTTTGACGTGTTCAAGGGCCATATCCCTTTAACCTTGGATCAATTTCCTATAAGACTCCCCGGAGGGCAAATCAACTACCGAAATGCCTTTTCTCCACTCAACGACAAGGTGCCTACGCATTTTATTTATCAACCCGCAGACTGCCGACTATTCTATACTCCTTCAACGCTTAATCACCCGGAGGGTACCTGGGCGAACATAGCTAACGCAGTTTGGGGTAAAGGAGGCTGTGCTTTCTCAGTTACGCCTCTGCCGGCGATCCTTTCCATTGATGATAAGCCCTCTTCCACTTCAACGTCTAAGCCGGCTTCTGAAACTGCTAGTAAGAAGAAGAAGACACAGTCATCAGCGCACAAGGCGATGGGCCTGTTACTAGCCATGGCGGAGGGACTGAAGCAACAGTAAACTTACCAGGCGAAGCTGGGATTGATAATCATTGGGAACAGGGCGACTCTAACGGGAGGGAGGGGAGGGAGCGAGGAAGAGGAGAGCACGGGGGTGTGGAGGAGACTCATGGGACATCTTTCTATCGTTGCTCTATGCTAAATGTATGTACAAAGGATATATAGCAGTGGTATTATCAGGAAAGATTTAGATATTGTGTGATGGCAGGTAGATCCACTCGCAATGAGAAGTAGTATATTGGTAATGGCAAATGGTATCATGAAGCGCTTACTGATTGAACATCTGGTGAAAGCTTAATTTGGCCATTGCCCAGTATCAAGCCGTGTAGCTTCCGGTCATACTGGCCCATAGGCACCGGCTCATCCTTCATAGGATCGAGGAGCTGCTCAGTGAGAGCCAAACCGTAGAATCTCAGCATTGGGCCGCTGCTGGCTTCACCTTCATCATGAGGCTTCGCAGCCAAGTACCTGTTTAAGAAGAAATCATAGAAGCCCTTGCCGTGTCCAAGTCTCCGCACACAGCCGTGTTCGTCGTTATCAAAAGCGACGCCCGGCATGAGGATGAGATCCAAAGTAGACTGGTCCGAATTGTGAACATCAGGTCCGCCGAGGATGCGCTGCCGCTCATGCACCGTCGCAGGGTCTATGCTGGGAATACCCCAAGAGTCTCTCTGGAGGCCGTCATAGTCCTGGACGTCTTGCAGCTGCACCATGTCCATTACACGGGCTGGAGTTCCGGGCTCGTCGAGAGGCGATTTGTGCAGGTATGGGACAAAGACTTGCTTTCCAGAGTTTAGGGCATGGCGAACGATGGCGTCGGTCTGGATCTCTCCGACGGGCATGGAGAGATAGACGCTGATGCGATTGGCATCTTGGTAGGGCTTGAAGTTTTTGAGCGTCTCAAATATTGTGTGACCTGGTTTGAAAAGAGAAGAAAAAGAAGACATTAATTTATACAAGCTAGCTATAACTTGTGCTGAGAGTTGGGGGCTGTCATACTTTGAGCGAGGACGGAGTCTTGAGAGACTTTGGATAGTCTCTGCTTGATGAGGCGCCTTAGCTGCTGTTTCGCGGCTGCTACTGGAGAGGCCATGGCGATAGTGGCTGTTCCAATAGCTCCAATAGCTCTATAATTGCTAAAAATGAATGGCTGTGAAACGAAACAAATGAGTAAGACTGGGTGTGTCACCGCGAGATTTGATTTGGCGGGGAGGATTCGGATCGGAGGGTCCGTGAGCCGGCGGCCGGGATTGGACCCGGACAGAAAGCGTCAGTGCGACGGCACTAAGAAGATCCGGCACGGGCCATGGCAGACGCAGGAATGCTGTAGCTGCGCGGTAGCTGTAGCGATAGCTGTATGTGCGTAATACACGTAATATGCATGATGACGGCGGGATGCGCGCGATAAAGAAGAGCTGTTTTACGTGTTAATTTTCGTGTAAAGCTGGAGATGCTATTTTGAGTCGCCTCAGGCTTAGCATGCATGTATGGATAGTAGTAGTAGAGATAGAGTTACTATTGTCCAGTCTGTGCGACCATCTATACCCAAGGAATGAAATCTTGTTTGTTCCCTCTGCCAAGTCCAATCTATCCTACTACACCAGACCAGATCCTACTTCTGAGTCAACGCCAAATGACTGGGCCGCTGCATGTCTCACAAGTGTCACCGACTCTTCGGAACGGTATTCGCTCCAGCATAGTATCGAATCACGCAAGACGGGCGCTCACATGGCCAAGTGCGTGCAGATTTGAATCAATGCTTATCAGCTCATTGATTGCGAATAAAGAGCCAGCGTTTTCCAGCGCATGCATAAGGGTTGCAAATCCCCAGGCGCCCATTGGAGGCTGCTGTCAAGGGATGTTTAATTGATATAAATTGCCAGGCACACGGTATGACTAACAAGAGGGGACTTTTGATCTATCACTTAGCCGCGTCCGCAGGTCAGATTTCCGGGTGACACTATTGGTGGTTAAGTGACTAGCACTACGACATGGCACAGGACTGGCGCAATGAGAAGCAGGAGAACAAGGAGCAAAAGGAACGGGATAGGTTGGCAACAACACCAGCTCTTTGCAGGATCAATCGATGTCTCAGCATCGTCACCCGACCAGATCTCGCAGCACACTATGCTCGCCGTTGATAGCAGCTACAGCAGCTCTAGCGCACCCATCACCCCACTGAGGTCATAATTTTTCGGCCCCCTCTCCCCCACCATCTGCTTGTGCCGGCGCAGCGCATGAAGGAAAAAAATCTCCATCCCACAATCGCCAATTCACTAGATCCTCTCTCTTGTACCCACATGCGCTATCACAGCTTTCGCTTCCTCGCCATCGCCCCGCCATGGGCCGCCGAGCCAGCGAATCCAGCAACTTGACGACATCGAATGCGAGCGATTCTTTTACACACCAACATGGAGTTGCGCTGCAGACCCTGGCTCCAGCACCAGCAATAGCAGCATCAGCTTCGGCATCGGCCTCAGCCTCGGCACCACCATCAGACGCCGTCTCTGCCTCTGTCTCAGTCCCAGACTCAGACTCAGTCGCAGTTCCAGGGATCCCCGTCCAATCCCGCCCCCATTCCCGATCTCCTCCTCTGCCAAGAACATCTTCTTATTGCTCAGTCTCTTCCTCTTCCTCCTCCTCTTCCATTATCCAGCATGATAGCTGGCCCTTCAATCTTGGGCTTGACGAGGCTGTAGCCGAGCCCGCCGCTGCTTCTGCTGCCATGGCCTCCTCCAGCAAAGCCTCTAACAAAGCCCTCAGCAAGGCCAAGAGCGCAACCGCCACGCCGCCTCTGCTACCTCACGATGGCCGTCGATCCGAATCCTCGCCCTACGGCTCCATGGACTTGACGCCGAACCGCAGCCAGTCGCCCTCCGGATCCGATTCTGCCAGTGACCGTCGGCGCCGGCTCCGTCAAACCCGCTCAACCAGCCGGAGCGGCCTCTCCAAGCGATCTTTGGCTTCTCGGCGGTCGTCCCGCAGATCAGAGAGCTTTGATGGCGCAGCACTGGTCTCTGGCCTCGAAGGCCGCTTTGCCATGCCCGAGGCTCTTCTGTCGAGCGTTGTACTTGATGATGAAGATTTGACTGACGAAGACGGACCATTGCTGGGCGACTCCTCCTCAGTCTCGTCCTCGACCGAGATCCCGGACCGAGACGCCGAAGAGAACTCTCCCAATGAAGTCGTTCGAGCTTCTGTATCGCCAATTGACAATACGACACTCTCAATAAACACCCCACGTATGTGGTGCTTGTCCATCCTCTTCTCCATCCTCGGCTCTTCCACCAATTTGTTTTTTTCTTTGAGATACCCCAGCGTTGCCATCACTCCAGTTATTGCCTTGTTACTCGTCCACCCTCTGGGCCACCTCTGGGACTACTTATTAAAACGGCCGTATGACCCCGAAGAGGAATTCACCGACGGCGTGCGGACTGCCGTGTCGTCTCATAGCCACGATGGCCATGACCAAAAGAAGTTTCTCACCTCGTTGCGCCTATGGCTCGCTCAGGGGAAATGGAACGAAAAGGAGCATACGTGCGTCTACGTGAGCAGCAATGTTGCTTTTGGCTTCGCCTTTGCTACGGATGTCATTGTCGAGCAGACACAGTTCTACAACCAAGAGGCGCCCATCGTCTACCAGCTGCTCTTGACGATATCCACGCAGATTCTAGGCTACGGCTTCGCAGGCATGGCCCGTCGATTCTTGGTTCGCCCCAGCGGCATGATATGGCCTGGAACCCTCATGTCAGCCGCAATGTTTTCCACTCTCCACAAGCAGGAAAACAAACCTGCCAACGGCTGGACCATTAGCCGCTGGAAATTCTTCTATATTGTCTGGACTTGCGCCTCCCTCTTTTACTTCCTACCGGGTCTCCTAATGCCAGCTCTCAGCTACTTCAACGTCATTACGTGGTTTGCGCCAAAGAGCGTCGTCCTCGCAAACCTGTTTGGCGTTTCCTCTGGTCTAGGCCTCTTCCCCATGACTTTTGACTGGGCCCAAATCACATACGTCGGTTCTCCTCTCCTGGTGCCTTTTTGGGCTGCCATGAATGTAATCGGTGGTCTCGCCATCGTCATGTGGATCATAGCCCCTTTATTCTACTACAGCAACGTCCTCTACGCCTCTTACATGCCCATCCTTTCCGCCGCTGTTTTCGACAACACAGGCAAAGTCTACGACGTCAGCAAAATCCTGACTGACAATTTCCTCTTTGACAGAGAGGCTTATTCCAACTACAGTCGGGTCTTTCTCCCCGTCACTTATATGCTCAGCTATGGCGTGCAATTCGCCGGTCTTGCTGCTCTCCTGACACACACCCTATGCTGGCATGGTCAGGATATCTGGCGCACCTGGAAAAAATCATTGGTCGAGGCGCGAGGACAGGGCAAAGAAGGATACCAGCACGTATCCAACTCTGCCGACCATCTTCCAGCGGGCGTCACACAGCCTCAGGGCACTCCTCGAGTATCCTCATCAGGATCTTTCATAGGATCATCCCACATAGAAGGCCTTATGAGCCATGAGGACATTCACAGCCGTCTTATGAAGCGGTATAAAGATGCACCCATCACCTGGTACCTCTTGACGTTTGTCTCCATGGCTGCCATTGGCATCTTTGTCGTTGAATAGTAAGCCTACCGCTCCCCTCATTTTCCTCTCTTTTTTATCAATTACTTCAACTAACCCCTATCTTTTTAGCTATCCCGTCCATCTCCCCTGGTACGGCCTCCTCCTCGCCCTCGCCATCGGCGCCATCTTCTTCATCCCCAACGGCATCATCATGGCCATTACCAACCAGCACAGCAGCATCTACCTCATCTGCCAGCTCATCTGTGGCGTCGCCTTCCCCGGCCGCCCCATCGCCAACATGGTCTTCGTCACCTACGGCTACATCTCCTCCGCCCAGGGCATCAAGTTCGCCTCTGACCTCAAGCTCGGGCACTACATGAAGATTCCGCCCCGCATCATGTTCCTCGTCCAGATCGTCGCCACTCTCGTCTCCTCCGTTACCCAGATTGGTGTCCTCAACTGGATGTTTGCAAACGTTAAAGGCATCTGCACACCCGAGGCCGTCAACGGCTTCACCTGCCCCATCGCCCGCGTGCACTTCAACGGCTCCATCCTCTGGGGTGTTGTCGGACCCGGCGAGTTCTTCGGCTCGTCCGCCATCTACCGCTCCCTCGTCTGGTGTTTCCCCCTCGGCGCCTTCTTGCCCATCCCGCTGTGGCTCTACAGCCGCCACAAGAAGCACAGTCTCATCCGAAAAGTCAACCTACCCGTCATCTTCGGCGCCATGGGCTGGATCCCCCCCGCCACAGGGCTCAACTTCTCCGTCTGGGCCCTCGTCTGCTTCCTCTTCAACTACGTCATCAAGCGCCGCGCCAACGCCTGGTGGGGCAAATACACCATGACGCTCAGCGCCGCGCTGGACTCCGGCCTAGCCTTTGGCATCGTCATTGTCTTCTTCGTCTTTATATACCCTGGCTGGATGAAGAACTTCAGCTGGTGGGGCACGGAAGTCTACAAGCAAGGATGCGACTGGCAGGCTTGCTCGTACAGAACGGTCAAGGAAGGCGAGCATTTTGGGCCTGAATCATGGTAAAAAAAAAAAAAAAAAGGAAAAGGAGGGGAAAAAGAGAGAAAAGAATGGCACATAATTAACGACTGTATAGATATGGCGATTTTTCAGGATACCTATGTATAGATTTCATGTCGAGGAGTTTTGGATATCATTATGTATTACAAGCAAGCTAGCTACTCGCCATCAGAGCGTCACAAACTACCATTGCCGCAAATGTTTCAATGATGACTACGATATAGCAAATAAAGTCACAAAAATATCATCTATAAGATTCCTTCAGCTCCCAATAACGGTGTGTTCAGTCATAATCATAGAAATCAAGAAGAAAAGGGCAAAAATGAGAGAAAACAATATCACGAGGGCTTCTGTCAATGTATAGTCATCTCTTTTTATAATTTGAATTATTTCACTTGGCATACAAGGAAATTACTATGCAGTCCTCCCCTCAAATCCTTACAATTCTCGTCCAATCCAGAGAACTTTCTATACTATTTATCCTCTCCAACCTCATTTAAAACCCTTTATTTTGTTTACTGCTCTGCTTGCCACTCGGGATTCTGTAAATGAATTAGTTAGTCAATATACTTTATACGCACGTATCAAATCAGGAATAGGGGTTCAAAACAAACCTTTCGCAGAATCACCAGGCCCTCCAAGGTATTGGTAAGGCTAATGTACTCCTCGTCTTCCAACTCTGCTCGGTCACCGTAACTCAGCAGCACAGGTGTGCTCTGTGTCTGCCATCCCGTAATTGTCTTTGGTCGACCAGCCTGGCCAACAACATCTACTGCCTGACCAACACGAACATTGACCTTCAGGGGGTTCAACTTCTCATCGACGGTAACAAGGAATCTGGGGTGCATGGCGGGGACGAGGAAGTAGAGCAGGTAGTGCGAGTTTGAAGTAATGAAATCCTTGGGGTCAAGCATGGCAACCATTGTGGCGAGCAGACCAGCCGTTGAGACAGGGGAGAGCACCTGTCTGTCAGAGTGGAAGGGGTTCAGGGAGAGCGTTCCCTTACCCAGGTGCAGTAGACCTTGCGCAATGCGCACCATGAACAGGGCATCCTGATCTCTGTGGTAGTAGCTTGCTAGCTGTCGGAGTAGCTGAGCTAGTCGAGCGTTGTTGGTGCCAGCGCCCAGCAGACCCATGGCGAATATGGCGTTGATAGCTACTTCAGGATCGTTATCGTGACTATACCTTGAAAGCGTATCGTAAACCTTCATTTGTGGGTTGCTTGGGCTGATCAGGCCCATTGCCAAGGGCACAGCCTTGCGAATGTTGGGTTCACCGTAGTGCATAAGATGGCCAAATTGCCTGAGAACCATCTCCTGGCCAACTTCCTCACCCATGGCCACGAGGGCAATACCCAAGACTGCATAAGCTTGTAGCAGTTCATCACCCTTCTTATCATCAGACTCTTCCTGGTGCTCATTGCAAATGTGCAGCAGCTCCTGGATCTTAAGGACGGCACCAGTACCGGCCCAAGCACAGATCTCAGCCAAGACGGCCGTGGGCTTGGCCATGGGATGATCCACGGCCTTGAGTGTCTCCAGAATGACATCCACCTCTTCTTGTCGGCCAAAGAAAAGCAGACCCAGACCCAGACCCAAAAATCTCGTCCATTTGTTAGTCAACTGATTCTTTCGCTCGTCGTCCATCAAAGTCGTGATGATCGCTTCGCTCACTTCGGGGTGAGATGTGCCAATAGCAATAAGACCACACGCCAATGCAGCCATAGCGGAGATCTGCATGTCCTGAGTAGAATCTGCGATCATGGGCATGAGTAACTCAATAACCTCCTCTTTACTTGAGCCAGCGTAAGCCAATCCAAGTCCCATCAAACAAGCAGTACGAATCAGAGGGTTATCGTTGTGGAGTTTGTCGGCATCGCCCAGGAGCGCAATAGTAGGCTCGGATTCTATCCGAACACCAGAGTTCATGATACCGATGGCAAGCATGGCACCAGCGGTAATCTCCGGCTCCGAAGCGTATGTGTATCGATCAATGCTGTCCAGGCCATTCTCAATATCCCACATCAACAGAGTGCCAAGAGAAGCAACAGTTGACATCATGCCCTCTCCCTTCGTCTTCCACACCCAAGCCTCCTTCTGGCTCTCGACAAGCATCATCTTGTCGTTGCCAAAACCGGCGTTGACAAAGGCGTTGACAAAGGCAGCAGCAAGATTGTGTCTGGCAGAGTCCAGGTTGGTCATTCCGGCTACGCGGCTGCTCTCCAAGTGGCTCTTGTAGATATCTTCGGTGGTCTTGGGGTCAAGGATGTTCAGTTCCTTACCCAGAGCTTTGAAGTGATCAGACAGCTTGATGTTATGAAGGCACTCGAACAATTCCGGGTCGTCGCCCTCACCCTCGCTAATCATTGGTAGGATAATCCTCTGGCGTGAAATCAAAAACGCCAGCTGTTTCTTAAGTACGGGATCCTCTGCCTTGTCGAAATCTTCCTGCACCAAGTCGATATCATGTAATCGGATAGCAAGAATAACTGCTTGAGCGAACTGCTTGTGGTTAATGTAAATATCGTGGGCGACACGGAGGAAGGTCTCGTTATCGGGATAAGTCAACAAGTTCACCATGGTGACCATGTACAAGCACACTCTGGGGTAGGTGTTCTCGTCAACGAACTCGCTAATCCTCTCGATGATTTCCAGCTCGCTCATCAGGTCCACTGCGTCGGCCTCCTGGTTGCTCTTGATGAAGAGAGGAACCAAGACCAGTGCCAGGTCGATAAGATCCGTTGTAGGCTCATCCGCCGTGATACGTTTGCTGTACACCTCTCCGATTTCGAGGGCCAAGTGCCGGACATATTCGTGACCCCATGAACCAATGTCAGTCGTAGGAGCCAAGAGTCGGTACTTGAGTGTGTCTTGTCTATCCTCGTCGGAGAAGGTCATGCCAATAACGGACAGGACATCCGCCAGTGAAACCTTGTTCTCATCGCTGGGCCACTCCTCGTAGAGCTTGGTTAGGGTCTCGTAGTGTGGTCGTAGAAACTTCAGCGGCTTCGGTACTGCTGTCATTGATGATGTGGAAGTCTTGATCGCGCTCTTCATCATCTCAAGAGCGGATTTGTAAAGGGTGCTGTCGGATTCCTAAGTCAAACAAAGAGATGAGCGTCAGCAATTACTCCAAGTCCAAAGGCCGTGGCTGCCCCTCTTCGCGCTTCTCTCATCTCCCACCTCTCGTCTGCTTGTGCATCGGGAATACTCACTGTTAAACGTTCCACCATCATGTCCAGCTCGCTCTTGAGCTGCTGGTCCTCTTCGCTGAGCTCCTCTTCGGTCGCTGGAACCCCTCAAGTCAGCCATCTAAACACTCGCAATGCCGAGGAGCGGGGGAGCGTCTGGATCCAAGGTATTACCATCTTTCTTGTCATCCTCCTTCTTGCCATCGGCGGCAGTCTTCTCGGCCTTGGGATCATCCACAGCCTTGCCCTTGCCCTTGTCCGTGGCCGCCGCCGACTTTGACAAATCGCTGTCTTGGGCCATGGTGACGTAGAGAGATGATTAGGCGTCTATGATGAACCCCCCCAAGCAGAATATCGGGGGCGAGGTCGAATTTATCGTGATGAAATTGCACAAAGATAATGGTTTTCTATAATTGTGCAGTATCGGAGCTCCGGGGAGGCTGGCGGTCTATGTTGTGAGCGGAATCGGGTGGAAGCAGTGAAGGAGGCTGCTTGGTAAAGCTCTGGCTGGGCTGAGGCGCTACTCTACTCACAGCTGCCCATGGGCTATTACGCGAGGCGCTGCCGCCTACAGGACAAGCTACGTACGCTGAACCCCAGCCTTATGATCACGTGCCGTCGCCGCCGGAGCAAAACTCGCTAGTATGAACTAGGGCTAGCGACACCACCCTGGCTCAATCTGGCTTATCGATAAGATCTTGGCCAAATTTCTTCCATCACTTTGCTTGGGTAGACCCCACCAACTTTTTCCAAGGACCCCTCCGCTGTAATGAAATAGACAAAAGATACCCGCATACGAAGAGTTTCCAGGTCCAATAACTATTTTTTAAAAGATATCGAGAGAGTTTCGCCATATACAGATCACATAGCCAGCCATGAAGTTGGACACCAGAGCAATGCGCCATCTGGCGTCTGAGGATTGGCGAGTCCTCACAGCTGTACGTTCGACACCAGCTCATATGCAAAATACATATATGCATGTATATATATTGGGAATACATCACTAACAATATTCCTTTTGACAAAAATAGGTCGAAGCAGGCAGCAAGAATCACGAAATCGTGCCTACCCCTTTAATAGAGAAACTATCCCGCCTCCGAGGCGGCGCAAGCGGCGTCCACAGAAGCATCTCTACTCTCGCCAAAGTCGGCCTCATCGCCCGTGTCAAAGAGGCTAAATACGACGGATACCGCCTGACATACGGAGGTCTTGACTACCTAGCACTACACACCCACGCCAGCCGGAAAGATGTCTACAGCGTCGGTAACCGAATTGGAGTTGGAAAGGAAAGCGACATCATGGTTGTCGCGGATCACTCCGGCAAGCAATGCGTATTGAAGATCCATCGCCTGGGACGAATTTCTTTCCGGACAGTAAAGTCCAACCGAGATTACCTAAAGAACCGCAATGCCCAGTCATGGATGTATCTCTCAAGGCTCGCCGCCATGAAAGAGTACGCCTTCATGAAAGCTCTCCACGAGGAAGGCTTTCCGGTACCGTCACCCATAGCACAATCCAGACATACCATCGTCATGTCCCTGATAGACGCTTTCCCCCTTCGACAAATAAGCGAAGTCCCCGACCCAGCCTCTCTCTACGCAGAACTCATCTCACTCATCCTCCGCCTGGCGAGCCACGGCCTGATCCATGGCGATTACAACGAGTTCAATATCTTGATTAAGGAGATTAAATCGACAGCTGAGGATGGCACAGAGTCTATTAAGCTCGAACCAGTTATCATCGACTTTCCGCAGATGGTGTCTATGGAGCATGTGAACGCTGAAATGTACTTTGACCGAGATGTCAACTGTATCAAGCGCTTCTTTTTACGTCGATTCCACTTCACCCCCACTCAACCCGGGCCTTTTTTCAAAGATGCAAAGAAGACTGTCGGAAAGAACGGGCTCACGCGGCTGGATGCTACTGTACAGGCATCAGGCTTCACCAAGAAGATGCTGAAGGACCTCGAGGCTGCCTTCAAAAGGAAAGAGGCAGAGAAAGAGGAGGGGCAAGAGGGAGCAGAAGACGAAGAGGATGAGGACGACGATGAAGACAGCGAAGATGAAGAAGAGGGCTCAGAAGTCGAAGATGATGATGAAGGAGAGGGAAGTGGCAGTGGACAGGAGGCTTTGCTAAGTGATGGTCTGTCACAAGGCCTCTTGCAGGATGAGCCAGCCGTAAGCAACGTCAGCAAGGAGATGGCGGCGTTGGCAGTATAATCTCTGTCTTATTCAAAATCTAATGAATGAAGAAAATTGGCAAGCGAAAATAGAAGACATACTCTTTTAGAGGCACGGAATTATACAGGATACGAGCACTGGAGTGATGGAATAATATAGTCTCATTATTGTGTGTGTGTCAAAACGATACTAACGCCGCCAAACTTTTGCCACAGCTACCATTACCTAGACTCTAAAGTACACAAGGCACATAAAATGATCCCTCCACACAATTTGATCCCACGTATCAGCTATCCTCCGGACCTAGAACAATGTTTTCCGCCATGGCATAAAACTACTTTGACTGTTGGGGTAAGTGGTCCCAAAAAAGTCCAAAACAAGTAGTAGTAGAGATGTTAAAGCAGCCGGCATCATATTATGGCACAAAAGTGCTGACAAAAAAAAGACAAAAAAGGAAATGAATGAAGGCGACATGGCATTTACTGTGACTCTTTCTTCACAGCCTCCTTCTTGGCAGAGGGAGATGGTTGGATGTTCTCTTTGCCAGTGGCGACGACAGTAGCTGGTTCCGCTCGAATCGTAACACTCTCATCGCACTCAGACGTGGTGGGAGTCGAAATCGTAGCATCCGCGCTTGTAGTCGCCCTAGCAAAAGAGTTAGAATTTAGCAAAAGTGCTTCGTCCATAGGCGTACACAGATTGTCCACGAGGGATCACTGAGCTTCGCATCACGTTGTCTTCGAGCGACGAGGACGACAGGCCGCTGCGAGGGTTAGCAGCCAGACATGACATTAGGCGGCAGAAACAAACCTTCGAGACTGGGGCAGATTGCGTCGCCATTGGGATTGCTGGTTGTACAGAGCAGGGTTCAAACCAACAAGAGGAGTACCGTAGGCGCCAATATTGTACTCATTGGTGCGGAACTGGCGGCGCTCGGCAGTGACTCTCTTGAGCTCTTTCTGAGCTGGGGTATCGGCGTAACGAATGTTCATTGGGAGACCTTCTTCGCCAATACCAATGCCGTTGAACTTGCGGACAATTTCGTCGCAAATATCACGAGAATCAAATCTAGACGGTGTCAGAGGGAGAGAGAATTGCAGAAGTTGAAACCTAGGAATCTTACCGAGCAAAGCCAACACCGCGACTGTTTCCCATGCTATCACGAAGGATCTTGCTGGATTGGATGTGGTATCCAAGGAAGATGGTTGCAAGCTCCTACGCAGGTATTAGCAGCAGCTCTGGAAAACGAATACATCCAAAATCTGACTCACCATTTCGTTCAAGCTCTTGGGCAGGTTGGAGATGTAGAGGTTAGTAGAGCCATCATCGCCCTCCGCCTTGAGGCGAGAATTAAAAGATTCCTACAGGTAATTAGCCGACGCCCCTGCAGAGAGCGGTCAAGGACCAAGAGTATGATTGAATCTTACCCGGGCAAAGCCAATCTCGTAACCAAGGCGGTGGAAAGCTCGAATGCACAGTTCAGAGTCGCGAACGTCGTAAAACTTGGCAAACCCAAATCTATATCATGTCAGTATCAGAAGATGGAAAGAGATAAAGATCACTGAAGTAAATAGAACTTACCCCTTACAAGCTCCAGTGTTAGTGTCGATGATGGCCTTGGACGTCTCAACAGCGCCAAAGCGAGAAGTAAAGTGGTATAGGAGTTCATCGTCGGTGGTGGGATGGAGACCACGAATATACACATTGCGATTGCCTGGGATGCGGTTCTCCAGACTCTGCTCAAGCGTCTTCATCTGACCGGGTGGAGTGAACACAGCTGGAACAGCTTTGGGAATAGTTGGCTCTTTCTTGAGAAGCTCATCAATAGTGCGGTCCGAGATGACAATGGGCACGGGCTTGCCAGTCTCAATGGGAGCAAGGCTAGTAGCGTTGGGAGACGGAGTCGTATAGGAAGACCGATCGAGGCTAGCCACTCGAGGAGGATAGTCGCGAACAATGGAAAATGCACCGCCGTAGTACGGGGTGGCAGGAGCAGACTCTGTAGTAGAGTACGAACCACGACGATTCTCAAGGCCTGGAACATCAGAGTGGCCACGATCCACACGAGGCTGAGCAGTACCGGGGCGGCCAGGGGTAAAGGGCAACAGAGGCATTGAAAGGCCGACATAGGAAGCACCATAACCGCCTGGAGCACCTGAGAAATTAAGATATGGGTTCTCGTTGGAATGACCAAGGCCCATTGGCTGAGCGGCCGGAACGGGAGTGAGGACGAATTGGCTATCCGAGTTTACCATGAATGCATGGCCTGGCCCCATGGGGACAGGGCCTGCATTACTGGGCATACTCATGCCGCCGAGCGTCATTCCATTGAAGTGATTAAGAATTGTGCCGGGATCCGCAGCTCCGTGAGAGGCTCGGCCGGTATAGTAAGGATTAGCAACGCCGCTGTTGGCTTCCATTTTGGATTCGGCAACAGTGTGGAGATGGTAAGACATGTGATTGCCTATTGTATACGAGGTTAGTGATATGCTGCCATGTAGAATGTGTGTTGCCAAAGATTGGCTCTTCTTGTTAAGCATGGAAGAACAAGAGCATGCCATATTGGTCGACGTCCACAGCATAGATCACTCCACTGTCAAAGAGTCAAATGATGCAATCTGTCTGAACCAAGGAAGAGCAAGAAACACACTGATGCTCTAGACATGAAACGATATTGAGCAGTCAAATGCAATCGGAGATGCCTTACCCAAAGAACAACAGATCGGCCACAGTAGTGATCGAAAGAAAAATGACAAATGGTTCGACTGTACGACGAAAATCTTGAACCAATCAAAGAGTTAGCATCGAATGATAAGCGTGGCCAAGGTAGAGCATAGCAATGCAGAAAGACCATCATGAGTCAACCCGACTTGAAGATAACGAGCGAGAGATGGAGATGTCATAGAAAGCAAGGAGAAAAGATGCAAAAAGAAGGATCAAGAATGGGGCGAGTAGGCGTAACAAAAGAAGGCATTTGAATGGTCCATCTACCAGTTGGTAGATGCTGGGAATTGGTAGCGAAGGATACTGTGCCAGGGCAAAGGAAGAGAGGGGCTGAGGGAAGCAAAAGACTGGGAGCAGGGACGAGTCATTCGAAGATATGCTCACCCTACCCAGACTTTGGGTTTACGTGGTGTTGCAGACAATGAAGCTCGAGGGCCAACGAAGGCAAATGGTGCTACCAAGACAATTGAGATGAAGCGAGAGTAATTAAGATAGAACAAGCTATCAAGCAAGATGAAGGTGATGCAGAGATTTGGCCGTAGCAGAAAGCTGAAAGTGAGTGACGAGGAATGTGGTGATGTGATGCTGTGAGGAGAAGTAAAAGGAAGAAGAAGAGAGAGAGCCAGAAGAGAGCGACGTGAAGGTAGAAGCGTAGGCGAGAATGGCAGAATCAACTTACCTAAGCGGATGTAGCAACGCGGTGTCTTCGTAGAAACGGAAGCCGCAAAAATTAAGAGTCCAAGAAAGAGGAAGGAGTCGTTGTGATAAGCTATGCCAAAGAGTCGGAACCGATGTTGGTGCAGGCGTGATGGCTGCGAGATTCGAGGCCAGAATTACTAGTAAACAAAAAAAAAGACGAGTGTGAGGGAGGAAGAAATCGCGAGGGCCAGAGGAAGCGAGAGATGACGAAATGCTCTCAGAGCCAGAGCAGAGCCGATTTGGCAGGCCGGTGCTTGACTACTGCCAGCTGTTTGTCGGTTCGGACCTTTTGCTGGCTTGTTGATGCCAAGTGCCTGCCAACGATCTGCTGTCTCTAGGGGCAACAGACGCCTCGACTCGGGAATATCGATGCTATGGGAAGTTTCTGGACGCCTCCGAAGCAAAAATCGAACCTGCGTCCCTTTGGCTTTGGCCCAGAAGAGTACTGAGAGTACCGGGGAATCGATAACCTTCAGCTAGAAAGGATATCAAGAAGTAGTAGGTATTTTGCCTTTCGTCAGGTCTGGAGAGAAAAGGACGGCACTTGGACGTCGTGGAAGCTCAATCTTTTTGAGTGTAAGTCCCAAGCAGATGAATTAATGTTTATGGGTCTTCTCTGTGCCTAGTACTGATATTTGGATAGTTCTTAGTCGCCGTCTTGCAGGTTTGCGAATGCTCGCTTCCAATGCCGGTTCGAATTCGAATCCAAAGCACTCTCTCCTCCTTTCGGCAGTTGCCTCTTTTTCCTCGAAACTGTCCTTTTACTCCAAAGTCAAGACGATACCTCAAACGACTCTCAAAATCAGAATTAGCGAATTATAGTAGCTGTATGCAGAGCAAGAATACAATACTGCTGCTTCACGCAATGTAACACAGTGGTCACGGAGGCTTAAATAATTAAAGTATAAAAGAGCGATATAATCCAGGCAGCAGCTTAGTCCAAATAAAGATGTAGTCGAGTCGAAATAGAGCGCTCAATATTGAAAAGGAAAAATTAACGAGGGATAATAGGCATATTTTTTGAAAGGATTTTTGCTGTGGTATCTTGCCCAGGGATCCTCTCTTTATAAGGACGACATTGATGGTGGGATATCGGTAGATCTGGCCTTGCACTAATACGGGTACTACCAAGGTAGGTGAGTGCATGCATTGATGCTCCCGAGCCAGAGTTTTGCTTTTTCCCTCTTTATCAGACATGCGTAACCGTGGTTCACCATCGGAAGGCAAGGTATATTGGCCAACCGGATTACTGGATTCTGATGAGACAAGATCCATCTTGGTCGGAAGACTTCCCCATATTGCACAAATGACTGCAAAAGGGTCCCTTATCCACCTGACAGGCCCAGCAAAAATGCACGGGGTAGACGGCAAGCTGGTCAAGATGAGTCAACTCGCAAGCCATTGGTAAAGCCGGCTTCGCAGTCCCATTCTACTAAGACATGCTGCTTTGTCCAACGGTCGATCCAGTGCTTTGGGGGAATGTTGCTTTTTATGGTACCTGGGCAAGACTTTTGGGGCTATTGTTTCTTGTAATTACTATGTATATAAACTTTGGGTTTATTTTGCTTGCTGATAGTCAACCAGGAACGAAATTGAGAAGCCGGTATATTAATTGATACTGCTATGCGGCATCAGGAAGCTAACAGAGCGATTCATCTTCCTCGCAGATGATAGGATATTCCTTTCTACAATACCTAGCAGCACTCGCATTTTCACGCTGGCTATGAATTTAATCCTAGCATTGAACTCTTCGAGCTATCAGCTATCACATCAGATGCTGATTTTCCTTTGGACGCGGCAAGGAAGTTCGAAGCAAGGAGAACGGCGCAATCCCGCTTATCTCCCTGCCCAACAAATGGCCAATCCAGAGCCACTACCCTAGGCAATGCGCCAACTGCAGCAGCTATTCAGCTTTGCCACTTATACACTTTGCTCTTTAAAAGAAAAAAGGAAAAAAAAAAAAGTAAATTGGCTCTCAGGGGTCACGAGCGCCACAAACATACTAGTCTTGGTAGTAGCAGTAGTACATAGTATCTGTAAGACTGCCGGTCAGTGGCTGTGGATATGAGACCTTGCATTATGCCTTGTCTCGAATCTCCCGTCTCGGTGTATCTAAGTTAAGCGGCCGACAAGATGCTATGCATGGCTGATACCAGTCGCAGCCTACTTTAAGATGAGACGCTGTAATTAAGATTCCCAAGTAATAGCCTCCCGATCAACCTATGATATGCTGTTGCAGGGTTCTAGATTCTAGCAGACTGAATCCTGGCAACGGCAGTTGTGGCGATGCATAGCTACCACGCATAAGAGTTTGAGAATAATATATAGATTAAATCTGTAAATGTAGTATTTTCGTAACCATCCTAGCCTGCACATTCGCTGTTTTTGTTTCTTTTTTTCCCACCCGATCATATCCAAGCCCATCTCATATCCTATAGCTCTACTCCGTATTCATCCCACCACCCCACGCAGCATGAATAATGACATCGAAAATAAAAAAATCCCCATGCAAGTGCGCTGTTCAGGCCATTCCTGCTATGTAACCTCTAGATCCGACGCCCAGATAATACGGGTCTCTTCTAATAAAACACAAAAACAAAACAATTCCCAGATGTTTGTGCATGGCTTTCATAAACAAACGCCCGCCAATGTGATCGCAATCGAAAAGGCCACGGCCTCCCTTCTCGGCATGAATTTTTATGTAATTTGCCTTTTTTTGAGGGGGGTAGGCTTGTTTTGATCAACTTGTGCTGAATGCACTTTTTTTTCTTTATGACCAGACATCCTCCTATAAAAATGAATTAGTTGGCTGTTTGTTTCATGGCGGGGTGGAGAGGGAGTTCAGATGATGGGGAATAGGGGATGAGACATACCTGGTACTGGTTTGCTGCTCTCATGTTCTTGACAATCTCCTCTGCCTTAGCCTCGGACACACCGCGGCCCTCAGCAATGATTTGCGCAAGGACAGTGTTGACTTCGCGAGCCATGTTGGCGGCGTCACCGCAGACGTAGAAGAAAGCCTTTTGGGAGAGAAGCTCGTTGACTTCGGCGGCTCGCTCCCTGAGGCGGTGCTGGACGTAAACCTTTTTGGAAGACTCTCGAGAGAAGGCAGTTACCAATTCAAATTTGTCGCCAAGAGCTTTCTTGTATTCCTGTAGGTAGTGAAGAGACATTGATTAGTCAACACGAACCAAGCAAGGTAAGAGAATAATGAAATACATACCGCGAATTCATCCTCGTACATGAAATCCTCAGAGCTCTTACGGCAGCCGAAAAACAGCATCGTGCGTCCAACATTTGCGCCTTCGCGTGCCTGCTGAGCTCTCTCTTGGATGAAACCTCTGAAGGGAGCAACACCAGTTCCGGGACCAATCATGATAATGGGCTTGGCAGGGTCGGAGGGCAGCTTGAAGTTGGAGTGGCGGACATGAACAGGGACGTGAATGCCATCATACCGGTTGCGGGGGCCGTTGAGCTCATAGGTCATACCAAAGGGCGATGGGTTGGGGTCTCCGTTTTGCTTTTGCTTCAAGGCGAGCAGATAGTTGGTAGCGACACCGCGGAAAGGGTCCTTTCGTCCCATAACTACGGAGGACTCTACAACAGCAGTAACGGAAATCTTCTTGGGCTGGACGTGGGAGGAAGACGAGATGGAGTAGTAACGTGGCTGCAGCTTGTTCAGACCTTCGATGAAAGCAGAGAAGGGAATCTTTTCCCAGGTCTCTCCATTGCCGACATGTTCCAGGAGGCGAGCGATGTTGAAGAGCTGAGAGCCGGTCTTTTCGTGGAAGTAGTCCTTGTCGTTACCCAATCTGGTCATCTCGGCCTGGATGGCCTCATTGGGGGCAAAAGCAGCAAGAGTGGAGACGAATTGACGAGAGACGGGAGCACCGATTTCCAGGTGGTAGCGGATAATAGCGTCGAAGGTGGTGGGAGTGGGGAAGGGAACCTTGGCAGTGGGCTCGAGAGCCTTGACAGAGACGACCTGCCCGCGCTTTTCAGTGAGGCCAGTAACGCGCAGGAATCGATCAACCTCGTCGCCGGCATTGGTAGGCCAGATGGCAATGTGGTCACCGGTGGTGTACGAAAGAGTAGAGCCGCTGATATCGAATTCCAAGTGGATGCAGTTCCTGTCCTTGACCTTGAACAGCTCGTAGGACTCGGCAATGGGGGCAATGTACGGGTTGTGGGCGTTGAAGGGACCCTTGGCGGTGTTCTGAAGGTGCATCTTGTTAGGCTCGCCGACGTACACCTCTGGGGACTCGGCAGTCAGGCCTTCACGGTCGGTAATAGCAAATATGGGTTCGTAGACAGCCTCGCGCTCTTCCAGGCCCATGTGGGCAGCCAGAGCAGTCCACATGGGGTCCTTCCAAGCCAAAAAGTCTTCTTCCATTGTACCAGCGCCGTCGTCACCCTCGCCAGCAGCGCCAATACGGTGGGCGCCCAGCTTGGTCAAGAGCCTGTCGACCTCTCTAACCATGGTGTTGTAGTGTTCGTAGGTGTTGTTACCAAGACCGAAGGCGACGTAGTTGAGGTTATCCAGCGGGGATTCATCGTTGCCTTGGGAAAAGCTAACCCCGTCTTCCTTGATGTACTCGAAGAACTCAACCGCATTGTCAGTTGGCTCGCCCTCGCCATAGGTGGCCAGAACGAAGATGGCAATTTTGTCGGAGGGCATCGTATCCATAGCATCGAAATCGTATTCTTCCAAGTCAGCGATCATGGTCTCGAGGCCGAAGCGACTCTTGCCCTCCTTTGCGAGACGAGAGGCATAGTCCTCAGCGGTACCGGTTTGCGAGCCAAAGAAAATGATGCAGTTCTTGCCAGACTCCTCCATCTTCTCGACGAAGTTTCTGGTCCTGGCAGGCCTGGCGGCATTGCCATTGAGGCTGGTCGCAGCAGCATAGGGATCCTTCTGCTTGCCCCAGAGCGAGCCCTTTGTGAAGTATGCGATGCTTCCCAAAAGGATGACTCCGAGGACGACAATGTCCAACGTGTCCAATTCCGCCATGGCGGCAGCGGGGCTGCAACAGCAACAGACAACGCTTGATTCTCGTTCAACCAAACAGTCCCGAATCACCAAAGTTCAGGTAGTATTCAGCGCAATGTAAAGAAGCAAGATGTCGAATAGGATCTTGCTATCAAACCCCCTTGCAGCAAAGAGAACAAGAGAAAAAAAAGCGTGTCCTCGCCTGGCCTTGGTCGGTTTAAGGCTGAGATCAGCACAAGCGCCTTTTGCGGGCAGTGTCGGTCGGCGAGTTGCCCGTCGGCGAGTTGCGGTCTAGTCTAGCCCGGAACAACAGAACGGGGGAGGGGCTTGAGGCCAGAGAGATTTGATGGTGGGTCGTGGCGTGGGATAGAAAAAAAAAGAATCGACTGATCGATAAGAGCGCGAACTCCTGGCCGCTAATGTACGATTAAGTACCTAGTCGCAATAGTAGTACGAATACGCAGCCACGGGTTCAAAGCCACGGGCTTATGGCGCACTTATACGTGCGGTTGAAAATGACGCCGCTCTCTCCGGGAACCTGTCGCGGGAGTTTAGGCGAGAGAGACGAGGCAGGCGGAGAGATGGAGAAGAAATGGAGAAGAAATGGAAAAGGGCGGAAGGTGAAGAAGGAAAAGGAAGAGAGAAATAGTTGAATGGCATTGCCATCCGAGAAGGAGGGGCGGCGGTGCCTTTTCATCTGATTCTCTAGCCTGGTCTACTAACACTTGGATATCATTCCAACCCCAGCTTACGGCACATTGTTACTACTACGAGGTACCAGGCGGTGCTAAACAGCCTTTTGTGGCGACGCGGCTTGGACCCCCGTACGGGCTTGAATCCGGCTGCTTCAATTCCGGGACATGGTGAGCAATGGCGCCCATCGTCGGGTCAAACGCTGGCCAGTGTGTGCGATATGTATACGCGTGGCGAGGCTGCCCCAGTCTGCATGTGCTTGCTGACGCCATCATCGAGATTCTAGCGCAGAACAATAGAGGTGAATGGTTGAAGCCACGTTGTACTTTGTATCTACGCATATATTACATATTACTGCCTATACCTGGATATGCCTTGGCAGCATCAAGAGCCCGGCTGTTGGCCATACAGAGCCACAGAGAGATCCAGATATCAGCTGCCCATGAGACATTTTACCGCCCCCGTTACCGGCACACGACCGCATTGGTCGCCTAGTAATTCACACCCGGTGCACTCTTTGCGGGGCGGGTAGCTTGAGGCTGCCAAAGCGAAGATGTAGATGAAGCATCGTTAGTGGCTCCTTGGCCTGGAAATCCCCGGCACGGAGGACGGGAATGGGGTATGGAGTAGCGGCCACGGCGCGGTCGGGTCAACGAACGGCACTTGAGGTGACTGTCGGAGTACAGGATTGCGCCAGCACCCCGTCTATGGGCTAGGCATGTACTTTGTAGGTATTTTTGCACAAGCTCTCAGTTGGAGTGCGACATATGAAGTAATATGCCGCGGCATAGGAGGAAAGGGGGAAACTGCCTCAGATGCACTGAATCTGCCCTGCTGCGTAGATACATGCAGGAGGGGCATCTCGTGCAGTTGGAGACAATCGGAATCAATCGTAGAGTTGTGAATAGTTGTCAAGATGGGTACCGCCAGGAATAAGTACCTCGGAGGTAAGATCCTGAGCTTACTCCCACTTCTGCTCCTTGCCTGTCTATCTATCTTACTGCCTAATCCTAGGGTTATTACTCGTACGAGTACGAAACCATGTAGTGGTAAGCTTTTGTGCAGGCAGAGAGCTCATTTGCCGTCTATACGATTGTATCTGGGGAGAGGCTCAGAAAATATCGGGACGGGGCTCTCGGAATTGAGTCTATCTGCAGTCTTTGCCGCCACTGCTGTCGGCCACTAATTGCTACAAGCATCCTAGGCGTGATGGACTCGCTACGAGCAAAGATTTCCTCATGGATAGTAGTACTACTAGTTTGCCGTGATCTCTTCCCGGGACGTCTATCATGGGCGGTGCTACGTCCGGATTCGGGAAGTCCGCGGGGAAAAAGGCTAGGCGAGTCAACCGCAAGCCACCAAGCAATAGAGACGCCTTTGATTCAACTACCCCAGATGGAGAGATATTTCTAGATGAATGGAGATCTAGCCGCCGTCTTCCGAAGTCTGCGTACACCAAGAATAGCCGATTCCGATTCCCACCAGAAATAAACTTGTCGCTGCCTGTCACTTACTCCTTGCTTGAGGATGCACCATCCGTCACTATTTGGGGTAGCATGTCGCACGTCAATGTTGTCTAAGTGAGCTTGACGTCGATATCAAGGCTAGTATCTGCGAGCAATGTCTCGTGACTGAGTTGCATAAACTCGCTACATCTCAAAACCAAAATCACTTGATAACTACCACATCGTGCCTTTTTTTATTGACCAGATAGAGCTGAATGTGTGCAAATGATCGTGATAGAGGCTCTTGAGGTACGCTGCTTCTAGGCGGCAACGACTGGCCAAAGGGGCTACCCTGGAAATATTGAGATAACTCTCCGCTCTCTTGTGTCTCTCCCTTACACGTCCAAGCAAGACAAGCAACGGCCAAAGCGCCTCCCCACAAAAAGTTGATGAGCTCAGAGGACTCACAGGCTTCAAGGAAAAGCGAGACAACAGCGAGAGCCAACACCGAGTGACCATGGTGATGCTATTCAAAATCCGACCTAGCTCCGCAGCCCGGAGGACCCTTAATCCGCGGCCAATCCCCAACCTCCATCTGCCCCTCCCTTCGTCACGTCGTCACATCTGATAGGACCAGCCAACGGCCCTTGCAGCGCTCTCGCAAGACAGTTTCTAAGCCCAGGCGGCTGGGGAAGAAAAGCAAAAAGCGCCCAAGCTGGACCCTATAAGGAATTAGTCTCGCTCGAGCAGCGTAACGGGGAGCCAAGCTACCTAAATTAACGACTAGCATAGCATCCTGCTGTGTTTCCCAGCTTTGTGCTTCCCGGCTGCAGCCGTGTCATCGTAACTGGTTGATAGCTGCCCACCAAATCGAGAAGCTCCAGGATTTCAGGTCGCCGTGGATTTCGGAGCCGGAGACGCTCGCTCGGCAGCGCATGCTCCATAGGCATATGATGGGATTGGGCTGCGGTCCGCTTCGAGATGGGTGAGTACGAGTAGCTGCATTCTGCATTATTGGCTTTCTCCTGTAGTCGATCTACTGCTTGACTGCAGTCGAACCCGCATGTATACATGACGTTACATGACATGCGGGCGCACCAAAAGCCTCGTTTCCTACGGATAGCTGCTGACGATGTGAACGCGCGCAGTGCCATCGCAATCGGCGCCGGACAATGCCCAGGAATCCGCCAAGTTCCCATCGAGATCTTCAGCGAGGCTCGATGAGGAACCCGAGTGGGATCAGACAGTTCGCCCTCCCGCCTTCGACTCGGCTTCGTTGCGCCACCCCACGCAAAATCTTGCAGAGCCCTCCGAAAAGACGATTCCGCTACCGCTACCTCTGGCATCACCACGAACTCTTGGCCCTCTATCGCGATCCAACACCGGCGGAGTAGTCGAGCCGCCTCTCTCTGCAAAGTCCACATATGGACACCACCGCCAGACGTCCATCGTCCACGGATACCAACACTCGAGAAATGGCAGCGGCGCGAGCTCTTCATCCAACCCGCTCAGTCCTCAGATGATTGCAGCAGCTGGTTTGGGGCTTGATCGGATGGACATACAAGCGGCTATAGCACGCTTAGAGGGAGATGCTGGGCCACCTAGAGCCACTGCTGCCGCTATGCTGACTGGGCAGGCAACAAGCCCAGGCGATGGAACTTATACGATGAAGCGATCACCCTCTGGCAACGGCGTTACCCCTCCAGGCTCAGCTCCGTCGCGTAGAGCTGAAAGAATGCATAGCAAGTCAAGACGTGATCACCCATCACGGTCATCCCGCCAGCATCGAGATGAACAGAAAACAGTGGGCGAATATGCCTTGCATGTGCTATTTACTTCTGTGAGCTGAGCCTTCTCTCCTTTAGAGCTGAATGTATTTACTTATTTGCTAACGCTTTTGATATAGTTCATTGCGCAAGCCGAAGAAAAGCTGAATGAATGTATAACCACCCCCTTCGACCCCGAGCCCCAGATTGACAAGATATGCGGCCCTGGCGTGGACCCGGCTTTCGACCAGCTCATCGTTGCCCTGGGCCATATCGCAAGCCCCAAGCCCAAGAATTTGATAGACTCAATGATGCTTTGGAGGAAGAGCAAAAGTGATGCTGCGAACGAAGCGAGGACCCAGCTACAGCATTTACGAGTGGCTCAGCCGATGACACCACTATTGCGCAGAAATACTGAACCTGTGCCAATTGGACCGATTGTATCCAATGGCTCCGATAGTGGCCTCTCCGGAGGCGGACCGCTGGCTTCGAAGCAAGAGTATGTAGCCCAGCAAGAGCGCCGCTCCACCGTTTCAATCTACATTCTCTGTCGCGTTTTGCTTGAGGTCATATGTCAGAGCAGTTTGGCATCCATCACCCCCGAAGTCGAGGACAAGCTGGAGAGCATCATATTTGGCCAGCTCAAGATTGCCGACAGTGAGCAGCTGCTCGCCTCGCCTTTGAAGATGGCCAATTGGAATCTTTTCACTCTTCTCCTCGGCCACATGAGCGACATCAACTTCGCCGGAGTCACGAAGCGATTCATCGAAGACCTTGATAGCTCTTTAACTGAGCGTGTGACCAAGAGCCCTACTTCTCTGACAAGCCGCGATACCAACGATGGAAAGATGGATCTTGTTCTTGGGGGAATGAAGCATCTTCGCATCAAAATCTCACCCGAGGATGCTTGGGAACAGTCGTGTGACTTCTTGGTTTCGCTGGGTCGTCTTTTTAACAGGTCTCACGGACCAAGAGTTAAGACCGCCTTTTGCCAGATCATCGACCTGCTTCTGCTCGGAATCGCATCCAAAGCGAGCAATAGCCACCTAATGCATCCCAAGTGGATGGAAGTCGTGGCGGCTATTGGACCACGGCTGGCACAAATGTTTACAAAGCCACGACATTGGACCGTCGCATTCCCACTCACGGCCACAATGCTTTGTGTCTCTTCGCCGGACAACTTTGGAGCGCAGTGGCTGCAGCTGGTTCTGCCTCTGCAGACAAAGGTAAAAGATCGATTGACTAAACCTTTATGCCTACAAGTGATATCTCGCCTAGTCTGGACATACCTGTATCGTACCAACGACACCTTCCAAAGCGTGGCGCGGAAGCTTGATGACGTTATAAAATTGGTCCTCCCGCCGTCGAGACGGAGTATTGTTGCGTCTGATGCCACCATCACAGAACCCCTGATTCAGATAATCCGTATCATCGGTTTTAAATATCCCGAATTTTGCTTCCGCACCGTCATCTTCCCCCTCATTAATGCCGAGCTCTTCACTGCCAATAAAGAGCTCAGAGTTGAACAGCTGGATCCTGACAGGATCGTAGTCGGTATTAGGGCGTTCTTGAGTATCATGTCAGATTTAGAAAAGGGAGAACAAGGTCGACCGCCATTTCCTCAGATTTACGACTCGGCGCCAACAAGTGCGGAGCGATTCCCTGCCTCACCAATGCTGGCGCCTCCTCGAAGTAGTCCTACATCCGTATCAAGCTCTTCGTCGATGAGGGAAAGCCACGTTTCACGACCTGTCCTCACTCATGTACTGACAGATGGTGTTCGAGAATACTATCTCAAATTCTGTGAAATTCTGGGCAAGATCACAATTGTTTGCGACAATACATTTGGTGGCCAGGCAGCTTTGGATGAAAAATTTGGTAGTCCAGGACCCAAGACACCAATCTCCGAATCATTTACCTTCTCTCGACGTGATGAACATCAAACCGCGGCGGACCAGAAGCAAGCATTTTACGAGCTATTACACGTAGCCGTCCAAGCACTTCCCCGCTGCCTCTCCGTCGATATACCCTTCAATTCTCTAATTAATCTTTTATGCACGGGCACTGCCCATGTGCAATATAATATTGCAGAATCATCTGCCAACTCTCTCAAAGCTATTGCTCGCCAATCTCATGCGCAGCAAGTCACCATGGGATTTGCACGTTTCATCTTTAATTTTGATGATAGATACTCGACCATGTCTGATGGCGGAATGCTTGGGGCTAACCATATCGAAAATACGTTACGGCTCTACGTCGAGCTGCTGAAAATATGGATCGAAGAGATCAGACAGAAGTCGCGAGATGCTGCAGCGGGCGAGTCTGAAGGCAGTAGTTCTGATAACCGAGCTCTGAAGCTGGATCTATCTAGTGTCTGGGCTGAGGTTGACCAGGCTGAGGCGCATGGGCTGTTCTTCCTATGCTCACAGTCAAGGCGTGTTCGATACTTCGCCATTACTGTTCTTCGCCTCATTACCGAATTTGACAAAGCACTGGGTAAAGATACGTCGGAAGAAAAGGACTCTTTGAGACTAATCAATGTTCTTGAGAACGATTCATCCCAAGTGATGAATTTTGACGATGAACACCTGTCCGTTGCCGAGCGCAGTAGACTACAGCGAGGCTTACAAAACGGCAACGGTAAAGGCGCCCTTATTGAGCTATGCACTAGCGAAGTTACCTATGATACGACGCTGTGGTTCAAAATCTTCCCCAACCTGATGCGGATTGCCTTTGAGAAATGCCCATTTGCAGTTACCATATGTCGAGATCTGATCTGCAACCGCGTCCTTCAGATGTACAAGCCTATTGTATTTTTGTCCGAACCTACAAGAGGTCCTTACCACACTGGAGAAGGAGTCCACAACAATCGCCCAATTCCCCGATCACCTACTGCTCAGCCAGAATCGATCGTAGAGCAGTGGAAGCTGTATCTCATTTTTGCATGCACTACCCTAGCAGACCCAGGCAGCGCACCACAGAGCGTTCCTTTGGATTCTATTCAGCACACTCGCAAGTCATCTAAGCCTGCACCGACAGAGAAAGCTGTCACGGCAAGAACTCTTTTCAAATACTTGATCCCGCTCCTATCTGCTACATCGGCATCTGTTCGAGATGCCGTAGTTGTTGCTATGGGATCAATCAATATTCACATATATCAGACCTTGCTGGAAGAACTCCAGGGCCAAGTATCTCGCTGCAATGACGAGGCTCGTGCGAGAATCCACCAGCGAGCAAACAGTAGTCCGCGCAGAAATCGCAAAATGGATCTGCTCAGAACAGAAATCACTCATGTTTTCAAGCTGACGTCGCATTTCCTCAAGGATCCGATCGTTTACCAGTCTGAATATTTCCTTAGTACTTTGACTGCGTATGCTAAAGATCTGAAACTGTTTTTAATGGATGGAGAAGTGCAGATGGACTGGGAGTTTCAAAAGCTACGAAGATATTACTGTGGGCTCATGGAATCGCTGTTTGAAGGAATCAATCGGACGAAAGATCCCTCTCGATGGATGACATTTGAATCCCGGAAGTCTGCCTTTTCTCTAATGGAAGATTGGTGCGGATTCTCGCCAAATCAGACCGAGGTTCGGGCTAGAGAAGACAACATGCGGCAGAATTTGATGGATCAGCAATCATTAGGTGAACGAGGCACTGCCACCGCGGCAATGGAAATTGAAAAACGTAACCTTAGAACCGCCGCCTTGAGCGCCATGGCATCGTTGTGTGGTGGACCGATTAATATTACAACAGAGAGTGGTGTCACGTTGCAGTTTGACATACGCCGAATGCTTTCGTGGATCGAGGCCATTTTCAACTCGGGCAGCGACAAGATGAACGTCATCGGCAGGAGGGCCCTGAAAAATCTAGTGGTTCACAACAAAGAGTACCCATATCTGCTGGAGCATTGCATCGCGCGCTGTTATCTGGCCGATGTTTCCAAAGTCCTTGAAAGTTATTTCTTGGTATTCGTTGACGTGTTACAAGAGCACGGCGACTACCCTTGCCCATTTTGGAAACTCCTCGCCCTATGCCTCTTCATGCTCGGGGATGATCAGAGTGAAGTCAGGTCGAAATCTTCAACCGTATTGCGAGTGTTGGAGGCCCGCCAGCAAAGAAACTCGAAGATTCAAGATTTTGACATTAGTGTCTCAGACAAAACTCAGGCTGTGTACAAGTTGGCTCAATTTGAGATCTCCAAGAGACTTGCGAACCAGTATACTGAACTTGCCTTTCATGTCATCTCCGAATTTACTTTGTATTTCAAGGATCTTCAACCAGCAGCACAAAGAAACGTTGTTGCCATTGTGCTGCCCTGGATACAGGCGATTGAATTGACGCTGGATCCTAACGGAGGTCCCACGGCGCAGTCCTACGTTCTCTTGGCGAATTTGCTGGAAATTACAATCAAATCCGGCGGGGCGCTGCATAACGAGGTTCAGGCCCTTTGGCAAGCTCTTGCTACAGGGCCGCATCTTGGAAACGTACGTCTAGTGCTCGATTTTATTATGCAGCTCTGCCTAGAGCGACGAGAACAGAACTTTGTCGAGTACGCAAAACAAATCGTCGTCTTTCTCTCCACATCAAATAGTGCACCTGGTGTTAAAGTTGTTGAGTTCCTGCTTCAACAGATCAACCCTAAAGCCATGGTTCCTATCGAGAAGAGGGAGCTGCCTCAACCGCCGCCAGATACTAGTAGTCTGCCGTACTGTGCCGATCTAGCGGAAGCCTTGCCTGTAGGCACTAAGCAAGCCGGATTCTCTCTCGGCCAACTATCTCTGATCTTGCTCGTGGATCTCATGGTGTCCCCAGTGCAGCTGACCCCCGAGTGCGTTCCCCTGTTGCTACATTCTGTTACCGTGCTCTGGGATCACTACACCCCGTTAGTTCAAGAACAAGCTCGCGAGATGCTGGTGCATCTCATTCATGAACTGGTCATG
The DNA here is from genome assembly GCF_050947405.1 of Trichoderma evansii. Classification (NCBI taxonomy): domain Eukaryota; kingdom Fungi; phylum Ascomycota; class Sordariomycetes; order Hypocreales; family Hypocreaceae; genus Trichoderma; species Trichoderma evansii. Next base: position 890,480 of record NW_028145192.1, on the reverse strand, counting down.
TCTCGCATTGATGATCAAACAGACCTGGATCGGAAGGAGTCAATCGAGGAACTGATAGATTTAGTTCGTCAGCATGATCGTTCTGTCGTGTGGAGCTACGAGGATAGCAATGGAAAGGTCTACGACCACGAGAATAAAGTCCCTCAAAGCATGGAATATCTTACCAACGAGGTTGTGAAAACCTTTGAGGTCGCGTTCCCGGGAATCAAAGAACAATGGGGCAGATTATCATTGACTTGGGCTACCTCCTGCCCAGTTAGACACTTGGCATGCCGCTCATTTCAGATATTCCGATGCGTTCTCACATCTTTGGACCAGTATATGCTTGGCGATATGCTTGCTCGCCTTTCAAACACGATTGCCGATGAAGACCCTGAAATCCAAGCATTTTCCATGGAGATCTTGACGACTCTCAAGACGCTCATCGTCAAGCTGGATTCTGAGAAACTCATTACCTTCCCACAGTTGTTCTGGACAACTTGTGCCTGCTTGGAATCCATCAATGAGCGCGAATTTCTCGAGGCATTGGAAATGCTAAACGAATTAATCGGCAAGGTTGACTTTAGAGCCGCAAATGTGAGAAGACTGATTGCGGATGGCCAGCCGAGTAAATGGGAGGGCCCATTCGAGGGGCTGCAACCTTTGCTTCACAAGGGCCTGAGATCATCCCTCTGCTGGCAGCCAACGCTTGATATCATTGATAGACTGGTCAAGCTTCCCGGGGATGGCCTCATTGGAGACGATAACCGGTTGTTCTTTGCTCTGCTGGCGAATTTCCCACGTTTCCTGGATGAATTGGAACGAGGCGGCCTATCTCCAGAGGCAGTAAATACTGCCAAGATACTCCTCGCCGAGTCTGATCGCCAAGGCCTCGAGGGTATTGGGCTCGTTCTGGATGACTTGATATCCGACTGTTTCCAAAGCTCGGAAGATTTTATGACTCAACTTTTTGTGGCACTTCGTGAATTTTACCTGCCGCACATGGAATTTAGGATGATGACGTTTTTAATGGGCTTACTGACCAACTCACTCTCCTGGGTCAAGGTTCAGACTATGCGCATTCTCTGTATTGTTATCCCAGACATTGATATGCGCAACCCTGAGATTGCAGTTCATGGCTCTGATCTCATATCTCCACTATTGCGCCTTTTGCAGTCTGAGTTTTGCATGGGAGCACTTGAGGTGCTTGATAATATTATGACCATGTCAGGAAGCCACATGGACAAACAGCACCTGAGGATGAGCATGGCTCGCTTAACGTCAAAAGCCGTACGAAAAGAGTATGAACGAGCCCAAAGCCTTTTTGGCATTCCAGAGCTGTCTGGCTGGGCTATTCCGATCCCCGCTCGAAAGACTGAAGCCACGAGGGCCAATATCCATGCTGCCTTTTACATGTGTCAAAGCACTGAGGGTTCTTCAGTAGAGGCTACACCTACTGCGGAAGTCGAATTCCACTCGGAAGATTTTCCTTATGGATATTTTGATTCTCTGGACCGGTCGGAGACTATGCTTTCTGACGAGGCTCGCGTCGAAGCTCACCCAGGCGATCTAGTTACGAAACTGGATAGTCTCGACGACTTCTTTGACGAGCCCCCGAGCCCTCATACGGATGATGACGGACGATCTTCTCTTACAATTACCGAATTCACGCCTGAGTCTTATGAAACGGGTACAGAGCTGTACGACGAACAGATCTTACCAATCTTGCACGAAGCATCCAACAACACATCTTTTCAAAATGGATTCGTGGAACGACCTAGCGTCTTTGCAAGAGAATATGCTTCCAACACTATGAACCCTGGGGCATTTACTATGGGTAGCAGCTTGGCTCCTCGCGCTGGCCTGCACGCTCGATCAATTACTTCGCCTTCCGCGCCTCATTCGCATTATCCGCAAGATTTTGCATCAGACGACGAACTGGTGGTGAGCGGCTTCTCAGACACAGACGACGATAGAATCGACTTGGGAACCATGGACGACGGGTCGTCATCTTTTTCGCTGGATAGCACCTTACGGGACCAAATACATGATGTTCCACAGCCAAACTATCTGCGTCTAACCAGCAGATCTCGGGAGCGTCAGCAGCGAGACAAGGCGCCGCCTCAGCCAACTCCAAAGATTACCAGCAAGTTGTATTTGACAAACGTGCCCGGAGAATTTGGAGAAGGCGACCCTATTTGAAAAGCCTGTTTATTTTCTCGTCTTTCATTATATTTTTCTCACTGGATGAACTGCAAAAAAAGCTATATAGAGATGTTGTTTTCTTGTTCTTTCGTTTTATTTACTTTATGAGGTTTACGAGGCATGCCGGGATTTTTTTGTTTTTTTGAAAGAATAAAAGACGAGGTGTTTTTTTACTGAAAATGGGAATAGATGGACATGAAACTGTATGAGTCACTGACAAGCAAACAATACCCTTTTTTGGCAGTTGTTGAGGAGGAGAGAGGAAGAAAATGGTGATTGATGCATGTATACGAAGGAGATAGGGCGTGGATGTAATAAGAGAAAATATTAGTGAAGGGGATCCGAAGACGTACGTGTGATGAGTGTGTATTTAATTACGTGGATGTTAATAATATTAAATCTTTCTTTGTTAAATTTTGAAATGCTGGAGGATACTGAGGATTTCGTCTGGATGTTTTGCCGTGTTTGTTGGAGTATGAGATGATAGCCATTGTAAATGTATTCATGAAACTGTCGAGTTATGAACAATGCTAGAGAGATGTTTGTTTTGGTATCAACACGTTATACCATCTCATTTGCCAGCATTAGTTCTTCTCTTCATCTTTATTTTCACTGCTCAGCATACTGAAGTCGATGGTTGAGTAATACTGTGCCAGCAATAAATATTTCGGTAAACGGTATTAGTGGGATGTGCCCCGCTTAGTGAATAGATTTTTTCTACACGTCTTATACTATGGATATACATATGATGAAACTGGTGGTCTTATTTTACTATTGTATAATTTATAAATACTGTTATTATTTATCTAGATAATGCTGCGCTGGAGTATCAAGCTCGGCACCACATATAGTAACTGGAACCGTCCTGTAACCAATACACTCCACATAACTACCCGAGAGTTTGCAAGCGCAAGTGCAAGCCGCAAGTCAACAGCATCAGCATTCAAGTCAAAAGCAACCGAGACTTCTCAGCACACAGATCTCGCCTCATTCCTAGCCTATGCGAAACGTGTTGGTCTAGACGAAAAATCCAACACATTCATCGGCACCCAGTACGAGTATCTCGTAGCTGAGCGTCTCGCCCGCTATGGCTTCTCCCTAAAGAGAGTCGGCGGGGCATCAGACTTTGGCATCGACCTCCTAGGAGAATGGACCATTCCGTCAACATCGAAGACTCTCAAGGTTCTGGTGCAATGCAAGGCGGGATCTAAGGTAGGGCCTCATTTCATCAGAGAGCTGGAAGGGTCGTTTGTGGGCGCACCGCCTGGGTGGCGAGGCTCGGGCGTGCTGGGGGTGTTGGTGACGGGGAAGCAGACGACAAAGGGTATGAGGGATGCTCTGGCGAGGAGTCGTTCTCCGATGGCGTACTTTTGCTGTACTTTGGATGGTGTGATGAAGCAGATGCAGTGGAATCAGAGGGCAGAGGAAGAAGGGCTGGAGGGGATTGATGTTGCGTTGAAGAGAGGGGCTGGCGAAGAGGAAGAAGATGAGATTGTTCTCATGAAAGATGGATTACCGCTACCGATTATTGAGTGAGGGATGGTGGATATGAGATGATGGCCCTCTGGTGAGCTATCATTTTTCCATCTCGTCTGATATGACGACTTCAGCCTACAATGTTCTGTGATTCTAGAAGCAGCGAATTCGGGGTCAATGGCAATAGCATTTACACTATATTATCCTATGCTGATATCTGAAAGCTAGATGTGTACCCACAAACGGCAGATAACACTATGCTCTTGTTGAAGGGTGGCACTCATTGGATGGGATATCGCTTCGCCTGAGGAGCCATACGCTGCTACTATATGGGGCGTAGTTTATTAGGTTTTAAACAGAATTTCACATGTATGGCATGGGAATACTCAAGGAAGAGTACATATACCAATTTCATCGGCTGGTCTGCATGACCATCGCCAAGCAAACTCCAAGCCTTCATTCAAGTAATCATATATGCCCATCTCTTCAGCCCTCACATTGCATTGAAGATGAAACAATATAAAACAAAAATCCAAAACTCCTCATGCCCCAAAACAAAGAGCTCTCAGTCCTCCCACACAGCCATCTTCGCCTTCTCTGTCTCTGCCTTTCTCTTCTCTTCCTCCGCCTTCGCCTCTTCCCTCCTCTTCTTCTCCTGCTCCCGAACAGACCGCTGATACGCCCTCTGCTCTTCCGTCTGCCTGGGCGCCTTGATGCCCAGGCCTGCCGCAATCAGCCGCCTCGCCACTGCGTCTGTCTTCTCGGGTCTCCTTGCGGGAGGCGTGCCGCTCCCGCTGCCTGTGCCGGATGTCGACGTCACCATTGGGCTCTGGCTCTGGCTGCCGAGGGACGCCCATTCGTGGGGTGATTCGTAGCCCAGCGGCGAGGCGGGGGTTGGTGGAGGGACCGCTGGCGTTGCTAGCGATGAGGGCGTTGACATTCCTGCGTCTGCGTCTCTGCCTTCTTCCTCTTCTTGTTCCTCTGCTGCTGCTGCTGCCTCTGCTTCTTCATCGGATACATCTTCATCCTCCCATGAGTCCGCGACAGGCTCTTTGGACTTTTTGGACTTTCCAGTGCTAATGCTGAGTTTGGAAATGGTGGAGGCGATGTCGTCTTTTCCTTTTTGTGGTAGCGATGCCATGATGAGTCACTGAAATGAATTGAGTTGAGCTGAGCTGAGTTGAGCTGAGCAGTATGTAGCGTTTGGGCCAATCTGATGTTTTGGGTTATTCGTATTTTATGTTGGAATACGGATTGAGGTGATTACTGCATGTAAAATCGGGTCAGGTAAGGTCTTATTAGATGCCTTTTATAGAACTTTCAGAGTTGCTAATTGAGTTGTTGTTTTGTTTATTTACAATACCACAATATGAGTGGAGTTTACTGAATGAATCTTGAATTGACAAGGTTAGAAGCCATGAAGCTACCCAAGCTTTACTTAGCTCATGAGCTAGAGTTGGGTGGATGTCCACAGCTCTGGAGGTGTCACGTGCCCCGCTCCTATAAGCACTTTCTGCGCTGGTTCATACATAACCTGCACGCATTCTTTTCAAGGTTCTGCTAACTTCGATTACTACAATACACTGCTCGAAGCTGTTGTAAAATTATTTGAACCGGGCTATTTTTAATATCTAAGTACCTAGGTAAACTATAAGCAGTAGGTATGAAGTATTCAATGTATGTTATAAATGCTAGCGTATTCAATACACACAACTTTCAGTTGTGGGCTGAAAGTTAGAGATGAGAGCGGGACGGTTTATAAAAGGTTGATATTTGATATAATCAATCTACCCTAGCTATTCACGATGGTAAATACATTGCACAATTTTTCTCTTTTTCTGCTTATTTCTTTTCTCTCTTACACTCTCACTCTCAAGATCTTTTTTCTTTCTTTCTTTTCCCCTAGTTGTGATCTTGATAAGCTTTTGATTTTGCGCATCAAATGGTAAGCACGGCATTGAGTCTTTTAGGTTAGATACACGACGTTGCGGGCGTGTACGTATTTTCAAAGTGTTTACCTAGCTGAATATAGTGAATTATTAGAAGAGTAAATCGAAAAGTTGAATAATAATAATAATAGTGCTCCGATTTCCTGATCTATGCCAGAGATATATAGGGAAAGGAATTTGCGACTAAAAAGAGTTTTGAATAGAATTCAAACTTGTGTTCTGTGTTCCAGTATCCAAAAAACGCCAGAACGAGAGGTGGGTGTATGTAGTAGTAATAATGAATCAAAGACGAAAAAAAGAATCGATGAGAGGAACAAAAAAATGAAAACGGCGCTGGTAAACATATTTGTAACAGAATAATACATGTATTTTCATCACTCAGCTGGCTCATCCTTCTGCTGAGGCTTGACACCCAAGCTACGCAGACGCTGAGAGAGCAAGCTTTCAGGAGCATTCCCGGAGGAATTGCCGATAGCTGTGCGATAAAAGGTGTTTCCACCATAACGAGCATCGTCTTTGTCGAGCTTCTCGTATTGTGCTGGGCCCCAAATGCCAGCACCATCTGGATCTCGAGAGGCCAAGCAGCTGTTAGCCTGTGAAGACAAAGCGCCTGGTGGGCCAAATCCCGTGGGGGTACCAATAGAACCATCATTATTGTCGCCGCTATCTGTGGTGTCTGACTGTGGATGGAGTTGTGGTACCGAATCTACGGGAGTGACACTGCCGCGAGCAAAGTTGTGCGACGGAGCTATCATGGTCATCAGGTCAGGCGACAACGCAATGCTGTCCATGTTGTCAAACGTTGGCGTCTTGCTACCCATGAATATGCCCATGCTGCGTCGTCGCAGAGCCTTCTCGTTGGTCAGCCTAGCTCCCGCGCTGCTGCCGTGACTCGAAAACGCAAGGTTCATCGCCCTGACAGGCTTATACGGAGAGAACCGCGGTTCAGGCAGCGTAGTCTCGTTGCGTAGCTTTTCTTTCCCATCGGGCACTCGGTTTGCAAAAACGATGCGAATACTTTTGTACAAGTAGAAGCGTCCTTTGCTAGGAGAGCAAATATGCAGATGAATGAGATATCTGAGTATGGGGCGGTCCATGCCCGATTTAGGCATGTTGGGCACATTATCGATTATAGGGCCAGCAGAATAACTGCGCTGGCGAATAAATGTTTTCGTCCCTGGCGTCATGCCAGTCAAGTCATAAGGCACGAGAAAGAGTTTGACAGCTGTTTTGTTTTGATTTTTGATAATGATCTGGATTTGGCCAGTTTCAGGGATTCTATAGCTTCCTCCCGGAGGTGCTCTCGCAGACCCCGACGGGCGTCTGGGCCCGGTAGCCTTGGATCGTTCCCGATCTACCTCAACGCCTTCTCCATCCATCCTGGCGGTCTCGCTGCTGGCCTGCTGCTTTCGGTCACTATACCGACTTTGGGCCTTCTTCCGCGACCTTGACTCCTCCTCAGGATTAGAAAGGCCGTTCTCCAAGTCAATCAGGCCAACATATGGGCTTGGGCCGTCTTCAAGCGGCGACCCTCCCTGCGGAGTGCTACTGTATCTATAGTACACGGCCGGGAAAGGGAGTGTCACATGCCGCGGGCATCGAAGACTCGGCTTGCAGTTACCTTTTCCCAATACGCCAATCTGGGCCAGGAACTCGAATGGCTGCGATGGTGTTGTCGACATACGGCCACGCAGAATACTTTCTTCGTAGGATCCGACCATGGAAGCATGTTGGATTGGCGAAGTGGTATCTGAGCCAAAAGATTGTCGTCGCGAGCGCAGAAATGCCGGTGTCTGAGGAGTAAGGAAGTGATGGTGACCATGGGAAAAGGTGGGAGCAGATGTTAAGGAGCGGCGAGGCTGGTGAGCTTGATATGGTAAAGCACCCTGCCGTGAAGAAAGTCGAGACTGCAGCCGGGATCTTGAAGGAGAAGGCGAGAAAAATGGCGTAGAATGGCTGGAGGTGAGAGTATGTCGCCTTGTAGGGTTAAACGTGGTAGATGGAAATTCAGACGGCACGGATAAATCAATGTCTTCATTCGTCTCAGACTGCGCGAGAGGACTGGTCGGCGGCTGATATATGAAGCTAGACAGCGACGTCGACAGTAAAGATGAATCAGATTTGAAGCCATCGATGGTATTATTTTCTATCAGCTGGGCTTTCCCACCATATGAAAATGGTGTAAAGCCTCTCGGTGGCGATGTTGGGAACCAGGTATGCTCAGGCGGCACCCGCTCCTCGCCGTTATCCCTTCCTGAGTCACTGAGATGTCCACTCTCGGATGCTGAACCGTCACTCGTGAAATCGCCGCTGTGTAAGGCTGATCTCGGCCGTTCAATACTCAGTCCATCTCGCAATCTCTCATCGACTGGCTCTGACGACTTATTCTTCTCTGGTGTAATTGGTGCTGGTGGTAGGAGACTCGGTGATTCGGGAGACACTTGGGTGCGGTCGTCTTGACCGTAAGATTTACCCTGTTGGAGGATCGTTTCGAGCTAGGAGCCATGGTTAGTAAAGAGAATGAAAAAAAAAAAAAAAACGAAAGAAATATCCAGAGAGGAAGTAGCTTGGGCCTACATGTCTATTAGGAACCCAAGTTGGGCTCTCTCCTCGTTTCAACCTCTGTATCAGCTCGGCTCTATCCGATATCCTGGTCTCCTCATCGCTCTTGGGTATCGACGGACGAGCTTCAGGGCTATCGGGAACCGGCCCTTCGCATAGCTCGAGTTGCAGGCTTTCCTCGGAAAAGCGACGACTCCTCGACCCTGCTGGCTCGATACTTAGGGACCCGGATGGGCTGGAGGCTGGCGGTACATTATCGATGTCGTCCTGAAAGATGGGCATTTGCGAACGATTTTATGGCGAGATATTTTGACGCAACGCAAAATGATCGGATCATGGGAAAAGAAGGCTCTTCAAAATATTCAGCCGCCAAGGTGATGAACAGCCGCCGCCGAAATCGTCACCATCGGAGCCGATCTATTTGCAGATAAATGGGCCTGGCGGTTCATCCAAGCGGGACTGTAGAGCTGCCTTTGAGGGGAGGCGTCTGTTTCGCTTCTGCACGTCGGTTGCAAGGGCGGCTGCAGGTAGACAAGGAAAAGAGCACTGGGAGGACAAGGGTAAAAACAACGTTGCTTTACGGGAAGGCGTTGGAACAGTAATGACAACTCAAGTATGGAGTCGAAGCAAGCCCAGCTGAACGCACAGGCGGATGGGCTGTTACTGCCGGGGCGGCGCTGGGCGGTGAATCACGCAAACATTACGTCGGTGCCCAAAGGTCAATGCGATAACCACCCGTGCTATGCCGATAGCGCACATCACGCTACTCACGGGGAGTCGGATAGCGCGCGCAGTGGAGTTTGCGCCAGCGCCATAGGCGGGTCGGGGACGCATGTGAGCGCTGTAGGTGCCGCATTAGCACCCAAAGGGGTACTGATAAAGGCAGTAGATGGTCATGTATCATTGAATGCTGCTTAGAAACGAAGTATTGGGAGCATCCCAATATTACTCTTTTAGAAAAGGACTCATATTGTTTTTCGCGCATGTCAAGCATGCTAATAGCACTAACAATACTCGTTTACTTATCGTTTATCACCTCTCACCTCAACAGCTCGCCTTCAGCTGGCGCCTGCCGCATATAATAATCCATTAATACTGGCCAGCAGTAGCCCGGATTATGCATCCGCGACGGGCTTCAGAACCCCACCCTCCCGGCAATGCCGCTGAAAATGCTGGGAAGGGCGCTGTGCCGGCGTGTCTTTCAGTGCTCACCTGTGAGGGGCCTCAACCGCTGACCTTGCACTCACCCCACTGACCAGCACCAAAGGGGCTAGGCGATTTTCTCTCACCTCACGCCTCACCGGCCATCTCACTTTTACTCTTTGAGAGAGCTGAAAAAATATCAAGATACCCTCGATTCATCTTGGCCAGTCTAAATGGGCTCTAAAAAGACGCCGGAAGGCGCAGACACCTCATCCGAGGTCACAAAGAAGAAGCACGGATTCAGAGTCGGACCCGAGAACTTACCAGATGGGCCATGGCGTCGCAAAGGTAACATTTTTTTTCTCCCCTTGTCAGAAAATTTTCCATGCGCCTCACATGAATCATGTGCCTAAAACTTAAGCAACGAAACTTACAATATCTTACCTGCAGTCGATAAATTAAAGCGTGATTTAATTCACAGAGCCAAAGTCAAAAAGGAATATGCAAAGATTAAGGCTGCCGACCAGAAGGCTGCTGAAGCCAAGGCTCGTCCGAGCCACGGTGACAATGAGGGCGATGATGCTGGAGATGAGGTGACATTGTCTCAAGGAGATGCCAAGGGCGAAGAGGGAGAAAAGGAAGAACAGATTCATCCCACCAGACAGCTCATGCTGAAAGATGAAGAAATGGCCCAGGTTGGAGCCGATCCCGAGAGGAATGCTGGCTTTAGTGACGGCCAGCGGCGGAGAACCCGGCGCCCTGGATACTACGACAAGCAGTTGAAGAAGGCTGCAGACCGCCGTGAGGAGGCTGAGATGAAGAGGAGAGAGTTTGAGCAGCGAATGGAGGAGCGCGCGCAGAAACGGGCTGAGCGAGAGAGGTTCAAGAAGGCCATGGCAAAGACGAGGGACAAGGATGGCAAGAAGAAGCTGGGAAGGGAGAGTTCATTGTTATTGGAAAAGGTTAAGAAGCTTGTTGGTGAGAAATAAGCTGCAAACCTTTGGTTTTTTGTATGTTTATAATTTTGTTACGATACCTTGGCATGCTGGGCTTTACGATTTCGAGGCGTATCTACATGGACCGACCTCATGGTATAATGCCTACTAATGGAGCATATTGCATTGAAGAATCTGATACAATCAACATCAAATATCATATGATATCCAAATTATCGATTGCATCTATTTCCACAAATTTAAATTGAGTTGAAACAGACTCGTTTGATTGCGATGGCTGGATAGACTCCAGGAGCTTGGGTTGGGCCAAGCCTCATGGAGAGTGTAGGTTCGGCCGAACCATATGGAATGCATGCCCGAGGAAATTACACAAAGCGAAATCAGCGACACGTGGGAATCTCAGCTGAATCCAGCGAAGGTTCATGTGAAGAAACAATGAATCTTGTGCTACGAGTACCGCATAACGAAGACCAAATTTTATCCGCATAATTGAAACATCGAGTAGAGCAACAGAGGCGCCAGCTGCCTATTGGAGGTAGTACTTTAATAACAGCAGCTCGTTTAGCAACAGGGCATTTGCGGCAGATCGACGGCTGGACCAGGGTTGGGTGATCAGATGCCATGGGTAAAATCGCAGATGCAGCGGCTGGGCGGGCTGAGACTGCGGTGCCAGCAGTATGTGGCATTCTTCATGTTGAAAAAGAAGATGAAATGAAATGTTTTGGATATTCTTGTATGCACGAGCATAAAGTAGTAGTACGCATTATGGATAATTTGAAAGTAGTGTTGAGCTCGCAATAGCGGCTAGCAAAGTGTTGGTTGTAGACCGAACAAGGTTATGATAAACGTGGGCTGTGACGGAGTACGAATCGGGAAGCTGATGGGGTTCGGCCATTTACATGATGCATCAGTGCGTGTTGGGCGATGTGCAGCTCAGTTCATCCAACGGAGAAGACTGCCATGTTTGGTGATCGTGATACATACTGATACAGTATTGAAAGATGGACTAGGCGTTATTCAAGGGAGGGAGGGATATGTAATTACAGAAGATTCATTCGTGCTCGAGACTCTCATACGAAGTAATCTGGACTAGCAAGATGAAGGAAAGCTACCATCCCCACGGAGAGTAATATGAAGATTTTAGTGCATTACGGATAAATAAATGCCATTTGTTGATGGACGATGCGGAGGAATAAGATGTTCATTTCGGCGTACATCGCATTCGACCGAAGGAACCAACAACTCGGCCTCATTAAAGCCAAAAGAGCCAATCCCGTCCCGAAACTCACAAGTTGTCACATCCTGTTTCGTACTAGGAGCTGTAAAGTGCTCAATCAAGGTGAAACAGCGACCCAAGTGGAGGAGGGGGGGTCAAAGTCATGCTGTGAAACAGAGCTGACTAACGCCTGTGAGTTTTAGGCAATTTTATTCTGGAATGTCATCTAATACATGAGTATCATAGCGGTGTTTTAATTTAATCTCGAAAAACTTTAATGAGAATAATTATGGAAATAGAAAATTGAGACACAATAGATGAAACGGGAAATCGCTGATATGCACAGGCAATTACGCAGAAGACGGCACCCGAGTCACGGTGTGTGGAATCATTCGAATCCATATCCCCACGAGTTGTTTTGGCGGTGGGATTACCCCTGTCTGGCGCCGTCCATAGTATCAGCCCATAGCACGCACTGTCTAGTCACTCTTGCTCTGCTATTGGCAACATATCAGTATTACTACGGGCTACGTGCTAGTTAGTGCTAGCAAAGGAGGACATTTCACGGCTCCAGGGCAATTTATAAGACTACGGGCGTTATTTGAGGTCCTTGATAGTGTATGTAGAATCTCATCACATTGTGCTCCATCGGTGGCGATTTCTCTGTAAAAGTCTTCGTCCTACGTTGCCTGCATACGACTTGCAGACCGTCTGTTGATGGCTTGCTCCGCTGCAGATTGTGGGAGTTTGTGCTCCGTAGAGAGAACTCGTTGCGCAGCTGTCTGCTCCCAGCTTACATATGTACTTGCTACTTCATACTCTGTGTTATCTGCGAGGTAGTCAGCTGAATAAAGTAAACAAGTCATGCTGTAACACATGGCGAAGTGCTGAATCCTGATTCTAGATTTCTGCGGCGTGGCACGCATACTGTACATACACTGTGCAGCATGCTGCATCAACTTGGTTCAGTATTCACGACTCTCTCTGTTACGGAGTCTACGGACGTACCTTAAGTTTGGCTGAGGTCTGATAATCATGTGAGGGCAACATTCGACGCGCGGTCGATCCCCAAGGCCTGCACCCGCTGGAGCTTAGAAGCCAACGTTGGCCTTCTTGGCGCCGCCAGTAGATGTTTAGACGCGGCTAAGCGGCTCCCAGAACCAAAGATGAGAGAGCTTAGAAGAGGGACCAGTGGCTCCCCTTCATTTCAAATTCGTATACGATTACTAAAGTGCGAAGCTCATAGCATCTGCATTCATGAGCAAACAAGACAATGTGATGCTTGAGCTATTACTGCGGTTGATATACGGAATAATTGGTAAGAAGATGACCGAGGTTGGATGGCAAAATCGCCTCCCTGGAAAACGTGCCACGAACACTAGCAGCCCTTGTAACTGTACATCTAAAGTTTCATGTTTCAGCCGGATCCCGGCTTTTTCTGCGTGCCTGGGGGAAAGAAGGAAAAGGGAAAAAAGGGAGCAGCCCGCGTCTCCCTGGAGAGCAGCCCCTGACCTTCTCTGACTTTGTAGTTGGACAACTGCGCCACGTCCCCTGGACAAAAGAGTCCCACAGTGGTTCGTGTGCAGGCGCCAGCACATATAAGGTACCTACTAACGTGCACCAAGCACTCCGTAGTGCGATCAACTCCCTAATACTGCGTCCAGGATACTGCTTTTAGTTGATGCCAAGTATGGAGTACAGCTGCCTGCTTCGCTATAGGTAGCTTTGGCGGCTGCGTGTATGCTGGCAGAAGGCGGTCGAGGTTGGATGGGTACTGGACGCTGTAGAATCTGGATATCAAGCCATGTACCTTTTGCGATCTCAGCTCAAATCGGTACTTGAGGGGGTGGCTTGCAGAAGTAACCACAACTGGAGATGCCTCTCTGGTGTCAGACATCAAGCTTTACTTGTCTAATATTCCATTCCAAGTAGTCCATCTATTTTTATAGGGAAAAAAAAAATAGAACATGATATAAGACAGAGGGGAACAGATGACCTTGTTCAATACCACTATGAATAAGCAAACCTCAAAACAAAGAACAGGAAAACAAACTTCTCGCGTAATACTGCTCTTTTTTTGCCTCGCAACATCACCGCCAATCTTCAACTCACCTGTGCAGTCTTCAAGAAGCCACCTAGCGAAGTGCATGCCCGGCTTGACGCTAACAATGTGCTAAAGAGCTCTTTAGTCTTGAATCTGCACCAGCTAATTTTAGGTACCTCGCAGCTTAACACACAACGGCGCAAACTTGTACCGGCAGCTCCCTGTCAGCGTACTCGCCGTACCTGTTTTAGGGGACCATGGGGGGGCTCCTTTGGCGTGGCCAGTCCCTGGTACCTGCTTCTACAGGCATTTTGGCCGCCTTCTCTCCCACTCCCCATCTCCAGCTCGTTGCCATTTTCTCCTCCGCCATTTTCTCCTCTCGATCGATCCTCTTCTTGCGCCGTCGACTCGACATCAGACGCTTCGCTGCTCCCGCCGTGGTGCCTCGCACTCGACTCGCATCGACTCGTGGCCCCCTTGTCTTGGAGCAACGACCGCTGCATTGCTCTGTGTAGCACCGGCCCCAGCCGTCCGCAACTTGGCCCGACTTCGCCAGAAGCCTCCTTTGCTGCGCGAGCACCTGCGCCAGACCCTCATAGCTCTGCGGCCGCCCCGAGACTGAGGATAACGACTATAACGGCTTGCTTGCTCTGCATCGCCGTCCATGACTGCCCTACACAGGCCATAGCTCAACCCTGCCCGCCACATCCAACGAAGCAGCTCCCCACGGCTTGCTGACGAGACACCGCACCGACTGCAAAGCTATATACATACATATCCGTGTAGATATAGATACAGAGATATCGGCGCCCCGGCATATCTCTTACAGCACCATATATCATCCTTTCGGATTCCTCTTTCCGTCTCTAGCCCATCATGTCTTCAACAATAGTGGACGAGTATCTGGAGACCCCTATGGAGGCCGACGATGCCTTCCCCTGTAAGGGCTGTGGTGAGGTTTGTAATACCACCCGCACTGCGGGACATGCTCCAAGTCTGTGGCTTCCACTAACTGTGTTCGCCCTTTAGATCCTTGAAGAAGGAAAAGCTTTTGAATTGGGTAAGTTTATTGATTTGCCTAGGCGCAAAAAGAGTTATTCAGACGATACCGCTGTGTTGATTCCCGGCGAGACTTCATTATTACTCCTGACCGCCACACACACCTCAACACACAATCCTAAACTGTTTATTTTGCTCAATGTGCATATGTGCTAACGTCATGTCTTGCCAGCTGGCAACCGGTGGCATCTCGACTGCTTTAGATGCACCTCTTGCGGATCCCTCCTCGACTCCGACGCTAACCTTCTCCTGCTCGGTGACGGCTCTCTCATCTGCAACAACTGCACATACAGCTGTACTGCCTGTGGCAACAAAATTGAAGACCTAGCTATCCTTACGGGAGACCAAGCTTTCTGCTCAACGTGCTTCCGCTGTCGAAACTGCAAGCGCAAGATCGAAAACCTTCGCTATGCCAGAACGTCCCAGGGCATTTTTTGCATGGACTGCTATGAGACCTTAATGGCTAGGAGAAGAAAGAAATCCAAAGCCGCGGCGGCAGCTAAAGCTAGGGAGAAAGAACAGCCGCCCATGGTGCCAGAAAAGTCTCTGCCAGCGCTCCCACCCGGCGCCATTCCTAACAATGCCTTCTCAGACGACCGCGTCGACCCCGATGGGCCTACGGAGCTGTCACCCCGGCCGCGCACAGGTCATAGGCATAATGAGTCTTCGGCTCGAGGTAAATCAGAGCGCGATGCTGATGCCACCAAAGACGGACTTAGCCTTCCTTCAACCACATATCGACGAAACCGCAACTCGACCATTACTTCCAACAACGGCGATGGTGGTGACGGCTTTATGATATCCGTGGCTCTCGATACGGGCTCGCCAAACGGAGCACAGAAGCCATCCTCCGAGAGTACTGGCGAGGTTGCGAAGAAAGATCGCCGGCCGACCATGTCTGACAAGCGGGTCGATTCGCATTCTTCTGCTAATCACATCGCTTTCATGGGTGCTGCTGTCGCTGCTTCTTCCGCCGCCTCATCTCGTCAGCAGTCAGACCACGAAACCTCACAGGCAAAGTCTTCTCGTTCTTCCCCGAAGTCAGAACAAGGCCAGACTAAAGCGTCTGACGAAGCTACAAAGAAAAGAAGACCTACCGAGTCGCGGAGTGACAGTTCGCAATCTGTCCCCCAGCAGCAGGAAGGTACTCCTAACCGGACAGGTACTAGCACCCCGCGAAAAGACAGCACATCGCAGGCTGAACCACGAAAAGCAGTGGACAACACTCCCGGATCACGATCGTCTTACGATTCCAAGGCACAAGATGATGGTGATTCGAAGATTGGACCCCGCTCTGACAGTGTCAAGAGCATTCCGCGAAAAGAGGTCCCAACGGCATCTACCCGTCCCGGTATTCCCACCCTTTTATGCCCCCAACTCGATGAATTCACATTCTCTTTTACTAACAAAATCATCTTTTAGCCAATGATAGTCCAATTTCCACCCAGGGCAAATCCTTCGCCCTCGAAGATGCCACTTCTGCTACGGCAACTCCCTCTAGACCTGGTGCAGGCGACAGAGGCTTGACTGATACTTACATGCAGCCCCGAGCAGCCCCTCTTCCTCCAACCACCACGGCTCCTACTCCACCCAGAGAAGCAGCATCCAAGAATGCTCTAGGTGAGCCCATTTCGCCGAAGCTTCCTAGGTGGAGCAGCGGCGCAGATTTCACCATGGATGAGGATATGGCTAGGATACTTGGTGCCGACGAGGGGGCGTCTTCTATCCTCAGGCGTGTCTCTAACGCTGTTCGACACGGACGCACGAGCAGCGCTGAATCTACTCAAATTCCACCAACCCGAGGCACTCACACGAGAAGCATCAGTGAGACAGCCCGTGGGGCTATTTCGCCTCGCTGGCCCAAGACTCAAGACGATGTAAATGGCCAAACACAAGAGTCAGGCAGCCCTATTTCAATTTCGGTTTCGGCTGCGGACACCGCTGCCTTGGTCCTTAAGCAGCAACTCCGATCCTCTGAACAGCGAGTCGCTGAATTGGAGAAGCACGTTGGTGCCGAAAAAGACCTTCTCAACCTCAACCAGAAGCTTATTGAGAAGAGAAAGACTGTTTCCGTACTGGATACTCAGACAGAGATTATGATTCGACAGCTTGAGGTCCTGGCCGGTTATGTGGAGCGCGCAAAAGACACACAGACCCCTATTGATCCTCGGGAGCTAGAGGAATCTGCTATCAAGGACTTTGTCCAAAAACTTGAGGAGGTTAAGAAAACCTTTACCGAAGAGATTGAGCGCCTGCATGAAGAACGCGACCAGCTTGTCGAAGAGAAGACACAAGCTGCGGCCGACAGAGACCGTGCTCTCATGGAGTTTGAGCAACTGTCCTCGAAGAATGCTCAACTTGCGGACATGAACAACGACCTCACACACCAGATCCAAGAGCGCTTCAAATCTCAGATTGGTACGGATGGCAAGTCCAACGGCTTGGGCATCTATGGCCAACACAAGGGGAGTTCATCTATTCATCTTGACTCAGCAAGCGTCGCAACTGGTACGACCCTTATTGGCGATGAGGATCCGGCTCTGATTGTTGAGCACGGACCTACTGTAGTCCAAGTCAGGAAGGGCCAAGTCAAGAAATTCAACTGGAAGAAGGGATCCAAGACCATGGCACAAAACATCACCAAGGGCGTGGGACGTGCTGTTGTTGCTTTCCAGAACGATCGCGAGAGGATGCAGCAGCAAGGCCTGGATGGCATTGGACTTCCGTACAACATGACTGTCGCTCAAGGTGACAATTCCAACACGCCGACGCCCAACGCTCAGGCTGGAAGGCAACACCAGCAACAGTTTGGCTTCTTTGGTAAGAAGAATGCAAATGCAAAGACTGGACTGGCAGCTCCATCCAATATCGTAGTTGCACAAGCAGCTCCAGAGCCAGCATCAATACTATTCGGATCTGAGCTTGCAGATCGATGCGATTTTGAGCATCGTCAAATTCCTAGCGTGGTGACTCGATGCATCGAGGAGGTTGAGCTGAGAGGCATGGACCAGGAAGGTATCTACCGAAAGACTGGTGGCAATTCTCAAATCAATACGATCAAGGATGGTTTTGAAAAGAACTTTGATAATTACGACATTTCTGACCCCGATCTGGATATTACCGCTGTCACGAGCGTCTTGAAGCAGTATTTCCGAAAGCTGCCGAACCCGCTACTCACATTTGATGTTTATGAGCGAGTGCTTGAATCTAATGGTAAGCTCCCCTTTGTATTCATAATACAGTAGTTTTGGATGTTTTCTAACTTTTGTTTAGCCATTACCGACGAAGGTGAACGCTGCTCCCACTTACACAAAGTCTTTACTTCGATGCCTCCGGCCCACCGAGACTGTCTGGAGTTCCTCATGTTCCACCTTCACCGTGTGGCAATTAGGGAGCCTGAAAACTTGGTTAGTCTATTTGCTTCTCATCTCCCTCTTAAGAACCGCTCATACTGACAATTCTGATAGATGTCGCCTAAAAACTTGGCCGTCGTGTTTGCGCCAACCATTATGCGGGATCTGAGCATTGAGCGTGAAATGACTGATATGCACGCAAAGAACCTTGCGGTGCAATTTGTCATTGAAAATACTAACCAGATCTTCCAAGAGGAATAAGCATCCTTTGCATTTATTTGGCTACGGTCTGGGCTTTAAGCCCTCATTGGCTAGATGTTTATGTCATTATGCGCTCACGGTTACTCTGGCGGTTTGTCGTCATGATTCGGTCCCCCTTGCTTTCAGTTTTGTCGGTTTTAGCGAGACAAAATCCACGGCGTTTTGTGCTTGGCCAAAAAAGTAATGTCAATTCCTTTTCTACTGGCTTGATCAAGGACGAGGTTTTCTACTTTTTCTTCTCCTGGAGGCGAGGCTGGACGACAGGGTTTGAACAGTCTTCTCCCTCTTTTCTTAGAACCCGGTGCTTCTTTTTAAGTTGCTCATAGGGGCTTTTGTTCCATATTTACCTCCCCCTCGTTTTTTGGGCGGCATGAAGTCGATGTATCTCACTGTTTATTTGAACTGGCTTGGTATGGCTTGGTCACAGGTTGATCTTTGGTTTTTCTGCTTGAGCTCACGATTTTTCGAAGTCCCTTGCCCTATTTGGGCTGTGTTGTCAACATCATGGAGAGGAGGTGGACGATGGGAGATGTAGAAGATGGCTATGGATATTGGCTTTCCTTCTTTTTATTCTTTTCATCCTTCTGCGCCTCTCGTATTATATAGCTACGTTTTTTATATATATTTGGAACTGAGCAGCAGGCAGGCGGGCATGATATAGTTGACATGGTTGAGGATGATGCTTGACTTGAGTTGATTCGCATGATGAACAATTAGAAGAAGTAAAAATATGAAATTTATGATGATTTTGTGCGATTTAGAATGAAACTTGCTCATTGCAGTGACGTGCTGTTTATGATTTGATGTAGATAGGCATGATCATTGTCCAATTGGACAATATGAATGCTAAGTTAAACAGATACGGAAGAGTAGCTATTTAAACCTTCTGACCATTCTCCTTGATCAGTTTACCAGCATCGTCCTTGTTACCAGCGGTTTTATAACATCAGCAAGCTTGGAAGAAGTTGCAGCATCATCCTCTTTATGTATCGTCCATGTTTCACCATTTTCCTCTCACCCAAAGACGTTGGGCTGGATTTTCTCCGTGCATGTTAGCCATAGTCAAGTGTGGGCTGATGCTTTTACGAAAGTGCTACTGGCAGCCTGCAACCTCAAAATGAACAAGATACCTAGGTAGGTATGCAATATGCATACATATACTTCCATTACAAAGAGATTTCTAAATAAAAAAAGTGCCTGCCTACTAGATGTGTAATAATATCGACTAACTACATGTATTCGAAACCGCCAGGGCCGTCCAAAAGGGCCTTTTCACAGGAAAGAACATGAAAAATGAAGAGAATAAAAAAAAGGATTAGCAAAAAAAAGTACATGTTTGTCTCGGGAAAAAGAAATAAGGAGAAGGGAAACAGAATTTTGGTTTACAATAAAATAGAATAAGACAAAATGAAAAAGAAGAAGAAAAAGGTCCATCCCTTCACTACCCCCCCCTTTTGGTTTCCCGCCACCACGCACGAAAACATCTTGCCGAACATTTCATTCACGCCAAAAGTCAAGCCCAGTCAATATATCGTAGACGTCGCTTCTCTTCTAGGAAAAAAGAACCTCATCAGGAAAACAGAGAAAAAAAGTCGCCTTGTATTCCGCTTTCGCTTTCATGTCTCCAAAAAAAACCGACTTCAAAAACTTTTTTTCTCTTAGAAGCAATGCGAAGAAAAAGAAGAAGGAGGCCTGAAAAAATGGCGAATATCAGGAAATCATCAATGCATCTCATCTTCGCGCTGCTTCTTGACAATGTAATACGTTATCAGGCTCTTAGGGTCCTCCTTAATTCCAGCCATGGCCTCCCAGAAGGCCGCCTCCCCAACACGAGTGTGCAGAGCAACACAGAATTTGACAGCGTCCATGCGAACGCCCGAATCGGCTGACTCAAGACACCGGCCTGCCAGGTTGGTGAGCTGCAAGAGCTCCTTATGAGTAGGAATATACTCGCGTCGCTTGGCCAGCATCTCCTTGAGGACGTGAAGGCCCATGCTAAGAGTACGGCAGCCTTCAGTTGTGGCGTCGCTGCAGGACTGCAGGCGCTTCGTGAGCACGACGACAGTCTCAGAACCGTCGCTGAGGCTAACAAGCTCATCTGCTAGAAGCTCTAGGCCGCTAACCACATGAGCTCGGGTATCGTAGCAGCCGCGAGTCTGGAGGAGAGATTCAAGACCCCGCGAAACATGGGGCTGGAAGTTCCTTCGCTCCTTTTTCAACAAGAGCTTGATTGTAGTGAGGATTTGAGCCTTCACGTCCTGAGATTTGCCTGCTGGGAGATCTGCCAGAGGATCCTCCAAGTACTGGAACAAGCCAATAAGAAGGGCTTCGAATCTTTGATCAGTGAAGACAGTCTTACTATCTCGGATAAGAGATTGCAGCTTTCGGAACCCATGGACCTCCAGAGTCTTGGCTCTGATCTTGTTTATGCCGCTGTCCAAGAGACGGGCGTTCTGTCCGTTCTTCTCCTGAAATTCTACCTCGTCCGATAGAGGCGGCAGTGACTGCCTCTGAATGTTGGCAGCATCTTCGTTGATTGCCCTCTCCTCCAAAACAGGAGCAGCAGGAAGAGACTGTCTTGGAGTTGGCTCGTCGTCGGTAAAAGGGTCTTCGTATACCCTCAATGTTCGGGAAGGTAGCTCAGTACGAGGAGATAGTGGGATTTCGGCGGGGAGGACAGGAGTTGGTGATGCGCGGGAGAATAATGGCTGTGGTGGCGACTCTAACCTAGCTGAAGCCGACTGCATGCTAGAAAGTGTGGGCACTACCAAGGTGAGATCGTCAGTTGCTCTGGTCGGGCTCAGTGTATGAATTATGGTTTGAGAATGCCTGAGCCTAGCTGGGCTGGCGCGGGGCGACGGTATCCCAGTCGGTCTAATGGTGGTTGGGGATGTAATACTCGACTCGCTTGCATGAGACGCATGATGGGCCCGTGATGATGGCCTTTGGGGCGTAGTCTCTCTGAGCCTCTCGGGCCTTGTCGACGATGTTGACGACGATGAGGACGCGAATTTGGACTTGGGCCCCTCTGGGCTGTGGGCCTCCGCGGACGACGGCTGGTCTCGAACAGAGTAAGGGCCAGCAGTTGCAGGGCGAGCCACATCTGGCCGCCTCTTGGCTGGTCGCATAGGGGCCACGGACATGCCGCCTGCGTTGACTGAAATTGTACCAGGCTCGGCTCGGTGCCGTTTCGACGCGGTTGTCGAGGTAAGTTGGCTACTCGAGTTATTAGAGGAGGCGGCAGAAAATGTGGACATGGCAGAGCCAGGTCGGCTTGGTATGCTCCTTGCGCTCAACGCGGCCTTCTTTTGAGCCATCATAGTTTCCCGTAGACTTGGCTTGCTGCTGGCCGCATTGACGCTTCTCGAGAATCCTGATCCCAGCCTGGATGTAGGAGCCGGTGCCTCTACCTTCTTTCCAGAGTTCGGGTTATTTGGATCCCTAAGGAGCAGCTTTTGGGCAGTCGGTTCCAAGTCTGCCATAAATCTACTGCATGTTAGAATGAACTTCTTGAACTCGGAATAAGGGAAAGCAATACTTACGCATCTGCTCTCCCTGGCCATACGCCCCAGTATGCCCAATAGGTCGCTCTCATTTTTTCTCTGACGCTAGGGTTAGCATCACCTAAAGACTTCTTGATACACTTTTCTATCAAGTCGACACCGCCAGAATGTTCAAAATGGCTCTTGTGACCAGCTTCCTTCTTTATTATTGTCATTAACCATCCGGCGGCGTATGTTCGAGGCTGCACATTCTTGTCTTGAACTGCTCCCCAAACGTGCTGCATGAGACGAGGAGTGTATGTGACGTTGCTTAAAATGGCGCTTATAACAGAATTGGCCATCTGAGAGGTAATCTTCTTGGTATTCGCAGACAGTTTCATAAACGTTTGCATGAGAAGTTCGACCAGAGCGTCCATAGCAGGCCCGAACGTGTTGGCAATTTCCTGGACTAAACTGCAGGCTTCTTTTGACAAGCTTGTACGCAGTGAGCTGGCAGCCTTTATGATGCCGTCCAGCAATACCTTCAATCCAGCGGCGAATGTGTCCAAAAAGTCAGCCGGGGCATTACCAGCCACCAGCCTCCGTAATGTCACAGTACTCTGCTCTCTCTTCATCCAATTCTGCTCAGACTCCTTTCCCTCAAAGTAAGGAGCCATATCCCTAAAGAGGTCGTCCAGTTCGCGATGGGTATTAACGTATTGCGGTTCAACGGATTCGGCCAGAGCTTCGACCATGGGCGTAGTGGGTCGCTCACTCACTGCAAAGGATGAAGGAGCTGATAGGGCAGGTCGAGCCGCAACTTCTGGTTCTGCGCGGGCACCAGTGGGCGCAAGAGCTTTCACGATGGACTGTTCGATGGCAGGTCGAACTTTGAAATTCTTCAGTTGTTTCTTTAAATCGGTTTTCGCAGCTCCAGGAGCATTCCTAGACACCTGGATTAGCACAATTCATGTACAGGAGGGTAGGAGATGGAAGAGAGGGCCAGAAATTACTTGAAGAGTTCGATAACGGTGCTTTTAGCAGTATCTCGGACCATTCCGTCCGCATCTTCCAGAAGATCCATCAGTATGGGGACATATCCTCGAAACGGCAATCCGTGTTGCTGGTGAGTCTAGAGAGCAGTTAGTCCACCATTCAGCCATAAACGAAGTCCCAGCACTTGAGCCTACCTCCAAAAGCCATTGCATGGACGCCTCCTTAGCTCTCGGATTCTTGCCCACCATGGCTGTGTTTCGAATCGAGCGCTCAACGTCGGCGGGGGCAACGCTATACAGGGTGTTGAGACTCAGCATCGCTAATGCGCGAGGCTTGTCCTTTGAATCTCCCAGCTTCTCCACGACAAGAGGGAGCGTTCGCGCCGCCTCCTTAACCAGATGTTTAGGCTCCTGGCGCGACATGCGCGTAAAGAGGTGATTGAGTGCTGTGAAGCCTGCCGTAGCCAGCGCGACATGCTGTGAGGCGGAGGCGCTCCGGAGGCCTTCGAAAAGCTGAGGGATACAGGTCTCGGGGACATTGTGCTGCTTGATGCCGGACTTGATGGTGTTGACATACTGGACCTTGGTGTCGAAGTGGATGTTGTCGCTTCGCAAGATGGTCGTCAGGTTGGCGACCTGGTCGTCGGTAAGCTTTTCGGCCATGGTGCTCAGTGGGAGAGCGAATCTCCTGCTATACGAGGCGCACTTGTGTTAGAACTCTTCTGTGGCACAAAATGTGGAAGCCTATCGTGAGAGCTGTGTGCAAAAGCAGCGCAACAGGCATGCGCAAATATGGAGTAGGGAATTCTATCACTCACAGCAATGGCGGTTAATTATAGACTTCCGTCTGATATTATATTCTCTTCCTTCTTTTTTCTTTTTATGTCGCTGCGCTTCTTATTTTCTTCTCTCTCGTTCCGTAAATATCAAGGTCTCAGACAGTGCATGCGCGGGTTTGCTTAGAATCGATATCTCATTTGGAGGGGCAACAAAATGAATTAATAATTCGCTTTTTTTTTTCTCTTCCCCTTTTCTTCTTCCCCTTCCTCTTTCTTCTTTCTTCTATCGACTTCTGCTCTTATCGTCGTCTATTTTGCGGGCGCGGCGCGTGTGTTGATGTTGTCGTCGGTGCGAGGGGGGGAAAGATAGTGCGTGTGGAGTTTGTGTTGTGTTTTCATTTCCAGCCCAAAACAAAAGAAAGGAAAATAATTAGGAGTGGATGATTTATTGCGGCGTGACGTGACCAATGCCTGTTGCCCCGGTCGCAAGTGCGCCACGTGTGGCTTAAATCTGTTGGGAGCTTGGATCATCAGGTGGTCTGTGCGACGAAATTGGGTATTGCACATGGGATTTTTAGTGGACTTACTAGGAAGTTACAGTGGATGCAGTAGCGCTATGCCCCTGAGAACAGCAAGTAGTCGATACGGAGAAGGCTGTTGCGCCGTGGCTTAGCACCCTCCAGACCCCTAGAACTAGGGTCCCCTAACCCCGCCATCATCGTGAAAGCGGCCTCTGAGTGCTGCCTGCCCCGCGAGGTCGGCTCCCAGGGTTAACTTGACCGTGATAAAGGGAGGATAAGCTGAGCCGGTACACGATATTGCTGCTTATTTCATGTTATAGAAAACATCCGATTGGATGCTGGGAGCACTGCACTGCTACTTTTTCGCCGATATTTATAACTTTACCCGCATTTAGCCAGTTCTTCGTTCAGCTCTTCTGTCACCGTTTATTGATATTGATACATCTCCTCAATAATTCATACACTATTAGCAGTCATATCAGACCAGACTTGGACGGCAAATAATACACCATGGTTCGACTACCAGAGCCTACGCCCATTCCTCCCAACGTTCAAGCAAACGGCACAGACAACCATCCAGAGGAAGACCAGAATGCTAGCAAAGAGAGATTCTCAGTACCAGCTCTCCAGCTCCAAATCCAGGACCTCAAACATCCTGGAGCAACGCGTTTCCTCAAAGCCGTCAACGCAACCGACAGCTTGACCACTGGCACCCTAAATCTCCTCAAGCTCTTATATCACAAGCCCTCTGACCCAGAGACGACAGTCCCACCGACGAGCTCAGTGACGCTCATACTCGAGAATATCCCTGGCGTTGCCTACACCGTGGGTTCCGGCGCAGACAACAACATAAAGGAAATTCATTTCTCGCTGCCATACATTGCCCAGATCAACCCTTCGCGCATAGCTGAAGAAATCGACGGTGTGATAACTCACGAACTCGTTCACTGCTTCCAGTACAACGGTCACGGCGCCGCACCAGGCGGTCTGATTGAGGGCATCGCAGACTGGGTGCGCCTCCACTGCAATCTTTCCCCTCCACATTGGAAGCAAGAGATTATAGAGAACTGGGATGCCGGATATCAGCACACGGCTTACTTCTTGGAGTATCTGGAACAGCGCTTTGGTCACGGTACTGTTCGCCGGATTAACGAAAAATTGAGAGGAAGCGAGTATCAAGAGTACGATTTCTGGATGGAGCTTCTTGGTCAAGAGATTGGAGAATTGTTTGCCGAGTACACACAGTCACTGCAATAGTGTTGTAGCCAGATGTTGGAGGGCTATTTAGAGAAAGACAAGTGCATCATCATATAGATACGAAAGAGACGAAAGATACGAGAAGCATATAAAGGCGAGATGAAGAACTAATAGACTCGGTTTTACTTTGAATTGTCTGACAACGAAATGGTATTTTCTTTTATAAAGAGCGCAATAGGACACGGAAATCTCTGCATATATATATATGGGCTATTAAGTGCCACAACAGGTAAATATTCCCTAAAATACAAAAGCAGCAAAGGGATGAATGTATGGAGTACACACCCGTAAAACGATAGAGGGGCTACCTGCAGTAGTGTCACGTCTTGTTAATCATCTTGCCTGAGCGCCAAAAATCTCAACGCCATTCCATGTATACCCAAAAATATCATAAAACATCAAGGAAAGTAAAAGCTCCAAGGTTGGGCTCCTCTATATGTAGGCAAGTCCCAACAATGCATTGGCTAGATTATACTTTACGCTTATGCGTGAATTGGGCCGTCGTTCTCGCTGATGACGCTACCCACCTCGGACCAGCTGGCTGGAGTGGCCATGCCCTCGCTCTCACTCATCACGTCCATGTATCGCCCGCTTCCATCGTGGTCAGAAAAGTGTGCATCATTGGCAATATCCTCACCAGATCCAGCAAGGGAGATGGAGTCGGTAGGAGTAAGCTCTCCCTCGGAGATGATATCCGGCTCGGACATTGGTGCTACAGGGGTCACGGGAAGGGGAGAGTAAAAGTCACGGCTCGATTCCTGGGCCCAGGCCTGAATGCTTGCATGAACATCGTGACGATCTTCCTGGCCGGCGGACATGAACTCGTTTTCTGCAAGCTCTCGCTCGAGGGTGGGAGGCAGTGATGACTGTGATGGGGCAGGCAGCTGAGCAATATCAATCAACGGCGCGGGTGAGACGGCTTCCAATGTGACGGAACGAGGCTCTTCATGGTCATCACGAGTAGTTGCGCTGTAAATGTCTGACATAATCTCGCTTTGTTCCGGAGCAAGTTGGCGGGCTAATTGGGCCTCTTGGATCTCATCGGAGTCAATGTGGTGCTCATCGGCGAAGGGATTGGAGTAGGCTGGCGACATGAAGCCTCGGGCGCCCTCTCCACGACGACGAAGACCGCCAAAGTCTCTAAGATCAGCACCGGAATTGAAAACGTATGCACCTTGCTCAGCAGTCGCGTCAGGCTTGAGGAAGTCGTCAAAGGTGGATCCGCGATGAAGTTTACTTGGCCGAGGCGGCGGGTCAGACGAGTTTTGCTGCTGGTTCTCTTTATCGTTTTCCTGCTGTAGCCGCATCGAGTTCCAGTAGAGAAGCTCTTCTCTCTGCCTGCGGCGGGTTTCGTCGTCAGCATCGACGCCAGGCTCAGCTCCTTGGCCGCGCCGGGACTCGAAGAATCCCTCGGCGTCCTCGGGTCTGTTGAAGCGGGGCTGCCTGGCTGGGGGAGTGATGCCGTCGCCCATCGAGTAGAAGGCCATGGCGATGCGGCGTCGAACGTCGTCTGCGTACTGGCGCAGCTCGGGTGACTCGTAAATGGCGATAAAGGTAGCCACGGCCACTGACACTGCGACAACAGCGCCTGAGGCGAGGACCATATGGTGCGCCACGGGCATGACGGCGGTTGCAGGGAGGGTTTTTATGTATGTAAGAGGCAGGTTTGGAATGCCAGTAAGGTAAGGCGAGAGGGGCAGCTCAGCAAACGGGCGGCTAAGGCTCAGGCAACAGAAACAGAGCCTGAAGGGAGCTGCTGACTTGGGACTGAAATGCCGGTCAACCAGCCAGCCGCTGCAACTCTATAGATTCGCTGCAGGTGGTCGCAAGGGAGGCAAATGAGCGACAGGTTTCTTTTTTCTATCCCTCTGGATTCTCTGCAAAGAGAAAACAAAGGTTGGGGAAGAGGAGAGAGGAGAGTGTGACGAAAGGATAGCAGAGCCACAGGGAGGCCTTGAATAGCCCAGCCTCAGGTTTCAACGCCACACCGCGATTGCGTAGTCCTGGCTGGAAGCTTTGCCACCATTCCTCGATCTTGGTGAGGCGTATTCGTAACGCCATGCGCGGCCTGTTCGGCGCCTAAGTGCATGTACTCGATACCTTTGCCGGCGTCACATGACCTCTGACCTGGTGGACAGCGCATCAGTTCATCGCTCGATGCAAGTACCTTGCCTGATTCCACACCAAGCCAGCAATGCGCGAAGTACTTCGTATACGCGACGTGTTGAGCCAGATGTCATCCGTGATGTGTCAAGCGGAAACAGATGCCATCTGGCAGCAATCTGCAAGGCCGACATAGCTAGTGCCAGCAGGGCCGCACTAACAGCCGTAGGCGTCATGTACGATGATGGGGCGTCTTGTCTCAAAGAGGATGCCATCTCACCGTGGCACTTGATACACGAAAGAGAAGAGCTTACAAGTAGTTATTGCCAAGCGTAAGCGTCAAAGCATGCTGCAGCAAACCTTGCAAAGACAACGACGAGAGAGTTCATTCTATGAGACTTTTTTGTGCAAATGTTACATGTACCTGACTGAATATTGCCTAATGAAGCTATATCACGCTCATTGCATGGGTTTCCTACTTGTACAAATTCAGATGGCGGCAGCTAACCAATTATCGGCCTCTTGCATGATATGACGACAGGGCCCCTCGGCTCTGTAAATGCAATGTAACAGCATTTATATACTCACATTTATTCTCAAATTAACGTCCCTGTATCTGGCAAGCTGACAAGGGCCATTATTGGTTCCTCAAGGCTCGGTCAATGAGAAACAAAATTGAAAGACATTGGAATTCCGACCATATAGCGTATACGGCGCTACCACTGCAAAGCACGCGACACCAAGCATTATGGACCAATGAGCTGAGGCAGGGATAGCCAATACCAATATTTGACACACGCCACGCGTATTGCGGAGTACTGTATTCCACCTCGGCGGATTAGTGACCTAAATGGGACACCGAACAATTGAAGCGCTAGGAGTATACCAAAAATTAAAAGATGAAGAATATCGTGCACAGAGCTCACGCATGACACCGAGAAGAAGCTAGCAATGCTTATTAGGTCACGCGAGTCTCCCAATATGCAAATTAGGTGATGGTTTGGGCTGATATAAATGAATTTGTAACAACAGCTTGGGACGCCAAACTCGACCCCAATCCTAAGACAAGCTATTTCCAGTCGCTAAAGCATTCACGCTTATATAACTCCTACCACCTCAAACGAGGTGGTCCAAAATAAAACAATAGCTCCACGATATTTTATCTGCGCCGTTCAAGATACCAAGATGGGATAGGTTGATCGACTCAGGGGGACGGGAGTGTTTTCTAAACGCCATGATGCACTCGCCTCATATTCCAACGCAGAAAATAGTGGCTCTGATGCAAAAAAGAAATCCTTCTATTTTTCGCCGCATATACATATTCTTTTTGTTTCGCCTTACTTTGACTCGGTTGTAGAAGAGTTGCTAGAGGTAGAATCGGTGGAATCGCTGCGCAGAGCCTTCATGCGCTCACTGTATCCTATGTTAGCAATCCACATTCAGAAAAGAGCAGCACATTCAGCTTGAACATACTATTGAGAGCGATCCTGAAGAGTGCATTCCCAACGAGCACCGCCTGTCTTGATCTGGAACTTGATGCCCTTGTTGTCGCCCAGGCCGGCAGAAGTGGCAGAGGAGGCCGCGGCGGCAGGGGGTGCAGAGTCCGAAGGCATTTTTAGGAGGGGCAATTGATCGAGGTGAGGAGTTTTTGGGTTGCTCTGTAGCTGAAGAATTGAAATAGACTGCGGCAATGAGAATGATTATTGAAGAGACGAGAGGGAAAGAAGGGAAGCAAAGGACCATGCGTGGGCGGACAGGGGAAGCTTTATAGATCCCCAGTTTATATGAAAGGAAATGCGGGAACGGAGATCCATCGATCAGCTCGACCCGGCCAGAGGCATCGACGGTTGCAACGGCGCCACCACAGAATCCTTCAGCTTGTCACAACACATGGCAATACTTTTGTCACTGTTTCTTTGCTTTATCCAATCCACTATAAGAAAATATTCCATGGTCTTTCATACTATTGATAGACATGTCTAATACGGCAGTCAATATAAGGCGTCTCGCATCTGAGGCAGAAAAAATGACAATAGTCAAGAAAGAATAGGAGACTATAGATTAACCATAAGATTGGTTTCCAAATAAAGCTACGGTCCGCAATCTAAGATCCAGATATTTTGGGGGTTCCCCAGGGTTCTAGATACGGTAGGTGAGCTATTTAATTTCTGAGCATCCTTACTGGGGAATGGCTGGAGCTTCTGTATGGAGCTATGTGAGTGTCTTGTGTGAGCCGCACCGATAATGGGGGCGGCTCCGTAATAAGAATTACACATTGTCTCATGCTTGCTTTTAATCTTGAATAGTCAGAGTAGAAATTTTGTGAGCACAAACTCTATGCATAATCTCACTCCCTTCTATTCAAATGAAAGCCAAGGCATGTGGTATTGTTACTCTGGACATTGTCTTTGTTACAGAGCAACCCCACGGCATCACAGACACAGATAGAATGATCAGGTGCTTCTCTCGTCTAGTATATCGTTTCACAGCTTTTCATTTATTAGCGCCGCATAAAGCATGATAGAGCATATGCGGAGCTTCACCGAGTTCTGGAAAAGGCAGGGCGAATACATTTTTCGGTCGGCAAAAGCGGGCAGTGGAGTTGGGCCGGCAATCCTTTACCGCCGGAAAATTGACAGATGATCATCAATTGACATCCAAAAAGCAGATGGTGTGGTGGATTCAGCAGATCAATGCAATGTCAATGGCCTACTTGCCTACCTAATGTCATGTTGAGTACAGAAGTTTTGGCCTATTGGTGATCATGAGAAGCGATGGAAGAAGAAGAGGCCGTAGTCAATCAGTATTAGCAGGGCTACGTATGCTCTTCTTGGCATATACGCAGCGAAGTCTTCTAGAAGCCGCCAAGCCTGCACGTCGTCAACCTTTCACTAAAAAAGTCCCTCTTTCTTGGCCAGATTTGCAAACCCACAGGTCTTGGCGGTTACTTTTTGCGATGGGGAAAAGTCTTTTCATCGATTCTTTGCATTAGTGAGTCTTGTCTAGTTCGTTCTATTTTTTCTCTTCTTCCTTCTGCTTTTTCAATTGGCCCCCAAAGTGCCAACAGAGCAGGCATCTGAATCAAACACCGCCACCCCAGCATTAGAAGACGAGAACCATAAAACCGGCTTAGCGAGCCGTAGAGGTGTGTCCATCTCCAAAGGAGCAATCTACGCTTTCCCCACCAAATACGACATTATTATCATCTATGTGACCAGCCAGGTGATGAGGCGCTGGATAACTCGGCTCGGCTACTGCATGAATGCATGAAGCTTCGATTCTTCTAAATGATCAATCGTCTAGCCAATGATTCGTCAGAGTCAATACATTGGAGCGATAATTTCCCTCTTAGCAGCCTCGAAGATTCTGTTTCAGGTAACACGAATGGCGTTACAGAAAATATATCACTAGTTCGCATTCAACATATTCTCGACCTCCGCAAGACCCTTTTTTGAGTCTCGTTCCATCCCACCTCCGCCATCTCATCGTCGTTTTCTGCCCCCACACTTGAGACCCCGTGATGACGAAGAGGATTTTGACTGGAGAGGGAAAAAAAGATGCGGTCCAGAAAGCGCAGTTTTTGTGTGATGGTTTGCTTGTCGGTGCCGTTTGGTGCAAACAGCCGTTGCAAGAGGCTAGTGAAAGATACGACTCTCCTAGCAGCGCACGGCCTAAGCGTTCGAGGTCGAGACCTGGTCATCACTCAAATCCGCCTCAGTCAATCGACAGACGCCTCGTGGGGTCCGGAAAAAGAATTCCACACGTTATTAGCGCTGCCTTGATATAACGGTGTTCGTGTAACCGGATGATAAAAGAGTAGATCATGAAATCTAGAGACCATTTAGTCGCAAGAATCCTTCTATCCTGCATCTTGTTCGCTTTTAGCCTGGTCTAGATTCATTAGAGTTTCATCGAGGCAGATGAATCAGGAGAGTCAGGTAGAATCTCTAATTAAGCGGAGGCATCCATTCAATTACTCGTATGAGTATTGCCCCGGAGCTCTGCGATAGGGTCGTTTGTCGCCTCATCGACTATCCATCATTCGCATAACTTCATCTTCCTCATCCACGGCTGCCTTGTCTCCGACATCAAGACGTAGCCCTCTCTTCTTTAATTCGTCCTCAATCATGCGTCTCTTTAGCATCTTGCTTCCAAAGCCCGGAATTTCATCCTTGAGCTTCTGCATCCACCCTTCCACGCTACGCATGGCAACCACCAAAAACCCCAGCTCTTCACGGTCGACGTCAAAAACTTCCCACCACTCGTGCTCCGGCATCTTGGCTCCCAAGTCGCGAGCCGCGTTATATATGGCCGCCGTGGCCAGAGCGTGCGGCTGGTGAGTGACGTAGAGTATCTGCGGCGATAGCAGAGATGTATTGAGGTATTGAAGTACGCGTAGAGAGACTGTTGTTCGTGGTTGTGATAGGAAGTCGAGAGTCTGGAGGTAGGTGATGGCCAGCGGGTGCGGAAGAGCGACGTGAGTATCAAACGACAGTAACTGAAGAATACGAGCTTCTAGGCTCAACATGCGCTGCTGGAAGGCATAATAATCTGCTTCAGATTGGTAGTATGTCCGCGGATCGTTCTTTGGTGGCTCGTCTGTAGAAAAAAGTGACGAATTGGCAGATGCCAGATACGCGTAGACATTGGAGACATCCCGTGGGGAACGAGGAATTGGCCCCAACTTTGAGACGAGGTATATCGTAGCAGCGGATACGTCCTAATACACACCACGGTTAGCAAGAATGGCTTTGGCCATCGCCTGACCAATGGAAATGTCACCTACGCTGAACTCATGGGCCATGGGCGAGTCTACCACCCAATACCGCGCCAATAGGACATTGGCCTGCGCCGTCACCGACTGGGGCAGCTGCAATAGCCTGCCGGCCGCTTGGGTCAGACATTGCGTCGCAATGAAGATGGCCTCATTGAGGTCTGGCGGCAGCGACGAGACAGATGCGCGCTGGTAGAGCTGCGAGGGCGTCGCCAGCGGATTCGCGAGATGGCTCATCGTTGCCAAGGCTGTGGCGATCTTCTCACCGTTAACCCCGTTATACGACCGAGGTGGGAGGCCGTCTGACGCGATAAAGACGCGAACTGGTGGAAAGATTAGATTATTGAAATCGGTGAGGCACGAAACTTTTGAGATGAAGTCCGGCGACCCACCAGAGCTGCCCGGATTTAGTGCGATCATACCGTTGTCTACATAGGTACGTGTATTCGGGATCCATCACGAATGCTTGTGGTCCCCGATCTTCAGCTTGACGCCTGAAGGAGATAAAAGTTGGCATTAGTGATATTATAAAGACCGTCTTGATTGCAGCTTTGTCATGAATTTAAAAAAGAATATCCCTGTGCTGTTAGAAGCTCTTATAAAAGCTTACACGCTTGAACAAAGCCCCTACCTAGTAGGTATAGAGGCCTAATTATTCCTATTCCAAATACCAGCACAAATCATTCTACCAATTGGAGATTAGGAGATAGGCCTATCGTATATAGATTGACATGACATAAGGTTTAGTAATCTAATATTCTGTACAGAGTATATTCACTACAGAAGCAGCTCTTCATCACATTTCACGGCGGCTTAAGCCAGCTTGAGGCCACTGATGAGTAATCTGAGCGGTTCTTGGCGACATAGCTGACGGGCGTATAAAGAGTCTTACCAATCGCATTCCTAAAATATTACCATTGCCCAGTGGTGATGCATGTGCGTTCAGATACTATTGAATTTATAGCATGGGTAGCTGAGATCTCGCCTATCTCTCTTGTTTTTTCTTCTTATGGCGCAACCGTCGGGCTTGCAGCATCTCCGACATTCAGCCACAGGCCGACTCTTAAGGCGGAAAACCTTGGCTAACAAAATCCACAAGTTGTTGAAAGAACGCCCCTAGTTTATTGCGAGGGCTGAATGCTACGAGACGTTTCTCATTGGATGCTGGCCCTCCAAAGCAAAAGAACCGAACAAATAGCGGCGCCTAAGCACTAGACTATTAGCCCGAAGCTTGAAAACGTCGTCTTAAGAGGCGTGCGGTTGCTCCGAGACTTTTACTCGCTGCTAGTTCAACGGAAAGGACGCAGCCGTTCAGCCTTATAAGGCCGGAAGACATGCGGTGACAGCATGGCGCAGTTAGTAAGCGGCGGTAGCAGTGCATTTATAGCATGTTGTATATAATGTAGCAGCATCGTGAGGTGGTGGGGAGGGGGAGTGATCTAGATGGCCACTGTTACTGCTACATCATACTACATCATACTACCACTATGCTCAAGTAAGTTGGGAGGAATGTGAGCTGCGGGGGCTTCTGAATCGAGCTATACATATGCAAGGAGATGCATAGCATTGGCGTAGGATTCTACCCGATGCTACTTTAATTCTTACTGAAGCGTGTTATCCCGGGCACTTCACTATTCGGTAGCACTACCACATGATACATGACAGAAAGATAGTTGCTCGAATAGATGACTGCTCTATACGGTGTATTCGCTGACTAGGTACATGGCCAATGCACCACTAGTGACCCTGCTACAGGCGTACTCGCCTATTTGACGCCAATGGATAAGGGAAGGGGGGAAGCTCCTTGAATATGGATATGGATTTGCAGACTGGTTTACACGCTGCTTCGGTAGAGAATAAACATCCCTTGGGCCGGATGCACGGTCCTTCATTAAAGACCCTCATAAGAGGAGCTACGGAAATAGAAATAAAAAAAACAAGACAAAAAAAGCAAATACATAGTTGTCGTATTATCCTATCATATGGCGGCTCGAGTCATGACTGAGCTGCTTCTGGGGCCAGATCTGGGGCTCGCATCAGCGGGATTCCGGATACGCGGATCCGAAGCCAGGCGGCCAGTCTATTTGCTCCATAGGCCGTACGGAGTAGAGCTGTTTTTAATACACTTATCATCTGCTTCTTGAGCTTCGGCAACCCAAGATTTCCTTTTTCAGGAAGTACCCTCTTTTTTCTCTTTTCTTCTTTTATTTTTTCGGCCTTTAGCAATTCATGCTTCGGGGCTTAGCATCTCTCTATTCCATACTGGGGTGTGGCAACGCTCTGTGCCCTGCTTGTAACAGCAGCATTAGCACCACTCGACTTGCAGCTCGGTTACGTTGCTTGGACTTTAAAGGGCTCATTGCAAGATGACAACATTAAAGGGAGGCCAGACTAATGCAATAGCAGCGAGTTACTCAAGCCCATTTACGGAAATGCGGACTTGAATAATGGTTTTTATCCCCGGCCAGGGCTGATCAGCGTGTGTTTTCCTTTTTTTATCTTCGCGCCAATGCCCAAGGAACCAACCCACTTTCTGGCTCTTGAGGCGTCCCGGAAACTCGGTTTTGGAGAGATACGTCCACCTGCGGCGTAAATACATCCACCGGCTTTTATACAGGTACCACTTGTTGCTGCGAGTAAGCAGACGATACCTAGTGCGGGGGTACCGCGCGGCAATTTGCAAGTACAACTGCCAAGTAGAAGCGAGTATGGAGTACACGTCCAGTATTACGCCGTACCGTGGCAAGCCGCTGTAGAAGAAGCGCTGTAGCAGCGAAGCAGGTATCAGTACTCGGAGGAATTATGGCAAGTGCCAAGGCCATTCCCTGCCCTGCCTGCTTCTCATTTTTCTCTTGCTTTTTGCTTTTTCCCCTTCATGAGCCAGTTTCGTCTCCCTTCTCCACACCCCGGCTTCCACATCGCCCAAAGCGCCAACAATCGCCTCCAATCCAACTGTCATAGCCACCCTGGTACGAACCCCCTTACCGGCATTCTCGCAGCGAGGTTACCGATGTAGCGAGGTAATAGCGGTAGTAATCACGCTGGCTAATCACATGGATCCAAGGCCAGTAGTGCCAATACCTTCGTGCTAGAGCGCTACGGTGTCAGATCAAACCGAGCCTGCAGGGGATTCACGGCAGAACAAGCCGCTGGCATCGTGCTCCAGCAGCTGGGGCTGATCTGCTGGCCCGTTTAGATTTGTGCCTGTGAGTCTGTACTCGTACACACACGTATGCTGCTGCGAAAGACTACAGCAAGGTCCGAGTGCAAGCTAATGTCTAGTTGACAAAAAGCTCAGCCCAGCGACAGCCGATGGGATGGGCCACAATCCACCAACTCCCAAGTACCTAGGCTAAGACCCAGGCTTAGCAACCTAAGCACCCTCCTCTCCATGTGTTCGATAACTTAGTTCTTGCTAGCACGGCCCCCAGCAACGCTACTGAGTATTAGCCAGAATGGCCAAAGCCTCAAGAGATCGCACGACACGAATCCTCTTATTCGCTCCAGGCCTGCTAGAGTGGCAACCTGCCTCTGTAACGAACCGGAGTTGAGCACCCGGAGACGAGAAAAATCAAGTTTTCTCATCGTGAAAACCCAGCATCTTGGACACTCGCTCTTCGTCTCTTGACCATCTCATCCAGCTTCTTTTTGCTCTTTAGTGTGGCCAGGCGGCTCCGCATTCCGGTCCGGGGGCCATCATCTCTCCCTTTGGTAACTGGGACTTGGGACTTAAACGCGAGACGAAAGCGACTCGGCGAGCGGGCGGCAGGAGTGGGCTCTTGAAGGCCGTCGACAGCCCACTTCAATTATATCTGCTGTCAGCATTTAATATTTTGCTTGTCCTGACAGGTTTTTTGGAATCCCCCACCAATCTGATCTGGCGACAATATCCGCTGTCTACGCAGGGCGGCTCATGCGAAAGGGGAAGTAGTAGACACTGTACGGCTTTGGATTTCGACCTCGAGTGTTTCGCCTTGCAAAGGGTTCAGTCAATCTTGCTGTCGCAACGCCGGAACTTGCTGCTTTTCTTCCTTACTTTTGTCAATTTGTTCCGACGCATCCCCTTTACCCTGCGTCAGCGTTCGCGCTGATGCCGGCGGCTTTTCTTTCATTCCCTTTCACTTTTCCTCAAATTTTGCTGCTGCGTAACCTTCAAGTCTGAGTAGCACCACGTCGCGCATTTTTAGCCAATGTATCGATCATGACGCCTCCAAAATCCTCTCCCATTCCTTCCGGCGTTGTCCCTCCTATAACGCCGCCATACGAGTCCGAAGGTCCTCCAACCAAGGAAAAACGAAGGCGGGCCGGAAAGCCCAAGGTTCGGACGGGCTGTGTGACTTGGTACGTTGTGTAACCTTAGCTCGCTTCATCTCACTCAGAGGCCCCATGTGCCTCATGTTTCTTCATGATGACTTGGAACTCTCTTGACTGACAACACGTAAACAGCAAGTAAGCTAGCGATCCACCCTCCACTGAAGGAAAAAATGAGAAAATTCTCCTGCCATTAACTATTTGTTCACTCTCCCTTTGCGATTACTAACTCAAGACTACTGCTACAGAATCCGAAGAATTAAATGCGACGAACAGAAGCCGGCATGCCAGCGATGCATCTCAACAGGGCGAACCTGTGACGGCTACAAGCCTCTTACCAAACCAAAAGCGACCAGGAAACCGGGATTTTCTCAACAGCTTTCATCATCCTCATCAGTCAACTCATCTTCATCATTAACACTGTTACGGCCCCTGGTGACCAACTTCAGCGGCGACATAGTAGAGAGCCAGTACATCCAGCAGTTTCTGCCTCTGGCCGAGGATTTGGTGGGAATCACACATATTCACAATACTTTCTTCTGGGGGCATGTCGTACCGGAATACTGCTTCACATCGAAAGCAGTAAGGCATGCCATCGTCGCTCTCTCTTCTGCATATCACGATTTTAGGCTTGCTGGATCCAACATTACCATTTTCGGCCCACCATCCAGCACCGAGCGCTACATTATCAGACACTATAAC
This sequence comes from Trichoderma evansii, assembly GCF_050947405.1. Lineage (NCBI taxonomy): Eukaryota > Fungi > Ascomycota > Sordariomycetes > Hypocreales > Hypocreaceae > Trichoderma > Trichoderma evansii. The sequence continues at coordinate 853,353 of NW_028145192.1, read as the reverse complement.
CTCTCACTAAACCGAATGGCCGAAGAATTGAATGGGCTGCCGATGAGGAAACGTTATGGAATCATCATGATATGCTGCGTTTCATTCTTCTATATTGAAATTTTGCGAAAGAACTGGCCAACCGCCATGATGCATCTCGCAAACGGCATTCGCTTGATGTCAAATCTACCCGATGCAGTTCAAGACGTCTTTCGACATCCGGAGATATTCAGCCACGATCGTGACAATTCTCACGCTAGAGCAACCTATATGACCAAGCTGCTTCGCCGGTGGGAAGGATCCGCAGCCTTTATGAGGACGAATTCACCACCATCATTATCCCTCCAAGCCTATGAGACCAGGAAAAGCAACGTAGGGAGTGTCAAGGAGTTTACATCGTTGGAGAAGCTACAAGAGCACGTTGATGATTTATTCCAGGATATCAATGCTTTCAGCTGGATGTGCAGACAGTACAACGGGGACGATAGTACTTGGGATCACGATGCTGCCCGGTTTCAGTTCGATATCCTACACCAGAGATGCTACCACATCCGAGAGCTTCTAAAAAAGGCAAACAAGCTTTATGGAGACATGGATGATGCCTCGAATCCACGCGACTTTTTGAAATTTACGGGTTGCTTGCTTCGCCACCGCGGTGCATCGATTGCCCTTGATTTTGCGCCGTTGCCTCACGGTATGGCGTATACGCCCCCCGACGAAGAAGACGATAAGTTTCTGGAAATCGCCAGTATCGCAGGGACAATTAATCAGGCGCTGCGAGCATCTCTGGCGTCAGGAGCGTCTGGATCCTCGCCATGGTTCAACGTGGATTTTGGGGTTGTTACAACACTTTATATTGCGGCATCAAATTGCTATACCGTCTCCATGAGTGAAAAGCTGTTTGAAATGATGATAAACTGGCCCTGGCGAGAGGACTTGTGGGACGGACCAGAACTGAGACGGCAGCTATATGACCTTAGGAAGCCCATTGTCGAAGTCCCAACGGCAACGACACCCGACTCAGAAACACCAGTTCCGACGACGCCGCATCTCATGAAACTAGCGCATCGGCCACCATCCCGAGCAGCAGTGTCAACAACGCCACCGTCCGACGATTAAACAATACACATTTATACCCTTTATTCTCTCTCCATTTTGAATATATATATATTTTTTTTTTTCTTAAGCTACTACAGAAACGGATACTTTGGAATCGAAGGTTGGCATTGCGGCGCTACCGGCAAACGACTTGAAAGCAAAAACTCTGATCGCTGCGAACGAGTTTGGTGCTATGAATTTTTAGACATGAGCAGCGATTTTCTCCCTGTTCCTATATTTCCCTCTCGCTTCTCTCCCTCTGTCTCTAATTACTGAGAATTGGAATTTATTCAGAGTTGGCTGCTGCAGCGTTGAGGGGGAGATTTTATGTATATACACTTATAAGACATGGGAGAAGTTGATACCAGATGATATGTATCACAATGACGAATAACAATGCCCTTGGTTTGGGCACATAACTTGACACGCAGCCTTTCTCATCACTTTTCTGCATGATTGAGAGATGGTCTGAACAGTAGCAGGGCAAATCACTCTGCGATTCATACTCTATATACACACCTTTGACGAATATACCTACATATTAGTTAATCTTGGCAAACCCTTGCCTTTGCTGATATCTCTACATGGCTTGAGTAAAAGAATAAAAAAACAAAAATTCAAGGTCTCGGAGGGAGTCGAACCCTCGCTGGCGGAATCAGAATCCGCAGTCATAACCGTTAGACCACGAAACCGTGGGACTCGCAATTGTTGAGAATGCGGAGAACGAATTGAAGATTTTGAATTTTTGGTGGACAAAGTAGGCTAGGCTTACTCGTAGCGGGTCTTTGAGGGTACGTACCTTTTAGCACTAGAGCCCCGCCAAGTGACCTCGAGCTTCAATCGGGTCCAGCTCTGGGTGAGCTGAGGCTCAATCAAACTTTCCAATTGTCCAGATTCGCATGCCATGCCCATTGCTTCAACACACTTTGTAACCACCAATTCCACCGTTCAAGAAATAAAATAGAATTGGTGAAATATCTTACTCAAAGTAATACATACTACGCAAAGACAATCCAACAGCTTACAATTTGGCATCTTTTTGTTTTGTGAATTGGGCTTTACCCTTCAAAGGAATATGACAACCTCCATCCCGCAATCCCCCACCGACGACGACAACAAGTCCTTTGACCTGAACCTCCAGCACGGGCACAAGGACCTGGTGCAGGCGATTTCGTTCAACGCGTACGGCGATCGATGCGCGACGGGCTCGGTGGATGGCAAGATTCGGGTCTTTAACCGGCACAAGGATGCGACGTGGAGGTTGTGCGATACGTGGAGCGCGCATGGAGGAGAAGTTATCGAGGTTTGTTGACTTTTTTGCTTGCTTTGGGGTCTATCTGATGGCCAAGAAAAGAAATTGGAGTGCTGACTGTGAGCGCGTTCATCTATATAGCTGCAATGGCTGCCGTCCACGATATACCCCAACCTCATAGCTTCCCTTGGCATCGAGGGTTGGTTCCGCCTCTGGGCTGAGAACCCTTCTGCTGCGCCAGGCCGGCGTTTCTGCGCTGCGCGGTCGGTTAATGGCCGGCCAGCATTTGACACTCGGTCGCAGCGATCACCGTACCGGTCTTTTTCAATGAAGCACAACGAGGAGACGAGGCAGACATATCTAGCTCTACTGGCAACCGACGGGCGGCTGACGGTGTACGAGAACGACCAGCCCGAGAACCTAGCCGAGTACACGTCCATTGACGAGTTCACGATATGCCCGAAACCGAGCCGCGGCGAAGAGGTGTCGTTCAAGGTACGCTTCGACCCGAACCCGGAGCCGTGCTATACGGCGCTGAGGGCGGGCGTGCCCTCTGACGCGCTGGGATTGGTGGTGGCGGGCATGAACTCGGTCAAGGTGTACCGCACGAGGGAGATTGCGTCGGCGAGCTTTGGCGCCAACACGCTTCAAAAGGAGTTTTATCTGGCCGTCGAGATTATGGGCCATAGGGGGTTGGTCAGGGACGTGGCGTGGGCGCCGGGCAACATCAGGGGCTACGACATGATTGCCACGGCGTGTCAGGATGGCTACGCTAGGGTTTTCCGCATCGATACACCATACTCTGATAACGATGGACAGTCTTGGTCTGCGTCGCATCTGCTGAAACCGGATGGTCGCGCTCATAAAGAATCGTCGCCAACTACTGCGAAGGAAGAGAAGGAGAGCAATACGCCCGGGTCAAGCTCAAATCCGAACCATAACAACAACAATAACAGCAACAATGTGCCTCATCACCATCACCAGCCATCATCGACTCTTAGCGCGAGCCTCGCCAAGTCGAGCAACGTCGGCGAGCGCCTATGGACAGGGCAGCCGGGGCAGATCCCACACGTGGCACAGGAAGTCTCGCGGCTGGACAGCCACCGGACGCCGGTGTGGCGCGTCGGCTTTGACGACGACGGGCAGATTTTGGGCAGTACGGGGGATGATGGGCGGTTGCTGTGTTATCGGCAGACGCCGGATGGGCTGTGGGCGAAGAGCAGTGAGTTGGTGATGATGAAGACGAGGATGGCGACTCCTTGAGATGGGATGAGATGAAGGGAATGGGCTTTTTGCGTTTTGATAATGATATGTTTTTTGTTTCTCTGGGGAGGGTTGGAGTTTTGGCGAAGGGGTTATAGATTATTATCCAATACCTATTACGAGTTTTTAACGAAGTCAAGATGGATTCAGATGGTCTGTCGTTTTTATCGAAATACATATATACTTTATTGATTTGAGAACCGTGTTTTGCGTTTTGATATCAGTCTTCTTCCATGTTGGGAAAAGCAGAGTTTGGGCGACCAAGGGTAGACTATTCTTTCGATACCAATTCTGAAATTTCACAAAGTCAATAAGGATGCAGATACTTTGTCTTTAACATCAATTACGGGTCTTCACAAAGTCAAGATGATCAAAGTTTATCAAAATATGTAATATATTTATGATTTGAGAGTAATCTCTTTTCCACTTCTGCAGTGTTTCTGTTTAAATAAAAACGCCCCAATTGTCCGGCCTCTTTGTCTACCGGACCCCTTAAAATATTTATTTCCCTTTCAAACGCCATTTCATGATAACTTTTTCAGAGTTGGTAATGGCCATAATCGAAAAAATCGCATCTGCAGTATATGCAGGGGTAGGACAGGAAGAAAGAAACCTAGCAGGGTTTTTTCTACCCCACACCGCTTCACAACTTCAGATGGACTTTTCAAACCCAGTCCTCTTATAACTCTATTTCACATTCCAACGATGCGTTTCATTCAATCGACATGGGCCGACTGATTTAAGCAGCATCAGCGCTGGCCACGGGCTGGATAACCTTGGTGACCTGGGAACCAGCACGCACGATGCGCTGGCCAGCAGAGTCGTTGACGTAGGTAACGTCCTTGTTCTCAAACTGAGCGCGCTTCCAGATCTCAACCTCGCAGCCGCCACGGAGGACGCCAACACGCATGGTGGAGAGCAGGTTGTGGGCGGCGTTGGAGTGGAGATAGACACCACCGTTGAAGATGGCAGTGGCGTCCTTACCAATGGCGGAAGAGATGAGGGCCTTGCCACCGGGGTGGTCCTTGATGAAGTCGGTAACGTCGTGGATAACACCGGCGATGGCAACGAGAGCCTTGCCGTTCTTGGATTGAGAGACAAAGTCATCCCAGTCGACGACGGGGAGCTGCTCAAGGGGAGTACCCCAGTCGAGGGTGGCACGCTTCTGGTCGAGCTTCTTCTGGAGCTGCTGGACACGGCCCTTCTCGATCTCGTTGGAGCGGAACTGCTTCAGGTCGTAGGCGAGGCCGGTGAACTTCCACAGGGCAATCATCCACTTGGTGGGGTCGTACTGCCACCACTCAATGGCATTTCGGTAATCTGAGGGGAACTCGTGGTGGAAGTTGTGGTATCCCTCACCGAGAGTGACGAGGGCAGTGATGACGTGATCACGGGGTGAGTTGCGGTCATCGAAGGGCTGGTCTCCGAGCCAGTGGGCGAGGGAGTTGACGCAGAAGGTGGCCTGCTGGACGAAGCAGATACGGAGGATACCGGCGTAGACGAAGCCACCGAGGAAGTCGTTGAACATGAGACCGCAGAAGAGGGTGGGGAAGACGAGGCCCATGAAGATGACACACTTGAGGTAGTTGCGGTGCTGCCAGACAACGATGCTGTCCTCGTTGAGATCGGTAATGTCAGTGCGGCCAATTCGCTTGGGGTTCTGCTTCATGACCATCCAGCCGATGTGAGAGTACAGGAGACCCTTGCGGACGGAGTAGGGGTCCTTGTCGGTGTCGGTGTATCTGTGGTGAGAGCGGTGGCCTCTTGACCACCAGCGGATGGAGCCTTCGACGGCGCCAGCACCGACAGCGGCAAGGTAGATTCTGAGGGGGAGAGTGGCCTTGTATGAGGAGTGAGCCCAGAGACGGTGGTATCCTGTTATTCAGTAAGTAAATGAATTAATTGATATCCATTTGAGGAGCGTTGACTCACCAGCTGTGATTCCCAGACCAGTGTTGAAGTAGTAGATGACAGAGAAGATGGCAGTGGCCAGCTTGAGAGGGACCCAGTAGGCGGAGATGAAGCCAAGGATGGGGATGAAGATGATGAAGGTGGTGTTGAGCCAGTTGACGTGCTTGTACCAGTTACCCCAGGTCATGGGAGTCTCTGAGATGTGAACCTTCTTGAGGTCGTATTTGCCGCCAGCGCGGAGAGGCACATAGTCGGTTGTGCCATCAGGGAAGGCTGACGCCTGGGCCTTTGAGGCCGCGGCGGATGATTCTGACATGTTGGTTGTTGCTTTGATATTGAAGAATACTCTATCAAGGCTGGACACAGAGGAAAGAGAAAAAAGAGATGCTCAGAGGGAGAGCGAAAAAGGTGTTATAAAAGAACCAAGTCCCGGGGGTAAGGGAGGGGACCAGGGGGGAGAGAGAGAGGGGTGAAGGAAGTGAAAGAGTGAGGAGCTCTTTTTTTTTTGTGTTGTGGAGGGTGTGTGTGATAAAAAGCAGGTCTTCTTTATATCAAGATCCCGAGGGGGGGCGTTTGATCATCAGGGCCAGCCAAAGCTGAGATCAGGCCAGGCTCGGGATTCGACGCTTGATTTTCCCGAATAGGGCGAGCCAGCGGATGGAAGGCGAAAAAAGGCGAAAAAAGGTGAAAAAATTGCAACAAAAAGATACACCCGTCAGGCTGGTGGCTTCGGTCATGGCCGTTGTCACTGCCACTGAGACTTTGCCTTGCGTGTGGAGATGCACTGAAAACAGCAAAACGAGATGGGCTGGGAAAGGCATCCTGTGGATCCGCCAGGGATGTCGCATGGCGGTAGCTGAGCGGTGGGTGGTACTCGATGGATGTAAGCACATGGCGCATGGATCAGGGTACCTGGGCCGGCGGGAGTACCTGGCGCTGTACTTTTGGGCTGGTTTTGTTGGATCGCTGGGGCAGGCGGCGAGACGTGAGGGCGTGTAAGTGAGCGACGACGATTCGAGGCGATAACAGTTGGGAACGGCAAATCAGCTGATAACCGGTGACTCTATTCTCTTTTTTTGCAATTCCCCCAACATTGAAAGATTCGCATCTTGCGCATCTGCCCATATCAGCAGATGCAGCTATCAATCGCCTGACAGCGCCCATCCAAAATCCATCTCATCTCACCTCTATTCTCCCATCCTTATCAAAATCCCACACCCCCTCCCAGAGTGTACCTTAAAGTTGGTCTGCCGTAAGTGGCTAATCGCTGTACCCTTTTTTTGCATTCTAGCGCAATCGCTTGTGCCAGGTTGAGCCAATCACGCTCCAGCGGCATAGGCGCTCAACCTTTTTTTTCTCCGTCCTTTCCCCAACAACTTTTTTTTTTCTCTCTCTTCGCAAGTCCCCGCAGCCGAGGCAGCAGCCCCCGCAGTGAACAAGCTCTGTTAGTGGCTAGGTGTTTTTTGTATGTTCAATGCTTGAAGCTGCAGGGTTGCCAAATGGGCGAATGGGAGGCAGGGGATTGAAACGACATGCTACAACTTCGTTTTTATTGCCGTACCCTTGTGCGATACAGTACGGGGAAAGACATGATGGGACAACGGCTAATGATGCCTGTTACGAATTACATACGCCTGGCTTGTTTAATTCATGGTACGAACATGCCTCGGTCGCTTATTGCGTAATGGCAGCATCAAACGCCTGTGAAACTCATGTGAATGAACGGGTATACATTTTACCTGAATCCATGTATGTATTGCTCATTCCATGTCTACGATTGTTGATGACGACAGATTGCGAGCTACACTTGAACTGTGTGAGCCCCATCTATCCAATAAGGATAGTGTTCTGTTGTGCGTGTATATAAAATCTGGAGGTGGATACGCAGTGTATATGCACCTGGTTCGACAACTGTGCTCAGTGATGACACGATGTACGAGAGAATCAGGTGGTTTTTAATTTTCTCGTGCCTTGAATAACAATTGATTGAGGCTGAAGAGGGCCTTTGCGCACCCTGTAATATTAACATCGGTCCGTGAGATACAGTCAGTTCCACGATGTAACCGTGCAGTAATTAAAGTACTCTTTATATACTGGACGACAAGATAAGCCGAGACTTCCGTATTATTGAAACTATTAATAGACAAAGGCAACTGCTTTGTTATCATTTGTAAAATAACCAATGGCAGAAGAATCTCTTGCCTACTCAACATGAGAGCAGGCAGGTAATCATGTCTGATTGACCAAAAACATTTCTTCTCCAACCATGTGCTCGGTTCGTATTTGCCGCAACGACAATGGCCGAATTACCAGTTTCGAAAGCTTCAAATGGTAGACTGCATCTCCATGAGACTTGATAGCATTAACATCCACCACCTCCTTGTCAATAATGTATGCATTCCCATGATGCCCATATGTGACAGCTTCCCAAGCCTCAATTACAGGAGGTGTCAAAACAAAGTCCCACGTTCCTCTCCAGGTTATCACAGTAGGCTGCTTAAAAAAACGCTCCTGCAAATATTTCGGTGTCTGATATCGAAAGAGCCCCGCCAGCCCAGCCCGTCCATTCCAAATCTCCAAGAGTTCAAGGTTGGGCATCTCCCTAGCCGCTACCGCTGCTTCCAAGAGCATATCATTAGCCTCGTCCAGGTTTTCATTGGGTACGAGCAGCTCTGAAGTTAGAATCAGCGTGGTCAAGTTGTACCACTTCCAGGAGGGTTCGCGAGCCTGGAAGAAATGACTGGCATCTATAATGAACGACGCCGAGAGATGTTCAAGCTCGAGACTGGCTTTGGCGACAACCCGGCCGACACCACGTTTTGCCTGTCGGAGAGAGCTGCAGATTCTAAAGTGCAGCGGATATCGCTGATTGAAATTTTCAAAAAGTGTAAGTTTCGTCAAATGGCAAGAAGCGAGAGATTCAAAAAGTAATTGATAATCTATGTAAATAAATGACAACAGGTTAGTTGTCAACAGTCACTAGTATCGCAACACGCATGGATATCACAATGAACAACGAAGACAGGTAGCTACACACCGAGATCTATCGCCCTCTGCTTAAGAAGATTCCATTCTCTCCAAGGCTCGTAGTGGAATTCTCGCAGTCTGGGAAACTGGGAAACCAGCCGTGATAGCGCTTTTGGCTTCCACCGTCGTCGAGTCTGTTGGCGTAGCAGCACTGCTGTCACTGCTGGAGCTAGGGGCAGCGAAAACCACCATCGCTCTTCATCCTCGTAACTTTTGAATGGTCCTTTTCCCATGATTTTATCAAAAACTTTACGGATTGGAAGATGAGTGAAAGGATTCTCGTCATCAGTCCAACGATGCTGGTCAACGTTGGCTGCAGCGGGCATAGACTCTGGGAGCTGACCCCGGTCACAATTAGTAGAAGGAACATCAGGCTCAAAAGTGAGATACTTGAACCAATACACCGAATCGCTAGGTGAGTGGATGCTGATGTCGAGCACCAAGTTGGCCCTTGCATCCCATGTGCTAAGAGTTTCTAACAGGTCTTCGAACGAACGCTCTCTTGGTAGCGGTGCTGTCTGTATTGTCCATCCCTTGCTGCTTAAGTTCCAGAGGAGCACTCTCAGCGCGCCCGTAGTCTTGGAGCTCCAAGCAAAGCCATATGTAGCGCACGTGAATTTGATTCCGACGAGTCATTGCATCAAACTCGCTGAGGCGTGGTATCGTCAGTTTGATGCGAGTGAAGTTGTGCCGCTCGATGATTTCCCGCCATTCTCGGCATACTGTGGCATAGTTGGCCAAGCTACAGCCAGTCTTTGATAAGGCCTTTAGGGTCATCAGCCGGATCTCGACTGGTAAGATGTGCCATGATATCTTATCGTCTGTCATTGTTCGTACTAAAACTATGTTCATAGATAACCGTAAGAGACTGGTCCTTTGCAGTTGTAGGATAGAAGTTATTAAGAAGAAGAAGGAGAGAGAGAGAAAAATCTTTAATAGCTGTGGCAATCTATGGTAAAATATCCCCAACGGTACATATATGATGTTGTCGTGTACCTTTCCACTCCACACACTACTGAACTTTCCTGTGATAAACACTCTATTTCTTCCTGTGATAAACATTTTATTTCGATGCTATGTGGGCTATTCAATCCGTTTCCCCAAAGCAAATTTCGCTGGGAATATTGCTTGAGAAGGAAAAAATACATATACAACGATTTGTCTCTTGAGAGCCTAAGGGTAGACTTATATGTAGCACCTGTAACCGCAAGTATCCATGTAGCTCTACTAGAATAGAGGAATGTTTTGATACTACATGTGCTCATTAGGTACCTGTACTTTTGAAGATCATGGGGATGCGCTTCCCTCCTTCCATATTTCCCTCCTTTCGTATTCCAATCCTTCTGTATATCAGTCTCGACAACTGGGAAGGCTCGTCTTATTTACAAGTGTACAAATATAAAGCACGGCATTTTCTTTTGTCTCTCACTCTCACTCTCACTCTCTCTCTTTTCTGCCAGTATACCTTTCATCATCAATGTCAATATCCAATATGTTTACCAATATCGATATCCTTCCTAATCAGTCTCGTTCGCTTTTGCTCTTCTTTCTCTCTCTTGAGCTGGCGTTTTTCCCAGCTCACCCCACCACCCTCCTCCTCCCAAAATGTAAATTATATACTTGTCCTTTACTATGCCCTTAATCCTTGTTTGCCATTCCAGCGATCACGAAGACTGGCGGTACTAGGAAACGAACGAAAACGAGACGCGGCCCGTGCGCAACGACGGGCGGTGTGGAATCTTTTGCGCGTGACAGAAGATCCCATTTGGAGGTTGGCGTGGCAGTGGGCTTGCTTGATGCGTGCGACTTGTTGGCTTTGAGGTCTGGGCACTTGAATTCCATAGCAAATCATTTATAGGCTAGAAACTGTCTCAATTCTACTACTTCTACTGCTTCTACTGCTCTTGTCGCTATTATAAATTTACCAGCTTCTATTTTAGCATTCTTGCCTCTTGCTATATAAGCCTCTGCGTTTTACAGTTCCTATTTCTGTTTCACTCCTTGCTGAGCGAAGTATATTCATAGCCCGTCTCTGATCCACTATGGCACTATTGCGGCGTGCTATACTACTAGCTATACGGAGTATAAGCTTTTTCTTATCATCGGAGTGTTCGGGATGTTGTTACTATTGAGAAAGGAATGGAGTAAATGTGACGCCACCTCTCGGCGCTCAGTCGGGGTTTTCAACGTAGCCAATGTTCTGCCTTCATGTTATCTACGTCCGTTTCTAAGTTAATGTACCGTATCACTCTTTATGCATGTACCTTGATGTCTTGTCCATGTCATTCTGTTGTAATTGTAACAAGGATGAACAAAGCCAAAGGCTCGGCCTAATAATTTCACTCTCGGCAATATATATTGCATGCAAGATTGCATTTAAGTTGGTATAGATCTCGTAGCACTACCCAGATAGGTATAATAGCAGCATTACATCACATGTCTTTTATCATTCGTTTATTTCATTTCCAATTTAATGAGCCGTCTAAGATTCATTCCATCTATCTGCTTGGTATACACAACAGTTACGTCCTCCCATGTGAGATTCCCATTTCGTCATCTCGCCTATCCGAATCTCCCACTTGATAGGCTATCCATTTTCCCCCATATTCATGGATAGCTCCAATCTCAACTAATGCCAGTGAGATCCCGGCTCATCTATCCGCCTGCCCAACCCACCGCCCCCAACTCCCCAATAGAAATAGTAGCACCAAACACACCAATGGATTTCTTTATTTTCTCCGGTGCCTCGGTTCACATGCTCATATTTCGTCTTTTTCACCATCTTGTGAAGATTGTTGTCTTCATGCCACTACTCATATCCCATCATTCCTCGCAATCTGCGTAAGCTGCTGAGTATGTTTTACTCACCAGCTTCACGGCTTTACTAGACACACGCCCCTCCAAATCCCCCCAACAGAAAATTAAGATAGAAAACGGCCTTGTTTCGAGTTACACAGCGCTAGCCACCTGCAAGACGCCACACAAACAGCCTCACCTTATCCGCTGGTTCTAGTGCCGTTCTAGAAGATTTCTATAATAGGCAATCTGTGAATATATGGGTCAATTAGTAGGACACCGCATTGGAAAAGACAAAGAGCATATTCAAAGCATCCTTGATTTGAACAATATCTTCATATTCAATTGTTTTGCTTAAATGCCAACTAGTCATATCTCATACTCGTTAGTCCGGCGCTATGCTATCTCGCTGGCCCATGTCATTCCAATGTCGTGATATTCATAATACTCATAATCCAAATTCGTAAAAAGGGAAGCCAGGTCAGTTGCCCGCGCAGTTATATCTACTTTACACAAGGAGAATCGCAGGAAAGCAAATATCAAGGACACTTAATGAAAAAAAGAGAGGCAATAATAGGAAGATGCGAAAAAAAGAAAAGTAAAAAATAAGGCAGTAAAGACAAAAAAAGCAGGCTATCGCTTGTATGCCAATGAAATCTGTGTGTATATATATATGTCTGGGTGTTCATGTCTGCCCATCTGTCGTAATCATGAGCGGTGTTGCCGCTTCGGGTCGTGTCATTAATTGAAACTCATCATCGATGAGCCCCTTCTCCTGCAACAATTCTCCTTCAAGCTCCAAGTGGGCTGCTCCAATCCCCGTGAGTGAAACGGGAATCGTTCCGTGCCTTGGATACGCGAATCCGCTGGTTGGTTCAGTTTGGCCCAAAGTCTCCTCGCTTGGAGAGATCCAGCGTTCACTCGTGCTTCCTCCGTTGAGAAGCTGCCCCGCCCTCTGCGCACCACTGGCGTTGTAGCTTTGCCGGGGATCAGGCGATTTGAAGCCCGGTGAACGTGAGGCGATATAGTCAGGCTCCGACTCGGTTTCTGGCGTCGTTACCCGAAGTGCTGCCCCATCACCCACCCTGGAGGAGCTTGCGGTTGCGTCTGTTGAAATGGGTGTATCAGCTGTATCCATCTGCCGGCGGCTTGCGTTAGACGATGGTGACCTAGGCGGAGCTTTTCTGAGCCGCTTAACTTTGATATTGGCTGTGTTTTTCGAAAGCTTGAGTCTTGGACTCAGCCGAGGCGCTTCAATATCGACATCCGGGATAATGGTCGCTTCCTGAGCTTCAAATTCTATATCAACAGCAGAGTCTTGCCTGTCGGCATCTTCTTCGCCGTTAATTTTTCTCTCAGGCATATCATCCTGAGACTCATAGCCCCTTGGCTGATCTACTGCACTGATAGGTGACTCGGTTACAATAACAGCGGGGATTGTGTGTGCAACATCAATCTCTTCATCTGCGTCCCTTGGCTCTAGCGTAGCGTCTGCGTCTGCGTCTTCAAACACATCATTGGCGGCTGACCCTCCCCAGCTAGATTCAGGCGCCATAGGAACGGATAGTCCATGCTCGACCCTTTCAGCTGGATCATCACCAGCTGTAAAGTACTCTGTGCTTGCATAGGTACTGAGCTGGGTCAGGGGCCGTGAACGTCGATCGCTAATGTTGAGGAATCTCTCTGCCGAAGGTGTCGGAGTTGGCTGCAGCCGTACATCGTATTCACTTTCCGGTACCACAAAACTATCTCCGCTGTCGCTGTAAGAGGGAGCTATGTTCCTGTTTGCAGCCCAAGCGGACTTGTATGCCACCTCATTGCCACCCATATCGCTAGGCAGTGGGCTTGGTGGTGACCTGCCCCGACTCGTGTAGTACTGATCATAAGGAAGAGGCCCGCTATGCAGATATGTCGAGCTTGGGTAGGCCAGTTCCTCATCAAGGTCCGCCGTCCTCATTGCAGAGTGAGACTCAACGTCGTAGCCATCCGAAAGATATTCGTTGGTCTCGGCACCAGTATCCACGCGCACAGGATCGTGATCCGAGCGCAGTGCATCGCTGTGAACATCGTCCGGGACAGTTCGCGGAAACATTCGCAGCAGTGATGAGGCCTGTAACCTCATCCGTGGGTCATCGCTGAGGCAAATTTCTGTCATTTGTCGATACCAATCTGGTACATTAATCTCAGGTCCCAAGATAAGCGGTCGGCCCTGAGTTTCAGGCTCATCCTCAAGCATCGCAAGCCCCCAGAGCACCATACCAAGCTGATACAAATCCGATTTGACCCCAATGTACATTGATAATCGTTGGTTGGACTCGATCAGCGCCGTCGCCTCGGGAGGCTCCCATCCTACGGGACAGCCTCGCCGATTGATGTCGATAATCTTGGCATCGCCAGCATCATCAATGACGATGTTGGACAAGGTAAAATCTCCCTGGACAAATCCTGATTCGTGGACATCAGCCAGCCCCTGGACGATCTGTCTTGCCCACTTCTCCCTTGTATTCCAGGGGAGACCAATGTTGTTTTCTTTGCAATTCTCAAAGATGATGTCAATCAAGGCGCCCTGGCCAGCAAAGCTGATGAGGAGACCTTTAACCTGCTCATCATCATCGTCGACAACCACGCCGTAAAAGTCTATAACGTGTTTTGAAAAGCGCAGGCCGCTCAACGCATTGACCTCGTAGAGGAATTCTTCTACAGTGTCGGGGCTTGGAATCTCCTTCTTGATCAACATCTTACCCATCACGCTGACCTTGTAAACAAAGCCAGACATGTGGGAATCAAAGACAATGTCTCGCTCCTTGACTCTTCTACACCCCAAGTGCCTAATCTGGCTGACAGTTGGATAGTGAATAATTTCCTTGAGGGTGAATTGTTATTAGTCTGCCAACAAAAAGGGCGATGCGTCCCAATAGATGCGACGCGGGGGCAGTCACTTACATTACCGTCTTCGACTACATGAACATGTAGTCTTCCGTCGGTAGTCTCGAGCTTCAAGTTTGTCACTGTGTCGTAAAACTGGATATCCTGTAGACTATCACGAATAGCCTCGTATATCTTGGTGCTCTTATCCCTTTGATATTTGGTGTGGCTAAGATCCCACTCTAGAGAATTTTCTGGTGCATCTCGGTAATCAAGAGAGATGGTGACGCGGCGCCAGATGTGTTCTTCCTCACGATATGTCACAAAGAATTTTTCTCTTTTTGAACGGTCTCTGAAGTGCATACTCAGATTGAGAATCCACTCCCTCTCTAACTTGTCGAGGATCATTGCTTCATACTGTGACGTGGTCATGGAGCAAGTATCAGCAACAGACGCCGCGTCTTGTGTGGCGTACTCGTCATCGGCATCGTCAGCTTCATTGCCATCTATGTCTGAATCATCCGAATCAGCATGCGGAATGTCGGACGACGCATCCGCCGCCTCAAATTCAGCAAGGTCGATGGGAAGTGACTGTGCATAGGAAGTAGTTTCGTGGAGAGGCTCGCCAAAGAAGCTCGGCGCACTAGAGTGGGGGTCGATATGAGTTTTTGAGACTCGCCCGCTGGGTTTGCGTGGATAGTGAGACCGTCTGTCGACTGATGCCGCCCTTCGCTCCTCTGCTGAAGGCTCTACAGGAGCCAGGTGCTTTCTATCTTCTGACAGCTGGCGCTTGAATGTTTGAGCTCGAGGTAAACCAGGCACGACTCTTTTTGACATGCGCTTTATCAGGCCTGGGCTGGAGACGGGTTCGGGAGCAAGTCGTTGATCGGCGGAAACAGACGAAGCTGAGGACTTTGTGCTTCTTGTGCTTGCTGAGCGGGCCAAGAGCTTGCGCAAAAAGCCCTGTTTTACGGGTAACGGCGACTGCGGCTGTGACTGAGGTTGCAGAAGCGACGGCGACGTACATGGACGGCCATCTGGTAGAGACATGCTGAGCAACAGGCTGGATGTGTATATAAGGGACTTGTCGATATGCGGTGTGCGGCTGCGTACGTCAGGTACCCACTACGTGTAGGTAGCACGCAGCAAATTATGCGCAAAAGTATAGCAGATGGTCAGATTTTATCGCTCTTCTAATATTGTATTTTTAACCAGTGAGATATCAGAAAATGGCTTTATTATCGAGCGATGACAGCCAGTCGTGAGGCTGAAGCAGGGAACAAGGAGGGGTGCTTGAGCTTTTATGGAAGCTAAGCAGGCAGAGCGTTGCTATATATGCCGATTCACCGAACAACCAGCTTCGCCGGGATCAGCAGGGCAGCGAGCTGCTGGAGAAAAAAAACCTGTGAGTGCTCGAATAGATCACGGGGAGCTGCCAGGGTTTCTGACTACGTATGAGTCAAGAACAAGAGCGGATTGTCTATGATCGACGCGGAGGACGCACGCAGGAAGACGTGAAGGCGGCTGGTGAATGGATGGCGAACCAGGCAGAAAAAGAGATGAGACCCGGTCTTGTTAGTGGCTGACCAGCCTTGTTGTCCAGTAATAACGGCAGCTTGGCGGATTGTGCGAGGTGAGAGCAGGTGAGGCAAGGCGAGGCCAGGACGAGGGGCAAGGCGGGATGGATGGATGGTTGGATGGAGTTTTTTCCAGTGTAAAAGAGCCGCTTCGAGGCGCGAGGCAAAATGTGGGCGGCGAAGCACAAATAAAAGCTCGGCTCCCCCACGATGGAGAAGGGGCAAGCAGAAGATGGGAGAAAAAGGAGGCAAAGCTCGCGGCAAGGGGAGGTAGAAGAAGGTGGAGCGGCCTGAGAGACACGGAGGAGGTTGGCGAGAGAGACGAGAAGCGAAAAGAGTCGATGCCGGGTTGATCTAGAGATGAAGAACGAGGCATGGACGAGATATCCGGAGTACGCAGTACCAGCAAGTACATCCCGCACCGCACATCAATTAGCAAATTGAACCCTGGAAATGGGACGCGGGCTATTTCTGGGGTCGTGACCAGCCTTGTGCTGCCGCCACATCTTGGGTACCCGTCGTTCCCAGCAGGAGGAGCAGTACCCAGTCGTACCTGGTACCCAGGCTCTTGGTTCTGGCCCCAAGAGCTCCCGGTCTGTTCGAAAAGGCCTACCCGGAGCTTGTCTGTACGCGGGATCAAACCCCAGCAGCACCAGACAGACAGACACTTTTGCCTGTGGCTGTACCTGTAGCTGTACCTGTATCTGATACTTTTCGATCCCAAGCATCCTCCCAGCTCAGTTACGCAGCCTCCAGGGCCTAGGCCTGATCGATACATGCTCCTGCAGCAGCATCATACTTTGTAAGCCCAAGGCAGCGGGAGAGATGGACTCGATGGAATGGCGCTGCAGCTCGTTAGCGGCTAGGCTTGCCGCTGGAGTCGTGCCCGAAAGCCCGCCAAAATCGCCTGCCGCTAGCGGGTGCGGTTGCGGTTGCTGCTCCATAGCACGACAGGCTAGCCCGGCCTAGGGTCGTAGGGGAGCCTAGCAGCTGCTTAGCGCTGTCAACTTCCAAGCCGGGCTGCGGGTTGGGCGCCGCTGGACCCCTCCTTTCTTTCAACATCGCCCGCTGGCAGAATCAGGGTGCGCTGGTGCTCTCAGTGGACCTCGGGCTGCCAATCGTCCCTAAAATGGGCGGCCACAGCACTGGATGGTACCCTCCCGGTGCTCCAAACGGGCAATCGGCGGTGGCATGACGCGCCAACAGCAGGGCCGCAGCCACTGTCACAGCGGGGCCTGCACCTGTGATGGGCTGTTTTCGCGTTCCTCGCATGTGGCTTCTGCCACCTTAAGTCTTTCAGGCCATTGACGCTCATTCATGCCGTGTTGCGATACTCTACCTGCTCAACCGCAGTCGCTAAACTCAACTCTCTCTCTCCCTTCCAACCCACTCTGCCTCCAAGCCTGCCAGCAATCTGTACCCAACCCGCGGATCTCACAGCTCCCAGACCACACCAAACCAGACCTGCGTCGTCCTGCTTTTGCCGGTCACAGCTCTCCATCCATTCGCCCATCCGGGGCCAGGGCCTCAGTCAATCTGGACCATAAACAAAGCCGTTGCCCCATCGACCGCGCAGCTCATCTGCTCGCCTTCGTGACCGCCAATTCGACGACGCCTGGCCAGCTCCGCCCGCTTACCGTTTTTGTCGGAGCCCTACTTGTGGCGAGAAAAGCCGTGATGGGAAGCGACCGAAGCTGCTGCGATTGCCATGGCAACGACGCCTCGCCGGTGGTAGGTCTCATACCGAGCACCAATGCCATACCACCATACGAGTCGAGCGCTCGCTAGCAGCCGGGCATGCGATCAACAATAGTTCCATCATGGGCACCTTGCTTGCCTGCCAGGTTGCCCGTTTTGCTGGCGTCGTCGCACCGACAGCTTGGACGTCGGGTCAGCCACGAACCGGGTGGTGGTAATTGGGCAGCGAACTAGCACTCAAAGAACCTGACGAGAATACGAGTCTAGCAGCGTTGTGGTGCTAGGTTCGCTGTCGTTGTACAGGCAAGTAATGCTAGTGATGGTAGTTCTGACACAGGCTCCAGTCCGCAGGGTCTTTGCCAACGAGCTAGATCGGACTATGCCGCATCGTACATGGACGCTTAATCAATCGCTTCGGTACTCGGACGGCCAATCTGCCAGGGCAACTGGTACATACTGGTACTTGCACTGCCATCTAGCAGTACCATACCTTCAGGCCATGGCTATTTAGCATCTTACTGACCTAGTCACATATCACTGCTTCGGGAGCTATTGACCTAGCAACTATCCGCGCCACTTGTCGCCTGGACTCGGCCTTTCCGGAAGCCTCGAGGAAGTAATTTCAAGGCAATTAGACTTGGGCAATCACAAGGTCAGGTCAGATTTCAATTCAGGTATCCATCATAATAATCGCTACCACGAAACTGGCACGACGAGTCCCTTCGCGAATCTAGTGGGTTGATATCCAGAGCCCAACAGGCCAAGCAAACAGCGACATCGCCAACATGATACTCCTGAATACTATACTCTATTGATAAAGGGCAGATGTGATATGCTCCTACAACTATTACGCCTGCAACTGGCCTAGTAGCAAGCACGAAAAGACCCCGATCGCCCAACGGGAAAATTGCAAATTGCTGCCCCTATCTCTCATCCCTACTGGTCTTACACGGAATGCATCCGCAGACTCATATGTCAGCCCCCCAAGACCGGGCCCCCGTTCCGAGATGATCTAACCTGCGTACGCACGTCATGCTGGCAGCAGCTCTTTGTTGAGACCGGGCCATATTACGGAGAACTCGTGGGAGGCAGGTTACCCAATACGATGGGCCATTAAGACGACATAGCTCAGCAGCGTTCCTTGTTTTTCTTGTTTTCCAGTAGCTGCAAATCTCATCATCGTCTCCCCTACTGGCCATACTCGCTTGTGCGCGCAGATAAAGGCGCATGCTCTGGACTTGCAATTGACCACTAGTGTGGGGTCAGGCATGACTGCATTGCTAGCCGGGCCAACGAGACAGCAGATGAGGCTGCAATCGCCAGGACGAGACGGGCCTTACATGCGCTCATCATGATACCGCCAGTAATACAAGCATCTCTCGCAACAATCGCCTCCCGAGTGTGCCCTCCCGCATGCAGCTCGCGATATGCACATGCCTCTTCCATCTGCTCGCCTTTCTCGCATCAACTTAGTCGCCCCTGTGTGGTGTTGTAAGCCAGTCTGGCTATGGTCTGGCAGCTTGGGCACAACCGCGGGGTTGTTGGGCCGAGCATCAGATCAGCAGTCGAGAGCCTATCACACCCGAGTGATGCATCACTTTACGCACGTTCCCCTTGCATGCTCAAACCACTTTCTCCTGAGAAGACTCTAGCCGTAAACAAGACCGAGAAGTTCAAGCCGTGATGCTACTGTTACCAGGTCCTACTATTAGAGATAAACTGCTTGCCATCAATCAGTGGTCACGAGTGTCCGAAGCTCGACTTGATAGGCTCTTTTCTCTTTTCTACTTCCAGATGTCCAAGTCTAGCTAGGCCCGTCCCGCACCACCGTCCCGCACACCGGATCGGAGCGTCAACCCCACGCGCCGTTTCAGATGGAACAGCATAAAGATGGCCGCCTACAGTGGCCTAACTCTGATGCTGTGTAGCGTTGCTCGCGAACCGTGCGGCATATGCAACGACAAAGACAGGTTTCCGCATAGGGCAAAGCTGTGCAACTGAGTGCAGCCTAGTCTCTTCCGCAAAGGCAGCCACGTCAATTCGCCTTGTATGATTCATTCCCAAGACATCATGTAGGAGGCTCACTAAGAAAGTGACGTTCTTTTCCGCCGCGTTATGAATGACTAACAGCTGTCTTTCTCTAAACTTGTAAACTAGATTGTTATTTCTCCCATATTCCAAAGTGATGTCAGCTTACTGCCAAGGTCCTAGCGGAGCAACATACAAAACGATCAACTCTCCTCCACAAAGTCACGTCATATCACATGGGATTTACAACCAGGATAACTCGGCTTCGAACCAGATAAAAATATGTTTATTCGGTGTGCTATGCGTAATATATATACCTTACTTCCTGCCCTGCTCTATGAATTGGAGATTTGCCGCTTCTAAGCGCCCGAATATTCTACATTCCCCCGCCTGCCTGCCCGTTTGATCTAATATACATGCCATTTCCCCATCTTTTCTTTCTTGTTTTCTCCCCCTAGAGTAAAAAAAGAGTAACAAAAGAATAAAAAACCATGGCCAATTAATTTTTGTGTGTTTTTACAAGATGAGTAGGAGTAATTCTGTCCGCCAAATCGTTTCTCAAATCCAAGCTCTGCCCGAACATCAGATAACGCCCAGCTTATGCTCCTCCCATGTCATCATATGACGCTGTGTTGTGGTGTAGAGAATAGGGGATGGTGAGAATATCCAGTTATATTTCCACAAGGGAAAATACCGTTCTCTCCTCTGCGAAAGTGAGAATCTTCCCCCATTCTCTTTCTCCTACCTCGCATTGCTGTATGCTTTCCAAGATGTGTTATCCCAACTTGTCGCATATTAGGCATTTAATCATCTTCTTCCTTGGATTCAGAGTCGTCCTTCTTCTTCTGCTCAGCCTTCCACTCGCAGATCTTGCAAGTGTTGGCCTTTTCGCGGTCCAGGTTGGGGAAAACCAGGTCAAAGACCTCAGAGTACCAGCTTACGGCGTGGCCTTCAATGCCTTCCTTGATAGTCTACATAGGGGTGAAAAATCATTGTTAGCACAAATTCAAAGCGTAGATAAAGCGATTAAAGAAAGGAAAGTTGTGCAATAATAAAAAACATACCTGAGGAAGTTCCAGCCAGTCTGACATGTTATCCTTGGGGAAGATGATAGTCTTGCATCCTGCTCTCCTGGCCGCCACAGTCTTCTCCCGCAGTCCACCAATGCGGAGGACCTTGCCGGTCAGTGTAATCTCACCAGTCATTGCCACGGTGGGGTTGACAGGCTCGTCCAGCGCCAGAGACAGCAGCGAAGTGGTCATGGTGATACCGGCAGAGGGACCGTCCTTGGAAACAGCACCGTCGGGAACGTGGAGGTGCATCTTGGCCTTGTCGAAGAAGTGGTTTTCGGGGAACTGGTTGACCACGAAAGACTTGGCGTATGAGTAGGCAATTGTAGTTGACTCCTTCATAACGTTCTTGAGGTTACCTGTGATTTCCAGGCCGGGTCGTGAACTCGGTCGGAGGGGCGCTTGAAGAATGGACTCGATGTACATGGCAGCACCGCCCATCTGTGTCCAGGCCAGGCCCATGGAAACACCAGGCGGGCTCACATCGTACAAGCGGTCAGATGTGAAAATTGGGGGTCCAATGTAGTCGGTCAGGTTGTCCTTTCCGATGCTGACATGGACACTATCTGGTACTTGTAATGCTTTCCGTGGCTTTTCTGTAGTCTCGTTCTCACTGGCCTCGGTGGCGGCCTTCTTTTCACTGCCTTCCTCAGTCTCTGCAGCAGACTCCTTAGCCTTCTCCGCAGCGGCCTTGCCCTCCTCTGTCAGAGCCTCTTCTTCGGGTAGGACTTCCTCTCCAAGTTCCTGGACGATTTTCAGCGCTGATTTGCGGTAGACCTTTTCAATTTGCTTCTTAAGGTTTCGGACACCTGATTCTCGGCAGTAAGACTTGATGAGCTCCTCGATGGCCTCGTCGGTGAGTTGGACATCTGCGTCTTTCAGACCGGCGGCCTCCTTGGCAGCTGGCCCGAGATATCTGTTGGCAATGGCCTTCTTCTCATCTGCGACATATCCAGACAGGGTAATGAGCTCCATACGGTCCAGAAGAGGTCTGGGGATGGTGTCAGTCATGTTGGCTGTGCAAACGAACAGAACCTTTGACAGATCAACAGGGACATCCATATAGTGGTCCAAGAAAGAGCTGTTCTGTTCAGGATCCAAAAGCTCCAGCAGAGCTGATGAAGGGTCTCCCTGGTAGCCCCGGCCAATCTTGTCAATCTCATCAATCAGGATGAGAGGGTTCTCAGTCTGGCACTTCTTCAAAGCCTGGATGATACGACCGGGGAGAGCACCGACATATGTTCTTCGGTGACCCTTGATTTCTGCAACATCGGTAAGACCTCCAACACTGAATCGGTAGTATTCTCGGTTAAGAGCTCGAGCAATGGACTTTCCGATACTCGTCTTTCCGACACCAGGAGGGCCGACGAAGCAAAGGATTTTACCCTCGACAGAGCCACGCAGCTTGCCTACAGCGATAAACTCCAAGATTCGGTCCTTGACGTCTTGTAAACCATAGTGGTCCTCATCGAGAACTTTAACAGCGTTCGGGATACCAAAGTTCTCTGGGCTTCTCTGACCCCAGGGAATCTGAGTGAGCCAGTCCAGGTAGTTTCTCGTAACATTGAATTCAGAGGCAGCTGTCTCCAGGTGGGCCAGCTTGTTGATCTCCTCGTCAAAGACCTTGCGGACAGGATCAGGCATGGCAAGCTTGGCGGCCTTTTCCTTAAACTTCTCTACCAGCTTATCCTTGCCGTCTGATTCCAAACCGAGCTCGCGGCGGATACCCTTCATCTGCTCCATGAGCCAGTATTCCCGCTGGCGCTTGCTGATCTTACTCTCAACATCCTTGGTAATCTTGGACTGTAGCTGAGCATTCATGAGTTCCTTCTTGAGCACGATCAATGCCTTTTGCATTCTCTCTTCAATGTTCATGCAGCCCAAGACTTCCTGCAACTCATTCTGCTCTCCAGATGAGACGGCAGCGGCAAAGTCAGCCAGCTTAGCAGGTTCTGAGGTGACGTTTCCGGTAGACTGGCTCATTGAGAAGGTAGAGATCTGGTCGCGGAAGAGGTTGTTCATAGTAGCGACCTCCTTGAAGACATTGACAATTTCGTTGGTTACGGCGCGAATGACAGGGCTCTTGGGGTCGTAGGGCTCGTCTACCAGGTTCTCCACGTTGACCAGGCTGACGGGGTATCTCTTAAGGAATGAGGTAGGCTCGTACTTCTCGGTCACCTGTTCTGGTTTCTTCTCCACGGCGCTCTCCTCGAAGCTTGTTACTACATCACCCTTCTTCTCTTGGGTCTCTTCCTCAGCTGTCTTTTGCGGTATCGGTTCGGGTTCCGTCTGTGACTTAGAATCGGCCTTGTCCGCATCTTGAGTTCCAGGTGGAACAAGACTGGACAGCTTGATTCTTCGGTGTGGGTAAAGAATTGCTGTCAGGGCACCCTCCTGGCCGTGAATGGGGAAGGCACTGGTGATTTGGGCAAAGACACCAACGTCATGCACATCATTCACGTTTCGAATAATGTCCTCATCCTCGTTCTCATCCTTGAAGAGGAAGGCTCCGACGTAAGGCTGACCACGCTTAATGGACTCGGTAATTGCAGTCGCGACATTAGGATCCTTGATCGTAATGGCTTTGTAGAAGCCTGGGAAGAGCGGCCGTCGGGCAATTGGAATTGCCAGGACTTGCGGGTACACCTCTGGAATGACTGGTTTTGACAGCGCTCTCTCAGCAGCTCTGCGACCTCGTTTTCCGCCCTCGCCACCCTCACCGCCAGAACCCTCGTTGCCCGCGCCAGATCCAGCACCGGCAGCACTGCCAGCCGCATCGCTAGGCTTTCCATCTTGTGATGATCCGCCCTCGTTCTTCGAGGCTGATGCTGTTGAATCGGGGTCGGCAGTGGTGGCCTTGGAGTCCTCCTTGGCATTGTTCTCAAGCTTGGCTTTGGCATCTTCTGATTCCCTTGCAGGCTCAGCGGCAGAGTTGAAGAAGTTGTCCTTGTCCTTGTTGTCCTTCTCTTTGCCCAGTCTCGTGGATGTGGAGAAGGACGCTCCCGTAAGCCGGGGTCGCAGTCCGGGATAGCGACGGCCGGCGATCTGAGTGGCCCGGAGAGCCGAGCTGAAGGTCCATGCTCTGGGTATAGAATCGGACAGTGCCCGGGTTGACTGTGAGGCTGCGGAGCGTTCGAGTATCAGGCGCCCAGAGGCTCGGGATCGGGGCAGCATGGTGGAGGGAGGGGATTCGAGCTGTCGGCTAGCCGGGGTTCGGAGTCTGCTATTAGAAATACAAGAGCGACAAGGGAGGGAGACAAAGAGAAGAATTACTCGGTACTTCTTCTTCTTCGTCCGTTTTTCAGTAGCAATTCATGCGCATTGCCCGAATATCCTTTGGCAGAGGGTGTGTGACTGAGTAATCCAAAAGCGAAGGCTCGGGTCGAAAGGTGGTTGAGCTTGGACTACCGCATTTAATAATACAAGAGAGCTCTAGGCGGCATCCAGGCTACGACATGGCCGAAAATTCGAGGGCCTAGTACCTTCCATCGGCTGAACTGCGGGGACCTGAGAGTTGCTCGAGTGCAAGTACCGTAGAGATGGACAGCGCGGAATCCGGAGTAATCGGTCGGAATTGGCGGGGTAGCTGTAGCTGTGATAGGACATGGATGGGAGATGTCAAGTTTAAGCGCATCAATTAGACGTGGAATTCTCAATTTTGTTTACGGGTCTGTTACTACTGATTATGATATACTAGGGAGTTTGGTGTTGAGTTGGCACTCATGCGACTTTGTTGCCGGAGAGTTTTCAACTTGATAACAGCACCTTTTACTAGCTGCGGGGCAAAACGAGTCCACTATTGCTAGCACCAGCATCGACTTAATAATACATATAAATCCGCACTTTGACATTAATAATCTCAATTGTTGACTGAAAGTTGGCTACCCCGGTATAACTGCATGTCTCATGTCTCTGTAATAGTTACTCTAGTTACTCTACAAGGCCTAAGTACTCCGTTCTGGATTATCCCTCGCGGGGAGTTTTAGTAGTGATGTCCGAGTACCGGGTAACCAACGCTCAACTATTCAGCAACACCAAGAAAATAGATAAACTATCGTCGCCATTAGAAATAGCAAAAGCCTGGAAATGCTCACACGAGCATCATTAATCTGTAGACATTCTATTTTCACAGCTTGATACTACAGATACCTTCCATTTCTACATATACTCGTTATTTCATGCGTGTAATATTTTGCTACTATTCATACATATACATCTCATACCCCGTCTCTATTTTACAGCCTAAAGAAAGAATGTTCTATGCCAAGTTTATCAATCCAACATGGTGATATTATATACCCCATGTATCCGGTTGCTCCCGCTGCCCTCCAAGTAGCGCAGAGATATCCGAGCCGCTGCTAGCCTATGCCTTTTCCCTTATTCGACTTTTTCACCACCGTCATCTCCTGCAGACGACCGAAGAGATGTCCTTTCCGCTCTACCCGCGTGCTTCCGTACAGCCCTGACTCGCCTGTTTAACTCGCTGGATACTGCCCGTAGAGGGCTTTTCATTCGTCGTCTCAGTCGATTGCTCTGTTGCAGCCGAAGCTGTCTCTCCAACGCCTTCTTCATGCCCTTCAGCTCTATATGCGAAAACGGTCTTAACATGTCCATAGCGCTCTTCGTTAGACTTGCCTTCCGGCTACCGTCTAATGCTCCCGAGACATGTTCAAAATCAGTATTTGTAAAAGCGTAGTGTAGACGGGGATATTGTCTCTCAATCTCCCTCAGCTTGGCAGAGACGCTAGCTGACCAGGCGGCCAATTTGCGCAGCTTCAGCCATTGCTGCTGTAAACTGAGGACAGCCGCATTGGACGCTTGGAGCACGCGCGTGTTTCTCATGTGGCGGCGTTCCTGGAGGTTTCTCTTCCCGGGACTCCATCCACGCCAGCGCGGCATCAGCATGGTCTCGCACCAGCGCATGGCAGGCTCCCATTGGCCCATCTCGGCCAGATACCGAATCAAAAGATTCCAGTTGCTCCGAGTCAACTTGAATCCAGCTGATGTAACCTGTTGAACGACTTCAAGCATTTCCTTTCCGTTGTTCTCTTCTCTAAGCGTCTTGGCCAAGATTGTTATAGGTCTGGAGACATCGTATTCGTGGACGGGATAAATGCCTGTTGCTTGGCGGTGTCGCGCTCGAGCGAGGACTCTCTTCCAGGTCTGATTCCACATATTATGTACTTGGCTGAATTTCCTGTCTTTAAAGTAACCCAGCATGAGTGCGGAAATCACTTCCGGGGGGAAAGGCTCGCTTCCTCTATACTTGGGGAACATGCCGCTGTATAAGCTGATGGCCTCTTCGGCTGTCGTATAGTCTCGTAGCTCGACCAAAAGCTTGATAGCTCGGCCAATGCTCTTGGTTTGTTTCTTCAAGTGTCTAATATCACTCGGAAGCGTTGAGACTGCGTGGGCATCTCTACCCTTTGCACTGTAGATAAGCAGAGAGCGCAAGTGACCAACAAATTCTTTACCAAGCTGCCGAGTTCGGCTAGAAGATGGCTTCTTCTTGAAAGAAGCTTCGGCGAGCGCTACTTTGGCATTGAAATTCATTGACTGACCTGCCTTGAGCAGATGCGAAGCCAGAATCTCGACTAGTCCGAGGTCACCAATACGAACAGCGCCAGCCATGACAACGGCAAAATGTTCTGGACCAACTGGAAACAGCTTCTCCTTATAGGCAGTTCGCAAGAGGCGATAGGCAGGCTGCACTTGATCTACCCTAACAAGAGCCTGAAGGAGAAATTCATGAGTTTGATGGTCCCATGCGAGGTCAAACGACTTCATGGCTTGGAGCAGCTCGTAGCATTTGCTGAGTTTTCCTTGCATGCCGTTGAAATAAATAAGCTGGTTCCAGATGGCTGTGCTTGTTGCATTTCGTTCCGCCAGTTCCAGGCATATCCTTTCCGCCTCCATCAGTCGGTCGTTGCGACAGTACGCCATGACAAGGGCCATTGCCATCTCCTTCGATACGGGAACCCGACCTTTTTGAGATTGGTTGAAGAAACCGAGAGTGGCTTCTAGGTCACCCTTCTTGGCAGACATGGCCATTATATGAGCATACGTAAAAGAGTCGGGTCGATACATCTTGCAGATCTCGCTGAAGCAGGCCACCGCTCGATTGTAATCTTGCGCTCTCATATAGCACTTAAGCAAGGTATTCCAAATATCAAGGTCGGGTTTGACTCCATGGTGATCTGTCATGAGTCGAAGCTCTGCTTCTGCTTTGGTGACATCGCCAACCTGCGCATAAGCGTTCATCGTACTCCTAAAGGCCCTAGGTTTCTTCAGCACGCGAGGATATTTGCTCACATATCGCCCCCATAGTTGTTGAACGGCTTGGACATCGCCCACCCCAGCGTAAAACTTGAGAAACTTTTCATACCCCCATTGGTCCAAGTCTCCCCAGGCACGGTGCCAATCTTTGTAAATCTCCTCTAGTATAGCAGCTCCGGCCGGATAATGCAATTCAAACATATGCTGGAGCAAAGCGATGGGCGGATGAGCGCCTGGAAGCTTGCGATATGTTCTATATAGCTCCGATAACCAGGTGAGGTTGGATTTCAATTCAGATTTGCCATGCCAAGACTTCAGCACGCGAAGCAAATAATCCTCATATAATTGGTGATCATCAAAGATGTTCAAAATAGCAGTCGCTTGCCTCGGTTGACAGGGTTGCGCCAGTGCTAGCTCTGCCATCTTTCGCCTCAGAGCATTAAGTCCCAGCCTTGTCGTCTCATAGATGTTGATCGGGCGAACAGCTTTTGCACCGTCAGACGAGAGATAGTTCTCAAAGGAGAAGAAGAGCTTGTCGAGGCCCGGCACGTGTTCGAGTCGTTCTAAGCGAATGGCATCAGGTCGGCTGCCTGGTTCAAACTTGAGGCGAGATGCGTAGAATTCCAGCCATACACTTATAAGCATAGACCATTTTTCATTGGCAATGGTATCAGCCAGAATGTACTCAAGACCCCCGACCAGACCTTTCAGCTCCAGGCCAACTTTTAGCCTGCTGATAGCATGCTCCAGATCGCCAGATCGCATGAAAGCCAAAACACCAGCAGCCAGAAGGTCGTCATCCCAGTCAGCAATATCAATCTGGCGAAACAGCGAAATAGCTCTCCCGATCTCAACTATTCCACGCGATTTAGAGAGATATAAGACCATGGCGCGGCGGAAGTCCAATTGATGGTGTTCGTCTAGCCTACAATACAGATCCCAAACATCGTGATAACGCTCTTCGCTTTGATGCAAAAGCATATCTTCCAGGAGCGCCGCAGTCGACTGCAACCGAGATAGATGGTTTGTGTCTAAGGAAGCCGAAGGCTGCGAAGCTTCATCTAAAGCAGCAGGTTTCGAGTGGGTGCAATATTGATATGAATCTCTCGCCACAGATGATGCTCCATCGTCTCGCTGATATAC
Organism: Trichoderma evansii; assembly: GCF_050947405.1. Lineage (NCBI taxonomy): Eukaryota > Fungi > Ascomycota > Sordariomycetes > Hypocreales > Hypocreaceae > Trichoderma > Trichoderma evansii. The sequence goes on along the minus strand of NW_028145192.1, from coordinate 825,370 downwards.
TCGGCTCCCCACCGAAGAAAGAGCTTCCATTCCTGGCGGGGCAGAGGCATCAGTCGAGCCATGCTCAGCAGTAGCCGTGGAGGAGGTGAAGTGCCTCCTTCTGGCATTACCACTCGCACGACTTGAATCTTGAGGTCGCGGCAGACCCGGGTACAATCGCCGCAGGAGAGAATATGTAGCGCTCGGATATAGAAAGTCTAGCAGAAAGACTGAAGCAACCAGCCCAGTTTGTAGCGGGCGGTTGGCATTATCGGCCTGTTCCTGCTCGGTAGTCCGGCCTATCGCAGGCCAGACGCTGGATAGCTCAATGGCAGATGCTCCATGCTGCCAGAAGCCTGTATGGAGCTGGCGACAGCGTTTCGTCGAGCGGGTCGGCTTCGGAATAATACGCTGGATGTTGCATGATTCCAGACTCGCCGCCGCCGTTCTTTCGAGCATTGGTCCTAGCAGGGAGCCTCGAGTCGCAGACCTCCTGCTAGTATGCAATATAGAGTAACGAGAGGGTCAAATTGGCATGCCTCGGGCGGCAGCCAGGTCGTGGATGTTGCTTTTCGAGCAATGGAGGAGCTGGATGCGGGCCCGCGTGTGTTGTAGTGGCCAATCGTCTCTGGAATGATGGTGAGTGGGATTGTATTTCTGTCGAAGACATAGCCCGCAATGGCATCCAAATTCTTGCCTAGAGCTTCCGCAGGCCGAGGCAGAGATGCGTGGGAATGAGGCCGTTGTTAACGCAGAGCCAGCTTCATCTTCGCACTTTTAACCATGGTCTGATCAAAAAAGATACCAAAGGTCCGGGTGGGTCTCCGGAACGGGTAGTACGATATTTTTTGCGCTGCAGTGCCCGCCACAGTCAGCTGCCACCAGCTGTGCCCGGCTGCAGAGATAGCAGATAAGAGGGCCCACCTAAATTTTATGATCTGATAGCTACATTGGCGTTCCGAGTAGCACGAGTATCTGTAACCACTAGCTCTGGTAGTCGTTGCCTACTAAATTCTCGTACTAGGTACGAAGTTGGCCTAGCAAGTCTCAGGATGTTAAAATAGCCGGTATGGCATGAATTGACTATGTGGAAAAAAGCAGGTGTGAGGATCATCACCGCACAAGAAGCATTCAGGGGTAGCAAAAGATTCACAGGCGGAGAAAACAGGTGAAAAGGTAAATTTTTGAATTGAAGACTATTAATTACGAAAATCTTGCACAACGAGGCGACTCTCTGCCTCTCGCTGCCGTCAATGGATCGCTTAGAAAAGGCACATAGTAAGCTTCGCCAGCGCCAAAAATATGAAGAAATAATAATAATAAAACAGTATTCGGGACATGCCAGTCTCCGATATCCAGAAAGATCATTCTCGGATAGTATTCCCAATGCGTTACCCTCATAAACACCAATGTTAAAGAAAAAAGCATATTTTCGTATCCTCGTCGTGGTGGTCATCGTACAGATATCGTTGCTTTTCAGATTGTATGCAGCAGCATTACAATCGCTCGCCACATCCAAATTCAGTGGCAGTAGCAATTCCTTCCCATGTCAACAAGCCTTGTTGTGATCAGTCTCCTCATCGGACAGGAACACTTCGTTTCGAAGACTGGATAGATGATCGACAGGTCTATGGAGTTCTTGCTCCACACGAGGCCCGCGGCTTCGGCTTCTCATCCGCTGTTGCGACTGGAAGACATCTTGGCCGGCGGGTGAAGCGATTCTGGAAGGGCAGTGCTCGCGGCGCTTCTCCCGTAGGCGATTGTGAAGGATAAGTCGGTTTGCGGAGGACTTGACCGAGGGAGACGAGGTTCGAGAGGTCAGGCTGAAGGGAGAGATGGAGCGTCGACGAGATCGCCCTCGCAGTGTGCTCGATTCATCTGGACGCAAGTTCTTGGAGCTGGGCATGTTGCGGTCACGTGTCCGCCCCCGGAAGCCATCATGGTCGGAGGGAGGGACGACAGTCATTTTGATATCGCGGAATGAGTCGCTAGGAGGTGCCATTTGAAAGCTCAGAAAGTTGTGATGGCGAAGTTGGACCACGGAAGGTTCGGGAGAAAATAGAAGGTCTTTGGAAGAAGTAATGGAACTCGAGTCAACCAGGGGGTGCGGAGTTTCAGCTAGGCCCCAAGCGTCTGTCGTTTGCTACTCGTATTGCGCTGGGAGTACGGAGTAGTAATAATATGGAGCACTACTGGTGTATCGTACTGGTACGGAGCACCTTGTGTGGAGTGGTAAATGGGCCGCGAAGTGCAGACGCAGAGTTGAGTAGGAGGAGGAAGAAGACGAGGAGCAGCACTCGTGGGCAATATATAAGTGCGAGTATGGAGAATGGTGTGGTTCTTCTAGAAGAACCGGGGCGGTGGCATGAACAAAGGCGGAAGTACCGACAAAGATGTTTCAGACAGAAAGAAAGCTGCTGATGGATTTGGTTTAGTAAAGGAAAAGAAGCAGCGTCGAGAAGATGAAAAGAAGCCAGGGGTTGAGGGCAGTATTAGTACTAGTGGTATGGCGGTACGAGTACGCAGAAACAATTTATAGACTTCAATTTAGCTGAGGCCGCTCCATGCTCGTCGGGCCAGGGTCTTTGACAGGGGGTCCGACAGGTGCTGTGCAGCGTGCATCATCCCGGCAAAGCGTCCCCCGGGTCACCTGAGCTGCGCCGGCGAGCAGTAGCCTGGGGGTGGCACATTATAGCGGCCTTGAAGGGGCCTTGGGCGCCAATCAGACCAGCTTGGCGCCCGCCATGACTTGACGCCTCCAGCTATTAGCAGCACCTGCTGTTATTGCCGGTAGCCTTCATTACTTGAGAGCATGGCGGGTAATAGAGCAGCCATCAGTCTGGTAGCGCCGCTTGTAACTCTGAGCCAACAACGCCAAAGTTGCTTTGTGTGGTATTCGATTCAATGCTCCCAGTGGATTGAAACCTTGTTTTCTCTCAATTGGCGTTGACGCACCCAGTGTGATCGGCGTAATGTCCTTGCAGATTTGGGGTCTCGCTCAGCGGTTACAGTGCTAACTAACACAATCTCGCCGTACAGCCCAACCGCAGATCGTGACACCATTCGCAGACACAGCAGCGTCAGTCTCGGCGCCAGCAACCAACAGCGGCCGTCCGTCGACCAACGCCACCGGCCCTGTCTGCAGCCATTGACCTGTTGCCTGTAAATCTCTGTCAGCGTGACGCCGGCGTGCATACGAGCGATGCAGGGAAGATGCAGACGGCCCTGCAAACAATGCGGCAGTGGCTCGCATGCTGCCCAGCCAGAGGCCTCGCCGAGTCGTGGGGCCAACAGATTCACCAAAGGCCCTGTACAGGCTTCGTGTGAGGCACAGTGGAGAGCCTGAATTGGCTTTGCTAGAACACGATGTAGCGACGAGTTGGCTGCTCGCTCGCTCGTGATATCGATTCCGTAAGAGAGAGCTTGTCACCAACCACCATGTACAAGCGCCTATCGTTGGATTGGATACCACTACTACCGACTGCTAGCAATACCACCCAGACGACAAGTTTGTAACCATTTTTAGTTTCTAATACCGGCCGAAAAAGGTGGCGAGGCACTGTGGCCCTACTAGAGGCACATTTCCATGTCTTGGTCATCTTTTGCATCTTGACTTCGATGGCAGCACACATCAGCCAAGCAAAGCGGCGGCAGACATCCCGACTACGCGCTTCTGACTGGAAATTTTGACGCCTCCCAGTCTATCTGATCTATTAAAATAGCTACTCCTACTGTGAAAAATCGCCAAGCAATACAGGTTGACGGGAATCAGCCGCGTCTTCTCCACTTGGATCAAACCTTGAAGCCTCTTATGCTGCTTTCTCCGTGCCGAAACAGCTGAGCATAGCAGAGCTTGCTTGATAAGCTGATAAGAGAAGCAGTGACATACCTCTCCAAGTGTTTACTTTTCGGTGGCAATACTTCACCTTAAGGCGACTACATGTGATGCCCTCCCGGCACTAAACACGCCTGGATATCCGGAGGGGACGGCTTCGACTCCAATGGTGCTGAATCAACGGGAACATGGACGTTTAGAAAGCTCCGGTACACACCATCAACGGTCAGTCCCTCCCTCCAAAACTATGTAGAGGAATTCTTCCACCATGGGATCGAGATGGCCTGCGTTCCAAGACGTCAATGGACAGGGACGATCAAACCGCATCGCCAGGGATAACCATGATAGCCTATTTAGACTAACGTTAGTGCAAACCGGGGTTCAAAGAAACTGGTAACCGTGTGGCCCCTTTGATGAACGCAGGCACCCTCCGCATCCTTTAGATTGGCAGCCTGCGGTTGGATACTAAGAGCGCCACAGAACCATGGCCAAAGTATGACTGTCGCCTTGTTCACGGCAGGGCGATTGCTCAGCACAAAGAGGAAAATGACTAGCTTTGGATTTTTCGCCCCCCCAATCGCCCTGGTTTCATCATACCGGGGACAACGCGTCCGGGTGCATCTCAAATGCTTGATTCATTGTTTGAACTGGTGATCGGCTCAAAGAAGAAAAAAACGAAGGTGCCTTTGATGATGGCCGCGTAATACGGAATGGCTAGTTGGACCTGGTGACTCAATGACATGGCGGCTCGTCTAGCCATGGCGAGGGTGCCGAGGAAACAATCATAGACCATCCATGCTGCCGCGGAGACTTTCATATGTCTTTGACGGCTTCTATCCGCTTTGCGCGCCCCGTCAACGTGCTATGCTAATGACAAAGTCCCTGGAAACAGGGGACGGGGTAGGGGCCTCTAGTCTGGAAGCATGGGGTTTGCCTTCCAGAGATTCTTCGCTGCCGCCCCCTTTATTTTCGGATTCCTTTCAATATACGGTATCTGGCAAAGTTGCGAATTTCATTCCAATAAAAAGACTAGCCATTGATATCCTTGCGCGGCTGAATATGAGGGCTTATATCCATGTAGGCGCAATTGTGAATAAATAATTCATTTGTTAGATGAACTGTATGTCTTTTGCCGATTCACCAGCTGTTATCAGCTACAAGTCGTTGAAAGTAAGTAGCATTCCAAAGCACAAGGTACATGTAGAGAGTTAGAATGAAACGCTGGCTGGAGATATGGCCGTATTAGACAGATCCACTGAGCGTGGACGAATTTGGCCCAGACAGCTATTCTGCTTCTAGCCCCCAAGGAGCATGGTAGGACGGGCGTCTTTTAGGGAATTCTCGCTATAAATTTAGATGCAAGCGCATTGTACTTCTATCCATTCTCTTTTGAAAGAAGGAGTTTAACGACGCTGTAAGGTAGATTACATTAGAGCTTTTATACCGCTGCCTCAAACTTCTCATCTATCCGAAATTTATGCATTAGAGAATGCTACATTCGCTTATGCGGTTCTCGAGCGTATTCTACCAATTAAAGCGCGCGCCGCCTTTTACACATCTATAGAGAAAGCAGTAGCAAGATCCAACTGCATGTACATCGTCGCATTAGGTAAAGTAGACGTTCACTGTAGATGCATATTCATTATGGTAGAGCGAAAGTACATGTGGCTCAGGGACCAGCTCACCCCGCAGCTTTGTTTCATTGATCTCAAATCATTCTTTCGTGCCCAATCTACCAATATGGCGGAACAAATATGGCTTGAATCCCCTACTCTTGCAAATATCGTAGACTTTTTCAAAAACTATCCATTACATACCAGCTTCACGGCCTTTCTTGAACACAAGGATGCCTTCGCCTTTTTTTGGGGACTCGTTTCGTTTGCACTCACTGCCTCTACTCATGACAATCAGCTGTCCCCAGATTTTCAATGGGTGGAAGATATTAAAAAAATTGCAGCATCGGGACAAATAACGACTCCAGAACCAAGAATAATACTAAAGCATTCCGCGAGTGAAGTGTCATCGAATGCAATGAACAAGAGTCAAGCTGCTGCAACGGGAGCCACGATCCTAGTGAACAGCGCATCTGCTGAACAAAGTACAACTCCTCATGATAATTTAACACTAGAGAACACCAATTCTCCCGATTCTCTAGCTAATAACTCACTACAACATCGTACAGACGTTCCAGATGCCGCCGCAGATTCGAGAAATGGCTCATTATTAGAGGAATTCGAACAATGGAGTGGCGACCCAAGCTCCTTTTGGGATCAATCAGCAAAACCTTTGCAACTGACACAGGCAACCTATGTGGAAAGATTTCAGGCTTTCCTTGCGCAAGCGCTGAAAGAGGGATCCCAACTTCAAATCCAAGTCATTTTGACACAGCCAGCTAATATTGAAGTATTTCGGGGGTTCCGCATGCACACGCTGCACACACTAAGAGACGTGTCCCAGTTTCAAATGCAAATATATCAGTATAGATTTACTTGCGTCTTGGCCTATCAGTTTTGGATCCGCTTCTCGTCATCTACCTCTATATATGATAAAGTTCATAAATTAACGTCGCCTCGAATAAGAGAATTTCTTCGGATCGCCGGCTTGCCACCAGACAATGAAAGCGCATGTTCAGATGTTCTTTTCAGCGGCCGAAGACGCTATGAATTTTGCAGACAGCTTCAGCCAAATGGAAATGATGTTGACTATGGTCCTTTATTCCGGCCGGATATTCCAGATGCAATGTATGCTTTTCTGATCATTCATTGTGTAGACAAGAGATTGTACTAAAGTCATTTCACAGATGGGATCGCCCTACCCCTTATGCTCGAAAGAAATTCGAAAAGTATCTGGAGATTTCGAGATCGAAAAATATTTCAAGATGGTCAGAGGAATCCGGGGCCCAATCGGCAGCAAAAGCCATTCTTGACTTCCGCCATGCGCTTATATGGCCTGATTGGGTCCACTTACATGTTGATCAGCCGCACAATAATATATTATCCCAGCAAATACAGTTTCCTTCTCTTCTTTCAACGGCAAGAAAACGTCAACGTAGCATCTCACCGACCAATATTAATGCTACTTCATCTTTGATAGACCCGGAAGTCCAATTCATCCAGCATAGTAGGTCTCTACAACAAACAGAATCCGGGCTATCTTCTGCCGCTTGGCAGCATCCACTCAATGTTGAGAATGCTCAAGGCAGACAGCCAATCGAAAATCTCAATGATGACAGCAGCAACAATCCAGAGAACTTGAATATGTACATGGCCAATCTTGACAATCTAATGCAGGCAAAGGCTCAAAGGGGCAGTCTCAGCGTGAATATCAATGGCGATGAGGAAGGGTCTCTACGGAAGACGTAGATATCCTGGCTTCCAACGCGGAAATGAACAATGACCATGAGACAGGGTTTGGTGCTACGGGTAAGTTAGATTCTCTTATATCTATTGGGGATGTGAATGACAAAAGCAACGAATAGCAGCCACGATTTGCGGCTAATGTTGGTACTACAATGTACTGCAGGTGCAATAGATTGAATGTGGGCACTGAGACACTTCAGCGCAATAAAATATGCGGTAGCGTTAAGAGGCCCGTAAGAGCTTATACTTATGTAGCTACAATTGTGAATTAGTTAACTGGTTTATTAAACAAACTGCTTGCTCTTTCGCCAGTTCATCAGCTGTGGTCAGCCACAGTCGTCGACAGTAGGTAGCATTTCAAAGCATTAGGCAGAATGAGAATGAAACGCTGGCTGAAGCTATGGCCATGTTAAACATATCCACTGGGTTTGAAGAACTGGTGGGATTCGGGCTTTTGGCAAGAATATTCCGCTTATAGCTTGCTACAAAGAAGCACATGCCAACCAATCAAGCAGCGTATCCTCTGTGGCGCAATTGGCTAGCGCGTCTGACTGTTAATCAGGAGGTTGGAAGTTCGAGCCTTCCCGGAGGAGACACGCCAAGCTGCTTGTATTTTTGCAGAACCGAAGCACAGCTAACAAGTTGTGTCATTCTTTTTGTCTCTGTATCATAGCAGATGGTTAACTCAACTCTTATAAACTCTCGAATGGGCAACTCTGGCTCGAATGGGTAACTGACTCGAAGAGGTAACTCTGAGCCATGATGACTCCATAAGGCGCCTGTAGTTTTCTTTTCTTTTTCGTATTCTGTTGGGAGAACAAAAACGCCTCTTCTCAGGTCGGCGGCCAACCAAAGTGTATTTATTATGCACCACTTTACCTCTCCATCTTGCCACAAGGCAGCAACGCCCACCTGCTCTGGGCAAATAAGCCGCAGCTCACCGAAGAAAAGAGTCACCAACTTAACCAGATAAGGCACTGCTAGGCAGCCGCTGCATCATCCGCCACGCCTCTGAAAGGCTCCCACAGTTGGTACCTGAAAAAAGGCATCCGGCTCTCGGATTAGGTATTCGATATACCTGCGTATACGCCATGGTACAAACAGCCCCTCGTCCGCATCCAGCAACTCTGATCGTCAACTGGCCAGGACTTGTCTTCATCACCCCACCGTCTCGCATTGCCAGCAGTCACGCGGGGCTGTTTGTAGATTCTTTGTAACCCGCCGTAGCAGCAATAGTGTGTTTCTGCATCAAGCCGAAACCTATCCGGATGCATGCATGGCTCTGTAGGCAGACGAGGCAACCAGCCACAGTAGCCAGACGGCAGCGAAGAAAAAGTCAAGGTCATATGTGATGATGTGTTGGCTTGGGGATTCTGCACCTCTTTTTCACCTCCCTGTAGTGGTGTTCTATTGGTAGGCAGGTAGCGGTAGTTTACGTGTACACCTACATGCGTCAAATGACTCCCAGCGGCTGTGTAGCTTAGCTTTAGCTATTTACCTTACCTACCTCACCTTCCTACGTTTTACTTTTTCGCATCCTTTCGCAACTTGTTTTTTCTTCAGAGCCTCATTTTCGCATCTTGATTTCCTTGGATAATTCATTGACTTTTCGCTTGCGCCACTCTTTTCATCAATTTGACTGTTAATCTGATCCTCTTTATCGATTTCAGCTCTTTATAAGATATACATGTGTTGGTCAAGCTGAGCTTCGCCAGCATCGAGGACGAGCTGTTCGAGCTACTCCATTGCATGCTGCTTATCAGTCTATCCCGAATTCTATCAATATTTTACGCAAATTCAACCTCTCCATGGTTAGTTGTCGCATGTGAGTGTCTTCTTTCTTTAAATGGGCTGTATGCGACAAGGCACACTTCACTGCATCAATTGCTTCGTGCATGCGATCTGCGTATAAGCATTGGGTTCATCGCGTGCATAGCCTGGGTGTCGGCACTTTTTCACAGCCACAATCCTCCCTCCCGTCTATACTAGAAGATCTTTTTTCATGGGCTATCAATCACTAATAAGAGAGAAAAGAGAATAATGGACGCTTATATGTATGTCAACGAGCCATGGCCAGCTACTTCTAGAAGGGCGTCGATTGTTGTTCCCGAAATAGTGCAGGATCAAAGCAGTTCAAGTGTCTCACAAGACACCACACTTTCAAACACTCAAGAACCTATCCGTAATCAAGAAGCTGACGATAATGACGGCTCGTATCTGTCTCTATTGATACAAGAAAACGAAAGACTTGACAGCGATCTTGTGTATTCGACAAACGTCGAATGCGACACCCTCACACTCAATAAAATGTCACAGTGGGCCAAAGTCATGCAAGGCCTCACATCCGACGAAGCCGTTCTGTCGTCTCGCTTTGTCGATCTCTGCAGACTGCGCTCTATCCAGTCAGAGCTAAGCGAGGGAGACACGCTTGTCTTCATCGACTACCCGGATATCACACGTCGCCGCTCGGAGCAAACCGACTGCTATGGCATAGGTTACTCATCTCAGAAATTTCGTGTGCACTCGAAAAAGCTTCTTGCAACTGGATCTACAAAGTTCGCCGAGATGCTGAATCCGACGTATCAATTTCGCGTTCAAAGACGTAGGAAGCTTGCAAACAACCTCCCTGAGGGCATCAGATATGTCCTTGATTTGACACCACCGTCTGAAGGAGATGATCTTGTATTCCAAATGACTCAGTTGTCGCTCACGCCCGGCATCATCAAATGGTGGGCCGCCAACGACCTTCATAAAGTTACCAGCTGGCTGGTTACCGGACATGACGACGTATGTACATGCGGCCAGCGACCAATTCCAGGACGGGGTGATCCAAAAGAAGGAAAAGGAAAGGCTGTGGCCCAGCATGTATTCGAAGAGCCAATACTACTTGACAATAATAACAATAATACCGAGAATGGCAACGACAATACCAACAGTGAGAAAATCTTTCCCCCCACGTCGCATGATTTGCTTTCCAAAAAGATGCATGGGATCAATCGGCCGTATGAGACGCCCAACTACCGCAACATCCCCGACTATTGCCCCGTACGCCACCGCAATAACATTATTCGTCTTCTCATGATGATTGAGGGACACGATATCATGCTGGATTCAGCAAACCGTGTCTGGACACTTGTTGGTCTGGCAAAAATATTCGATTGCCCGTCCGTTGTGAGGGATCCAGTTACCCAATGGATTATGTACAACGAAAACACAAGATTCATCGAAGTTCTGCCGGAAGAGGCATTGCAGATAGGATTTTCTCTAGAGCTCGCACAGGTCACGCAGTGCGCTTTTCGAATCCTCGTCAATGAGTTGGCCCTCAAGGAGGCCAGTACCAGCTCCGGACGCGACCTAAGCCGGGTCACTATCTTTGGAAGAAGGCTCGGGAACTTGGATGACGAGCTGCATAACATCGTTCAGCACGCTGCCCGGGCCCTCGTCGAAAGAGTATCATTGATTCCTGATGCATTTAAGAGCGAGTATAGCCTCGACTGCTGGATGGTTGAAGAATGGGTCAACGTTCGGAAAATGGAAGCCGTTCTCATGGAAGAAACTTCTGCAAGCAGTGTGGTAGCATTGGAATCTCTCCGTGTTGTGATGACGGGAATACAGAATAGCATCAAAAACTCGTTTGAGAGCCTTACAGTAAGTGATGAGGCCTCACAAGCTTCGTTCATCTCCATGGATGAAGATCGAGCCACCTACGTATTACCCGAAGATTTTGAGTCCCTCCAGGAGATCGAACAAAGTATGAACTTGACTCAGAGGCTCCTTTGCCCCTTCATCTATCGGCAACTAAGCGACAATTGGAACCCAACTTTTCACGTGTCCCAATGGCTGTCTGAGACAACTTCAGGCTTATCTGGAACACTCATGACTCGAGCCCGGAATGCCGTTGAGCAAGCATTATATGCAAATCCATCCAAGGCAAGTTTCCCAAGTTGGTGGGTATTCCTGCACCATGTAGGAGAACCTTTTACCGTAAAGGATCCGCTGGTCGACCTGACGGCTCTCAACAGGCAGATCCACGCTGCCACCTTGCCGTATAGCAGTTCATGGGTGCGATTCGACATCGAGCCGCCCCTTAACATCACCCGCCATATGCTACTTACTCTCGATAACAACGAGATGAAATTTTTGCCCCTCTGGGCCGGCGGCTGTAATGACGACACTGGAGGAGTATTCGAGGCTGAGCTTCCTCCTGCTAGTTGGGGTCCCAATGGCCCTGGGCCTGCGTACCATACTGGAAATACAATCCCATCTACGTCGAGCGTCTCCGGCTCGTTGGTCAATGATTTCTCTACCATGAAGTTCAAGGGCAGCACCGTAGTTGGCTCATTAGATGCCCAAGACAGCATATCGACGGTATACGCCCCTGGCCACGTCATTGCCGACGATGTGTCGATTGTGTCCGAATCTTTTGACGCGGATGGGCCTGAGAATTACCAAGAAGCCAGATTTGTGATCCCGTCGGATCACCAGGACACCGGCCGAGCAGTGGACATGATGATCGAATCTCTACATTCAGATGCAGATACGGCGTCGGTTGTGACGGATAGGGCGGCCGCTGTTAGCAATAACGATAGCAGCGGCGATGAGGATGTAATGAACATTGATGATCCGGTGACGCAGGTGATTGCTCAGAGCTATGAAAGCGATGATAATGAGAGTAATGCTAGCACATTGGAAGCGTGGGAAAGCCTATGATGCTAAGAAGGGAGAGTAAGGTCTAGATTCTGGCAGATTTCTTTTCTACTTCTTTCTTGTTCCCTTTTCGATTTTGTTGTGTTGTGGGATGCTCACAATCTTTTCTCGGAAGTTGGCTACTTAGTTGGCCCTTTTTTACTTACTTTTTTTTATACGACTTGATGACTACAGGAATGATATAAGGATATAACTAGGAACATCAAGATAGTACGACAAACAATTTAGCATATACACATTGGGACAAGTACCTATAAAAAGCCTCGTAGGCATGGTTCTTTGGAAATGATTTTAATCTTATTCTATATTCAACGCTAAATATTATATCCTTTGTCTATTTTTTTCGTATTCCATTAAAAAAACTCGCAAAGAACCATCAATGAATCCGCTCATCAGCCTCAATAACAAAAATAATCATGTGCATATAACAATCAATCCGTTCTGGCAGTATTCAAGAGCCATTTTAGAACTGCTTCTTTCCTTCATTCCCCCCTTCCACGCTCTTTCAGCCCATGTTAAGCGTATTACCCGACCCCTTTCTATTATCATCCTTGAAATCATCCCAATATCTCGCCTTGTACGTCTCCATATCCACCGCCTCCATGTCATCCTCGTCAACCACTCGTTTCGGAGGCTCCGTGCCGCCACCCTCAATGATGCCGCCCCGCTTACGCTCCTCCTCGAGGTACTCGTCTATAGACATGGTAGGCAGATTGTGTCCTGGACGGAAAACCCCCTTGGCGATATCGGCGCGCGAGCCGACAATCGTAAAGGGCTGTAGAGGCTCACCCTTTGATCCAAGGATGGGACCGCCGCCGCCCAGGCGCATTCGATTAAGAGGTTGATCGAGACGGAAGGACGTGTCGTTGGGATCGTCGCCCGAAGATTTCGGCGCAGCGGTTGGTGATGGTGCGGATCGAAGCAGAGGTAGCTCCCGGTTGAGCGAGTCGAGGGCCTGGAAGGTGTTGTGGATGGCGAACTCTATGCTTGTGAGGTGCACTTCGCGCACGAGCTCCTCGTCGCCGTGTTCCAGATAGCGCGGGTTGCGCTTCAGTATCTGGAGCTTCTCCTTCAGCGCCTTTTCGGCCTTGAAGTTGGCGATTTTGCCTTCTCTCTTTGCGGCCATATCTGAGCCAGCGACGACTGCAAAGGCATCTTCGTCGTCGCGATACCGTTCGAGGAGCTTGCTATACGAACCCCTAACCAAACCATATCCATCTACCACGCTGAGGAACCTCTCGTATGCAGATCTTGATTGACCCAGGACTTGGAGACGTTCTTTCGGAGCCAAATGCGGTGTTCGCTGTACCAGCTCGGCGATGTAAAAATCCACTAGCAGATACGGCAATGATGTCGTCGCGACATCCTCAATGCCCTCGTTGGTTGAGAAGAGGGACACCGCAGATATTTGATTAATAGCTTGTGCGTATAGCTTCAGCGCAGCAGCGAGATCTTCTGCATATTTGGGAGAGGTGGCAATCGGGGCGTCGTTGACATCTTCTCGTTTTGACTCGGCAGCTTCGAAAACGGCTCTCAGGGACTGTGGCTCGTCGGACGAAGCCATGGTGAACGAAAGTTGAAGATTGAGGCGAAATTCGTATGTATGCAGCGATAATATGAAGTGTTGTGTATTTGTCTTGCTTTATTCTGGTTCCTTGAAGCTATAATGTCGTGGTTGCTTGCTACGAGACTCTGTTGGTAGTACGGAGTATGACGAAAAGAGGTGGGTTGAGAAAAAGAGCTAGAGTGGAGGGGCTGTTATTTTGCCCCTCCAAATGCTGCTTAGATATCGATAACAGATAATGAAGCATTACACCAACTCACGCAATAAAACATTAATAATAGACTTCATTATACCCAGAATCTGCCCTCGGAGGCTGATCACTGGTAGGTTGACTAACACATTTTATGTACAATAGACCAAACATAGAGCAATATTTATCGAGTTAAAGAGCCAATATAATAGCAGACCGTCATATACCACCACACTCATCCAGGACCAACCTGTCTACCACTAACATATCAAATAAACCTATGCACCAAAATAAATTTAGCCTCCAAAAAGATGTCATAAACTCTCAACGATATAAGGCAATCAGCCATTGCTTCAATCGTCATCATCCTCCACCTGGAATGGGTCGTCGCTCTCTTCGTCTTCTTCTTCCTCTTCCTCGTCCTGCTCGTCAACACTCATGGATGAATCCTCATCGTCGATGATAACCTTTCTGTTCGCAGCTGCAGCCCGTCCAGGTCTTGCCCGTGCCGCTGGTCTCGGAGCGATTGATTCATCTGCATATGCTTCTTCCATGTCATCGTCTGAATCATTCAGCGCCTTCTTCTTGGCAGCATATCTTTTTGCGGCTGGAGAAAGAGTCGAGGTTGTGGTTGCAGCCTTAAGTGCTATCTTGTGCTTGCTCACTGCTTTGCCCTCTGCCTTGTCCTTTGCCCCTGCTGGCCGGCCACGTTTCTTGGTGTCCGCTGATGCTGACGCCTTAACTGCAGGTTTGGATTTGGCAGCTTTTGATGGAGCGGCCAAGTCGTCCTCGTCCTCGTCATCGCCCGGCTCTTGGCTCGTGGCCTTCAGTGGCGATGGCTTGGCCAACATTTCGTAGTTAGTCTCATCATCGGTGTCAAAGTCAAATGCCTTGGCTGACTTTATCTTTGGCTTTGAGACTGCGCTTGTATTGCCGTGGCTCGAGTCAGGCCGGCTCATTGCGTGCAGACTAACTCGCGCACTGGATTCTCCAGTCGGCTTGCTACCAATGCCTTTGACCAGCGCTCCGACGTCGCCAAGCATCTTATCGTCGTCCTCCTCACTATCTGAGGACGCATCGAATAAAGTTCTGGCTTTGGAGGCTGCTGCTCGTTTGTTGCGGACGGGGACGGGGACCACCTCTGGCTCTTCAGACAGTGAAATCGATCGCGGTAGTGAGATTGATCGCGACTCCGAAGCTGATCGCGACTGCGATGGTTTGGCTGCAGCTGGTTTAGCTGCAGCCGGTTTGGCCGCAGCCGGTTTGGTCCCAACAGGCTTGGCTGCAGCCGGCTTGGTTGCAGCCGGCTTGGCTGCTGGTTTGCTTCGGCTAAGGGCAGCAAAGTCATCATCAGAGAAGTTATCAGAAAGTTCAATTGCCTCCGGCTCTTCCTCTTTCTTGACCTTGGGTTTAGCACTGAACATATCAGCAAACCTTTGTGCCGTCTTGGTCTCTACCTTGGGCGCTGCCTTCTTTCGACCCTTCTTTTCTGGCTCATACTCGTCATCATCCTTGGCCTTCCTACCGCGGCCACCACCACCAGCTCCTATCTTCTTGGATACTCGGCGGCCCATACGGCGGATATTGGTCTGGATTTCTGCGTTGAGAGCCAGATGCTTCTCCCACTCAGCCTCAAAAGCAGCTAGATCTTCACACCACAGATCTTTATCGCTCTTGGCATCGAGTTCATCATATTCAGCCTTCTTCTTCCGGATTGCTTCCTTCAGCTTCTCAAGACGTTCTGCAGTCAACGACCAAATTGGCATCTTAAGAAAAAAAAAAAAAAATACTCAGTTAGAGATTACTCTTGCTGCACGATAGTTATTTGGATTGACGGAAGATCAAACTTACCGAAAGAAGATAGTCGTAATCACGAGCGCTCTCCTCACCCTCGTCTTCCTCATCTTCTTCCTCCTCCGTCGATTTCTTCGTATTGTTGTTCTTGACAGGAGGGAATGCCTCGTATTTGCTGTCACGTAGCTCTTTTACAAGAACCGTCTTCTTTTTCTTGCCAACGATCAAATCGCCGTCAATAATCTCTTGGATAAAGCGTGCCTGGTTCTTCAGTTTCCGGTGATCGGCATCATAGACGCCAAGCCAGTGGTCCTATATGTAGGTATTAGTCAACGGTGAGTCAGTTATGAAGTTAATGATCTCATACCTTTCGCTTCTGATACATTTCGAGTCGATAAAGATAATATTCTTCCAAAATATCTTCCACCTTCTCGTACTTGCGAATCTGGCCACGAGTATTGAAAGCGACCAAGTTTGAAGTTGCAACTTGTTTAGTGAGCTTGAATCGCTCAAGCAGACCTTCTTCCAAAACTTTGCCCATGTGCTTCTCATCCACTTGAATCTCAAAGTGGACTGTCTTGTGGTCGTTGAATTCTTTGTAGTCCTTGATCCAGGTAGGGCCATCTACGCCGCTGATAATCTTTTCAAGGCGAGCCTTGAAATCATCAGTCCATACGCGGATTGGAAGCTCAGTGATGACCACTTCGTTCGGGTTTTGCTCGTTCTGGTAGGCAATACCGTTGAACTTGTATCGATCAGGGCCAGCAGCCTCTGGCGTACCCTTCCAGCCCCTGAACCAGGGAGTCATTGTCTCAAACGGCTTCTCTTCACCGTCATCTTCCTCAAGACGGCCCATTCGTCGTTTCAAATTCTTTACAATTTCCAGTGGGTGATAGTTGGGGATGGAAGTGCTCCAACCTGTGCCAATACCATCGGCACCATTGACAAGTACCATGGGCAGGACTGGAGCATATATTTCTGGCTCAATCTGTTTTCCATCTTCGAATTGGTGGTTCAGACTTGGCTCATCAAGAGAGGAGAAAATTGACCGAGCAAACGGAGACAGTCGTGTAAATGTATAACGAGGACTAGCAGAATCTGAGCCACCAGCAAGTCGAGAACCAAAGTTACCACTGGGTTCGAGGACGTTGATATTGTTCGAACCCACAAAGTCCTGAGCCAATCCAATAATGGTCTGCTGCAGTGAGACTTCACCGTGGTGGTAGGCAGTAAGTCCAGAGACGTAACCAGCCAGCTCCACAACCTTCTCATCTTTGACCACATTTCTCTTGAAGCAGGCGTATAGCACTTTTCGTTGACCGGGCTTCAATCCATCAATCATTGACGGGATGGATCTTATGTTATCCGCCATACTGAACAGAATGAGCTCCTTGTTCACAAAGTCGGTATAGGTGATAAGCTTCGAAGAATGGTCCAAGTATGTACCGGGGACAAAGCCGCCCAGCCACTCCTTTCTAGCATCAGCCTTTTTCTTGGAAAAGGCCAGGTCAAACAAATCCGCTTCCTCTGGCTTCATGACACTGAACTCCTTCAAGTGCTCATCCAAGTTTGTGAAGTACACTTGGGCATCTTCATTGCTGCTACTACCCAGACCCTTCAAGTACTTGTAATGCCATCTTGTGACTTCGCTACCGCGTTCTTGTTTCCATTCCTCATACTGCGGCTGCGTAAAAAATGACTTCAATCTTTGGGGCTTCTTGGGGTTGGGACCTTGCCAGACTTTGACAATAGGCGTGATGAATTCTCGGAAGAAGTCTGGAATCTGGAGCAGTGAGGGGAATTGCACTTGGAGGAAATTGATGAGAAGACCCTTGATGTGACTGCCGTCGTGATCCTGATCAGCCATGATCATGAGATGACCGTAACGCAAGCTCTTCGTATCAGTGTACGTCTGCTTGTGCTTGAGACCCAGGAACTGCTTGATGTTCTGAATCTCCTGATTTTTGGTGATTTGGTCAATAGAAGCATCTCGTACATTCAGCAATTTACCACGGAGTGGAAAAACGCCGATACGATCAGGGTCAAGAATGGCTCGTCCAGAAACGGCCAGACCTTTGGCAGAGTCACCTTCGGTCAAGATCAGCGTGCACTCATGGCCACGCTTGGTTCCTGCCAAGTTGGCTTCTACAAGCTTAGCATTGCTCACTCGAGAGCGCTTATTTCCATCGCTCTTGGCCATCATCTTGTCTGCCTTCTTTTCGGCAAAGGCCATGATGTTTTGAATTGCGTCGGACTTGGCAACCTTCTTCAAGAAATCCTCTCCCAAAGCACACTTGCTGCCGAATTGCGAAGTCTTGGTAGTCATTTGCTCCTTGGTCTGCGAAGTGAATGCAGGGTTATCAACCAAACAGTTGACAAAGATGAAGATATGGTTTCGGAGATGCGCCTGCTTCAAGCCGTGGCCCTTTCTCAGCTTTGTCACGGTCTTGAGGAGGTATGCTGTGATTTGGTCGGCAATATAGTTGACATGAGTACCTCCTGACGTTGTTGCAATCGAGTTGACGAATGAAACCTGCTGGAATGTGCCATCTGATACAGTGAAGCCAACTTCCCATCGGGGATGGCCCTTATCTTTGTCGATTTCAACGGTGCAAGTCGGATTACCGCCTTCTTCCTGACTCCTCTCACCAGCAATAGACTTTGCGTAGAGGTCGCAGTATGATTTGAAGTTGTTGATCTTGATAAGTTCGCCGTTGAGCTGAACTTTGACCCCTCGCATTGTGCCGGCCATGTCATGGACTCTTCGGTAGAGCAGCGCCTCAAGGTCGTCTGTAATGCCTTCTTCCATTCCAAACCTAGCGTAGTCAGGCTTGAATGTGACCCGAACGAAATCAGAGGCTTTGTTGGAAGTAATCTTTGCCTTTTGCATGGTCTGCATATTGTCTGTCCACGTCTGCTTATATCGTTTCCCGTGCTCGCTGTCCTGGCATTCCAATGTGAATTCTGTGCTGAAAACGTTACACAGCTTTGCACCGTAACCGTTTCGTCCACCAACAGTCTTCTTCTCATTATCATCGAAGTTGGAACCAGCCAACAGATGGCCAAAGATCAGCTCAGGAATATAACACTTTTCCTTCTCATGCATGACAATGGGAATACCCTTGCCGTTATTCTCAACGCTAATCTCGCCAGTAGTTCGATCAATGTTGACTTTCATCATGCTCATGGAGCTGTCACGCTGTTTGTTGTCGGCAGCGTTGACCAGAATTTCGTCGAAGATCTTGTAGAAACCGGGGACGTAGGTGATGTTGCGGTATTCCATCTGCTTTGATTCTTTGTTATAGACCCAAATCTGCTGGTCTGTCTTTTCCACTGAGCCAATATATGTATCGGGACGTTTGATGATGTGTTCGAGCTGGGTCAGCTTTTGGTAGGTCTCCGTCGCCGTCTTCTTCTTGGTAGCAGGCTTAGCGTCGTCGTCAATGGCCATGCTATCATTTTCAACCTCCACCAGAGGCTTGGTGCCCGATTTCTTGGGCGGTGGTGCCGTCTTCTGCTTCTTAGCAGTAGGCGGAGTGTTTGAAAAGCCGGACGAAGCTTCTACCTCTTCGTCGTCCTCATCGCTCTCAAGGTCAATGATCGGCCGTTTCTTCGGCGCCGCTTTGGTTTTTAGGGTTGTCTGCACCATCTTCTTGACGGCCGGCTTTGCGGCAGCCTTGGCTTTCTACAGTGGATATGTTAGTCGCCGCAGGGTGAACACAGAAAGTAGAGGTGATGGAAATGTGTAAAGGTCGAGTCGCATGGGGCATTTGATCGGCGCAAAGGATACGGGCGTAGTCTGATTGTCGCAATCAAAATATAGAGGTGAGAGCCAAGTGAATTGCTGCCTAGAGCTAGATGTGCCGGGAATGGAATCCCATTGGACGGGGGAATACAAAGCCGCTTCACAGAAAGGCAGCGCATCGCAGGTGCACGACCGCTTCGGTAGAGGAACCATGTGATGTGGTCAAGAGTAACTTACGGGCTCGGGGACATATCCGTCGGATTCATCTTCAACTTGGAAGACAGAGTCGTCGTCGGAATCCATCGTATCGGTCTCTCTTGGGCGAGAGTTGTTTGTCTTGTGGTAGATGGTAGATGATATCGGGCGCTCGAAAAAGGCGGTTGTTGAAGTACTGGGCAGGGGTGCTCCAAATAGGCCTGAGACAAGCAGCGAGGGATGGACTGGCCAAATGGCTCGGAGCGCTCGAGGGCGATGCTGCAAAGGGGAGATGAAAGGAGCGACGGTGGCCCGAGTTGAAAGGAAAATTGGCCGTTGTCACATCGGCTGGCCAAAGGAAGCAAAAAGAGAGAGAGAAGCTGGTTGAGGCGGTGATATTTTCTGCTGTTGTTGAGGCCCCCGCGTAAACAAATAGCGATCCTTTGTTTGACGCGACCTTGCTATGGCTGTCGCAAAAATCCCAGTCCGGACTAGCGCCTCAGCGATAGTGGGACGCGTTATTCGTGCCTGAGGCAGAAGTGAGGCAGCTGGCCAATCAAGGTACCGGGCGGTGAGCCGCGAGTGAGATGCCGGGGAGGTACCGCTAGGCGGTCCAGAGGCGAGCGGGTACCTGACCGGTAACCATCCGAAGTACCGGTACCGATGATCGATCCAAGGTTCTACAGATGCTCTGCATTGTTTCTACAAATTTATTCCTGGCAGTTCCTAAGTTTTTGATCCACGGAATAATGCGTAGCAAATATCTCAGATTATTCTGAAGTCTATCAGGAATTAGCTGAAACATCCTTGATTAATTGGCTCTTGTTCGTTCTTTCACTTTCTACCAGGTCATAAGCATGAGCGAGCTTGACCTCTTATACAGCCCAGCTATGAAATCGGGTTAAACAGGACATGCAGTCATATATGGAACGCTCAACTTGATATTATAGTTAAATTCATAATTTACTGATCAAAGCCCAAATTCCAGCATCATAAATATACCAAAGGTTTCCGTCGATGCTTTCAGAATTTCGTGGAAGTATACTCCCCTTACCCTAGATATCGCTGGCTGACTTTAGCAAACAGGAATATCCGTCTTCATTTAGCAATGCTACTCCTCAAAGTGAATCAATTACAGTCATTGCTTTCTTCTACTACTAGCAATATGACCTAAAAATAACAAAATCACCCTTTTGTCTGTTGATTGAACTTTGCTAGACAGAAAGGCTTAATTTCCGACAACCTCTTGGAGTGGACTCACCTTTCGGTAGCCTGCATAACCCCAAGCCGCCGCTGCGAATGATTCTTATTCTCCGAATGCGGAATCTATTTTGTGATAACATGCAAAATTGGAACTGGGGCCTCACGGTCCAACGGAGGCGGTCCAATGAGGAGCACGGAGCGTTTACATTATCAAAGATGCAAACACCCGCCATTGCTTCATTTCATTGCAGACAAATGTTGCCTTCGATATCCCGTGTGTGACCTGAATACTGTGCCATAATCTGAAACTTTCCACCGGAAGCCATTCTGAAGGAATAGAAGCGCTCTTTGTGCCATGTTGGTTGCATTCTCCTGTGAGCATTCTCCATTTGCCCCCTTTCCATATTTGCTAGATGCTAAATGTATGCATTTCCGCTAACTCTCTTTTCAAAGTAAGGAGAAGAAAGACGAATAGGAGTATGCGGAAGAAGAGGAAATTCGTCTGCAGAATAGCCTCCTACTGTCTAAGCATGGGGGTCTGGTATGATTACAAAGGTGTCGCCCCCGGCACTCTCGCTCGTTTGTCACACATCATCTTTACTTCGCTGGTCCCTTGTCTTTTCCGAGGCATGGCACTCCCGCCAGGCTTTCCGTCTCCCACGTTCCATTTCGTGATGACATATGGGCAAATATTAAGTACAAGCAACTGCCGGTAGCTTGCGAATGCCGAGCTATCGGGCCGTGACAATTAATCTGCTCAGTGACATAATAACTGGCGTTGACAGGCGTGATTGGTATACTAGGTTTGACTCGATACTAATTGAGTATGCTGCTTCCGACCAAGAGTTGCGCCGAAGGTATCCATGAACTTTCTGCTAATCTGCTCGATGCCTAGACTTCGTGTAACGAACACACCCAGCAGCTCGATGATCTGACGCGAGGCACACTTGGAAGAAGATTTTTTTTTTTAAAGAACGTGAACATATATGTTTACTTCTCAGAAGAGCAATTGAGTCGATATATTTCCTCTTCTCTTTGCTCTAGCTCTTTGCTGCCATAACTCCAAAGGTGATTGAACTTGTGCAGCATCGGAGAATTTCCCCGAGTCTGTACGCATATGCTCTAACGTCTATACTAAATTGGTGGCATGGAACATATTCTTTTTGTGTTTGTTGAACTGGGCCCGTTATGGAATAAGAGAAGTATATTGATTCGTTATGGCTGAATTAGACTACTGAACCTGTACGCCTGCCAATGCGTGATCAAAGCCCACCTGGAGTAAAAAACTCTACTCTCATCACAAACAGCTTACAGGATGAAAGAATAAGGTTATGGATAAGAGTTCCTGGCACGAATACACATCCGACATCAACAGTCAGAGCCATATGATACCGCGTTCTCAACACGTGGCTATGTCGAAGGTATCCTGTCATACTTTGGAATAAATGTCGACGGATACATGGAACACAACCCCCAAACCTCTTGTTCTTCCCGTACTTCATAAAGGTCGCAGCTGACTGGAAGGATATTTGACCAAAAAATGCCGTCAATGCAACCACCCGTAGCGATAGCCGTTTCTGTCAACGGATAAGAAATGACGTTCAAACAGATGGCTGCCCTGTTCTGCGCCTGGCACCCGGTATTTGCGTTCGTCGAACCCATTTGCTCTACTAAGCGATTTTCCGGAATGCTTCATCTAGAGTAACGTTGTCTTCCATTCAAAATCGACGGATGTCTGCAGGAGTAGTAGTATCATGAAAATAAGATAAGCAACTAGTGGGTAATGTCCTCGAGAGCATGTTTTGATCAACGCATATTCGAGTTTCACTACTGGCTGGATTTTGGTGTAGGGAGACGTTAGATTTTCTCGCTACTTCCAAGGTCAGAAGTACATGACGCGTATCCATTCATCTGCGGAGATTATAGATGAGACCCATATGATCTGAGCTAGGACCCACGAGACCAATTTGGCTTTCCCGTCCATGATGCTAGTATAGCTGCTCATCCGCAGCAAACGGGTGCGCGATACTTGTTGTATTGGATCATAATCTGAAGCAACTGGGCCTATTCTAATCGGCATACAACGCTGGAGAACGACCAGACTCATTTTTTTCTCTACACTGCAATGTGATAACTGGAGGAGAAGATATATTCTTAGACTTTCCTACGAATATCAGCACCCTGAGCTTTATTGCGGAGTTCTTCGGATATTCTAACCGCTGTGGAGACTCGCAAACGCAGCAGCAAGAGGCCTATGCATACTGGAGGTTTGAATTAAGTACTATAACCCGGAAATCTAATTCCAGAAGCTTTGGACGCAAACCTCATCGAAGACGCACATGATCAGCGGCCGTACCGTTGATATTTCAGTGCATAGATCCCTGCGGCCGTTCTGTGCCCCGGATCTGTGACGCCCTATTCAAGAAACAAGCAGCCCAAGATCCCCTGTCCGGGCAGACGATACTTTGGAAAAAATTATCTTCTCGTTTTGTTTGCCTAGCCAGGGAGACTAGGATGTAAGAAATCCTGGTGTTGCGTTTGGTCGCTCTTCGTCCGTTGGTGAATTCTCGTGGGAACTATATGAAAGACTTGCATCCTCTTTTCCAATCGCAAAGCCAAGACTACGTTTGCTTTCTTCTCCGCCTTTATCTTATGTGCGTAGCTCACATAATACATGATACATGATAAGGTTCTTGCTGCTTGCCGATTAGATTTTATGATGCCTACAGATACCGGGAAGAGAATGCTCTCTCTGCAAGCTCTCTTGAACCCCGCCTCACCTGGCCATTCTGCTACCAGCTTTCGGCAGTCAGACTCATTATTAGCGACCTCTTCTACAATACAACCAATAGAAGTATTACAAACGACCATAGATGTATCGCCCTCCCCGAAGGCCAAGTCATCGGCAGGTGTCGCCAACATGACCAGGTCAAAACCTCTGGGGCCGATCAACTTTGCACCTTTCGAGGAAATAGACCAAGCATCATATCGAGAGATATGCCGATTTCGCGTTAGCCCTTTTGGAAAGATACGACAGAGCTGCCAACATATTCCATATAACAGTTCAAAGAAGGACTTTTTCGAAAAGACTGGAAGAGAAAGCATTGAAGGTAAGGGGACGCTCCAAGGAGATGGAAGCCCAGCTATACTTGGAATGAGACTGAACTAAACCTGACTATAGTTTTCAAATACGAATTTCGTTTGCCAGGCACGGAGAAGATCTATACCGTCATGTGGGACTATAACGTCGGCCTTGTTCACATGACTCCATTCTTCAAATGTTTGGAGTATACAAAGGCAAGGCCCCTAAATGGGCTATTCGTCTGCCGTTCGAGCTATTTTTCAGACTCTTTACTAATTATAAGCAGACCACACCGGCACAGATGCTGAGTCAAAATCCAGGCCTGAGAGAAATATCGCCTAGTATCACTGGTGGCGCCGTATCAGCTCAAGGTAAGTCTAAATCAATCGATATTGCGATTGGTCGCTCACGAGCTGTTTTCTCTACAGGATATTGGATGCCTTATCTTTGTGCAAGAGCGGTATGTGCGACTTTCTGTCATAAAATCGCAGGCGCTCTGATTCCGCTCTTTGGCCCTTCGTTTCTCTCCGAATGCGCTCCAGCTCCCCTTAACTCTACTCAGTGCAAAATCATGGTGATAAGTCAGCAAATCATACTCAAAGCAACTGAAGAGGTCGATAATTACCGTCGGGGGCAGAATAGCGGGCTTATACAGGCTGTTGGTGAAGCAAGCAGCTCTCATCGGGTCGAAAGCTATACACTGCGTCGCAAACAGGAGAGCCAGACTACACTTGTGCCCATATTACCGTCGTACTCACATTCTTCTTGGACTCCAATCAATAGAACTGGTATCAATAACTGCTTTATGGAAGCTCCAGCACCAAAGACATCAAAACGGCGTAAACGAGCCGTCGACGAATCAAACACGATGCATTCACCCAATGAAGGAGAGGGATCGCATCAAGAGCTAGAGCACTTGGGAGTAGCTGAAGTGTTACTGAGCTTGGCCACAGATGTTCGGGACGACGAAGAAGATTTTCACGAGCGACAGCGCAAAAGGAAGCGACCAAAGGCTCTTTCACTTTAACTTTAACAACTGGGCTACACGATGAGGAGGAGACGGAGAGTTGGTGTCTCTGGCATTGAAGATTTTTTCCCCTTTTCTCTCTTTTTAATCTTGAAGCTGTTTGTCTGCGTAACAATCGCTAATTGCTTTTTGAGATACCCCATTGGGCTGGCACGTGCATTTTGGACCATCGTTTGGAGAGCTGTTTGATGCCTCTGTTAACTTTTGTTTTGCATATTTGGAATTCTGGATTTCATCAATATTGGGAATATTGTTTTGTCTGTTGAAATTTTGAGTTTATTGAGACTGGGTAATTCTGTGTATTTGTTGGAATCTTGGGTTTCTCTAAGATAGCAAGTTATGCCGTGTATTGTATTTTTGGGTTCGTTAACTGGGATTTTGCTCGGATTATTGGAATTTTGGCTTCTTTGAGATTGGTCAATCGTGTAGTAGTCATCTAGATGCTTTCTTTTGTTTTTTTAATAGGCCAGATTGAGGTCTTCACCTCTTCTACATGCCATCTAATTTATCTCATTCCTTTCCCTTTACCTTAAATACAGATATTGCTTTTCCTTCCAAATCGTGTCTATTTCGTAACTTTTCACTTCCTCTCTCCCTTCTCCGCCGCCCTCTTCTCCTTAAACTCCTTCACCCATCCGTCCGCCTTCGAAGTCGGCACCACAAATATCCTCATCACCTCATCAACAACCTCCACTTTGCCTCCAGCCAACACCTTCAGCAGAGGCACCCTCTTGCCCATCTTGATCAAACCGCCCTCCTTTGTCTCCACGTAACACGTCACTCCGGCCAATGTATACGCTCCCTCCTTATCCCACGGTAGGGGGAGAATATATCCTAGATGATCCTCCAGCGTATGTGTCTCCTGAAAGGCCTTGATGAAATCAGACTCCAAATGGAGCGGATAGAGCAGAACCGTCGGAAACGCCAGCTCAGACGAAGGATCGTCCTCGTCCGGCAAGAGGGTGATCTTTGCATCTTCCATCTCAGGCGGCTGCTCTGTCTTTCGTGTCTTGATGCCCCTCGCCGCAAGGGCCGTCTTTAGGAGCAGTGTCCTTCGCTGCTTTTTTGCCTCCCTCTCCGCTGCCTTGCGCTTCAGCTCGTCCAGCGTCTTCGCACGCTTAATGATGCCGTCGGCAACGGTCCTCAGGGGTTTGTTCTCCGGATCTATCGCCAATCCTCTGGCACACACGTCGTCGGCCTCCTCTATGCGATCCACCGCTAGCAAAGCCTTTCCACTGCGATAATACGCCTTGACGTTCCGCGGGTTGAGTCGTATCGCCGCCGCACAGTCCGTCCAGCAGCTGCGGTAGTTTTGCATCTCCAGATGGCACGCCGCGCGGTTCACGTACATGGCCTCCAGCACCTCCTTCTGCTGCTTGATTTCCTCCTCAGAGTCCGGCTCTCCAGTCTCGGGGTTCTTGGTGATCTCCCCCTTTGCCCTTTTGCGCTCCTCAACGAATAGAATATTGATACCTTTTCCGTAAAACTGCTCTGCGTCCCTATAACCTCTTGCTTTGAAGCACTCATTTCCACGCTCCTTGAAATCCGTCGCATTCTCCAGCGGGGTGCCCTCATATGCCAGTGCTTGCAGCGCAGCGATATCGTCATTATCCTCCATCTCCGTCATGAACAATGGCGACTTATTCAGATCTGCAAGGATCTCATCCACAGATTTGTTCTTGGCGATGGCCAGCGCCGGCGGAAGGGATGGTGTTGTCGCATCAGATGGATTTTGCTGAGCAAGGTTCATGGCCTGCTCAACCTGGTCTGCGAGCTGGTCTAGACTCATCGCTTTGGAGGCGGTGGCGCACGGATATGCGCCGCTCTTAGACTTTAGTTGAATATACTGGGTGCGTAATGAAGAAAGTGGAAGATGAATATATTTGTCTGTTATTTTTTGAGCTGTTGTTGTAAGAGGTACACAGCACGAAGAGCTTTATTTAGAGTGGGGCAATCTTGAATATGACGGACAAAATTTTGTCTGAGATCTTAGACGCTTGATCTTCCTAGTAGCCAATACTAGCGGCCTATCGTTTGGCCTCTACTAACGAATGAAGGTCTTGAGATGTGCGCGGGCAACAGACCAGAAAATCTTCAATTTTTGCCAATACAAACATGTGTGAAGATATTTTCGGACAAGATTTCACATTTCATTTGCTTCTCTTTCCGCCATCAATTTTCTGTCAGTAATTTCCGCTCCCATTGGTCTAAGCGGCGTCTGTACTACAAAGGAGCCGAAACCACTTCAATGAGCAAACAGTTTTACTTATGCAATCAGCACTTTTATTGCTATCTTTTTCTAATCTCTAAAACTATCTAGTCCCCTTCATTTTTTGAGGACAGAAGAGAGAAATAAATATGGTATAAAAATACACTTTTTCCGTACCCCCAAAACGCCAACAAATGCAACTATTTTCAAATGCAGATACAAATATGGATATGTGCGCTTTCTTGGATATCATCTGTATGTTCTCCCAATGCGTCGCACTTAAATCCACGTTCAGCCAATATCAACACGCGCCATTGGGTATATAGCCGCCTGTGCCTCGTCCCCTTAAAAAAGCGCCGTTTGATTCGTGCGTAAAACCTGTTAATCAAAATCAACTAATTCACCACTGCAACTTGCAGATGGCGATTCATCAGGAATGCAACGGCTCCTACCAGGAGGATGCCGTTGGTAGAGACTTTTTGTCTGCTCTTCTTTCTTTTCATTTTGCATAGAAATCATTTTATGATTGTCATTCACTCCACGTCCTCGACTGAAACTTCAGCGGGCGTGGCGGGGAGATTTTGTTGCTCAGCGTCCTCCTTGGATCGTGGGCAATCACGATCGCGGGGAACGGTGAAGCAGTGAATAGCGCCAGCAATGGCGACCAGAGAACTGGCGTACCATGCCAGAGCAGTGCAGTCGATCTGGCTGCCCAACGTGTAGAGATAGCCTGCGACTGGTGGCGCAATCATACGGCAAGCAGCGCCAGCGCTGGCGGCTAAGCCGTTGACTTTGCCCAAGGCACTCGCAGAAGGGGTAGCTCCTTTGATCAGGATAAGGAGGAGAGGATAGAGTGTAATGGAGAGGATGTTGCGTACAGCAAGGCATAGGTAGATGGTAGGGAAGAGTAAGGATTCAGGGACAAAAAGCAGCATTGGGACAATGGCATAAATGATGGGGTGCAGAACCGTGACAATGAGGAAAAGTCGGAATACACCAAACTTTTCGGCTGCCAAGGGGAAGATGATGGCTTGGACAAATAGAGCGATGACTCCATTGACGGCCATAATCATACCCACATCACGAAGGGAAAGGCCCAAGCCGCCAGGAGAGTAGAAGGGTGAAGAAGCACCAAGTTTGGAGAGAGTATTTACCGAAACACGCTCATCTTCAAAGAAGATCGGCATGAGGTGATCGTAGGTCATTGAGTGGTAGGTGAAGATGCACAGAGACAGGATGAAGCCGACGATGCGCTTATTCCAAATAGTGGCAGGCTTCGTCTTTTCCGTAGACATCTCGTTCGAGTTACGCTCTGGACACTCCTCGCTGCTGCTGCTGCTGTCTCGAATAGTTCCATAGGTCTCCGCACGAAGGTCCACCGCTGGTCGCTTGATGGCGTCTGAAGTCTCGAGCAGCGGGGTCTCTTCTGAAACGTAGGTATCTGCGGGAAGTAGAATTCGAGGTTGCATATCAGGGTGAGTTTCCTCCAGGAGGAAGAATCCCATGACGATACTGATGAACAAGAGAGCAGCACAGACGAGGTTGGGTAGGAGGTAAGGGTATCGCTCGAATAAAGAACCTTTGGGGAAAGCATTGGGCCAGGACTCGTGAGGGTCAGCAAAGGTTCCACCAATGCAAGGGCCCATGATGGTTCCAATGCTCCACACAAAAGGCATAACGGAGAAAGCGCGCGCTGGGAACAGGCGTTAGCATGTATTGTTCAATAACGTCAAATCAAAAGAGGTACTTGGAGCAGAATACTTACGCTCATGCTCAGGTTTTGTGACAAGTTCACCGACCATGGTCTGGATGACGCCAATGTTGCCATTGAGGAGACCTCCTATTGCGCGCCCAGCCAAGGCGATCCACATGTTGGAGGCAAATCCCACCATGATCATGCTGAACATGGTTCCCACGCAGCCGAGGATGAGTACGGGTTTGCGACCGATGCGATCAGACAAGCCGCCCCAGTACATGCCCATCAGGGCCTCGGCGAGGGAGAAGGATGATATGAGGAGGCCCGAGTAGAAAGCGGCATCTTGCTCGTTTCCAATCTCGAATCTCTTGACAAGAGCCCAGGCATAAGGAAAGATGGAAGTGAGAGCGATTGGCTCGGCAAGGCGAACAATAGCTGCGCAAAATTAGCTTCGACTTTTCTATCTCTTCTATAGATGCTGGTATGGACTTACCGAGGAGGAAGAGTTGAAGGGTTGGGAAATCGTCTGGGTTGCGAAGACGCGCCTGCTTTGTTAGGTTCATGTCTTCTCTGTTTGGTATGAGCTTACGACAACAGACACAGGCACAGATGTAAAGAAGTGCGTGTGTTGGTGTGCGTATAGAGAGACTCGAGTTTCTCTCTTTAGAGGTGGTTGGTTGTGCGAGTCGTGAAGGTGGATGAGTTGAGAGGGGAGTTGAGAGAAGAGGCGAAGGAAAGATATAAGTAGCAGCGGTGGGTGAAGCTTATGCTGATCGTTCAAAGTATGATGTTGCTAAGCCCCGCACACAAGAGTGGCAAGAACGAAGCAACAAGACTCTTAAAGAAGGATGACTTGTCTGATGGAAGATCTTGTTGAAAAAGATTTCGCAGAAGGCGAGAGAAAGTTGGTGGGAGCAGGCCTATTTCAAGGAGTGGCGTCTGCGAAGGTGGGAGGTCACAGTGAGATACAGTGCCCAAGACAGTGGCAGCTGGTGGATCCGAATGCATCGATAAGAGAGACATGCATGTAAAACGTGTGAAGCGCTGGTGCTGCGTGTGGCATGTGGGGGTTGAGACAAGGACTGCATGCAGGACCGCGGCAGTATGCAGCAAGCGAGGCCGCACGAGCCACACGCTAGGCACCTCGAGTATTTTAGCCTCTGGCAGCAGCCGCAAGCGTCGCACCCCGGGGGTTTTGCTATTGTCAGATTCTGTGGACGCGATATGTCTCGCGCTGGTTCAACTACAGTAACTGTCTTGCATTGTTTTGTTTGCAACAGCTGCATTCAATGGCAAAATCTAGTACTAGCAACATCAAAGAAGTCGGGCAACCACGAATCTGCCGCGTCACAATCCATTGTTTCCGGGAACTCCCCACATCCGGGGAAGACGAAAGACGCTCGTCCGCACGCTCCGCGATGTTGATGCCAATAGCCGGTCTCTGCTCCGTCTCCTAATCCCCGAACCGCGAATCAGTGCCGACTGGCAACACCCAAACGAGGAGAGAGAAAAAAAAAAACTATTCAACGAGGGGGCAGAGTTAGGGAAGAGCCGATCAACTAAGACTAGCAACTCTAGCTCACCTTGTGCTCTGTCCTCCTGTGATGGGGGCTTGTTAGTCTCGTGTTGCGCTCGGATCCAGACATCACATGCCCTGTTATTGGCTTATCGCTGCCTGGCAGTTTTTAACCTCTTTTACCGCTCCGAACTAGGAGTTTGATGTGGAGTGCAGGTTCGTTGCGCTACTACACAGTATATGCTTCTATCGCAAACGCGCGGCCAATTGGGCTTGGCAATTGGCCAGTAGAATTTTCCCTGCGTCGCGGCGCTCCACCCAAGACGGCAAAGTCTAGACAACCTTTGCATTGCGAGATTGGCAGTGCGACGCCGACGAGCCGACGCCTTCACCGGAGATCTCGAGCGTTGTGAGTATCCATTACTTCATGGCTTCATATGCGTGCGTGATTATGCTGGCAATGCTGCTGCTTCGCCCATTGAGATAGAAAGAATCTTCTATTCACCTCCACTGCGGCGATTTTTTCGCCATGATGACTTTGCGATGAGAAACAAATGATCGCATGACAATGCGATGACGAAAGGCACTATGACTAGATTTCTGACGTGGTGACGGGAATAATCGTCAGAGATAAGTCAAGCCATGCTATTCGCAATCGCATACTCGTACGAATGAGCCGCGCACCCAAAATGATACTCTGCCTTGTTCGCATCTTCATGCGGCTCGCGCTAAAAGGGCTAGGAGAGAGCAATGAGTCGCCTCGGATGCAAGCCGGTCAATTCTCCCATGCAACGTAAGATTGACAGCCGAGCGAAGATGGGGGATCAATTGCATGCTCGTACTTGCATGCATACAGGTATGGAACCCGCTAGGCCCAGGCTGCTCGGTTCGGGCTGCTGGGGTATCCTCATATAAGTGCAGACGACTGGAGTTGTCATTACTTAATATCACAGATTGCAAGATAGGTAGGTCTTGAACCGTGGTGCCAGTTTTTGCACGGTCACGCTACACACTTTTACTCCCACCAGCCACCAACTCCAATTTAATCAGCTTATGCAACTTCCCGCACTACTCTCGGATCTGCAGCTGCTCGACCGGTCATAAAGGCAAATTAAATCAAGGTGGAATGACGGCTGTGGCTGCCAATGGTTGAATCGTCACCGGGCAAAGTCCAGTGAGCTGCTGCAGAGCATCGAACCCAGCAGAAATGACAAGAAGAGATGCAAGCGCCAGCAAGAGACAGGCACCGGCTGGAGCCCATGAGCATCCGGATCGCGCCAATAAATCACCCGGAGGATGTCCCCCGCCTCGTGCCCCTCCTCAATCTCTCTTCTTTCTCCCTTCCCTCTTCCCCGCCGCTCACCTTGGGGGGCCTGGAATGTGTCTCGAATCGCAGCGTGAGGAGCAAACTGGCGGTCTGGTCGAGTGCTACCCCGGAAACAGCCAATGGACAGGCTGTACTATTTGTTCTGAGATTCATCTAGTCTGACAGCCTCATGACCAGCTTCCCGTGAGGCACTTGCCCAGGTCGTTTCTAGCGGGTGTCGCAGATGAGACGAGCAGACAGACCGTCGAACGCCCGACCCGGGATGCTCCTCCGACCACCTTGATCTCGGCGTGTGAACACCCACCCGCTGGCAGTGCCGAACCCTCAGGGCCTCACACCCCCCTCCACTCTTTTTTATCTTCTTGGGTGGCCTCAGCGCCAAACAAGGAAAAAGAATCTTTAAAGGTGGAGAGCGACCGCATGGGCTATGCATCTATCCAGGGAGCGCTAGACAAAGAATTACTCTAGTTCCCGAGGACTGGGCCACACTGGGTGGAGCATCTTTCAGCCAAGTCAACACGATAGACTGAAAATTGAGACGAAACACTGATAAAGAAGAGTAGTCAATCTATCATTGGCGAAAAGTGGCTGGATTTCTGACACAACTGATATAAATGACGCGTGGCCGCTAGGCATCTGATACTTGAATCAATCGAGATCATGAGAAACACTTCCTATTATAAACCTCACGGTCTACAATTATGATGTTTTCTCTCTTCGGTTGTGAGCGGCACTCGGGTGCCGACTATCGCCTCGCCGGTCTCGGGGCGCCAATCAACTTCGGCTATCCCGACTGAATTGCGACTGATGATCTTGCAACTCTGTGTTGCATTCAACATAATTTGGCTGCAACATGAGTTTCAGTTGTAACAGCACACGGCTGTCTATTTGTATTTTTGATTGTCCAATCGTAAAGCTTTTAACTGTAATAAATCCTAGGAATTTATAGTGGGTTCTTACAGTCCGTGGCTCTAAGTGAGCAAACCATTGAAGTTCACAACCAATACCGAGGAAGATGATGGTTCATCTCCAACGAAGCTGGTTAAGTCCTACGCCTTTCACTGATAAGCTGACGTTGCCAAGTACGACTCTCCGGACTTTTATGCACTTACATCCGACCATATGCACAACTTATCGGCGTTTACTAATATGTCTCTCTATAAGCTTCACTGAATAACTACCTATGCTACTACTATAGCTTTATCACCCATGCAGACGTTTCACTGCATATGCAATGGATTATCTAGTTTCACAAAACCTCCTTCTCAAACATTTCCTCACAATCGCTCACTTGCCTTAGCGCTGCCGACACCCATCTCTCCCAGCACAGCCTTATACTTCTCCGCCTCCTCAATCATCTGCTCCATCGTCTGCAAGTTGCGCTCTGCGTCTTCAATGCTCGGCATCTTCCCCGCCGCTTGCGGTCTCCCATGTTCACGATCCCACAGAGCCCCTCCTACATTCGCCTCCTCGCTGGACAACTTCACGTAAATCTCATCGGCAGTCTCGCCCATGTCTCCCTTCCTACGAGGGATGATGTGGACGTGCACGTGCGGGATGGTTTGTCCCGCGTCAGCACCGTCCTGAAGCGCGACGGTGAAGCTACCGGAGGTGATGTCCGAGGGGTTGGGGAAGTAGAGCTTTGCGAGGACCTTCTGAACGAGCTGCACGGTGGTGAAAAGATCTGTTGTTTCGGCAGGGGAGAGGTCCACGAGGCGGCGGTGCGGCTTGAGCGGGCAGATGAGGATGTGGCCTGGAAGGAGGGGCTTGAGGTTGACGAGGCCGTAAGAATGAGGAGTTGTGACGAAGACCTTGATTTCTCAATATGAGCTATGTTTACACTTAAATGGCGCTTTTTCTTTATCCTGATGAAAATGACGTATATGTCGTTTAAGACTAGATTGTTCTCATACCTGATTGGTGACCTCAAAAGGCCCAAACTTGATAGTCATGCCGTCGGTGTTAGTCGAAGTCATGATGCCTCTCACAAAAGATGGCTTTCTGAAACTATTCAGTTTAGACGCTGTAGCAGGATAACCTGACCAACTCCGCTGAACAAGTTGGCTCGCTCGGAACAATAACAATCTATTCGAAGCTGCAACTATCCGAGTTTATGTAAATTTCTCATCAAAGTCAGCAAAAAACTTGACCTTGAAATGAGCAGTTTATGTAGACGAGCAATTTATTGCCGGCATTAACCCCACGATGACTGACCCGATTGATGAGCTAAGCTCTGGAAAGCCCGACTCATGAGTGAGAAGGTTAAATTAATATGGTGCTTCTGGTTCTTTCATGTAAGAAGTGAGATGTGAGCGTGAGATTTGTGAGATTTAAGAATACTTGGTTGGTTGGACGAAGCGGGGCCGAGTCGTCGGGTGCGCCTCTCAGATTGATTAGTTTCTCTGGTGTGGAGAAAGGTGTCTCGGCTCGCTGGGATCGAACGCTCAATGGCTGTTGAGAGCTTCATTTGCTCACTTTGTGAAAATGGCTCTAAATTAGTTAGCTGTGCTATAAATGAACTTCGCCTATATAAGACCAAAGGAAATACTGCTACATCGTACAATTTATTTGGTATGTTCTATCGGTTATTCTAACATTACATATCGTATCATAAAATCTCTCCCTCTCAGATTGCAACAGCCGCTAATTGTCCCCCTCTTACCGTTCAAACAACTCGATCAATATGTCTAATCGCTTCTGGCTGATTCTCCTTGTACTTCTCGCCACATGTCGAAAGAAATCATCTCCACAGACCGCCACGCCGCAAACCGCTAAAGACACAACGCTGAAAGACAAAACGCTCCCCAAAAGTGCACCGCCAGGCTCATCTACATCTAAATGAAAGTCGATTCTTCGTTTGCTGAAAGAAGGGCGGCGTCGTCTTCAAAACGCCTTGATGATAGATTTTGCGGTTGCTCATCTTCTTCCTCTCCAACTTCTTCCCAGTGGACTGTTAAACATTTTGTTAGCATGTGAGGGGTCGCGAGCGTTAATTTAGAAATACATACCATGAGGTTTCAAGATAAAGGCACATGCCAGACCGATGCTGAAGAGTCCACCAAGGAGCACAAAGATAGCTTGTGGGAATACCCCAACTGTCATCGCATATAAGCCGTTGAATAAGACGGGTCCAATGACTCGCGAGAGCGCTTGCATGAAACCAACGGCGCCAAGGACCTGCCCAATACGTGATGCAGGAACATGCTTAGTGACAGCTGCTTGAACAGTGGCGCTTCCAAGGCCTCCGAGCGCAGTGACCATTCCACTGGCAAAAAAGAGGTGCTGATTTCGCGCAAAGACGTATCCAATGCATCCCAACAAATCTGAAGTCAAAGCGAATCTAAGAACCCAAACGTCTAGATTGTCCGCTCCAGAGTTTGCTTCTATGAGAGGTGCCCCAGACTCTCGTCGCCGGCGAGCTGCTGGCCGGGTGCGGAAGATGTAGTTGATGATAGGGAAGATAAC
Source organism: Trichoderma evansii (assembly GCF_050947405.1). Lineage (NCBI taxonomy): Eukaryota > Fungi > Ascomycota > Sordariomycetes > Hypocreales > Hypocreaceae > Trichoderma > Trichoderma evansii. The sequence continues at coordinate 790,477 of NW_028145192.1, read as the reverse complement.
CATCAGCACGACAACACGAATCATGGACAAGGAGGAAATGAAACGAGACGTCTCAAAGTTGCCCCAGTTGAACATGTATTCGCTGTAGAGCATCAGCACATTGCCCACAGCCATCATGGATCCCATGATGATCGTATCGGCGACAGCCAGTGCGACCAAATTGATTCGGAGCCTGGAAGAAGTTCCGGGGCCAGTTGGCCACAGAATCTTGAAGGTCGCGAAGGGGTTTTGAAGGAGGCGAGATGAAGGCCCCTCATTGCCATCTTGCTCAGCTTCAGACCTTGCCAATTTCTCACGGGCCAGCATCTGCCTTCGCTTTGAGAGGGACTCTGGCAAGAAGAAGCGAACGAAGACAATGAAGAATGTGTGGCAGCCAAGAGCAACATAAAAGATTGAGATGAGCGTTCCAGTCCACTTGACGAAATAGCCGGCCATAAGAGGGCCAAGAGCAAGGCCAGTAAAGAGGCAGGCATGGATATAACCAATGGACACGGCCCTCTTGGACGGAGGAGTGCAGTCGCTTGTGTATGACTGACTGAGGATGCTGCCGGCAGTGAAGGAGCCTGTGATGCCATCGAAGACAGCACCGAGGATCATCCACCGGTAGTTGAACGTCTGGGGGTATTTGGCGCAGAGGATAGTGACGATTTCACTCAGAACACCACCGCAGGATGCAAGAGCCATCAGGTTTCGTCGGCCATACCGATCAGAGAGATGCCCCAGCTTTGGAGCAACGATGGCACTCAGGCCACCGATGACGAGATTAAGAGTCAGCATAAACTCAGCGACATTTCGCTGAACGGCTGGGATGTTGCATTGCGGGTTGTCAGACCCCAACACAATCGGCTTGTAGGTGAAATTGGGGTTTTCGAGCTGTTCGTCAGCAAAGTACTGCTTGCAGACAAGATCTAGAATTCTGTATCGGCCAAGCGTTATCAGCAACTTGCAAGCAAATAACGGTATCACTTGATTATTGCTTACAGATTGAGCTTAGGAACGATGATGCCTCCAAAAGCGAGGGTGAAGACGGCATAAGGGCCGAGAAGCCAGAATACCTGCAAGCACTTGTTAGATCTTGGGTTGTGAACTCCGCTTCGAAATCGGGGAAAACATACAGACGGCCTGCGCCACCAGGGCAAGTGTTGAAAATCAAGATCGTTGTCCCAGCTGTCTTTTCTTGCTCCAAATCCATTCGAGCCAAGCAATTGAGACGTCTCTGTGAAGTCCGAGCTGCGGTCGTCGATTTCGCGAACTGTCGGACTTGGGCTCCTCCGTCCGTCACCTCTCCGCTTCGGCCCAGTCATTTTGTGTATTCGATGCGTTTTCTGGGGCTAATAATGGTTGTAAAATGTCGACTGGGTTGATGCGATCCAAGGCGGCTTGGTCCGAGGACAGAAAAATAACACGGGTGTTGCTGATGGCAGACGCGCTCAGCTCAAGTTGGGAAAGCTATAGAGTAGCCTTCGGAGTTGTGATGGCGGCGCAAAGCTTGACCCAGTCTCATTTCTCACCAGGATGAATCTACTCGGTTATTTCCGTGATAGAGGGGGCGAGCATATAATACAGAGATATATATACAACAACACAAGAGGGAGGTAGAGAAGGTTCGGGGAGAGAGGAAGCGAGATGAGCGAGCCCAACAGCGATTTGTCTGGAGAAGAGCTTACATACATGCTGAATCCCAGCAAACCGGGGCATGGGCTTTGAGCATTGATAAGGTATCGCTGGCATGTGGATCCATAGAACCGCGCAAAGAAGCCCAAAAGCAAAAGCAAGCCGCCAAGTCTAATCTTAAGCTGCCGTCAACGTGCGGGCTAATCGCGTGGACGCCTTTGTGTGGATTCGGAACCAAAATCCGGGGCCCAGGGGGGAAGGTCGACCAGGATTCAATGGATGGATGGCGCACCACCAAAAGTCCCAGCTGCTGTCTGACGCTATTATTAAGTATTGCTAACCCCCGTATCTACGGAGTTAGGCGGCTGGCACAGATGACGCCGTCCTATATCTGCATCACCTCTGCTCCTGCGACGCAATGCGAGCTGCAAAGTGTGTCAGCGCGGCCAGTCCTCATTGCTTCAAAACGCGATCCATTCCCCAGATACCCGCATTCCACCACGTCGTCACGGAGCTATCGCTGCTGCTAGTTGCCCAGCGCAGCCAGTATGCAGGTGTCGGCCAACCAATCTATGACGCCTGGCTGCTGCGAATGCCGTGCCAAATGGGCCTCTTTTGATAACGAGCCAGCCACACCAACGCATGGAACCGCAGATGGTGCCCGGCCTCCAGCCTATCCGGGTACCGTATCCCACGGAAGATGGCGGGGGCCAGCGATACGCTTGTTGATGAACTGGCAGACTTTGCGACCGCGCCTGTTTAGCCGTGTCTGGGCTAGATCTGGTGGTGCCTGGGCCTGTTTTGATGATGCTCAATAGACGTAACTGGCCAATCTGTGCTTGGTAATTCGGACTTTTAGGCCACCGGGAGTCCGAATTCCGCCTCCGCAAGCTAATAACTGTTTAGGTTTCAGTGGACTTTTGAACTATTGCTATTCTATTGGGCCCTTATTGTAGTGTATCTGAGTAGACTTTTCCAGCTGCGGATCGAAGCAAGCTGGGAGCAGTGTCTGCTGCGTAGATTGGGCCGGGTAAATGGTGAGACTGAAAAATAATTTTTTGTTGTTTCAACTTAATGCCGTGGCCCAATCATTTGACAGCTGCAGGTAGTTTGCCGATGACAGCTGTAATTGGGCTCAGTGTACATGTAGGTTGATGTACTCCATAATTTTTTCATTGATAGGAAACAAGAGGTTCTACGTGGCAATTCATGCAGGTTGTATTTGTAAATGCAGAGTAATCAAAAGCCAATTAGGCGAAACAAAAGACGTCTATTGGTGCCTCATGTGTACCTGACAGTTTGCATGATCGGGGAACCCTTACAATGCATCCTCTTTAAGCTGAGACATGCAGCCACACCTGGGTTGCCCAATTTGGCACAAGGTGAAGCTTTCGGTGACTGCCGCCACTGATGCGGTGAGCAGCCAATTAGAAGCTACGCAATGATGACTCAGCAAATTCCAAATGCAACGCGGTATGGCTGCAAGGCTCTGGCATATTTTCTGGAGCAAGCGAGCGGGCGAACACGCATCAACCATCACCAATTTTCATCGCTGTCGCCACAATGCCGGTTGTCAAGGGAGGCGTCTGGACCAACATCGAGGACGAGATTCTCAAGGCGTCCGTCTCCAAGTATGGCCTCAATCAATGGGCACGCGTGTCCTCGCTGCTGGCGCGCAAGACGCCCAAGCAGTGCAAGGCCAGATGGAACGAATGGCTGGACCCGAGCATCAAGAAGATTGAGTGGAGCAAGGAGGAGGATGAGAAGCTGCTGCATCTCGCCAAGATTATGCCCACCCAATGGCGTACCATTGCCCCCATAGTCGGTCGAACTGCGAACCAATGTCTCGAGCGATACCAGAAGCTGCTTGACGAGGCTGAGGCCCGTGAATCGTCTGGTCTTGGCCTTATGGGACCAGACGGAGGCGAGACACAGGCACCAAGCGCTGATGATGTCAGGAGATTGCGGCCGGGCGAGCTTGACCCTGATCCAGAGACGAAGCCCGCTCGACCGGATACCATCGATCTCGACGAAGACGAAAAGGAAATGCTTAGCGAAGCTCGTGCCCGTCTGGCCAACACGCAGGGTAAAAAGGCGAAGAGAAAAGCTCGAGAACGCCAACAGGAAGAGTCTCGTCGCCTGGCAACTCTGCAAAAGCGGCGAGAGCTTAAAACAGCTGGTATCAATATCAAGGTTACCACGCGAAAGCAGGGTGAAATGGACTACAATGCAGATATCCCATTTGAAAGAAAGGCTGCCCCTGGATTCTACGACACCTCGGAAGAGAAAGTAAAAAATGATTTGCAGCGTGCGGCATTCGACCCGAGAAAACAGCAGCTTGCCAGTAAGCGGAAAGGCGAGGGCGACGAGGATAACGATCGCAAGAGGAGGAAGAACGACAAGGAAGGCATTTCGGAGTCACAAAAGGCTGCCATCAAGGCGGGCCAGATGCAGAGGATTCGAGAGGCCGAACAGAGCAGCAAGCGTCGTCCTCTGAACTTGCCTGCACCGCAAGTAGGAGACGGCGAGTTGGAGGATATTGTAAAGATGGGCAAAATGGGTGAAGCCGCCAACTCTTTAGCTAGAGAAAGCGATAACGATGCGACGCGAGGATTCGTCAACTCGTATTCGACACTCAACTCAAATGCGCCGATCCGAACACCCAGAGCGCCTGCACAGGAGGACCACATCGCCAACGAAATCCGCAATATTCGTGCTCTAAATGATACCCAATCTGCGTTGCTGGGTGGCGAGAACACACCTCTTCACCAGGGAGCTGGCTCAACTGGATTCGAGGGCATTGCTCCCCGGAAACAGGTTATGGCAACTCCCAATCCTCTAGCCACGCCCTTAAGAAATGGCGGGGCGAATGGCGCTGCTCCTGGCCAAACACCGATGAGGACTCCACGAGATAGCTTTGCTCTCAACCAAGAGGACGGAATGTCAATGACAGGAGCAACTCCCCGAGATATTAGAAACAGGGAGACGGCCATGCGGAATCAGCTGCGTGCTGGGCTGGCTGCGCTGCCCAAGCCGAAAGACACAGAGTGGGAGTTTGAGATACCAGAAGATCAAAAGGAGACTGTGGCTGCCGATGATGCCATGGAGGAGGATGCTGCTGACCGGGATCGACGAGAGCGTGAAAGGCGAGAAGCCGAAGAGGCGCTTGAACGGCGACGACGGACCCAAGTAATGCAGCGAGGGCTTCCACGACCCGTAGTTGTTGACCTAACAGACTTATTGAAGCGAGCAAAGGCTATTGATGATCCAGCTGCGGCCCTCATTGCGGCAGAAGCGGCTGCTCTGATGGCCAATGATGCTATTAAATACCCCTTGAGCGGCTCTCAAGTCAAGGGCAAGCCGTCGCCTCTGGCACAGATAGACGACAGCTCCCTCGCCGACGCCCGGCTCCGAATCCTCTCAGAGACTAAGCCGCTGCCGAGTTTTGAATATATCCAAGCAGCCTTTGAAAGCAGGGCCAACGGAGACTCTTTGCTTCTGGGATTAGGATGCTACAACGATGATGACGATGAGCAAGATGCCGCTATGCGAGCTGCTTTTGACGTAAGTTTTAGTTTGGCCCCCATTCAACTCTATCTGCATCAGTGCTAACCAACCAAACAGACTGTTCAAGATTCCATCATGAATTCAGCAGAGGAGGACGCAAAGCTCGAGAAGAAGCTCACACTACATCTGGGCGGATACCAGAAGCGGCAAAAGATGCTCAAAGACAAGGTCTCAGATGCGGCAGACGCTTTGGACAAGGCAAAGGTAGCTCTCAGCGGATTCAAGACGCTGGCTATCAACGAGGATACCGCGATCAACCGACGACTGGCGTCACTGAGAGATGAAGTCAATTTCATCAGTCGAAGAGAGAGAGAGGCACAGGAGGAATACCAAAAGGCCAAAGAAGAGCTGGAAGCTCTACGGGCTGGGAACATCAACGGATACCATTAATCAGGGGAAACGCAATGAATCTTTTCATCTTATTTACACTACGGGGTAATCGAATGTATGGGCATCAAAAGAGGGGCTGTTGTACAAAGGAAATCATTAAGTAACTGCATTTTTTTATTCGACATATGCGTTTTGACGTTATCATGCAAGAGTACCTAGGCTATCTACTCTTTTCTTTCCAGTCTTCTAAGCTATATATCTATCATATGTATCAGTTCTCACTATCGAACATTTCACGACTTGCGCTTTATTGCTCCTAAACGAGGTGTCTTAATGGGCAGAATAATGAACACAGAAATAGCAGCTAGCACGGTGCAGAGGATAAAGGTCAGCCTTAGCGACGCCTCATAGCTATGTATCACTTGCTCCCTGTACGGCTCTTCTAGGTCGGCGACGGCCTCGACGGACGCTCTGACGCGCCTGATGATTTCCAGCTTGTCCTCGCCATGGACGAATTCGTTGAGATAGTGAACCAATCCATTCTGGACGACGAGGCTGCTCAGGGCAATACCGAGCACCAGACCCAAACACCGCCAGAGAATAAGCGTGCTCGAGACGACGGCTTGCTCGACCTGCTCGCCGCACGCAAGGATGGCTATGAAGGTGCCTGGCCACTGGAATCCCTGCCCGATGGCCTGAGGGATGAGTACAAGGAGGTAGACGACTTCCGGCATGCCGCGGCGGAGGAAGCAAAGGGTGATACAGCCGATGAGGTACCAGACCGTGCCGGAGAGGACGGGCCATTTGAGGCGTCGGGTCCAGGTTATGGACATGCCGGTGAAGGCGCCGATGATGGAGGCGACGACGGAAGGGATGACGAGGCGAAGGCCGGAAGAGGTGGCGCTGGAGAGGAGAACGGCTTGGAAGTACAAGGGGCTGGTTGCGTGTTTTAGTTGAAAAGAATGAGAAGAAGAATGAAAAGAAGAAGGAAGGAAAGAGTAGGTATAAGGATGTTTCACTTACATGTTGAAGCTAATAGCGTTAGCGAGCATAGCTGCGATGAAGTTTGCAAATATAAGATTTGCTCGAGGAGATTTTCGGATAAGATGCAGGGGCATGATGGGCTTAGGGACGCGAGTTTCGAGCCAGAGGAAGGATGGGAAGGCAATGGCTGCGATGGATAGAGTAGTGAGGACGGCGGGATGGGTCCCTATGAGATGAGTAAGTTGAGAGTGTTAGAAAAGAGGCAGATGCTGGAAAAGGGGGAGTGTGAATGAAGAACTTACATGGAAAGATGTTGCCGCCGAAATTCTAAATAATGAGTGAGTAAATTTCCATTACCAATCTTCGTCATAGGAACAACAAGGAATCAAACTTACCAATCCCAAGATCGCAGCCGTCGTCGACGCCGTCAACAACGCAGAACCCTTGAAATCAAACTGACGCATCGCATCAAAGATGGGTCGCCGCGGGCCCTGCAGCCCAATGTCGTCTGGGAGCACCACCGCCGACATGGCCATGCACAGTAGCAGCGGCGGGACCTGGACTCCAAACTCCCATCGCCAGCCGAGAGCTTCGGCCATTGCGCCACCGAGGGCGGCTCCGAGGGCACAGCCGGTGCCGTAATTTATGGTGACGTAGGATTGATAGGTACCTCGACGTCTAATGGAGAGTCAGATTCACATCTTTTGCTCAAATTTTGCATCAACAGAAGGGAGGATACAAGAGAGAGACATACTCTATCGGCACCAAGTCACTCGTGAGGATACTCCCCAACGCAGCCACCCCTCCGGCACCAAGTCCGCAAAGCGCCCTCGCTGCTATAAAGCTCTCAATGCTCCCGGCCAAGGCGCATCCCATTGTCGCAATAGTAAAGACGCCCATGGCGCCTATGAATAAAGGTTTCCTGCCCACCGCGTCGGAGAGTCTGCCAAGGAGCGGCTGAAACGCCGTCGACGTGAGCAAGAAGGCAGTGGACAGCCAGGACGCCGAGTTGGCGGCTTTGAAGTGCGATGTAATAACGGGGTGGGAGGAGGCCATGAGGGTGCCGTCAAAGGCGGCCATGAACTGGGAGAAGAGGATTTGAGCAAAGATTAGCCAGAAGCGAGTTGGGGAGGACTCGCCCAGGAAGATGAAGGACTTTGCGGTGGAAGTAGCTGAGGCTGAGCTGTTGCGCCGGAGGAGGGGAGAGCGCTCGGTGAAGGGTTGGTTTGTGTCATCGTCATTGTATTTGATGTGGTTGTGATTGTTGCTGCCGTTCAGGTTGTGGTGAGCTGTGAGAGTGCATTCTTCATCCTCTATACGACTTATACTCGTATCTGTGTCCGATTCCGGACCCAGTTCAGCTTGTGGCCCCTCTCGAGCCATTTGGGAAAGATGCCTTTTTGCTAATAAAGATCTATCTAAGAGTCTTTCCCTTCTTAATTTGAGTCAACCAATAAAGGAAGCGAGAAGAATCAGAAGCTCCTTTCCGCTGGTTTTTGAGACTCAATCAAGAAGATGTCGCAGTGAAGGGTTTGAAAGAGGGAGAATGGAGAATGGACTTTAGTTGGTGGGACACTTATTAGCCGCCCTCTTGAAGGAATAATCTCCATAAACCGGAGGGGAAAAGGTCATGCAAGGTAAAAAGCTGCAAGGGCGTAGTCTGTAGAGTAGCATTCAGCTCTTGTCTCGTTTAAAAGCTGCGTGTAAGTGCGGGCGGATCTCGTACCCGACAAGGATGGCAGTTCTCCGCCTGTATAGAGGAAAATAGAGAGACAGGCAAATTTCCCCGCGAGGTGAAACCTATGCTAGAAAAAGGTGATTTATAAGAATGGCGTTTTCCTAGGGCTGAATCCATCAACGCCGTTCTCGCAGCTGAGAAAAAAACAAGACCCTTTGTCGGTGTGTAAGCTCTCGCGCCGTCGCAGACATCAGCGGCTTGTCGCTGCATAGGTCGAGGTCAGATGCACCCGTCCCGCCACTAATGCTCCTCGACCCCTACATGAACCCCAAACCCCCCTCCGGGGAAGCGCCCGAATTATGGAGTCCCGGATTTCAGAGGCAGAGTTGAGCAAGTGACTGCGCCCGCATTGGCTGGAATAGCAGAGGTCAAGTGCTCTATGACGACTGATATAAGCAAGGGACTTATACTCATAGGCTACGATGCGCAGGGTTGCCCGCTAATCCCGGCAGGAGGGTATCCTTACTCAGACTGCAAGCGATCTCGCTGCTTTTTTATTGGAGTGATTCGTTTGGGAGGGATTAGCTAGGCCTATATTCTTACTCATTGGGGCAATGGCCTCTGTTTGAGGCCAAGAGGCAAAAAAGGAGAGAATTGAGAAGATTGAAGAGTCGTGTTTGTGCCGTGTATGACGGATTGCGTGAGCGGCGTCTAAGTACGCTAAGATATGTCGAGCTTTGCCATCTCTATGGCGAAAGTCAAGTTGAAAAATGGGACCTGGCTAGTTCCATTACCTATTAGCATTACGCAGCATTCCAGTGTAAATAGAGAACAATTCGTTCAGCTATCTGGATATATAAGGCATGTCTACGGGGTATATGAGTACTAATGTAGATAGATAGGTAAGGTACATGTAGACTACTTCCTAGTATCCCTCGCATCGTCCTCTCTCATATTCCTGGATTCGCTCCACATGCTATTCTATCTCGTCATGACAAGATTCGTATCTCTAGCGCTCAGTAATCCACGCTGTGCTTTGCAATAAAGAGAAGGGGCAAAATAAATAAATAAATAGGGGGAAAACAAAGCCATTCTTTCGCTCACATCTCTGACTTCTTACTAGATGACGCCTCTGCAACCACCAGAATACCTGCTCCTGTAACACCGCCATCGTGGCAAGGGCTCAGCACTACCCGCAGCCGAGATTCGCCCCCAAATCTGCGAGCCAGTAGCTGATCTAAGAATTGCTGGCAATCGGCAAGATAGTCTTGAAAGTGCACGATGCAGCCACCAGTGTAACCCACGCCGAGTTCGCGAATGGGAGAGCTGGAATCTGCTGTCGCTGCCCCGTCTTCCGGGAGATCGTCCGCCAGTGTAAGCAGGGCGATGATGGCAGCGGCGATTATACCCGAAGCTCGGACTTCGATAGCCTTTGCAATGTGATACAACGCCGTAGCTAGGTCTTCCGTCCAGGTAAAGGAAGACTCTGCGTCTTCGGGGATCTGCTGTCTAAGCTTCTGTAGCAGGATAGATGGTGGCTCTAACGGTTTAAAATGACTTAGAAAGGTGGTTGTCAAGCTCTGTTTCTCTAGAAGCTTCTGTGGTAATGTCTCAGTAGCCACGTTCAACTCATTAACCAAGTAGTCAAGCAAGATAATTCGAGCTAGCTCGCCGAGGTACCGTCCCGCGGTCATGTACTCTAACGGCTGAAATCCGGGCCTCTCATTCTGCAAAGACAAGACATCGTCCCATTTGGTGACCAGATTCATTTCCTTCATCGGCGGCAGCGAGCCATTTATGCTCCACTCTGTGTTGACTGCAATCTTGGCATCGGCCACGCTCTCGCCTGGAAGGACGCTCACTGTCTGGGGGCGTTTACTAGGATGCAAAAGATCCAGTTTCATGGGTATCGTAGCGTTGGTTCCGGTTCCTAGGATAATAGCCATGGCGGCTCGTCGGTGCTCTGTGCCACCGTAGCTGAAGAGGCACGATACAAGCGTGGAGACTGTGTCATTGGCGATGGCGGTGACTTTGACAGGCGGCAGCCCAGGTGTCCGAGACTGTTCATAGCCCTGTTCGATGTGAGCGCCTAGGTCGATACCAGACGGTAGAGCAAATCCTTTGCCCATGTCCTTTAACAGGGCATGAGAGACAGATCGCTGCTCCATAGGAAAGCTGAACGTGAGGCCCAGAGCTAGAGGTTCATCCCTGGGTATATTAAAGACTTTACATCCCTCCTCCACAACTTCGGCGATACATCTTCCAACCCAGGAGAAGAGGCTGTCGGCGTTATCGTTCTTGAGGTGGTGATCTATCGGCCACGATTTCTCCAGTGGCCGCTGGATACGTGATGAAGGATCTTGGGCATCACCATGAAGCTCGACGAAGCCAACTCTGAGATTAGTTCCTCCGCTAAATAAGTTTTGTGTTAGTATACCATACAAACAAGTATAAGTCTCTTGTCAACAATTTCATAATGGCTGCCTTACATGTCTATTGCCAGATGCCTATCAGATATCCACTGTTAGTCTTATGTTCTGGCTATCGTCATCACCAACGCTGCAGAACTTAACTTGCATTGTTGATGATTAATTACCATTTGGGTCATAGAATAACTTACTGTCCGGCCCCTTGACCAGTGAGATGCCTCAAAATAGACTCAGATATCGGCGTGGGCAACCACTGATCCCTCGAATTCGCAGCCAGATCCCTGAAATTGTCTAGAAACTTGCGCGATAACTCGTATGATCTGTCGACATCGATGCTCAGCGGCTCCAAGAACCGGTGGATATTCGTTGTAGAGGCCATGGCTCCAACTTTGCGGGAGCCCAGTGAAAACGTAGAAAAGACGCTATGACGGTGGTATCATGATAACAGTGGTAGAAAAGAAAAGCACTGGCTTATAAGGAAATAAATCCCAGCCCGCAAAACCATTCACAGCCGGAGATCTAGCCGAGAGCACTCAATCCGAGGCAGGACGACAGCTGTTCACCTCCCTTTATAGGATGGCAGGTAACAAAGTAGCAGCGAAGTGGTGTTTGAAGTAAATGTGGCAGTGGTGAAGGGTTTCCCCCCTTTGGGAAGAAGTTGGCTGTATTTTTTAGTGGACTCTGCCTTATTGGTGCCATTTGGCGGGATGGGGCAGCTTGGCGGACCGAATAGCCTTCGGGACAGGCTTTTTCTAGAAGGGCGTTCAGGCCACCAGTTTGTAGCTAAAAACCCGCCAAGGGGCTTGTATGCATCTATATATGGTTCTTGCGAATAGGCTGCACCTCAAACTTTGAAGCACATATGGGAGAAAGCTCAATTATCGCAATTCAAAGAGATAATACAGCTCAGAGCCAGAAATATTAATTGGTAAATATATATCCGATGTTACGTCGCATACTTATAAACGAGCCCTAGTAGCTGCCCACTTGGTAGCATCTAGTGCCCCATTCTATATATAGTGCTGATATAATATAGCCTCGATACATGGAGATGGCCTTGCCTGTAGTAGGCAAAAGACAAGCCAAGAGAATGACTTTACTCTGATGGCACGATGACTGAGGACGCAGCTGTTGCCCTGTTTGAAGCATATAATAGTATTATTCCGCTTATCTCACTCATCTTGTCTGCAATGAAAACGCCTTATCGTATTAATAGCTATTAGTAGGTTTCTGATTAGAGCACCAACTGCCATATCCATCTACCTGGTATTTAATGATATGTAATATGCTTCCTTGTTGCTGCGACTTTAAGTCACGGGCTACTGAAACATCCCAGTTCCCAGTTCCCAGTTCCCAGTTCCCAGTTCCCGGATAATAATGGGGGATGCTGCTGTTGGAATGAAGCCACCTTGTTCCTGGAAAGAGGACTAAAAATAGAGTCGTAAAACGGAAATACATGTACGGTTAGAAAGAGCAAGAAAGCTGTAAAAAAATATAATCTATATTGATGTAACCATGAGCATTAAACCTACATCTCTCTTACTGTCTGCGTTACACGCAACATAATACTGATTAAAGTTATAATAAGCAGCAGCAGTGATACTTTGTATTGCAGTGAAACAGCGTCCAAGGTCTGCTGATGCACGGCTCTTCAAGATTTAGGTATAACAGAAAAGTTCCCATCTTAGCAATAGTCTGATGATTTTATAGAACAACGTAGTCATTAGCTACATTATTTACCTCAAGAACGAACTAAGAGGAGTCGGTGCCTCGGTAGGTACTTTGGTACCTCACGAGACACACGACCCCAAGAGGTCCCTTCGGACTCGCTCTATTCGTACTAGCGCAATCACCAACCACGCAACCGCTCCTCACCATGACGCTATGCCATCCGACCAATCTCGTCACAGCAGCTCTGCGCGTGAAGCTGTACTACTGCTAAAGCTTTCAGCTCTTCAAACTACAGGCATTGCTATCATCAGCGTGCATTATTTTGGATTTTTAATGCTCTTAGGAACGAATATCACGACTTTAGGATACCCTCATCTTTAATCAGCCACGATTTTGACGACTTTCTCCTCCGCCATCTATCTCCCTTCATCACCGCCACCCCTAGCTTCATTATGGATGAAAAGCATCAGTATCAACCGCAGCCCATGAATCCTCCTCGGCGTGCCTCGTGGATTTTTTCTAAGGGCCGCCAGCTGATCCTTATTGCGGTTGCTCTTATCGCGAGCTTCCACTTGATCGCTGTGCCCTTTATGCCAAAGGATTTCTTTCAGTGCAACCATGGTATCACGACAAAGGCCCTCGTCCCGTTCGAAGCGCACATCATCAGCAAATGTCCTGACACCAGAGTATGGAACAACTGTTTGGAAAGATATTCTTCTCTTCTGTTAGCTGACCATCTCTTCTAGCATGCCCTTCGCAACCTGATCTTGCCTGTGATGCAGAAGGTCCATGACAAAGTCGACTTTCAGCTCTCATACATTGGCAAGTATGTTAAACCAATCCTCTATCCACTCGTATAATCCGCCATCGCTAACATGCGTCATTCAGGCCCACTGCCAACGGCGGCGTCGAATGCAAACACGGCCCCTCCGAGTGCATCGGCAACATCATCGAACTCTGCGCCCGCGAGCTCTATCCCGACCCCAAGATCCATCTCGGCTTCGTCATGTGCCTGACCAAGGACTACCCCCTTATCCCCGATCGCGCGCTCATCGAAGACTGCGCTCTCGAGCATGCTATTGACTTCAACAAGCTCAACGAATGCGCCGCCCGTGATGAAACCGCCCACGGCATTGAGCTGCTGCGAAACAGTGTCCAGCGGTCTGCTGAAGTATGTCGTTTCAGCATTTCCATACGAAAGAAAAGCTTCCGTCTTGATAATAATCTAATGAAACGATATTATAGGCCAACGTAACCATCAGCTGCACCATCCGCCTCAACAACGAAATCTACTGCATCCGCGATGATGACCAGTGGAAGGACTGCCCCAACGGCCCCGGCGTCAACGATCTCGTCCTCGCTATTGAGAAGCTGTACCACGGTTCGTCGTAAGCGGTTCGAATATTCCGGTCCATAGCTCGCTCGCCTCGCCCAACGTGTAGCTCATCGATAATGCATCCATACCCGCCTCGTCGTCTCCCCCCATGATTTTCAATGTTTCTATAATGCTGTCAAGGCCGACAGCCTTGCCTGTGGCTTGTGTGGCTCCGGCCTCTAGGGCAACATGAACAATGTGTATATGGAAGTGGTAATAGGTCGGTTGATAGTGAACATAGAGCTTCAGCTGGTTCTCCTCGATGCTTGGGTACGTCTTCGTCGTGGCATCGATGACCTTGGTCTTCATGTGCTGTAACCATGGGATGTGCTTCTTCTTCAGGTCTCGCAGTGACCAGATATCCCGCCGCTCAACCAGCGCCAGCAGGTGCAGACCTTCGAGCGTCTTGCGATCCCAGTTGAGGTCCGGTGTAAGGAGGAAGCCCTCGTCGCCAGACTCGCCGAGCTTAGTTCTGTATATAACGTCTTCCACCTCGCTCCTACCCTCGATAATGTTAAATACCCAATTGAGTCTTCCTTGTTCTCTTTTAAGCTGCATAAATGGCTGGATATGATTCTTGTAAATCTCTGGTGTCTCCGTGACGAATCGAACGGCCTGCTTGCTGTACTTTTTAACATGTGCCTCCGTGGACGGATATATCAAGTTGATTTTCAGATCGGCAAAGAAATCGACGCCATTGTCGTGTCCATTATCCGCCTCGGGCTTGATCTCTTCGTCCACGGACCCTGTCCTCGCCATACTCCACGAGTAGATGTCGTTTGCACCCAGATTCCGCAGCCGCGCGAGCGATGAGGGCAATCCGGCAAGATATACCTCTGAAGTGGGGAACGTCGCCCGCTCGACGACCATGACGGCGGGCTCATTGTCGATTGTGCCGTAGAGGGAGACGCGACGGCCAGCTTGGTCTGCGTGGAAGATTCTGCTGTTAGCGGCTGAGATGAGAATATGGCAAATTCCACTGTTTCAACTAGGAATCGCCTTGATAGGTTGCTATTTTGGTAGTATCGGAGAGGCATGTAGTCCATTGGCAATAAATAAAAGTAAAGACTTGCCTTGGTTGAGCACCTTCTCGAGCTTGAATTTGGGCAGCGCTGCCTCAGCCCGAGCCTTGAGATCAGCCATTGTGCGACGATGAATGAGAGATGTTTGGAGATTCAACAAAGAAATTAAATGTAAATAACAAGGCTACTGAATGGTTCAGATCTAATCCACAAGATTAGACTGAAAGCTGCAAACGGCCTCGGGGGAAAACAAGTGTTGGTGAATGAAGTTGGGAATGAAGGTAGCTATTCAAAGCATTGGAGAAGCTTGAGAACCCCTCCTCAGCCTCCCGCCACTAACAAAGCCCCACGACAAGCGCACTAAACGCTTGCAGTCTTGACAGTTACTAGCCTAGCACTACTCCGTGAATACATTTGACGTATATTGCAAACTTCACAGCAACCATCACCGCTAGTAATCATCATTCAGCCTTTGTAACTTCTTATTCGCTACTCATATCAATCAGGAGTGTTTATCCATGGCCATGATGGGGCCATTTCTCCCAAGAGCTGCTAGTAAGAGCTGCCCATAGAAAACGCCATGCTCAATGGCTGCAGGCCCAACACTGTCCCTTTGTAAGCCAGCAGTCGACGTAACTCTTTCACTCATTCTTTTACTATCCACGCCCTTCGCGATGCTAGCCACGGCACGGTACACCATGCGGGATTGTATCTCAACAGTAAGCTCGCATGGATTTCCAACAAAGAAAAAGCCAATCTCCTCATTCTCTTGTTCCGTCCCGCCACTGTTATATATGAAAGGGGCGTGATCCAATATACATATCTGCTTGCTCGCTGGATTTTACTTGTCTCAAACCGTAACTAGGCAGTAACTCACTCAGCTAGCCATGCATAGAGCACCGCGTACAACAATTTTTTTAAAAATTTCCAGCCTGCCTCTCAAAATCCGCAAAGACATCTATCAGAGAGTGCTCACGTTGTCGGAACCACTCTATATCTCTCCCAACTTGGTAGATTATAAGATCTTATCGTTAGTTACTGGGGCACCAGCTGGATGGTTTGCACTACTTTGTGTCAATAAAGCGCTACGCCGTGAGACCAGCCCGATAGCCTATAGCAGTAACCATTTCGTATTCTTGGACAAAGGTGAAGAGCAGGCGGACCTTTTAGAAAGCTTTCTGAATCGCATTGGACCTGTCGGCGCCGGAAACTTGTCTCACATAACCATCAAATTTCCCCTGGTAGAAAAACCAGAGGACCAAACTTCGAAATATCAGATTGCCACCGACGACTTGCGTAGTCTGTAGCTTCTACAAGAGAGGTGCAGCACGTTAAAGACACTAGAAATGACTGCCCAGCTCAATTACCTAGACAAGGCAAATTTTGAGACTCTCGCAGATATCGATGCACAGTTCAAGGCTATCTTTTCTTTGAAGAATGTTGTTGTCATTTGCTATGGTTCATTTCCGAAGCCTGAAGTGACAGAATCGTACAAGCACATGGGGTGGTCTACTATAACTGAAATGAATGAATACGGGTATCTTGCTCATTAATATCGAAATATCTAAATTGATGGCCTTTTAATTAGAAGTGGCTCCGTCGACTGCTAAACGATTAATTGTAATATACCTAGAAGGAAGATTATTATACGATATCTTGTTATTCTATTACGCCGCTGTGCAGAACATTGGGCTTTGGTTACATTTGAAAAATATCAAAATCAGAATATTTCCTGTACAGGAGGGTGTCTGATAGATATTACAAGGTTTTTGGCTGTTAGCTAGCTACTTGTACTTTAGATTCACGAGATATTTGTTACTCGGCGTCCCTTTACTGTTAGAACAGGGACTTGGCTCTTCATAGATACATATAGTTATTATGAAAAATAACTTTATGAACTATTCTATATATATTAAAAAGACTTGTAGTCAGAGTCTAATTTCGTTCGTCTCGGCGATGCATTATAGAACTTTGTTTGTCCTTTTGTCCCGGCTGTAGTATTTCGACAAGATCGTATCTGCTTCTGGCCACCGCCCAACCCAAAATATCTTGTGCGTCAACGTTTCGTAAATTTGAGGAAACAATACATACTTGGAGTAATCAGCAACGGGCTGCTTCCTTCTCGGAACTGGCTAACAAATATGTCGTTGTTGGGCGCAACTATATGGCCAGATTTGCTCTGTAGCTATATGTACTTAACCCTCGCCGGACTCCCGATGTTACAGTCGACATGGGTATCGCATTTCTCACTTGTCACATCTTTGTTAGAGGAGAACTGATTAATGAAATTGTTAGTAGATGGCATGTCGAATACGTTGCTGTAATATTGATTATTACAGCCTTGCTGCTGCGCTTGCCCTCTTCCACTTGGTAACTAACGGGTGGTCTTATAGCACTGATGAGTCCTCAATCTAATAGTGAAGAGTGAGAAACGAGGAAAGTGAGAAGAGCCTGTGTGCATCCTGACGTATGAGTTCATGCTCTACCAGATACCTAATAAGCTGTCCCCCTTTTTGATCTTTCTGGGAGGGGTGGGGGATTTTCCTCTGCTTCAGCCGGTTCGTTTGGGGACTCATCACTACGACCCGCGAGAAATTCCACAGCGGACATCAATCCCGGTCTAACATTGTCCTTCTCTTTAATCTTGGTTGGTACATTAGTCGCCGCGGCAGCCAATTTTTTCGAACCAAACTGTAACCACGAAAAGCAAAAACTAAATGTCAGCTCCAATTACCAATCCAGTTTTGATCATTTTACTTCAAACAATCCAGCCCGAAGCCGAAGTGACTTTTTGAGGATACGTACATGGCGGTATTTATTGACGAGTTCTTCATATGAGCGGGATGCAACAGTAGGCCCAGCAGTGAACTGGCTAGGCGCCGAAGCAGATGGTGCGCTCGGGGTAGGGCCAAAATCTATGGAATTTGGACTATCGCGGGCATATTTCGCCATATAGAAAGCTTCCCTGTCCCTACGGGCAGCGTCCTTGGCGGCAGCCAGTGAGACGGCAAAATCATAACGGCTAGCAAAAACCTGTCCTTTGCCGCTCGGCGGCGATTGAGTCGCCTCATCCTTCAACTCAGCCTCTTTAGAGGATGAAGAATTGGCCGGTGCCAGTGATTTCTCTTCCCGTATTTGCCAAGACCTAGGATCTTCTATCTGCTGCTTCGAATCTCGACGGGCCGTTGGTGCAAGCCCAGTTGGTTTAGAGACATCGCCATTCTTGGCAGCGAGATCATCGTCTTTGGTCGTGTTTGCATCTTCTGAGAGAGTTATATGAGATAACCAGTTGGTTACGTTATTCGAATTCATGTCATTGGCGGCTTCGTCATCGAGCTGCTTTAGTGCCAGCCTGAAATTGAGATTCGGGCTGAAGACCAAAGCACCATCCTTCGTAATATCACCATATAAGTCGCTGGGATTTTTCTTACTCTTATCAGCTGTATCTTGCATACATTCCAAAGAACTAAAATGAGGTGAGTCACCACTACTACAGCCGGAGGATGATGCCCCAGAGGGAGTGCCGCCATCACTGCCTCGATCGCTTCCAGCTGCCGTCTTCTTCCTTATCCGAGACCGCGGCGGCGGCGTCCTCGCTATCGGCTTTGGCAATGGGGTTGCCGCTCTCACGGAGCTCGAGGTGCTGCGCCGCCTCGAGTCTCGAGCCGCCGGCTTGCGCTTCCGCTTCCGAATCCGCGAGACCATGCCGGTGCGCAGCCACTTGAGCGGTCGATTGTTGGTGAAGCCGGGACAGACCATGCCGGCGGAGCTGCAGTTGCCGCATATCGGGGTCTTGCCGTCGCATGGAGAGTTGCGGCGCAGACACTCCCAGCACTGCTGCCCTTTGGAAGAGGTCCTCATCTTTGCCGGCGGAGATAATCTTTCTGGATCCTTGTCTTCTGAGGCAGCAACTTTTTCCTCATTAATATCAGCTGAATCGCCTTTCCTATCATTATCCAAATCTCCGTCGTACCCTTTCAGAGCTGCGAAACGAAGTGCCAAAAGCATCAGCACTTGCAAGTGTGCCGCTATGTGTCGTCCTGCCACATCCCAATGGTCTTTTCGTTGCCTTGTTTGTTGATGAAAATCCGAGTTGTCCGAATCAGAAGTGTCTGACAAGTCAAGGTCTGGGTTATGGTGGCTGGGGCTTGTCATCTCGAGATTCTTCCTGGAACTTTTGACAGTTTTTTGCTTCTGTTCTTCTTCCTGTCGTTTAGATACAGTCGACTCATCCTTGCTCTCTTGCTCATCTATTGTGAAACAACACAAAAAACACTCATTCCAAGCTCTTGGTCGTTCTACCTTGCTCTGTCGTGAAATAGCCTGAAGCTGTTCCCTCGTGAAATTACCACGGTGAATCTCACTCAAGTGCGAGTATAAGGCTTTTGGGCTAGTGTAAACGTCGTGGTTGGGTCCACAGAAGGTACACCACCAGCTAGGTGTTGAATAAGCCTGTTGATACCATCGCCAATTATGAAGCTCCATATGCCTGTTCCACTCATTGAATGTGGGATAAGATGGATGCAAGTCTGGGCACTCTTCAGATAGGCAAATGTAAGGCTTGAAATCTCGATCGATGTGTTGACTAAGAAATATTTAGCTTATTTCATCTTAAGAATTCTAGCACTGTAAGAGTCTATAAGAATTGATTCAGGTAAGTATATACAGACGCCAGCGGACACATAAAGTATCTCGGCAAAGTATTGGGATACTCTCATATATATACTAATGAAATAAACAAATGGCACGTACCGCCAGTCTGTTTCTGTAAGCTTTTTCCTATCTAATGGCTCCCCACACCACGGGCAACTGATGATATTGTTGTCACCATCTTTGCCAGGCAGCCGTGGATAGTTTCCCAATTTTACTTGAATCGATGATGCCTTGTATGCCTTTGTTGATGTGTCATCGGGCTGCCTAAGTTGACTATCTACGGTAGACACGTCAGACTTGGGAAAAGCATTAGGCATTTTTTGAAGGCGAGACTCGTCTGAATCCATAATTGTCTTCTCCGGCAGACTTGTATGGACATTGATCTGTGGCTCCTTGCTGGGTATTTCTTCAGCTGTTGGAAGCCCATCTTGGCGGGCTCTGTGACTTTGGTGACGAGAACTGGAAAGTCGTATTCTTGCAACTCTGGTAATCATTGATTTGCTGAGATAGTCTTTGAGGGACTGGTGAGCACCTGGATACAATGTCTCTATGGCGTTTTTGCATAAAAATGCGAATGAGTCCACATTTTGGTCTTTGCTGAATTCATTAGCTCCAAAGTCGATTTTGTTCTTGTTTGACTGGCGAATAGTAACTCCCAGACGGTTTAATCGAGTAATGATATCATCTATTGTGTTGAAAGCTGCTACCTGTATCTGAGAAGTTCCAGTTAGACATTCGGCCTCGCTTGTCAGAACCTGTCCTTTCTCTCTTTGATTGGATATTTCAGTAATACAGTGTAGCAGACTACGGCGAAGGATATCCAATAGTCGAGCAACGAGATCTTTAAGGTCCGGGAGATTCCGGAGTCTTGTGTCTAAGCACTGGCTCTTCTGAGCAAAGACTCCGAGATGTGCAGTCCATATAGCAAAGCGTTGTTGGAATTCGACGCATAGTTCAATTATCGTAACCTCTGATTTCGTTTTCTGAGAGGTCTCTAGCAGTTGATCGAAATGGCCTTCGCACTCATAGGCTAAATTATAAAGAAAACCCTGTTCATTGAAATCAAGCGCCATGATAAAATAATGTTGATTAGAGGTGTCCGTGCAAAGAATTCAAACATGATATAATATAAGCGAAATTGTTTATTTATATGTACCTATATCAAGAACGTTGTACATACCTCTCTAAAGCGGGGAAATTACGAAAGGTATCGTATTGCAGCCCAAATCAGCCCAATAAGACAACGATACAGCATCAAGCACTTTATATCCCCGCACCACATCTTATCGCTCAGTCTCATCGCCCAAGTATACCACTTAAAGCATTGACATAACTCTGCCATATATACAATTACTATAAAAAAAGCTATATGAGATGCCTTACCTCACTGAGTTGAGCGAATGGCGCTTGATTCAAGAGATAGCAGAATGGTTGAGTCAAAGAAAAGCGCCTTGCCATGTGCAACCCAATTCCATCAATAATCAATTAGGATATAATGCTTACGCCGATCTGCTGGAATTTGAACTTCGCCGCACATTCATGGTTCAGGAATTTCCTCAGAATCTGAGTCAGGCAGAGTTCGAATGCTGCCAAGAAGCTTTAGAGCATCTTTGTTCATTGCTAGATGGCATTACGTCGCATCAAAACACCTGCGACGACTCCAAAGGCCAAAAATATACGCATTTACGAGCTTTGAGAGGAATTTTGGAATCAACATCTGGAAAAATCGACCTCGTAAATGGTCCTAACAAAAGTCTTTTCAAGCTTCCTGATAATGCCACTGATCTTGGCAATTGCCTGCGCACTGTCACAGAATGCAACAATGCTCTCAGCGAACTACTTGCACCTCCTACGCTGGAACCAGTCATACAGCCATATCGAATACAACGAGAAAGATCGGCGTGGAAGAAGAATAAAATACGAAATGAAGCCATATGCGTTCTTAGAATTTTGTTTGAGCACTTCAAGTGTGGAATGTCACATGAAGTATTGCTCAAACTCAATCAGGTTCCAAATAAAGATTTAGCATTTCCAAGTTTACAGCTCATGCTCTCATTATGTCCGGAGTTGGAATTGTGGCAAGAAGTGCAATGCGATACAATTCAATTGTATGTTTGACCCCCAAGCTCCAGCTCCTTTACTTATCTGCTTACATACATTGAAGAGACGATGCTTCAATTTCATGCATCTCTGACATTTGTACAAGCCTTCGACAATACACAGGCCAAGGGAAGGCATTGAAGCTACGTATTAAGGGGAACGAGCTATATGGTGCCTGGGCTGGTCCTATTTCCTCAGGGCAGAATGCATCCTCTAAAGAGTCTCTGGCCCAACTCATCAAAGACGGTGTATTTAAACGTCCTGACGTCAAGGCCTTGGAAAATAAAGCAGCATCAATAAAATTTAGCACTAACGATAAACGAAGGCTTGCAGTCAAACTCGGTTACTGTCTTATGGATTTCTTCGATGCCGATTTTAATTCAAAGAGGATCCATTTATTAGGCTCCTCAAAATCAAGTTCAAAGGAAATTCCATATCTTTCATTTAATTCAGAATTTCCAAGCGCAGAGAGCTCATATAGCTTCGAAATGGGCCACCCCACGCTTTTATCTTTCGCGAAATTATTACTAGAATTAGAGCTTGGCCAAATCATCGAACTAGAAGTCAGTCCGGATAGTTGCCAAAATCACACCACCTGGGCTGAACTTCTAAGATACGTGGATCTTCTGGAAAGACATAAAAGTGACTCATATGTCCAAGCTATTCGAAGCTGCCTCCTCGTTTATCAGAATATAGCGATGAAGCTAAATTCTCGCGGACCCGATAGCAAAGGCACTGATTCGAAAATACGAAAAATAATTTATAAACATATTGTTTGGAAGCTTGAGCTTGGACTTACTGAATCTACTCCTAGACCCTCTCGTAAACGGCAACGGTCAGAGTCGCCGCCTACAAGTGATTGCCAGGATAGAGTTCAAGACTCGGGCTCTGGAAAGATTTCAAGGCCCGTGGCGCGTCTACGCCCGCCATCTACAAATAAGAGACGGCGTGCTCCTGAGCTCCAACGGTGGCTGTCTCATCTCAGTATCAAGTCATCTTTTAAGGAAAATATTAACTCATTAAAAAATGACGCTCTAGAATTTGGAGTGACGACATACCTTGATCAGCCCCAGAGCCGCGAAGACTTTGAAATCGCCCTGATCTGTGCGTTGCAAGTTGAATCAGATGCAGTCGAAGCTCTCTTTGACGATTATTATGAAGAAAAAATTTCATATGGCAAAGCGCCGGGGGATCCAAATGCCTATACCACTGGAAGAATGGCTGGACACAATGTGGTCTTGGCGTTTATGCCGGGTATAGGCAAAGTGAATTCAGCGAACGTAGCGGCTGGCTTTCGGGCAAGCTTTCCCAAGATCAAGCTTGGTATGGTTGTAGGTATCTGTGGAGGCGTGCCAGGTGGAGCAGGTTGCGAAAAGGAGGTGCTGCTTGGCGATGTTATCATCAGCACCGCACTTATACAATATGACTTTGGTCGACAATACGATAACAAAATTGTAAGAAGAGATACATTGCAAGACAACCTTAACCGACCAACAGCAGAAATCCGAGCATTTCTTGCAAAGCACTCGGGACTGAGAGGTCGTAAAAAGTTGAGGGAAAAAACATCTTCTTACTTGGAGGACCTCTGCGAGAGGGAGGATTTTGAAAATACTTGGTACCCTGGTGCAAAAAACGACAAGCTTTACCATCCTAGCTACCTCCATAAACATCACAATCCAGAGGTTTGCAGTGTTTGTGCTAGCTGCCAGGGACCATATGACGATGTTTGTGATGAAGCGCTAAAGTCTTCATGTGCAGATCTAGGTTGCCAAGACAGTATGACAATATCCCGTGGTCGTGTTGACAAGGTGAAGCGTGTTCTTATCAGCAGGAATAAACCTATAGGCGAAGGACTTCGAGAGGCGTGGAAGCCCTTTATTCACTTTGGTACGATTGTATCTGGAGATTCAATCATGAAATCTGGGCTCCGTCGCGATATAATAGCATCTCAAGAGAACGCCATTGCGTTCGAAATGGAAGGTGCTGGCGTATGGGACAACTTCCCCACCGTTGTTATCAAGGGCGTGTGTGACTATGCAGATAGCCATAAGAATAAGATGTGGCAGAGATATGCTGCCGCGACTGCGGGTGCTTGTATGAAAGCGTTTCTCGGGGAGTGGAGAAAGGCTTGTTGATGAATGTTATGTGGATGAGATGTTGGTTACTATGATGGCAACATGTAGTTGAACTTGAATACAGTTTTATTACCTCTACAGCGTGAAAGACTTCAATGCTATTAGGGTAGGAGGCTCCAGAAGCGGAGGATGAGACAACGCTTGCATCTTATAATAGAGCGTACATGTAGTCTCAGTAGTTCGAGACAGAGTTTGAGTCGATGTGATAAATTTCTGATCTCCAGGGAGTATTGCCCAGCAACCTGGCCAGCCCTACTCATGTAATCTATAGCATATATGCTTGCTTCAAGCATTTACATATAGTGATGGCTTGTCTTATTTTTAGAACTTCGTTTGTGATTAGAGTGATTCGAGATTTAGCTACCGCTCACTGTTTCAGTTTGAGGCGCTTGGAGGACATGGTACATGTATGCTACCAGCATTAGAACTTGCAGCTTTTTTAATGGCATCTCTTGAATCGTCGTTGAAAAAGACTGCTATTGAATGCTCTCGAGAGTAGAATCGAAATTTCGGCATCAAGCTAATTAATACGATACAGTTTGACGGCCGTGAAACCCACAGATCGCAGATGGCTCAGCGCACGAACGCCTTGAGTAGCTGGGGTCACGATTCAAGGGAGGGTGGATCTTTAATTGTGGCTGCTCCGCCGGCCCACGTGGAGATGGATGTAGCCCAGCGTTGGGACGATGAGGCCGATAAATTACGCAGGGCATGCTTGTCCAACTATCCGCATCGTGCCTGGCTATGATGCATGGAGCTGGAGTTGAAGGACGAGCTGAGAGCTGAGAGCTGGGAGTTGTGGGCTGGAGTAAATCCAGTGTTAAGCCGACCATAGAAATTCATGCCTTTTGTGTATATCACACTGCAGCAGTGGCTTAAAAGGGGGGATATCAGCTTCATGTACTGTACTTTGTACCCAACTAAAAGTGTACAGTGCATGACAAATTTCAAATGCTGTTGCCCTGCGTTGTCAACGGCCAACTTGGAAGCCGAACTGAGCTGTCTCTTCTTTGATAAGCAGCTGGCCCTTGCAGAGCTCAAGTACATGTACTGTACTCGTACAACTACACCTCTACTCCATGTAGCTCTCGGAGCAGAGACCAAAACATGCGGGCCACGCCCCCTGGCGGCGCCATCCGCAGCATCCCTGCTGGCCAAATTTGCAATGGAGATTTTTCTGCATACTAGCAAGAGCGAGATTGGGCTCTGCTGATCGTCTGGAGGAGAAGAAAAAAAAATGAAAATGCTCAAGGGATCCTGTCATATTTTTTTCATCGTGAATATGCTTTTACATGCAGTACTGTAACTGTGGCGTCGTACTAGGTGCCGCATAAGCCATCAATTATATGCGCTCCGTAATTGTTTTTCACACGAGCAACAGCAATACATCGATGCCGGGGATTTGGTGGAGCTCCAATACGAGACTGTACCTGAACGATGTACTTTGTACTCTGTGCCACGCAACCCTCAATGCATCATCGCCCTGTGGTCGCAGAATGTCTGAGCCAATTTAGTGTCCGGGCTGCTGAAGATGCACTGCAGATGCCAGCGGCCCCAACTGTGGCACCTCGCTTGGTGCATGTGCTGGCTTTTACGTACTTGTGCTACAGTACTTGTACTCCGTATATCAGATTAACATGAAAGCTGCCCAAAGCCATCAAAGCGGCTGTTGATGGGCACAAACTCTGGCGCCGCATTGCCCAGAGGGACCCCTTTCGTTTCTTCCGCATACAGGCCAATGGCGACGCGGTTCCTGCGCCTAGCAATATACAGTATGGCACAGCTAACAGCGACCTGCCCAGCTTAGCTTGCGGTTAGCACGCTATCGAATTACTGGCGCTAGGCGCAAGAGGTGCCTAGACTTGGCGGTATTGGGCCTAGACGGGCGCCCAAAGGGTACTAGCAGCCACTGGACTCCAGATGCTCGTTGGCAGCTGTGCTCAGTCTCGGTCTTGTCCCCGTGAAGCCTGGTCACCTCAGGAAAAAGAAAAAACAATTGAGCACCGGCCGCCGGAACAAAAACACCATCACCGCAACTCTCCAGCCATTCTTTTCTCGATCTGCTAGTCTTAGCTGTGCATGCAGGATCCACTCCTCGATCTCCCTTTTGCCCCTGCAGCTGTGTTGTTCTCTTTCTTCCCTTTTGTTACTTTTCTTCAGTCTTTTCTCTTTATCGGGCTTTGATAACGAATTGAGAATTAACTGCTGCTTGAACACTCTCATTGTTGCATTCTGCGCTAGGCCAGGGCGTCTTGTCTCGCATCCTCGCCTGTGGCTCCACCTGCTGGCCAACCACCCCTACTAATATCCCACGCCCTAGCTTTCGAGGTCGCTTCGCTTCGCAGTTTCGTGTTTCCCCAAAAAGCCGTTAGCTCGCCGTGTTTCCTCTGCCTCGCCTACGAGGCCCTGATCCTGCGATCTCTTCTCTTGCTCCCTCTCTCCTTGTCCACAGACCAGCCCACCTCTGCCTGTGCATCTCTCGCCAAATTCGACTACGGGGTCGCTTTTCCCAGCGTCGAATCAGCCTTGGCACGATACCGAAGAAACGACAAGGCCAGGCGGTCGGAGCTGGAGAGGAACCACAGAGCGACCAGCCGCAGATCCTGTCAAAATCGCTGCTCCTGGTCGGCCTTCTGTCATCCCTTCCTGGGCGCCAGAGTTCACACCATTGGGCCATTCTTTCTTTTTCTTCGTCATTGTCCACTACCTGTGTACCATTCATTGATTTTTAGACCTTGAACGGGCTGCGACTTCCATTTACGGATCTTTGTTCGGTTCATGAGTCTTATTTTCATTCGTTTCTTGCATCCTGGCGCTTGCTCTTCTCCACGACTTCTACTGAAATCGCGTTAATCTAATTTTGCTCAACAACAATACACAATCGCCTCTGCCGACATTCATTCAATTGCGCCACTTAGAAATTTAGGAGCGTTACTTGTTTTGGAGATTTTTTGGTTACAACTCGTTTTTTTCATATGCGTCTATAGCATCAAAGTCTAGTAACACAGCACTTCACAACACTCGTCACCGCTAGTTCTCTTCCGTTAAAATGGCCTCCGAAACATCAGGCCCGACAAGGGCTCGTGGGCGAAATCGAGACACGCCGAGACACGCACAATGGACGCTCAGGAATGCATCAATAGCTGTGTTGGCAGCGCTCACCGGCTCCGCTTCAGCTCAGGATTCGGCAAGCTGCATTTCTCTCAAGGGCTCAAAACTATGCCCAGCCTTCCAGGCTGCTTCCATCTCCACAAACCAGTCATTAATCGATACATTGTGAGCTACCCGCTATGGTTCATGCCCGGTGTGCGCAGGTTGCTAATATCAATGTAACAGCTCATTCTTAAAGTATGTCTCCAATTTAGAGACATTCGACATTCAGTTGGACAGCTTCGTCAAGACTACATATCTCGAAGACAAGTAGGCAGCTTTCCGCCTGATGTAACCTTGGTCCAATTCACTCACATCTTATGCTTTTTAGGTTCCAGCTAACATTTGGCTGCCATAATGTTAATTATTCAAACCCCAGCGACATGTACGCGCGCTACACGACTACAGTCCTTTGCAGCTCCATTGTCCAAGCATCCGCGGCTGGCTGCGGCGTCTCTGAGAAAAACTCAGAGCCTCTTTGCGCCGAAACCTGTGCTGAGTATGCTCAAAGCGAAGCTTACATTACCGCCGACACAGCTCTTTGTGGCAGCCCCAGCAGCGACCTCAACAAACTGATTCGTGCCGATTTTACTGTCTGTTCCAACCCGGAAGAGGCGCTCTCTAGTAGCTGCGTCGTTGGCTCAGACAATGAACCTGACAACTGTGGTTTTGGTAACAGCACCGTTGGTCTCTGCTCATACTGCGGCGCTGGAGGCATCAATTCGACAGATACCTGCTGCTATAGCTCCGATGCCGAAAAGCGATGCCAGGGGGTTAAGCTCCCTGATATTACCGTGACCTTTACAGCACCCGTTCCTACTGCTACAGCGACGAGTTCTTCAGTCCCAGTTTCTGGTGGTGGCAGCCATCTTAGTGGTGGTGCTATTGCGGGTATTGTGATCGGTTCTCTTGCAGGGGTCATAATTCTTGCCGCCCTTCTATTCTTCTGTATTAGGATGATGAGGCGCAGACCCGGCAGCAGCAGCCAGACCGGCAGTATTTTCAACCAGCCCCAGCCCGCCCGTAAAGGACCGCCCATGAGCCAAGGCAGCGCAGCGCCTCCGCGAGGATACGAAATTCTTCCTGGTGGCCGTATTGCACGCATGTCTGCCTTGGAAGGGCATTCTGGCGATTCACCCTCCCGCCACGGCAGCTCACCCTCTGCTCGTGCTGTTCCTTACGCCGCCAAGACTTCGGATCGGATGTCTTCATCTGAATTCGACGATACTCCCGAGCCCGAAACCCCATATACAGGACTTCGTGGGCCACCCGCTACTTCGAGACGTCAAGGTTCTTTATCCAGCAACTCCATGCTTGGGAGCGATGTGGCCGGCAGCCCCCTTGGTTTCTCATCTCCGCATGCTTTGGCAAGCCAGCAGTCCGAACAGCTGCCTTTCTTCAAGGATTATTACTCACAAGACGATATCCACCCTCACGACAAGGTTGCGGTTCTGTGGGCTTACCAGCCAAGGGCCCCCGATGAGTTTGCCTTGGAGCGTGGAGATATGCTCAAAGTGGTGGGTATCTGGGATGACGGTTGGGCGACGGGCCTCATGGTCAATGAACGAGCGGAGGAATGGGAAGCGCGACGGCAGGCGCAGAGGGATAGCGGCGTATCGAGCACATCCGCCGCCCCTAGAGACAGCTCGCCACAGGGCTATGGCGAACTAAAGGCGTTTCCTCTAGTATGCGTCTGCCTCCCAGAACATTGGAGGAAGACGATCGAAGGAGACGGCTCAACAGATACGGGAGCAAGTGGTCATCTCAGCGCTTCACATATGTGATATCTTCCGCTATCCTCGATGACATGATATATCCCTACATATCCGCCTTATTCTGTTTCCTCTTGAATTTTGGACAACAGCACAAACATCCCATTCGACAGATGCTGGTTCATGATAGATAGCTCAACCTATTTGGCTGAACTCCTGGTGCCAGCATTCCTCTTGATGACGTACATGAGATGCAATTCCATAATACCCTAACCAATGGGCGGAAACTTGCGCTGCGTTTTGATACATTTTCAGACGTTTTTATTTTTTATTTTTTTTTAAATACCCCATATGAAGAGCGACGGTGACACGAGATGGATGGTGAAGAAGAAAAGAAGCAAGCAACTGGTTTTAATATTTGCCTACCTAGCTTAGATAACAAAAATGCTCTTTCGCCTTTATAATTTCTAAGAATGTGTGAAGATTGATGTACAATGTGAAAAATTCTCACAAAGTATAATATTTCTAGAGGATTGTTACCCAACGCTCCAGTTTCGTTATCCAGTACCCTAATTGTAACTTGATGACTGTGTATAGTGGCGTCTGTTAATTAATAGTATTCATGTATTTTCTTATGGGGTATATCTCAGGAAGGCAATGATATGGAATCTGTAAATTGTTACTCAGGAATTCCACTATACAGTAAACCAATAATTTTCTGTTTCAGATCGCATCTTCATCTATAACTGTAAACGATATTGTCAGTCTGATCGTATCTAAAACGATAACCATCGAGCTGGGGCTGACCGTCTTGATAATGACTGCTAGGACCCCCTTCGGTAAACCGATTTATATCAGGTAGAGAGGCTGGTGTCCAAATATTCACCCAAAGATAGCTAGGCTTAGAAAGCCATTTAAATGAAGTAAGAGGCGTCCTAAACAAGCCGAAGACATGGAACACGAGCAAATCAGCCTCGCGCAGGGTGGCGTATATAACGACCAATACCGGAAGCTTCTGATGGCCGAGAGTTATTAGTATAGTGCCAGATAATGAGTCAACAAGTTTAGATAGCCGTAAGCGATGTTAGTCTGAATGTATAATAGATATATACGTCTCTATAACTTATGTTTTGTTGGGAAGGAAGCATGTTGATTTACTGGGGCTTTAATTAGCCCAAGAGTTTGGCCGAAGAGTTTACTAGTGTTGTAAATGGAAGACGAAGAATGTGAATCTTGGTATTGGAAGACTAAAGAACTAAGATTCAGGATAACGGATGAAGAGATATACTAGTTAACATGATTAAACTTTATCCAAGCGGACGCCCCGTCGTCGTTCCTCCCAACAACTATAAGCCATCTCGGTCTTTCTGCGTACATGATGCAGCTGGCAATTTCCCTTTCTCTACTAACTTAGATAATATTGGATTATCTCTGAGTTTCGTAAAAAGTTTACAAGTCCCAGCTTTTTGAGCCTCAAGTTTGCTATTATCTTCCTTGACTTCCAAAATATTTGTGCCCTTTCACCACACAAACTTTCTTCTTCATGGCATCCCACACGGAAGAACAAGGCCCCATGGCCCAGGTCGAACACGATACACTGTCTATAAACGAGAGTCTTCGTTTATACTGCGGAGAAGAACTGGTGGCGGATCCTGTGCTATGGACAAATCACCATCTTCAACTGCTGGGATGCAGATTCAGCCCCGCGCAACATGCCCGTCTCCCTTGGCGACATCACGCATCCGAGCTATATATAAACGATTTCCTTGATGATCATGCGGAGAAAGTGGAAAGAATAGCTACCAATCTAAGGATAAAAAGCCGCACATGCAGGCTTCGGCAGGTTCTCACCTATGACGATTATCCGCTCGTTGCAATGAGGTGAGCTTTTCTTTGCTTTGAAACGATTTTTTGTTAACCCATTCTCTCTACTTGTACTAATAATTTCTTCTTCTTTGGTTTGGCTTGCTCAGTCAAAATCTCGATTTGCACCTTGGTGATCGATCCAAAAATCTTCCCTGCCAGCTCTTCTCTCTCCGCGACGAGCCAAGTATAATGTACATGGCAAGCATCGATCGCGAACTGGTTCAAGGCCTTCGCTACCTAGAAATGGAATTTCTAGAACCCGTCCAGCCGAGTGCACTTTCAGAAGCCATACTTGACCTCAAGATGAAGAAAGTCACGCCGCGGAATCGTCTGCATGATCCGTATATAGTGGCCCTTTTACTGGCAATGGCGCGTGAGCAGCGAAAATTCTGGGGGGAGTTACGCTATAGTAAGAATATTGTGGTAAGATTTGTTCTACAAAAGTCAGACTTGCTCCTTTTACTGTGCTCTAACGGTGCTATTATGCCTTAGGCTCAAGTGTTGATGACGGATTGCGAGGATGAATCTGTTCATCTCTACGCTGCTTGCATTCCAGATTCTTTTCTTGACAAGTTTGACTCGCCCTCAGTTAAACCTACAGAGCAGAAGCTCTTGTTAGTCCGCCATATGAAAGTGCCACTGGCGCCATATGAGACTTTCCGTCGTCGCCTATACCCAATATTGCTTCGCCCGGAAACTTATTTCAAACAATCTGGACAAGATGTTCCATTACGTTTCAATTAATGATATAAATAACCATAGCTCATGGGATTATTCAATAATATAGAAATGAGGAGTTGTTATTTAATATCCCAGCCGTAGCTAAAGCCGCGAAGTTTAAACTACTGTCCCTACTGCCTACCTATTTCTTCAAATCGTGATGCTTAAGCTCATGTTTCTGCTTAGGAGGCTGTTTCACTGCAACAAAATAGTTCTGGCCCGTCTCAGAAAC
The DNA here is from genome assembly GCF_050947405.1 of Trichoderma evansii. NCBI lineage: Eukaryota > Fungi > Ascomycota > Sordariomycetes > Hypocreales > Hypocreaceae > Trichoderma > Trichoderma evansii. Next base: position 759,239 of record NW_028145192.1, on the reverse strand, counting down.
AGCGTGAACCGCGATATCTTCCCCAAAAGGCCATTGTCCAATAAATTGCGAGTCGCCTCGGCGATCATATTCCGCATACTGTGCCGGATCGAGACACTTGTGTGCAGCCGTCCAAGCATCTGCTCGATGGATATAGACTCCTAGGATTTCCGTGGTCTGAAGGCTGCCGCTACGGTCGGCGTTGTAATCCACGGAAATCTGCAGAACATAATGCAAGAACCTGGCGCCCTCTGGCAGTATAATGTCTCCGTCCGGGGTTGCAGTTAAAGCTTCATTGTTTGGTGTAGTGTCGATTCCAACGAGGAATTCTTGTCCATCAAAAGCGCGGGCAAAGAGCAAAACACCGTCGCCGTGAGACCAGCTTTCGGATGCGCCTCTGCTGCCGCGGATGTGATACTGCTGGAAGTCGTTGGAGGTAAAGTTGACGGACTCGAGTGAATGAACGGCAAATTTCTTTGCAGCTTCCAAGGTGCCATGTGTTTTGAGAACAAACAGCGTACGATTGGCGCCAGATGGGTCGTGAGAGTAGTCGATTACCGTAAGAACAGTGTGGAACAACTGCTCTGGGACGAAATTAGATGATGCACCGTTGACGGAGGCCATAGTGTATGTGCTTGTGTTTTCTCGTGTATTTTGTATTCAATTGACAAAGTGAGAGTTGAGCGCAATGCCCTCTTTCTTTATAGAATGGCAATTGCCACGCACGAAAAATGGCGTTGCAATTATCATGCCACCATCATTTGTGGCTGCAGACATCATCACCATCTGCCGGATGTACTCGTAACTAGTTCATCACGAGAGAGCTCGTTGTTTTAAAGAAGCTCAGCATACATTTGGATACCTTCCGCTGCCGTCGCCTTAAGGTTTAGAAAGCTGCCATACCATGGACTGTGATAACCAGACATAGACTTTACTTTGCCAAAATATCTTTTCCGTTTGTCAAATCACAAAGACTCAATTGTCATATCTGATCAATGAGATACGTTGTGGATTAGCACGGGTCAACGTTTAGCTTTCACTTGGTTCAGCCTATCGGCCAAAGAAGCAGAATTGATTGGGTCGGAAAGGTGCATCACCGGCTTCCAGACGGGTGGTAGTATAAACCACGCCACTCGAAACTCTAACGCAGATGCTTCGCTGTGTACCAGTGAAACTCGAATGATCATCGTACGACTTGAGTATTACCTAATTCCATGGTTAACAACGGCATTCGTCTAGGGTACGGAGTACTGTTGTTGCTATTAGATTGTAAGGGGGCCACTTTAAGGATGGAGACTGGTATCGGAATAGTCCCCACACTTCATTCGACCTCTTTCTCATTTCGCAACTTTTCAATAACTGGATGTCCTAAATACGTGTTAATCACCATATTCATGGAAAAGTAAAAAGAAACCATAAATCGAGCCGTCTCCATCTCTGTGGCTTATAAATAATTTAGTTTACATCGGATATTAGACGGCTTCAGTAACAGAAATCCCTAGCCCTTCTATATCGACTGGTTGCTATTAATCAGCCGCTGCTTTCCAGAAAATACTATTTTCAGGCATATACTATTTTCAGGCGAATAAACGGGGCGTTTGTAGTGTCCTTTCATTCTAGAGACTGCACTTGGGAGGTGGGGCCCCGTCACTTGAGCAAGCCACAGCCAAGTTGATGTGCGAATCAAATGCAACTTGTATCGCCTCTGCATAAGCACAACACTAGGTCTAGAATAGATTACTAGCATAATACAGCATAACCATTTCGCTTGATCCCACTTGGTTCTAGTAATTAGCTATAACTCTCCAGTAGATGCGGAGTATGTTTAAGCCGCTTGTTACAAATTATTTCTTTTACCATACTTGTACATATCTCAAACGCCAAATCAAGTAACTGCACCACCGTTGACAATCACTTTGCACCATGGACGAGAACCGCAAATCAGGCAAGAAAGCATATCAATTGGTCACAACAACTTTCAATACAAGAAGCTAATTTTCAACAGGGAATAATTTTCACTTTATATCAATAACAAACCCTGCTGACGCGAAAGACCTTGACAAAAGGCGCCAAGCACGCTCGCACGCTGCCAAACAAGGCAAACAGCAGTCTCAGTATGTTTCTCCGAGAGATGACGCGGGTGCGTCAGGCCAAAGCTTGATCCCTTGGTCCATTTTTGCACCAGTGTCGGCGTATGGTCCCTTCGAGACCCTAATTGGAGACTCTCCCAAATTGAGATCTTTACTCAGCCATGGTAAGTAGCGTAATGTCATTGTATGAATAGCTTCCATAGCTGAAACTCGCTTCAATTTCATAGATGCTGCTAGGCAGGCGGCAGAGCCTATATTCAGCGTTGCAGATCCTGTCGTCTTTCAAGACTTTGCTTCCGTCTTCCGGACCGATCTCGACGACCCAGCTCTTTTAAATGCCGTTAAGCTTACTTTTGCATTTGCTGTGACTGGAGGAAACATCGATCAGGAATGTCTCGGCTACCAGAATCAAGCCATGAGCACAATCCGTGAAAGGATGGATTCGTTAGAGTCGGCTTTGTCATTACCGACTCTGGGGGCTATCTTGCTTCTTGCTGGTGTGGAGGTAACGTATCATAAAACTAAGCTTTTTCACCCTTGCCAAATTTGTGAATACTAACCTGATGATAACACACCAGGCACGTCTTGGTATGCGGTGGCAAGTCCAGCTGCATATGGGAGCCATCCAACAGCTTCTTGAGTTGGGCCAGACAAAAACCATTTATCTGACAGATGGGATCAAACGAGCCATATTTTGGTAAGTGATAACTATTACGAGAGAGAAATTACAAATTAAATTACTACTAACCACAGATGTATATCCGTTTAAATAGGCAAGATTTGAATTCATCCGTCATGACTGGTTCAAATCGCATAGTGGATCACACTACTTTTGCCGAGCTGCAATGGAAGCGTGATCCTTTTGCTTCGACTTATTTTGTCCTAGCACCAGGGTTCCAGAGAAAATCTCACTTATTCGACGAAACTTTCCTCGAAGTTGTCAAAGATATCCACGCACTGCAATGCGTTCAAGATTTGCCTCGCTACTCCTGTCAGAATCCAGTGGAAATGCTCCGCGTTGATAACCAGCAGGCTTCTATTGGATCCAGGCTGGTAGATTTACCAAAGCTTTCCAATACTATGGAAGCTTGCTATCTTGCAGCATACCTCAGCGCTTGTATGCTTTGCTGCAAAGTATGGCGCCATTCTGTGATGCCTGTAAGTGAGGGGACAAGATACTTGTGAGTTTTTCTGCATCCTGAAACGCTGATTTGGATTAAACAGTCTCATGTTTCTTTACAACTATTGCGTAAGCTACAGGAGTCTGACAGCGAACCATTTTGGAATGATAATCCGGATCTATTAATCTGGATGCTGTACATGGGAGGCTCGTTCTCTCCGAGAGGAAACGCTCATTCAGAATATAAAACTCTTATTCAAAATAATCATAATTCTAGGTTTATAGGAATGTATCACTCGCTAGACGATTTGGTAGGTATTTTACATGACTTTATTTGGTCAGAGAAAGCATATCGTATGCAGGTAGAAGAATTTTGGAAAGAGATTCAACTAGAACTAGCCCATCGTTAATAAAGATATCATATTTGCATTTGTAGACGTCACTACATATCTAAACTTTGTATCGATAAATCAATTATTGCATAAGCCTCAGGTGAGATAATCACCACTCGGTAACCTTATAGCGTTCCTTGCGGTTGTACTGGTTAGTAATTGCTATATCGTCCTATTTGTTGCATATATACAGCCTGTCCAACGTCTATACACGCTGTATTTGGTAATCCTCTTCCAAGCTTGACTTGTTCCGCAAATGCATTTGAAATAAACAAAGACATGGATTTCTATGCCATTCCATCCTCGCAGGCGGTGGTCAGAAAAAGGCGAGAGTGGGTAAACTACCCACCGCTTGCCTCCGTTGCCTCGCTATACTGCTTTAAAGTTTGTACTTGTCATTAATCAGCGGTTGATAAAGTAAGCATTTCGGCCGAGATCATCCGTTTAAAATGGCCGGTAGTGAACGCGCTAAATGATTGCTAGCTGCTTTGGGAAGTTTCCGCTCATCCCAAAAGAGTAGTTGGTGATTATAGTCTCCATGATGCAGTTGACAAGAATATAGTTGAACAAGTGGCTTAGAAGCTCAAGTTAATGGAGTGGAGGTGGCTAGCAAAAGTAATAAAGAAGCAAGTATAAATAATATAAAGCTATATTGCTCAGTTAGTTGAAAGAAAATCTGACATTCTTCAGCAAAGCATTATCTGACTTACAAAACGTGTCTATAAAATAACCTACTCCTTTTTCGACTTTTACCAACTTATTCTATCTGGAATTAAACAATCTTCTATAATGGCCGAATCAAGGCTCTGGAAACCTCTTAAAATCGCTGGAGTTGAAGTCAAGCATCGCATTGGCATGCCTGGGCTATCTCGTTTCCGAGGTACAGACGACCATACTGCAACTGCTATGATGAAGGAGTACTACAGCCAACGCTCCCAAGTCCCAGGCACCCTGATCATCACTGAGGCTGGTATAATCTCTCCAGGTGCCGGAGGCTATCCCAATGCACCAGGCATCTGGCGCGAAGATCAAATCGCAGCTTGGAAAACTATAACTGATGAAGTCCACCGAAACGGCTGCTTCATCATTTGCCAAATGTTTCATATAGGCCGCGCAGCAGTTCCCGAAATCGCCAAGGCAGAAGGAATTGAGATTGTGTCTGCTAGCGCTATTCCTTTTGGACAAGATGCACCCGTGCCAAGAGCGCTAGCTGTTGACGAGATCAAACAGATAGTTCAAGACTTTGCATCTGCAGCGAAGAACGCCATCCGTGCAGGCTTTGACGGTATCGAACTCCATGCCGCAAATGGGTATCTCCTTGATAGCTTCATTCAAGATGTCAGTAATACTCGCACAGACGAATATGGCGGCAACATCGAGAACCGATCTCGCCTTGTATATGAAGTCATGAAAGCCGTCGGCGATGCTATCGGACCTCAGCGCGTTGGAATACGCCTCAGCCCCTGGAGTACATTTCAGGGTATGCGAATGGATGATCCTGTGCCTCAATTTTCAGATGTCATTAGCAAGGCGAAGGAGTTGGGCCTTGCTTATATCCATCTAATTGAACCCCGAGTTGCCAACTCTGACGATCTGGAGCATCCAATTACTGAAAGTTTGGACTTTGCAATTAACTTGTGGGATGGACCAATCCTTCTGGCAGGTGGATATAAGCCGGATAACGTGCATAGGACGATTGATGGTATGTATCCTGGCAAAGACATTGTGGTTATGTTCGGTCGATACTTTGTCGCAAACCCGGATCTGGTCTTCAGGATCAAGAATAGTCTGCAGCTTAACCAGTACGACCGCAGCACCTTTTATGCGGCTAAGAATCCCAAGGGATATCTTGACTACCCCTTCAGCTCTGAATTTGAAGCAAGTCTTACAGAATAATGTAAATATTTAGCATCAATAGCAGATCGATACCTATTTAGTGCTTTTTCGTTTCTTAAAAAGCTAATTGCGCTCTCCGTTTATACCTCGAAAACATAAGGAAAGGGCTACACATGAACGTGAGAAGGTGGTATTTACGTTGGACTATTGTTTATGTTTCAGCGATAATTGCTTTTAGATTGCCGTGCGGCCGGAGAGGCGTTAAAAAAAGCCGGGGGCAAGCGGGCGGGAGCCCTTTTTCATACTAACTTTTCTCGAATATCATCACGACAACTCCATTGCACGGTAATATTCAACAAGTATACGGGAGATTTATGGTGGACACTGAACTCGACAGGCTGTGGACGGGGATGAGAAGAAATTTTTATGTAATTTTGTAGATGCCACAAACTGTACCTTAGACTACCTATCTAATAGATCTCGCCATTATGCTCAAGCGGCCCATACAATTTTCGAATGCTTCCAGGTTGATGATAGACAAGTCTATCATCACAAGCTATAGCCCTCCAATCTGGATCATGTATCGTTCCTTCTGGTCCAAAGTCTTCCCATATGCATATAATAACGCGCTTTGTTGAAGCTTGTATAGAGTAATCCGTTCCACACAAATCACATGAGAAAAACTGTCGAGTAGTTTCTGCTAATTAAGCTATATCAAAAGCCTCATCAATATTTTTCGGCATTCCGTATGTTATCTTAGACGTTTCGTCATCAGATATGTGCGAGCATATTTCTATAAACCGTATAGACTGTCGAGATACCTTAGTCTCAGCTTCAAGGTAATCCAAGATGGATAAAAGTAAATATCTTCCATTAACAACCTTTGGGAAAACTGATATTCGCGCGGAGATGCCTTTAGATACATTGAAATATCCTCTAATTTGGCCGTGGTATGGCGTGAGGAGTCTTTGAAGATATTTTTGATGGCGCCTTGTTTTGTCTTTCATTCGCGTGTACTTGAGCGTAAGTTGGACGTGTCTATGCCCTGGATAAAATTTAGGCCAGCCAATTATCCTATTTATTTTGTATCTCTCAGTGGAATCTGATCCGTCTATGCACGCATAATAAGTGGAACTGTGATATAACGGTGTATCCCATTCATAAATCTGATGAAGCTTGCAGCATGTGGCACACACCCATCGATCAGGCAGAGACCGGGCGAGATGAGTGAGATATAGCAGTTTGTCTTCTGGTGTAAATTTGGCCATAATATTTCCCTTCCCAGCCAGAAAATATTCATGAGTGATCGTTCGTAGGGGACGGCAGGTCTGGTAGACGAGGAGCTGAGAGTAAAGAGGAAGGAAAGCCAGTATTTTCACAAGCATCTCGACCGGTAGCTGGAGGATAAAACAGTGAGTCTGAGGTTCGCCCCATATGAGGCAGATAAGGGATTTAACAATGCTCATGGCGGAGACTGCCGTTATTCCTGTCGATTTTCTTCTCAAGCATGTCACTCTAGGGAATAGAATGGGATTTCATTGGGATTTATGAGTAGGTAATTTATAAAACTTGCGTTTGACTTGGTACTTTGCCCAAACTCTGGTGCCTAACATTTGAGTTGCTACATAGTTTGACTGTACGCAGTAGAACACGCGGCGATTCAATATACGATTTATTCGATATTCTTGGCTGGAACCTTGTTGAGTGTTGATGGTCATTTCCATACATGTAGGTACATACAGCCTAAAAAACCTACACCTAATGCGCAGTGCTGGGCCTCGCCTGAATGTACCGAGCTGGGCTGAGCTAGCTCAACTGCAGCTACTGTAGATCGCCAAGTAAAATAGATAGGTAGGTATCCATGCCAAGGCCGCTAGGAAAATAGTTCAATTTACAAGATACCAGAAGATCTTGGACAGCCCTTTTATATTTTAATTTCTACAATACGTAAGCAGCTACAGCCGCTGTCACATAATTCTCATGGGAAACTGTAATATATGGAGTATAAAGTTGGTCCTTCTAATCAATATAGCTTTATATAATTAATTCTACCAGGATTGGAAAAGAAAACGAAGCGAGATTACACTAGCAAACAGGGCTGCAGCTACACGAGAACATATCTCTACTCGGTTGATTGGCATGTCATCTTCAGTACATTTTGCTTTTATACTACTAGGTATAAAGCAGCTAAATGTTAATCAGAGTACATGTATATAACTAGCTTTTTTTATTATAGATTTCTCGTGAACACCACTTATTCTATTCAATATCGATATCGCGTTTTATAACAAGGCGCAAAATCATTAGAATTCAATTGTTTTATTATGACTTCTATGCGTTTTGATAGCTAATATATATGTGTAAAAAGTAAAATACGCCTTTGGCAATGTACCCCAGACATTTCAATACAGGTAGTCTACCTTGCAGGTACATGTACCTATAGTGTTTTACTTTGCATTAGTGGATGGGGCTGTTATTCATCATTTTGTAATAGCTTACCGTGCAATAGCTTTAAGGCTATCCAAATCAGATCATGACACCTAAGCATTAATGTCGCAGGGGAGACCATCACAGCAGTAGCCATGGCCTGCACCGCCGAAAGCACCCTCAAAGCCAATGTTGTAGCATCCGTCCAAAGTCTGCCACAGTTGCGCAGGCCAGTTGTAGCCTCCTCCATTATCTTCAACAAAACTATTTGCATGCAAGCTATGTTTATATTATAGGTTATGTATGCGTGTGTAAGTAGATATATGTATACTTACAAAACAGACTGTACGTTAGAAGTCCAGTCGGGCAAAAGTGTGGCAGAATAGCGCGATTTCGTGTCATAATCGACCAGATGCACGTTCCTACTCCTTATACCACCTTCGCCAGTATTTTCATCATCCTGAATGAGTTGACCGTTCCAAGCAACAGCAATGCCGGCAAGGCCAAGAAGGCTAAGAGCAAAGAACTTCATTTCGGCTATTGAAATAAGGCAACTGACTGTTAAAGATTGCTTTTGAGGCTGGATTGAATGATATTTTACATGGAAACATGTCGATATTTATATATTTGAGGACGTATACCCTATACACATATTTGAAGACGCATACCGAATAATTATTTCAAAGAATACTACCTTCCTTTTCTAAATAGAGCCCTAGAATATATCAGCCTGCTTATGCGTTAGATTCAAGATAATAGACCTCTCTAGACTTTATTCAATACGAAAAATGTGGTCTTTTGCAAGATATACCGTGCAGACATAGGAGTTTTGGCTCCGTAATACTGCTCGAATACGGAGTACGATAAATGCCAACTGGACTAGGAAAACTGCTTAACAGTCTGGTGGAGAGATTATGCAGCAGGGGTGCTGAAGTGCCCGTAACAAAAAGCATTCCAATCTTGTAAGATCCGCTTTTTATAGTCAATTGCTCAAAGATAACCATAAATCTAATTCGGAAAATACCCGAAAAGTTGATGTGACTGACAGCGTGAGTGTCCCAAATAGTAAGGTTGCATATATCTAGATAAGCCCGGTCAAAATCCGAATAGCATTCTGACATTTACAGCCAGGGGAAAATGGATGTTTTTTTCTATATATTTTTATAATAGCCAGTTGAATAAACATAAAATAAATAGCATTTTCATTTCCTGGCTGGTTGTATTTTGCTCAATATTCTACAGCATTAGATATGAATGGAGAACAAAATGCGTCGAACATCTCAAATCTATTGGAATGAATACTATGTTAATGCATGGTAGAGCTAAAGAGTATATTGAGAAGGAATATATCGCTATCATTTCAAAAATTAACAGAAAATATAGAATTCCGGATGATAGATGCCTAGCATACTGTATTCTATTCAATTCATCTAAGAAAGGCCCAGAAATCTTCTCATATTTTCATCTTTGAAGATTTTCTCAAAGACCGAACGAACTGGTTCTGGGTGGATGCTCGGGAAAAGATTATTGTTAAATGGCTCTGGTAAAAGAGTACCACCTCTGCCTTGAATCAACTGATGGCTGGCTTCCAGTTCCAGGTCGACATCGCCGATGACTTTTGCTCGAGCCTCTTTCTCCAGGGCTGACTCAACGTCATGATAAGTGACTGAATATTTATGGCCAGTAACTGTCTCTAGCTCATCAAAGATTTCTTTCCAGGTAGGCGAAGCGCCATGGAAACGATAGGTGCGTCGATGTCCATTGTCAGCAACTGAGAATGGATGTCGGAGAGTTTCGATGGTGTATGCGATGGCGTCCGCGGTCGAAATCAATGACTGTCTTCCTTCTGACGTTCCATAGATGTTTGCAGTATGGTTTGCATTATCGATTCCGAAATGCTTGATGATGCTCCATTCTGTTAGACGTCCAAGTTGTATATACGTCCAACCGAGATCTGGTGTATCTGCATCACGACCACGCTTCTCCAGATGCTCTCTAGTAAGAACCTTGTCTCGGTAGTATCGTTGAGTCCAGTTTGATCCTGCCGTCAGATCGGCTCCCCATTCGCTAGTATAAAAGTGTCGTACCCCGGCTTTAATACCAGTATCAATGATGGTAGGTTGGTATTTGATGGCGTGGTTCCCTAGAGGCATCAAGACACAGTCGAATCCAGCAAATGCTCCAGTATCTGTGTATAGACCAGAGACTTGTTCCATCCCACCATTGCGAAAAGTGGCGAAAAGCGCTCGCTTTTCTTCCGTCTCAGGCCTGGATGTATCATTGAAGAAAGCAATGCGCTTGTAATCGGACTTTCTAGAGATCAATGCTTGGCAGAGGACCTTTCCAACCATGCCGGAAGGGCCAACTACCAGTACAGCGTCGAGGGTTTTTTGAAGAGCCATAATGAGAAGGAGGTATTTGTGAGGAATTTGGACAATCTATAACGAATAGTAAGAAGTAGACGAGGGCGGAGACGCCACCTGAAGAAAAGAAAGAGTCCAGATTTAAGGGGGCAGCTGCTAGATATTTTATACTTGTGAAGATTGAGATAATATATTAGTATATCCTCTATTTAAACATACATGTACCTTCCGAACGTCTATGGAACTGTGTAATTATGGGCTGATGAGAGCTATGTTTTCCAGTCGACAGTAGGAGAATGAGATTGGTAAGCTGTACCCAGATATTTCTGACCGCCCACTCAGGGCGCTTTAATACAGTCGTCAGCTTGCCTATCCGGGCATTCATTACTTGTCTGGTGAATGGCTATTGGTAACTAAAACCACTTAAGATCCTATCTTCTTGAGTAAAACACGTACTAATGTTTGCTAGCCGGGAAAAGTTGCCTTACGTGATAACCCTAGGAACGCATCTCTTATATCTCCGAAGTGGTTATTCCTCATCTACCTCGGTAAATGGCGCGAGGATAATTAATCATTTATTATCATCTACTATATATGTACTCCTAGACCCATACAGGTATATACCAAGTACATAACAATACGGGAGCCAGGAACATTCACATTACATAATTAGACATTGTTTAGATCTGCTGAATCCCTGCCTGCAATTAGATGCCATATCCTCGTATGCGAAAACTTGCAATTGGGACAGTACTACTTTGTATCTGCTAAATAGCAAATTGATCATAAATCTATAATACGTGTATTGCACCCAGTCTGAAGAGAGATAAAATATTGTCAAGTTGGTTGGAATAAAGAGAGAAGTAAGCCAGTACAGTGTTATTCCATGTTATCATGCACTCTAGATTGAGTCAGCACGTTATCGTGATGCCCCGCCAAAATTTTGCATCGCGGGGCACTGGCGTCCAGCAGCAAACCTTCCATTTCTAAGGCACCGCGTGCTGGATGAAATTCTTGTGCGCAGTCACTCTGACAACGCGCAAGTGACGCTGCCATCAAGATGGACGCGGTATTTGGTCTCCAATTGGAGACAGCGGTTGCTGGTGAGTTCATTATGCTGATTTCTCTGTGTCGCATGACATGCTGACAAAATTGCTCCAGACCTGGTGGAAGTGTGGCACGCCTATCGCACGTCAATAATTCTGTGCGCTCTTGTTCTCCTTGTCGGTCTGCGCACACTGCTTCACAGGACTGAAGAAAGGGAGCCCTTAGCTGTGCTTCCCAAAATTTATAACGAGGAAAAACCCGTGGTGAACGAAAAGACTGCTCGTGAGGCGCAACCTGTCGTTGCGGCCGAGAAAAAGTCGACCGGACCCAGACGGATAAAGGGTGGTGTGGCACGAAAGCCCTCGCAAGAGAAAAAACCGACAGCGACCGATTACACGGATAGACCTGCTAAAGTACTTGTGTTCTTTTCCTCTGTCACCACCAAGACAGAGAAGATTGCCCACGAGTATATCAAGACACTCGAGACATTCCTGGATCAGAAAGCTGGAGAGACAGAGAGCAAGTTCTTGAAGCCCGAACTACTCGACTTGACCGAAATTGATTTCGAGGATTACTTTGTCAGCCCTCCCAAGTCTGCTGAAAACGCCGCCTACGTCTACCTGTTCCTCCTCCCAAGCTACAATATCGATTCGATCAACGATACGTTTCTGCAACATCTCGAGGAAACCCACCATGACTTTAGGATCGATACTGCCCCTCTGTCTCCGTTGATTGGATATTCCGTTTTTGGTTTTGGTGACAAGGAAGGCTGGCCAAATGAAGACGAGGGATTCTGTTTCCAGGCCAAGGAGCTAGACAAATGGATGTCCAAGTTGACCGGCCGGAAGCGAGCCTACCCCGTCGGAATGGGCGACATGAAGAGCGACCACGCTCAGCGATTTACGGAGTGGGCTACTGGAGTACAAGAAGTTATTTCTCAGGCTGTTCAGACTGGATTCCTTGGCGAAGGAGTGCCCGGTAGTGGTGATGCCGTAGAGAGCGACGAAGAGGACGCCGAAGCCGATGACGGCGAAGTCGTATTTGACGACGAAGAGTCTGGCGACGGCAAATCATCTGACGGCTCTAGGCCATTGGACGATGTTGAGGACCTGGGAAAAATGATTCGTCCCAACAAAGATGGAAATGAGACTGCCCGAAAAGCACCCCTTGCTGTTGACTTCACTACATATCCCTCCGCTGGCAAGAAGAAAGCCCAGGCGCCCATTATCAAGGAGATGGTAGCTAAGAACTCACCAACTTACACCGCTCTTACTAAACAAGGATACTCCATTGTCGGCTCTCACTCTGGTGTCAAGATCTGCCGCTGGACCAAATCTGCTCTTCGCGGACGTGGCAGCTGCTACAAGTATTCTCTTTACGGTATCAACTCTCATCAGTGCATGGAAACCACTCCTTCGCTCTCATGCTCTAACAAGTGTGTCTTCTGCTGGCGTCACGGAACGAACCCTGTCGGCACAACATGGCGATGGGTGGTTGATCCTCCTGACATGATTTTCGACGGTGTCAAGGAGAACCACTACAAGAAAATCAAGATGATGCGCGGTGTTCCTGGTGTTAGAGCTGAGCGATATGCGGAGGCTCTTAGGATCCGTCACTGTGCTCTATCCTTGGTGGGAGAGCCCATCTTCTATCCCTATATCAACGAATTTCTCGCTCTCTTACACAATGAGCGAATCTCTTCCTTCCTTGTCTGCAACGCTCAGCATCCCGATCAACTCGCGGCTCTCAAGGCCGTGACTCAGTTGTATGTGTCTATTGACGCTTCCAACAAAGACTCACTGAAAAAGATCGACAGACCTCTCCACCGAGACTTCTGGGAGCGATTCTTGAGATGCCTGGACATTCTTCGTGAAAAGCGCTTCCGCCACCGCACAGTCTACCGCTTGACCCTTGTCAAGGGTTTCAACGTGGAAGATGAAGCCGAAGGCTATGCCCAACTCATTGAGCGTGGACTGCCATGCTTTGTCGAAGTGAAGGGTGTGACGTACTGCGGTACATCAACTTCTTCCAACGCTGGCCTGAGCATGTCCAACGTGCCGTTCTACTGGGAGGTTTGCGAGTTTGTCAAGGCACTGGACAAGCGCCTCCAGGAAAAGGGTCTCGACTATGGAATTGCCGCCGAGCACGCCCATAGCTGCTGCATCTTGCTGGCGAGCAAACGCTTCAATGTCAATGGAAAGTGGCATACGCACATTGACTACCAGAGGTTCTTTGAGCTTCTTGAAGAGAGAGGACCGGATGGTGATTGGACACCCGAGGACTACATGGGACCACCGACCCCTGAGTGGGCTCTGTGGGGGAATGGAGGCTTTGATCCCCGGGACGAGAGAGTGGATAGGAAGGGCCGCAAAATGGAGGCCATTGTGACTCGCGAAGCACCCGAGTAAGATTGTTCAATGGTATTATTAGTATCATGTATAACAAGATAAAAAAGTATAATATTATTAGTGTTCACCAAAAGACCCATTGAAGAGACATTGTTAGCACTACGTAGATCCGATGTAAGCCATTAGAATTTCATATTGGATTATGGAAACGCTACCCGCACCGGCCCTTCCCCAAAACCTCCCATATGGCTATATCATTTCACTACACAACTGTTTACACACGACTCCCAGAGGTTCAATCCCGGAGCGAGAAAAAGAAAAGAAACTATAGAAAAAAAGAGTTTCAGGAATTTATCGTACACCAAAGCGGTTTTTGCGTTCCCCCCCTCAGCGGTTTTCTAGGAGAGATATATGTAACAAAGAGAGGAGGGGATCCGGCGCTTCGAATCAAGGTTTTTCTTTTTGTCAGTTAATTTTTTGTGTCCCCCTTTCCATCAAAGGTTTTTACTTTTGGCTAGAGGAAAAATGATGGATTTTTCTCTCATCATGATATTTTGATATAAGCTGAGTGGAGCGGGGGAGGAACACTCGGCTGGATTTCTTTTAGGTTGAGTTGGCTTAGTCGAGGCCGACGCTGGGGATGTCGCCCAGGTTGATGCCGGCGGAAGAGGGACGAGTGCGAATGCTGATGTCACCGTCGTATGCGATCATGTCGGCCAAGATGTCTAATATGGGCTGTGGGGAGTTGATTGTTAGCACAAAATCGAGCCGATGCATTGGGATGTCATATTGTTGGAGGGGCATCTACCTTGGGGACAGTGCTGTCGTAGATCTTGATGAGGTCGCCAGGGGCAGGGTAAACCTTCAATCCCTTGTAGAAAGCAAGAGCAGAGTCAAGCATCTTGGTAGCTAAATTAAGTGAAGATAGAAATGTCAGTGTGTTGCTCGATATCGCGCTTGGAAAAAAAATTGTGTCATGGAGGGGTTCTTTCATACGATCTTGGCTCAGCATCTCGCCCGTCATAACCTGCTCATTGAAGAAGGCTTCTCGCTCCTCGACGCCAGCAGGGAATCCCTCCTCCTTGGCCTCGTCGACCTTGGCCTTGATAGTGCTGCGCAGTCGCTGTGTGGAGGCCTCGGCTTCTTCCTTCTCGGCGCGGACCTGCTTGCGCTCGTTTCTTCTCAGGTTACGACGGAATTCGGCATTTCTTCGTCGCTGGAAATCAAAGTACGCGGCATATGCTAAAAAATAAATCGTTAGCAAAATCAAGCACCTCCCGAGAAATTCTCGCGTAGGTCATTGGAGCAGAGACGAACCCAAGAGGCCCGTCGCAACGGTTGCGACTGATGCCGTCACCACGGTGCTTGTCTGAACCATTTTTGACGAATGGAGGGGAGCTCTCGGGTCAAGGGTTTCTAAGCTGTAGCTGCAAGTGAGAAAATAAAAGATGACGGGCTCCGGGGAAATCGGCCTTTGCGGCGGCTGCTGAGAAATAGCCCTGGTATACGACAGCAGAGAAATTGAGCTTCAGCTGGAGAAGATGCCGCCGCCGGGATTTTTTCTCTTTGGAAAAAAGATATCACAAGGAATATGGAGTCACTGCGATACCTGCTAGCTCGGAATATCGATTGAGCGACGCTGAAGGCAATCGGCACATTGTCGGGTAAACGAGGGTGTCTCAGGACTTACGCAGCCACCTGTTAATGGCGACAGCTCTAAGTTCCACTAGCATACTGTACATACCTCCATCCGAGTATCGAATTCCCAACTGCCAACGCAGCAGCCAATCCTGTCACAGCTCAGCTTTGGAGCTCTGTGTACCGACTTCCAAAAAGTAGACGCGGCTCGGAAGTTCAAAGCTGCTTGTACATACTTATAGCCTTTGCCTTTACCATAAAAGCTGCTCTTCCCTACCTTCCCCTGTGTCAACCGTCCAATTAGTCTCTCGGTCATCACCTCAATGAGCAGCAGCCGACATGTCTGAGGAACGCAGCAAGATAACTCTGTCTCTTCGAAGCGGAAAGCGACGAAAGGCTCGCCCCGTAATTAGTGCACCACGACAGATATCTGCACCAATTCCGCAAGATGGTTCGACTGGAGGCACAGCTGCTGGCCCTGGTGGACTGCTTTCGCTGCCCGAGGCGCCGCGGCCCCGACCCGTAGCTGCTGGTGGAAAGGTGAGATCTCACGACACCGCCGCTGAGGTGACTTGTTTGGATCCGGCGACTAATTCTTGGCTTTGTAGACCTCTGATCTAGTCAAGAAACGATTCTCCTCACGATTTAACAACTTGCCTCCCGAATTCGACGCGGCCGCCCCTCCAGTGCCGAGTCTCCCCCCTCTTGAACGGTACAACACCGACTATCAGCCCCCTCCGTCACGAGCAGGGCCTGGAGCTGCTCCCACCGTTGATCTGAAGGCGTTGCGGGATCCTAACCTTACTCCCGACCAATATGTGTCCTCGGTGCTGAGTGAGGCGAGCGAGGATCAGATCCAAGAATATGCCGAGTCGCTGCAGGGAATCAAGGCACGCGCAGCTGCGGATCTGCAGCAGAATCTACTGCAGAATCGGACGCAGTTTATTAAAATCAGCAAGGAAGCAGAGAAGCTAAAGGGAGAAATGCGAGCACTTCGCAACCTAATGTCTGAGCTCAAAGCAAACACGACAGCCCTTAGGCAAGCTTCGGGCAGAAGCGAAATGGACACATCCATAGGAGGAGGCGCCACAATGAGCAAACGAGACAAGCGCAGCTCTATTGTAGATCGAAGCGCTCTGTGGACTACGCAGATGCAAACTCTCTACAAGACCGTAGAGGGCTCTCAAAAGTTCCTGCCAAATGCTATAGGACGCCATGTGGTTCTTAATGCTGGTCCTTGGATTGAATTGGACAATGCAACCTACAAGAGCAGAAGAGCCATGCAAATCTTCTTGCTGAATGACCATCTTCTCATCGCCTCCCGGAAGAAACGCAAGGTCGACGCGCCTAACTCGGATTCTCGTGGACCGATGGTGAAGCTAGTAGCTGACCGCTGCTGGCCCTTGCTCGATATCGAAGTCATCGAAATGCCTGGAACAGGTGATTCTATGGGCGGCCGTAACAAGTTGGCTGATGCCATCATGGTGCGAGGCGGTGGCCAGGAGACTTTTATTTATCGGACAGAAAAGCCAGAAGCGACTGAGAAGAAGGCGCTGATGATGAATGTACGCAAAGCAGTGGAAGAGCTACGCAAAGGGTTGCAGTCTGAGATGGAAGCCAATAACAAGGCAAGAGAGACGATCAACTACTTTGCTTCCAGAGACCCGGGTCTGCTCCAAAAGACGGAACTACTGGAGACACTATCTGACATCAAAGACATGTTGATTGAAGTGGATGGCAAACAGCAGAATCTGCGCTGGGTCGAAGGCCAAATGGATGAGCTTGATATTGATATTGCTCTTCAGGGCTTTGAACCCGCAGTGGCGCGTGTGGAAAAGATGAATGGGTTGGCAAGGGGACTCAAGAGCAATACTGTAGCGCAAGACTTTATCAACTTTGAAGTTGAGGCGAGGTGCGGTAAGCTGGCGGGTATGATTATTCAACAGCTGGAGACGACACACAACCAGCAAAACAAGACGAAGCGAAATTTGAGCTGGTTGGCCAGACTAGGATATGAAGACAGAGCCAGAGAGGCATATCTTGCAGCCCGTGGCGATACGATTCATAAAAGAGCAAGGTTTGTTTTTCATCTCCCTTTTATATCTTACTATGTGACATGAGCTGACATGGCATGGACAGACAATGCATCTTCCAGGGCGACTTGCATCTGTACATTTGGCAGCTATCATTTGTGTACTTTACCCTCATCCACAACACGGTCCTATGCTTCCAGAGCTGCTTTCCCCCGCCTATGATGAGCACGTGTGTCAAGTGGGCAAAGGAGCAAGTCGAAGCTTTCAATGTGATTCTTGCCAGGCAGCTGAGCAGCACCGAACGCGGCGGACAAGTCTGGACACAGTGCATGGATCAGGCCAAAGAACATGCGAAGAAGCTGTCTGACGTTGGCCTTGACTTTTCGAGCTTGGTGGGTAAAGGTGTGGATGGACCTTCAGCGAGCACATCGGTTGAAAGCCAGGGCCTTGTTGGGCTGGGCCTGGCTTGAGCAATGCATGAATAATAGAGAACTACGGGGAGAGGAGATGGAAATTTGGGTTTGGGCTACTTTGATGGTGTTTGTCCCTAGAAAGGAGAAGATGGAGCGTAGCAAGAGGAGGCGGCATGGTTTTCCTTTTTATTCTATACAATGCATCATACGCTACATTAATTACGGCTATTCTTTAAGGCTCCTTTTTCGCTCAGTGGTTTGCATATGGGGTCCCACATCTTAGAATATCGTAATATCTTCCTATTAATTGCTTGCCATCCATCAACCCTGTTCTCTATCAAGGTGCTTGAAGTACTATTACTAAGTACCCATCTAGCCAAGGCCAGGAGCAAATATATATATATATATATGGCTGGAGAGAATGAATTTATCATTTTCGTGATTTTTTTTTTTCTCTTTTGGGGCGATTAAGTTAAACTGTTATTGAGCGAAACGGGTAGCCATTTGCGATCGATTCAACATTTCTTCTCGAGCTTCGTGCTCGATTCGAATTTGCCGCAACGAAACGGGCCGAATCACTAGTTCTGAAAGCTTCAAATGATAAATTGCATCTCCATGGCATTTAATAGCATTAACATCCAGCAGTTCTTTAATAATAATGGATCCATTACCATGGTACTTGTGCGCAACAGCTTCCCAAGCCTGGATTACAGCAGGTTGCAGGGTAAAATCCCACGTTCCTCTCCAGGTTATCATAGCAGATTGTTCATCTCTCTTTAGCTGGTATCTAAAGAGTGCCGCTAGCCCTTCTCGCCCATTCCATATCTCCATAGTCTTGAGATTTGGCATTTTCATAGCCGCTGCTGCTGCTTCCTGGAGCATCTCGTTAGCATCAGCTAGGTCTTCACCAGGAATAAGCAGTTGTAAGTTAAAATAAGTAAAGTCAAGTTGGGCCACCTCCAAGAGTGTTCACGGGTTTGGAAAAAATAACTGGCGTCCACTATAAATGATGCTGAGAGGCACTCTAGCTTGAGACTCGTATTGGCAACGGCCTGACCAACGTAAGAAGCTGGGGCTCGGATAGGATTAGCGTCACGATAGTATTGGGGATATTGCTGGTTAAAGTTTTCGAATATTGTTAGTCTCTGTATCTGGCTAGAGGCAAGAGTTTCAAAAGTAGTCGGAAATCTGTGTGAGAGAAAAAATCGGATATCAGTTAGTTAACGGCTTATATATGCAAGGAATAAATGAAGAGACAAAGTAGCACTTATAGTGATCGGTCTCCGCTTGTATAGCACTTTCCCATTCCCTCCAAGGCTCATAATGAATTTCCTGGAGCCTAGGAAAACGGGAAAACATTAGCGATAGCGCCTTTGGATTCCATCGCCGTCGGGTTTGCTGGCGTAAAAGTACTGCTGTTATTGCTGGGACTAGAGGCAGTTGTAGCCACCACTGGGCTTCATGCTCTCGAGTTTCAAACGGCCCTTCGCTCATGATTTCATCGAAAACCTTGAAGATTGCTTCACTAGTCGAACTGAGCGCTCCATCAAATTCATCATAGGGAACCCAAATGTGCTGGTGACGGCTGATTTTAGCTAGTATAGATTGCTCTGCGAGTTGCCCGCAGTTCCACTCCCTAGAAGAAATATCAGGCTCAAAAGTAAGATATTTAAACCAGTGCTCCGAGTCACTAGGAGAGTAAACGCTAATATCAAGCGTCAAGTTTCCATTGGGCTCCATGTGCTAAGAATTGTAAATAGATGTTGAAACGTTGTGATGATAATGTTGTTATCCGTATCAGTAATGCCTTGTAACGGTAGTCCATCAAACGAACTCTCAGCACATCCGTATTCTTGGAATTCTAAGCAAAGCCAGATATAGCGCACAAGAGCTCGATTACGATATGCCATCAAACCAAACTCCTTGACGCGTGAAGACGTTAGCTTAATTCGGGAGAAAATGTGTGGCTCAATGATTGCCTGCCACTCTCGAGACACGGTGACAAAGCTCGCTAAATTACAGCCATCTTGTAGTAAAGCCTCTAGAATTAGAGTCCTAATCTCAGCGGGCAGGTAATGCCATGATGTTATATCAGCCATCATTTGCCATGTTGATGCTATCTTCAAAAAAGCGGCGGGAGGGTGGTAATTTTTAATTTCAGTAGCAGTAGTCTTTAGCAGCGGCGAAATGAGGTTACGGCCGGAGCAGCAGGTCTCTAGCGACAATCTTTTGGAACAGGAAGATGAGGCTATGGCTGGAGCAGCTATGTGCAGTCTTTTGGAGCGATAGGACGAGAGATATAACGGTAGAATTGTAAGGGCTGGAGCAGCTGGAGCGATACTGGGAACTCGGTATATAACACACTGGGATAAAAGAGCATGCTGGAGTGCCCATATTTCAGAAAAAATATTTTTCTATCGATTACTATCTATCTGCCTTATTCTTTGCCAAGGTGTTCGTAAGGTTTGAAGCTTTGGCGGGGCAGCTCCTAGAGCTGAGGTCAAATACCAGCTTGGCGTCAGGGGAAGCTTCAGCTCGGCAGTCCAGGCGAAGCCAGGAGAAAAAAAAAAAAAATACATGTAGCCAGAGGAATGAAAGCACTTACGCACACTATCATCACGGTAACAACGTGGCAATTTTACAAGAACTCTCTCATTTGAATAACCGAGTTTTAGCTACTTCTACTTCTACCATCTCGATTATGTCTATTGCCTCTACTGCTTCTACTGTTTCTATTGCTTCTACCATTTCTATTATTTCTATTTTCTCTACTATTTCTATCATTTCTACCGTCTCTGCCATCTCTACTTCTACTGCTTCTACATGTAGGTAGCGTATAGACAAAACTTTATTTTGCTACCCCTTGCCCTCCTAAAACACGAGCAATTTCGAGCCCAGACGCGGTAGAGCTACAGCAGCCAGGACTCTCAAAATAGAGAGAAAAACGTAAATTCAGCTAGAAAAATAATGTACTTTACCACTGTATTGACAATTCTTTGCCATTATTTTTACAAAATTTCATTTGTTTGTAATTTTTGCGCTGTTTCACGCCACGCAGCAGCCTAATGCTGAACAGTCAGCTTGTAATGTTATCTCATTTTACCCCCGTTTGTTGTTTTGGGCGCCCCTCTTCTCTCCTAATCTCCTCCTTCCTGATAGTGGCTGCTGCACGACCTCCATTGCCATACAGCCGCCTCCTTTGGCGCCTTTTGCCCCACCGCTCGCCGCTATCCGCCCCAAGCTGCCACTACCAATTGCCACTGTCGCACAGCTATCGCTGTTGGCTCGCGAACCCAAAGTCTGCAAGCAACCCGAAGCGTGACCGCAACGTCATTCAATCCCATCTCAGCCTTCTCTCCCCTCCCAACCAGCACCCTCGAACCCTCCTGTTTCTACCTACGCCTCGCTCTAACCATCGCCAATCGACCCGGTCCGAACAAGGACTCACGCACAGCTGCAGCGGACGGACGAGCTGCGCAGCATCGCCAGAATGGACACAAATATGGAAGACGTCGGGCGAGTACCGGCCGACGTGTCGCCTGTGCAGACAGAGCCTGCGACAAGATCTACGCTAGAGCAGTGGATTGAGAATCTGATGAACTGCAAGCAGCTGTCCGAGGCCGACGTCCAGAGGCTGTGCGACATGGTGAGCATTTGATGCTGCTGATTGACGACGCGAGCGAAGGAGGGGTTGGCTAGGCCGCAAATCCATGCTGTCGCCTTCGACTCGCCTCGTGACACTCTTTCGGACGCCGTTGAACTTGATACTGATTTTTGGTTGCCATGTAGGGTCGAGAGGTTGTTCAAGATGAATCAAACGTTCAGCCAGTGGTAGGTTGACCCTTGACGATGGCCATCCACGGTGATGAGATAAAATACATTCCTGGTGCTGACCCAACCGTTCTATGCAGAAATGCCCCGTCACAGTCTGTGGCGATATCCACGGTCAATTTCACGATTTAATGGAGCTGTTCAAAATTGGCGGCCCGAGTCCTGACACCAACTATCTTTTCATGGGTGCGATATATGCAATATGATCTGCAAAATGAGGGGTGCCTCGCCGCTGACCGTCAATCTTGATTATGCAGGCGACTACGTCGACAGAGGATACTACTCCGTAGAGACCGTCTCCCTCCTCGTTGCCCTCAAAATCCGATACCCCCAGCGCATCACCATCCTCCGAGGCAACCACGAGTCGCGCCAGATCACACAAGTCTACGGCTTCTATGACGAATGCCTTCGCAAATACGGCAACGCCAACGTGTGGAAGATATTCACCGACTTCTTCGATTACCTCCCCCTGACTGCCCTGATTGAGAACCAGATTTTCTGCCTCCACGGCGGTCTCTCCCCCAGCATCGACACACTAGATAACATCAGGGCCCTCGATCGTGTCCAAGAAGTTCCCCACGAAGGTCCCATGTGCGATCTCCTATGGTCCGACCCAGACGACCGCTGTGGTTGGGGAATCTCTCCCCGCGGTGCGGGGTACACTTTTGGCCAGGACATTTCAGAGGCATTCAACCACAACAACGGCTTGACACTGGTGGCACGAGCGCATCAGCTTGTGATGGAGGGATACAACTGGTCTCAGGATCGAAACGTGGTGACCATCTTTTCAGGTGAGTTTCATTTTTTACGTGCTTTTCTCGATATTTCTTCCCCAATGGCACGCTGCAGCTTTCCCGAGCTATCAACTCGCCACCCATCCTTTGCCTATCCTATTTTTACCAGTCGGGCTGAAATTTTGACTAACGTTGTTGCTACCTCACAGCACCAAATTACTGCTACCGATGCGGTAACCAGGCTGCTATAATGGAAATTGATGAACATCTGAAATATACCTTGTAAGTCCAGATTAAACTCCCCGCTGTGGCACTACCTACCCCACGCCAAGAGGGATTTTATCGAAGCCACAGATGTGCTAACTGCAACAGCCTGCAATTTGATCCATGCCCGAGAGCCGGAGAACCAATGGTCTCGAGACGTATGTTGTCCACTTCCTCACCAAACATCTGAATCATGCCATCTAACTGTTTTCTCACAGGAACTCCCGATTACTTCCTCTAATCTAGCACTGTTGTTCTGCATTCAAACAAGCTATTGCTGTAAAGGGCTTATTGCGAGAGGGTTTATAGCTGTTAGAGCCCTAGAGGCTGGGCATCTAAAAAAAAATAATGTACGATTAATCCTACTGCTGGTATACAGGCCCACGCCATCCAGCTGTAACAAGTCTCAATGTGAACAAGGAATTGCCCAAGTGTTGCTTCACCAAGGATAATTCAAAATAACTAACACAGAATTTTGGCCCTCTTCTTTTGTAAACACATCGATATACGAAATACTTGACTGCTTCTCCGTGATTGGACCCGGCAATTAGGATAAATGTCGGGCAGTACCAACTACAATTCTTTATGGCACAACCATTCCTATCTATGCTGTGAATTAATTTCTCTTTTGATACAGTCACTAACTAGCAAAATAGGACACAAAATTAATGATGCTATAATATGTTGGTTTCATATTTTTGCAAATACCTATTTCTACATGTTGAGGGAAATTTTCCTCAGGCAGTCTAATCTAAATAATGGGAGATTCTTTCGAACATGCTAAGACTCGTATGACACGGTACCGCTGTCTATCCAATTTATGCCATCCAACGCCGTTTTGATGTCTGGTCTGAATGTGCCAAGAACACCCAACACATATAAATGCAAACCCTAAGGCGCTTTTATGCTGTAATTATTATTAAATTTCCCCGTTTGGGGTTCTCCTTTCTCTTCTCGTTCTTTCTCCTTCTCCTATTCACCTCTAAGCAGATGCTTCGGGTGCAGTCTTGTTCTGAAATTCGATAGCCCAGGCGGGATCTGTCATTGTCTGCTCAGAAGCACTGGCGGGCAGCTCTTCGTCGAATACCGCTCCGTCTGAGCCTGGGACACCATTGACATAGTGGCCAGGAGCACTGCTTCCGTTGGGAATGTGGAAACGCTTGTCGAATCGAGACAGAGCGTACGTGAAGACGACGATGAGCTCGATGACATAGTTGAAGCAGTAGAAGCAGGCCTTTTGGTGGAACCACCGCGGCTCGGTTATAGGAACACGATAGTATATCACGCCTGCTCGGAAGCCCGCACCGAGGGTGAGAAGACAGGCTGAAAAGATTAGGAGGAAAAGCTTGTAGCGCATGCTTCCAGCGCCGAATTTCTCGATTCGCTGGCGGCGAGGGATGATGAAGCAGAGGCCGATGATGGGCACTGGCAAGAAAGCCAAGAAGGCGAAATATGTCAATGCAACGGTTTGAGCGATGTGAGTCTGATCGATGATGGACTGCTTGGTCGTATAGACGCTGTAGACGAGACAGATGATGAGCATGATCAAGCACCCAATGACGGACGCCACGAGCCCGCGAAGGACGATTCTAGCGGGCATGCTCCAGCCAAGACGAGGATGGTACGCCCGCAGCACGCGCTGGACGAGGATCAGGTTGGCAACGAAGATGATGATGACACCCGCGTTGGCGAGAATGTTGGCGGCGATGGCGATGCGGACGTTTGTCGGGTAGCAGGCCCAGACGATTCGCATGACGTTTGCAGAGATTCGGGCCATGGAGAAACCAAAGAAAAGACCAGACAGGATGAACTTGTGGCCGCGTCGACGGTTGAGTTGGAAGATTGTCATGTTGAGGGCGGCGGAGCAGATGAAGAAGGCGAGGAGGACGGCGGAGATGGGGATGTCGACGGAGCGAGTTGGGCTGAGGCCGAGGCCGGCATATTTGGAGGGGTAGGGAGGGCCCTGGTGAAGATGTTTATGTTAGTTATTTCTTGGATGAGTATGGTGATGATGAGGTGGTTGGTGATGGTGATGGTAGTGATGGTTTGTAGTGTTGATGGTGATGGTGCTGTACGTACGTGTATGGATTCCATGATTTTTGATATTTTCTGTATCAACTGTGATCCAAAAGATGCAAGGGTCGGTATTTCCCCTCTTTTATTAATAATTTTTCTTAATTATTGTCGCGATGTTGAAGGATTCGTTTGTATAAGCAGCGTGGGGGATGTATAAGTCGTTGAGCTCAAGCCACACCACCAAGATAGTCAAGTTCGTGAGAGAAAAGCACAGTTCACACAAAATATATTTTTAATATATATATTTAGAGTTATGGCGCCCGTTAGTCGATAATAGTAGAGCTCACAAGAATGGAGATCAAGTGTTGTATTGATGCTTTAGTCATGTAGAGAGGCGAGTGTGATGAGCGAATGCCATGGGAGAGAAAGAGGAGCATGGTCACTATATAATAAAGGAAATTGAAAAACCAGAACAACATTCCGTCATTGTACATGAGCTCAGATGCTCCATGCTTGGAGCCAACGGTATCTTCCTTTTTTCCTATCGCCGTAGAGCAACGGAAGTTAAAGCAAGGGAGGAGCTGAAGCTCGCGCCAAAATAGCATCGAACCACCGACGGACAAACCATCAGGCTTGTAAAACTAACAAATAATGGCCACGCTACTTGCTACGTAAACCCAAGCTAAGGGGGGGGGGTTGCAGAATCTGTAAGCATTTTTTGCGATTCAAAGCCCGAATACAGCGGCCCGTATACAGCGACTGGGCACGTTTCGTCGCAACATCGGCGCTCGCACTTCTGGCAAGATCCGTCCGGGGTTGAGCGACGACAGTAGGCTAATTAGAGAGGGCTGCAGTTTGGGTGGTGGGAACGGGTACCCATAGTGAGGTGCTTGATTTAACGTTAAGAGCAGAAAATTGGGGCGAAAGGGGCACAAGTCTTGGCCATGTAGGTTAATTCAGTAGGCTATCGAGCTGGATACGCGTGTCTTGTGGTGCAGCCAGGTTGTTGGTTGTGTGCAGTGGTTGTATTGTTGGTTCTTGTATTGTAAATGCTGTCTCTGCCTATCTACTACGTAGCTGATTCAGAATCACACACTCAACTCTTCCAGTGATTTGTGCTTAATGTCCATTTTCTCCATATTTTTTGCTTTAATGCCCAATTATCACCTTCCAAAAGATCATTACATCAACACTCGCGATTGGATGAGAGAAACAGAATCAGATCAACGTAATTATCGAGTACGACTCCCAAAGGCACGGCCGCTGGCGGCCGCTCTTATCGCGGCGACTAAAGCGACCGTCAACTGGCTGATTGCAGTAATAACAATCACGGGGGTCGGCGCGTCGGCGCTTCAATGTCGGCGCGATGGCTGGTGTCGCGCCGACCGTGCTTAAGTAATCAGGTCTTGATTCGCCCGACTCACACAAACGATAGCGAAAGCGAAGCTTTTCAAACACCGGCACGGATGACAAAGAAGGATCATGGAAGATGAAAAAGTGCTATTTTTTATGGATTTATAATGGAGCTGTATCCGTATTGAATTAGATCACGATGGCTCGACTATGCTTCTGAGTCGCTTCGCAGAATTAGTCGTGTCCGAAGGCGGAGAGCTACAAAGTCATGCACGTGTAAGTCGCTCTTGATGTCTTGCATTGGCGCGAGCAATCATCCTTGGTGGCACGTCTTGTGCTCATGTCTTAATCATGTGAATTTGGAATCACAAGAGGAGAGGCGATGGTGGTTGATGCGGGGAATACAAATCATGGCGAAATACACACCTCAGGAGTGAGTACCATTGGTGTGGTATGCAGTGTTTGATGCAGCCTTATAGAGGCGATGGTGGACGCAGCTCATGGAAACAAGGATCTATTCCCCCTCATGCTGAATGCGGTATGTGCTGTAGTATACACGTGAGTTATAGTATTCGCCAACAGAAGAGTATGTTTCCCCTCCTACCGAAGATGGTATATGCTACTCTACACTAACACGTAAGCTTGGTCCTATTTCTCTTCAAAGCGTATTGAAGATACTCAGATTAGAAATCATACGATCATATATCACATAAAGGAAAAGAACAAAGATGTTCATAATACAAATACATTCATCATGGCATCAAATCTGTTTATATCTTACACAATGCTGCTACTTCGCTCGCTGCAGTAACAAACATCCCAAACAATAAAAACTCTATATACTTTTTTTTTCCTTTTCAACCTTCAACCATTTTAATTCTTTGCAAACTCCACCGCCAACTCCGCAACCAGACCAACAACCTCATCCGTCTTCGACACGAAAGCGCTGTGCGAAGCATCCACAGACTTCTCCAGCCACGGAACACCCGACCGGGCAATGTATTCATTCTGGTCCTTGAGGGGCACGGTGTTGTCCTGAATAGTGTGAATATATCCGCGGTGGCCGTCGTATTCCTTGTTCCTCCATCCTATTGCCGACGGGGTTGACATGGCTGCCGCTGCGGACTGTCCCTTGAGGGTTGCGGCGATGCGGTCGGCTACCTCGTCTGGGATGTCGTTGTAGAAGAAGTGCTTCGGGTCTTTTGTGCCCAAAAGGCCAGTTTCCTCGACCTACAATATTGAAATTAGTATCTGCGAGATGGGATAAAAAAGAAGAGCAAGCCTTAATAAAAAGAAGCTCAGTTATGGGAAAATACTCACATTGTCTGCCGAGACAAAAGGAGTCTCAAAACCACCCGCCATCTCAAAAGTCGTCTCGCCCTCAACAGGCACAAAGGCAGCAAAATAAATCACGCCAATGATGCCTCCACTAAGGCCCTGTGCCTCTCTGCTCTTCTTATCCAGACCGTTAATAAGGCCTGTGATTACGAAACCGCCGTATGAATGTCCGAGGACAATAACGTCTTTGCCTTCATCAAATAGAGGCTGAAGGAGAGCCTTGGCCTGTGCTTCATCGTCTTGAACGGTGACGTCTCTGGCGCCAACACTGCGGGTCGGTACTACAGTGGTGGGAAAGCCTGCTGCCTCGAGGTCCTTGGCAAAGGAGGCCATTGTAGACGCCGGGTGCCATGCTCCGGGGATAATGAGGATGTGTGGCCGAGAGGATGAAATGACTGCCATGGTGGTTGATTTGACTGGAGAGATTGATAGGTATGTCTTATGAATATGTCCTATTCCTTTGGTTGAAAGGAATATATAGGCTAATGTAGGAAACTGTATTAAGAATGCTGTGCTTCAACACCAAGTCTATTGTCTACGAAGGTTGGACATCCAACTTTATATATACAGTCTATTACCAATAGACTATCGTCCATCTTCCATCTTCCAAATTCTTAAACTGTCATCCTAGTCTCTCTACACCTCTTCTGGGATGAGAAAACGTCAGTATATTCTGACCGCGCTTCGATTTGTAAGTCCTCTAGGTTTAGTAAACTCCGACCTATCTCCCACGAGTCAAAATAGTACATGCGGCAGCTAAAAGAAGAAAAACTTCTCCGCGTAAATGCGCCCTAGTAACCGAGCTAAGCGGGATACTCAGCCGCTCAAGACTAGGACTCTGCCACGGGCTGTGTAATGGTTCTATCGCCCCATAGGTACTGGGCAAGCCTGTAACCTGACAGCACGTAAGCAATTTACCTGTTATCCTATTCTGGGGTGATAGCTTTTTCCCTCTACAAGTTAGTGAACTTGATCCTGTCCATGCAGTTTCCTAATGCGGACGCTTCCAGCTTCTGGCTTGTGGCTGACCAATTGACGGCTCTGTTGAAAAAGGAAAATTTCACCAAGACTGGGCAACAGCTTCTTTGACCGAGTGACCGAGAAACCGAGAAACCGAGGTCGCGCCGCGGGAATTCAC
The DNA here is from genome assembly GCF_050947405.1 of Trichoderma evansii. Classification (NCBI taxonomy): domain Eukaryota; kingdom Fungi; phylum Ascomycota; class Sordariomycetes; order Hypocreales; family Hypocreaceae; genus Trichoderma; species Trichoderma evansii. Next base: position 730,879 of record NW_028145192.1, on the reverse strand, counting down.
TTCACCTTGGATGACGATGCTTATTGATGTCGCGATTCTTGCCCACTACATCAAGATTTTGCCATATTTGGAATACTATAGCAGGCACAAATACATAGTATGATGTTACATTATGATGTAATTCCTCAGCAACCTAGCCAGCCTCTGCATGACCTTTTTTAAGGGAATTGTTATTCAACGCCCCAGTTTCATTATCCAGCACCCCGGTCGTAGTTAAAGTCGCGAATTTTAAACTACTGCATCTACTACTTTTACTGCCTCTGCCTCTACTGCTTCTACTACCTCTACGTGTAAGCACTCTATCTCGGGAACTAATATTACTGATACAGCCTCAATAGGTTATAGTTAGTTGAATCCCCTAAAATTAGTGGATTGTTATTTGGTCCATTTGATCAGCTAATCACTATCAAAGTACTGTATTCGCCGCATTGGCCGCATTCCCGTTGGCATGATTAGCAGCCATTGATGCCGCAATAGCGCGTTCGAGAAGATCCTCAGGTCTAAAAACCGACATCTTGCATATGGAGATATCCTTCAGCCCATACCGGGAGCCAACACGTACCACTCAAGAAAGCAGCTTCAATACGTCTCTTATTCTGGTGTCTTTAGATTTCTTTGTGGTACCCTTTTCTTGGAATGCCTTGTTGACAAGATCACGCTTCTCTTGTTGAACATCCAGCACTCGTTCTTCAACAGTCCCTTCCATAATGAGGCGCCAAATCTTTGTCTCACGTGTTTGGCCAAGACGATGCACTCGATCAACGGCTTGGTCTTCAATTGCCGGTGCCCACCCTGTCAAAGTACATATAAGTATTTATTCATCACAGTGGTTAAAGGGGAGACTTACAGCTATCAGACAAGATCACCGTATCCGCAGAAACAAGGTTAAGTCCCACACTGCACACTGCCAGACTGGCGAGCATAATGCGGGTCTCAGAATCGTTGTCGAGAGCATCAATTGCCTTATCGCGCTTCTCTGCGCTCATGCTTCCATCAATTCTACAGTACTTTAGCCCTGCGTTTTCGAGCTGCTTCTGCACAATGTCGAGGAAAGATGTCCACTGTGAAAATATGACAATCTTAGACCCTTCATTCTTGACCGTTGCCCGAATGATTTGCAGCATCGCCTCCGTCTTGGAACTCTGCGTGTCCGTATCAAGGTTCACGTCGAAAGTACCTTCGGGAGCTGGCTCCAAGAAATCGTCCTCAGTAAGCTTGTTGCGACACATGGGACATTTTCCTTGGAGCTGAACTGCTCTAGTGATGCAGTGGCGACAAAAAACGTGTTGACAATTTGTAATCACTGGGTTTGTAGGTGTGTCGTAGCAGATGGCGCAGTCCTCCTGGCTATCAATGTACAGCCGAAGTGCTTCTTGAAGCAACGCTCGATTTTTCTCAGTCAAAGGTACAACGTCTTGATCTTTGAGCAGTTGCATCAGATCATTAATCCGCGCTTTGCAGAGAGTCCAGTGATTACATCTATAACGAATTAGTTTAGTAAGCCTAGCAAAACTATGCAATCAGCAGGCTACTTACGATTGCCGGAGTCGAAGGAGACGCTCCAAGACGTTTTGGAAGCGGCCCTTTTGACCACTCTGTGATTTGGCCTGGTATTCTTCCAGGACACCTTTGGCCTCAGATCTGCCTGCTAGTTAATACTAAATCCTCGAAACGATGTACGTGGGAAAAATTGGGCAAGCATACAGTAGAGCATCGTATTTAGACTTCTCTTCTGGGAGAAACGTGATTCGGTGCAGATACTCAGTCTTCTTGGGAAGCTTGAGATCAACAAACTTCATGTCTTTCTTTCGCCTAAGGCAGATATCTTGCATCAACGACTGCAGAATTGCTTCTGCACTGCGTTCACCCGACATTAACCTTCGAGTGATTGTTGTGTTGAATATCTCGGGCTGCTCAATGCCTCCAGTAATGTGCAAGAATTTTACCAAGGATTGGAGATCCTTTACAGAATTGACACTAGTAACAAGTCAGGATAGAGCTACAATGTTATAAGGACACCACCAATTGGTACTTACATGGGAGTTCCAGTCAAAACCCAGCGGGATTGGGCTTTAAGTTCGCTTGCGGCCAGAGCCACCTTGGTCTTTACATTCCTTATCGTGTGTCCTTCATCAAGCACAACTCGCCGCCAATTCTTCTTTTGGCTCAGCAGAGTTTTGCTTCCACCTTCATCCAGTTCTTTGGCAAGTGTGCCGTAGCTAGTGATGACAACGTCGAATTTTGAGAGTTCTTGGCCATCCACTTTCCTGGCACCATGATATACCAGGATACTTGGCTGGTGTTCTTCTTTGACGTGTCTTCGAATTTGTTGCTCCCAGTTGCTCATCACACTAACCGGAGCAACAATCAGTGTTGAACCAGGGCCACCCGCAAGAATTAAGCTGATCATTTGGACAGTCTTTCCCAAGCCCATATCATCAGCAAGAATACCGCCGGAAAATAGCGTTGGCGCTTTGGAGGTGATGAAGTCGGATGCAACATTCCAGTATCGACCCTTGCTATCGCGTCTCCATAGTTGAGTGACGGCATTTGATCCAACCAGTGGGAGTTGCGGATTCTCTTTGGATTGCATCCAGGCCAGTCCCTATATATGCTATTAGCCTTGACTTGTTGAAAAGCATAATGTCCCAGGTATACCTGTAGTTGGTACGGTAGCAGCGTAGATTTTAGCTGTTTAGGTTGCTCAGCCTGCGGCATCTTTGACAACTCCTCTTCACCCATGGCCAGCGTCTTGATGGCATCGCCCCCTTTGCGGAATTCGACCGCGTCGCTAGACTTGAGGAGTTCTTCCAAAGATACTTCAGGCGCTACTGGCTGCTGGCTTGGTAGACCGGCAGTGGAGATCGATTGTTGCCGGCCAAGGGCCACTCTACGAGCCTCGGCAGCTTTCCTGGTTCGTTTCAGTTCGGTAGCTTTGACAAATTTATCTGCCTTTAGAGCATTCTCAATTCTAGTGCGCTCTGCAGGGTTGCTTGGGCCGTAAAATGACAGTCTAATAGGACAGTCATAAAAGGCCTTCTCCCCTATGATTTGGCCTTCGACAGTAATATCTCCAGAGTCCTATTCTAGATTAGTCATGAACCAAGCGATTATCAGATTAGCCAAGAATGCAAAACTCACGATATAGTGTGCCAGCTTCTCGACAATCTTGCGAGGCAAGTGGCCTATTTGCTGATGGAGCACGTTGTCTATTCGAATGGCATTGGAGTCATACTACCGTCCAATCAGCTCAGTAATTCGAGGAATCTAAAATGGCTGAGCACGGCTTACCTGATTTCTTGGCTCTCTGTGACACAAGACAGATTCTCCAGGAGAAGCATACCCATTATAGTACCTCACGCCCACAATTTTGCCATCTATAAGAGGTTAATTGGGTCAATATTAATGCTATACTTTGGTAATTGATGCTGAGGCAGACGAACCAAAAGTACCGTAGAGCTCCCTGTCAAATGTGTCGTCTTCCTGCGTCAGATCTAGATAGTCTGGCTCTTGGGTTGACAGCTGGAAAGAGGAAGAAGAAGGAATAGCCTGATTTCTCTGGCGACTTGCTGCACCAGACTGCGAGGATGATAAAGCAGGTCGTTTATAAGCAGGCTGATCGTCATCTCCAGTAAGATCGATATAATAGGTAGCCTCTGCGGCGGCGCGCTTGCGAGGAGGCATACTGAAAATAGTTTCTACTTGAGAGATGATATAAAATAAACAATGAAAGACGATGTAAAATCTTGATAATGAATGATATTGAAACAAATTCAAAGTCTATAATTGAGTATCTCTATCCTCTTTTTTTTTTCATGTCACTTCTATGATAAGCCTGTTAATGCTCTCTTCGCGTCCAAGTGCAGAATAACCATTACGCGAGGTCATGTGACAAGCGAAACAAAAAGCAAAGTGATATATAATGAAATAGTTCTACATGAGGCAGTTGGAAATATAGCATGCATTAGAGCATCAAAAAGCACATGGGCCATTTATAAGAACATTCTGTATCATTCATACTGCTCCCTTTTTTCCAAACGCCCAACACCCTTTATTGGCAGTAGTTTCAGGGATTAGTACCGTACGGTCGCTGACACTCTGGAGAGAAGTGCTAAGCAGCTTGACATGTACCCTCGTACTGCCATACCAAAATAGAGCGCCGAGATCCGCTCAGAGGAGCACTCCAAGCTGTCCCCAAATAGGTCTAGCTGCAATCACGCAATCGATGGCTCTGCGGATTCAAGCAGTAATATCAACGACATGCGACCATTCCTCTCCTCTCTTCCAACTACACTCTTCTTTACGCTTCACTGGGGCAGGCGAGCTTCTATGAGATGAGGCCTTTCATTTGGTACAAAAAACGCTATGCTTCTCCACTAAGGCCGTCGATGAGGACCGCCTCTCCACCTGCTGTGGATGAACGCAGCAGATGATGCTATACAAGAATACCCAGAACCAGAAACTAAACAACAGGATTCAATCTAGGGAACAACGAAGAATACCGAACGCCATATCGCCTTGCCCAATGCAAACGTTGCGACGCTTGCTACTCTTTCAACAAGCGGCCATACGCTGAAAAGTACATGCAACCAGGCACATGGCTTTTGCGGCCAGTCTTTTCGTCAAAGATGTGACAACCCTGTCTAGCGACATTGGGAGGAGTATATACTGGAGAGTTCTTTAGTTGGGTCCATTACAAGTGTTGTGGTGCCAGATGAAGAACTTACGGTGTAAGGACACAGCGAAGTCGCTACCACGGTTGGATACTCTATGGAGGCCAAGCTCGTCGGCCATGTACGTCACTTGGTTCTCTCTATATGTCTTTTCGGAGATGATAGTCATTTGTCCTTCGGGCTCGTCGTCTTCTGGGAAAGCATAGCGGGTCTCAGTGAGATCTCCGCGCAGAATCTTCATGAGGCAGTGTGCATTTCCGTGGTCGTGAATGGGGCTTCCCTTTCCTGGAGACCAAACAAGTACAAGCTGTTTTGCTTTTGTTAATATACCGATGGCTTCGAGTGATGCATCACCCCCGAGTTGGACTTCAAGACATGACCTACCAGATTGCTCTTGCCATTTCCCTCGTCGACAAGGTTACGAGTGTAGCCTCTACTAGCATCGCCGAATGCATACTTGGACCATTGCATGTCGCCGCCGTCATACGCTCGCATTAGCTCCATCAGGTAGCCAACGTCGACATCCTCGGACGTCAAGCCAGATGATGGACCAAGGCCTTCCTTGAGCGCCAATACGAGCTCTTCGAAAAGATCCTTCTCCCGCTGCGCTACGACGTCGCCTACGACACCGAGCGCGTGGCTGCTTGACACAAGATTCATGGCCATGATTGATGAGAAGCTATATGGAAGATGAATTGCGTATGTGGATATGTATGGACTATTGGCGATCTATTGGAACGATATGAGAGAACGATGCGATGGGACATTTATCACAATTATCGAAGATGCACAGCCAAGACGACACACCGACTGGAGCGGGGATGGACAGTGTCTCTCGCGACAGGTCAGCTGAGCGTAACCCCCGACGGTGGATAAGGGACCCGGTGTCGGCCAGCGAAATCCTCGTCACTCCAAGCCACACGAAAAAAAGGAATGGCGAAGATCGCAGGTACGAGGGACGGATACACCTGGCAATCATCGGTGGATTACGTTGCGCACGTTTCGCACAATCTGGTTGGACAATAGGACGCTAAGAGCGCGTAATGACCAGCCATGGTTTAGGCGGAGCAGCGGGCGATGACACAAATTGAACGCACAGAGGCAACCTTCAATTGATCAGATGGCAACAGCAGGATGGGACACCAGATTCTCAAGTCTCTCAGAAAGATCGGCATTCGATCTTGGGACTCTGGACATACACTTTTGGTATGCAATGGTCTTGACGGGCGCATTGCGACAGGTTATCGCGATTTCAAGATTTGAGACCATGTTCGAAATATTTTGGCGATACGGCTTGCAAAGTGCCTGCGGAGCGTGGGGCCCATGAAACCCGGTAGCACAGCACGGCAGTAGCGCTATGCTACCAATGACGCTACAGTACTTAAAAACTCAAGAGGGAGCCTAGGAGGATTTGCGATTGCTGAGCTTACGGCTCGTAGTGAAAAGAAAAGGGGTCAGCAATCTGAACCTTCTCTTTTCCTTGCTTATTTTTGTCCTTATCTACGGAGCACTCCTGGGTCGTCTATCTCTTTAAATGAAATAAAAGGAAGGGGTACATTAAGTACTCCGTATCGTCATTGACAGTTAGTTCGAGACACTGTCTTAGGTAAGATAAGGAGGGTGAGGTACAAAGGTGAGGTACCCCCGGGGCTCTCCGATAGCCGCCACCGATGGCCGTCCACGCCCGCTTGCCGACGGCCTTTACCGAATTTTAGCAATAGTGCGCGCAAATCCGAATAGTAAAACCGTAGACATTGAATACATACATATAAATAAGAAACTATTACATATGACCGAGTCATAGTATTGGCACCTGAGTATTACTTGATCAAAGATTTTGGGCTATGACACTACGCATGAAATGCCTAATTGAGCCGTCGTCGCCTTTACATGCGCTATAAGGAAGAGCAGCCAATTCAATCACAGACTTAAGCTCCCACAGTGCTTTAATTGAAGCAGCTCTAGCTTGTATCACTTGAGAGCTTTACACCCAGTTTCTTTTAGCTTGGTCGAACAAACACGACTAAGAGGCAGCTTGTCTCGAGCAAATCTTGCTGTAGAAGAAACTCTGAAATAGGCTATTGCAAAGGTCCCTCGCCCAGACAACCAGCAAGGAGGCAAAAGATCTTTGTCTTTCTCAAGCATCAAGCCATGGATAATGACTCGTAGCTACAGCAAGCTTGTCGATTTTAAAATTAGCAGCAAGGACTCTTGCACGCCGACGGTCCGCCATCTTTGTATGGAGGATTCTATGCGGGGAAGTAAAATCCACTGCCCCAGGTCGGTCTCAAGGTACCTGTCAGAGAGTAATGCTAGCAGATGCCAAGAGATTCTGTTATCTGATTGCTTGCACGATGGAGTACATTAGCCGCTAAAGGAGCATCTGTATGCTATCTCGTCGGATATCTGGTGCAAATCCATGATCTAACCAGTGCCGGCATCGCCATCTTCAGATCTTTTCTATCCGCTCCCTCTGCGTCCGATGCCCGTCAACGTCACAGCCGTAATATCAAAAATTCTAGAAACTAAAAGGGCGAATAAGCAATTAGAAATGCACTTCGGCCGAATCTACTGTTGCAAAAGTATCTTCAGCTGCCAGTTTCGTCGCATATCGGGCCGTCGCCCAAACAGAGCCAGCAAAGTCCCCCGAGAGCCGCCCCGATGCCGACGTCTTTTTCCGCCTTCAGCGAATGAGGGCCGCTGAACGAACCTTACGTCAGAGGGGCTAAGCGCCAACAATGCCACAAGACACAGAAATGCGGCTCCCGGGTGCGGGAGTGGCCCTTCTAGAAATTCGAGATCGGTGGATACAATCCGTAATATTTTCCATCTGAAAAACTGGGACGGGACAAGGCCGTAGCTGAAAAATGGGAATCGGCGGCAAGGCCTGTGAATCATCTGACTAGCCTGTAGAGAACCGTCTGGACTTAAATACAACAGCTCGTCCTGAATAGTTATTGCCACGCATTCTAAATTCCATAAGCAAGAAAAGCATTTCAACTGTAAAAAGGAAGCAAAATTCATAACAATTATCAGCGAATCGGCAGTTAAAAACCAACGTCATAAATCACATATCGAAATATCCTCATTCGTCCGTCTGCCATCCTTTTCGGCTCAGCCATTCCGACGACCTGCACTACCGGCTCGCCGAGAGACCTCCGTCTGCCTAACAGCCATTTTTTTAGTGGGCTTTGTGACCAGAAACGTCGAAACCCCTGTTGCCCGACTTTTACGAGTTTACAAAACAAAAAAGGGAACCATTTCGTCATCAGAATCCTATTAAACTTCTATATAAACGGAAGCTGTCAAGCCTCTCTCCAGCTTTTTCCCCAGATTCCATCAAACAGCGCTTAAATCGTCTTCAACCTTTCAACTCAATATTGGAGTGCACCATATTATATCGATAACCTCTATTCCTCAATCATGGCGACAACTACCGCCAGGGCGCCAATGCCCGCCGCAGATAACCAAGTCATAGCTGACAATGGTGCTTCATGTTCTTCAAAGCCTTGTAAGAATAGCCGTGGTTGGCGGAAAATCGTCCGCAACTTTACTCCATCGTAAGTCTTCGTCTCTTTGTGTAGCCTCACAATTACACAGACTCTCATTCATATATACAAGTATACCTATGTAAGAGATCAATTGCAACTAACATAATATCAAACAGATGGTTCGCCGTCAACATGGGCACAGGCATCGTCTCCATCCTCCTCCACAACCTCCCCTGGAACGGCTACTGGCTGCAAGTCATCTCATACATCTTCTTTTCCCTCAACATCCTCCTCTTCACCACCTTCTTCACTATCTCCGTGTTGCGATATACGCTCTACCCCGAGATTTGGGTCGCCATGATTTCACATCCAGCACAATCTCTATTCTTGGGATGTTTCCCCATGGGCTTTGCAAGTATGTTTTCTCATCCTTTGGCATGTATAATTTCAAATCATTATGACTAACACACAATCAAAGCAATCATCAACATGATGATCTTCGCCTGTGCCCAATGGGGTCCCTGGCTCGTCTACCTCGCCTGGGCCTTTTGGTGGATCGACGTCCTCGTCTCATTTGCAACCGCCGTCTCCATGCCCTTCATCGTCATGTCCCGCCACCGTCCCGACCTCAACAACACCACCGCCGCACTCCTCCTGCCCATTGTCCCAGTTGTCGTCGCCGCAGCCACTGGAGGCATCGTTGCTGAGGCCCTCCCATCCATCAGCCACGCCTATGCCACGCTCATCGTCTCCTATGTCCTCTGGGGCATCGGCCAGACTCTCTCCGCTTGCGTCATGGCCCTCTACTTCCACCGTCTGACAATCCACTCTCTGCCTGGGCGAGAGGTCATTGTCTCGGTCTTCCTCCCCGTCGGACCCCTTGGTCAGGGCGGCTTCGGCATCCAGCAGCTCGGCAAGGTTGCCCTCAAAGTCGTCCCCCACACAGAAATGTTCCACGTCGCCGGCGTTGATCCCACCCGCGGCGCCGAGTTCCTCTACTTCCTCGGCATCTTCCTCGGTATGGTCATGTGGGGTTTCGCCCTGGCTTGGGTGTGCTTCGCTCTTTTCATCTTGAGAACCACACGGTCGTTCCCCTTCAACATGGGCTGGTGGGGATTTACTTTCCCTCTGGGTGTATGGGCAACTTGTACCAGCGCTTTGTGGCAGAACCTGGGAAGCGAATTTTTCAAGTATATCACTACTGTAAGTTCTTCTTGTCTGTCCTTGTCTTTTTATACATCTCCTTCTAACAAAACACATAGATCATCTCTCTCACAGTCCTCCTCCTTTGGATTGTCGTTAGCCTGAGGACAATACAACGTGTCGTTACCGGCGAAATGTTTGTTGCCCCTTGCCTCAAGGACCTTAGCGAGAAGCAAGCACATGCCAGCGATAGCGAAGCATAAATTACAGCATAATCTTGCTTTCTCTTTCTCTTTATAATGATATTCTTTCTATTTTCAATAAGGCATTTATATAAAATATTAATTACGAGTAGATTAGACAAAAGGGTATGGAGAGTATGGCGCAACGGGGGTATATACACTCGAAGCGTTTTCAACAAAGCGTCTTCTTTGTTATTGCATTTTTAAACAGGATAACTAGCATTTAACATAGTCAACGGCATTTAATTAGGTGGGCCGATTGAAAAAAATATAATAGATCATCAAGCAGCATCAGCGATAATATGAGCATTTATACATACCTATATCTTGTATTCTATATATAGCTTTAGACTGTTTCCGGTATACTCTCATTCTCTATGATATGGTTCAGACATAATACTAGGTGCTTCCATATTCTAGTCAACTATTCGCTACTGATAAGTCAAGTCACATGTAACTTGGATCTTGAATCTACACCATCACGCTACCTATAGACTCTTAACATATGCGACATCTCATTTGCAAACTGCTTCATAATTAAACTTTGAGGAGTAAAAGAAATACGAAATGGTTATAGTATTAAGCTAAATGTACCCAAAGTATATCGGATCATAAATATACTTATCAAATGCCACATCGTGAGATTTCCCCACAGTCGCAAACGAAAACTACCAATCGAAGTGAAATTGAAAGTCATCAGTTACCGCCTTCGGCAGTCTCTGCCGTAATTTGCATTTTTTTTGCCTATACCATTTATTATTAGTCTTCATCACACGAGTGGAAGTACTGACACTGACATTTATAACAAGAGCCTTTGGCATATTGTCCAAGTTCTTCGCCTATATAATTTAATAGTAGTTAGGATTAGTATCACTCATCAGGCAAAAGGGGGAACTGGCACTAACATTTATAGCAGTAAGGCTCCTCCCATGTATCATGTTCAAATTCATCCCCTACGTTATATAATGTCAGTACTATGCGAAAGGTGAGGGGAACCACCGGAACTGACAATCATCCCAGTGACTCTTCTCGGCGAATCGCTTGGATCTACCACCTATTAATCAATAGAAGTTAGTATATATGTGTTTTCCTCGCCCCAAGGGAGGGATTCCCATAGGAGGCCAGGACTCACCACGAGGTTCCTCCTCTTCTTGTGCTTGCTGGAAATAAGGTCCTGAAATAATGGCCCTTGCTGCTGATGCTGCCATCCCAGCTGCATAGTTTTGCCAGTTCTTTTGCTTGTGCGAGTCGGCATAGTCGCAAACACCCTTGACGATAATGCAGGGTATCTGGTCCCATACGCCGGCGCCTTCCATCTCGAATGCAATTACATCGTCTCTCTTCGCAATCTTATCACGGACTTCCCCTGATCTCATCACTGTGTCGGCTGATCCAATTCCCCCCACATGGATACTGAGGGCTGGAGCTGCATCGATGCCCCCCCGGTGCCTCTCTTTCAGTCAATTTCGAGGGACTAATGCTCCCTCGCTACATCCAAGGTCTGCGCATGATAGTTTGGGCGCTTGTTTGCAGACCGGATCATTGGCAGCGAAGCAATTTTGGCAGATTTCACAAACTCCTTTTCTATAATGCTTGTGCCGATACTTTGGATAAAAAAGTCGGTCATGTTCTCTGCCTGGGTAGTTGTATATACCTCGGTGCCTGGCGTTGGCGTTGGCAAACTTTGCCTGCAGCTGCTGTAGGTATCTCAAAGTGTTGCCTTCCAATTCACCCATGCCAAGGCGAGTATTGAGTAGCGCGGCCAAATTGCGAATATCTTTATTTGGCCTTCCCAGTGTAACGTCGACTGTCTCCTTGCGCTCAAATCCATCGGGGTTCCTCCGGCCAAGGTCATATTGCACCACATACTTGCTGATGATGACGTCTCCGAGCAAGATCTCGGTCTCGGCGTTAGGTTGTGGCACAGCACCGCAGATTCCAACCAGAAAAGAGATAGCCAGATTGCTATAGCTCGAGCGCAAGCGTGTTGCGCTACTAGCAGCCTCTACTTTGCCCATACCCGGCAATAGAACAAGAACAACGGGATGGGCCCCTATCTGCCCTGTAGTATAACAAAGTAGGTCGCCAGTAGATGTCCCTAGGCCCCCCTCTTGACCCCAAATCTCATCGAGGGAATCGCAAACGGCATCGTATTCGAGTTCCAATGCACATATAATTGCAAACCGAAAGTCATCTCTACTTAAAGGTCGCGCCATGGCAAAGCTTCAAGAAAAGGACCGGTTTTCAATTTGATCGTAGATTGTATGGTTTTGGCTTGCCTTCTTTGAACAGCCTGGAGCCACTTAGACAGGATTATGGGCGTCTTCTGGAGTCCTCAAGCTCTAGCCCCTTGAATCACAGACTACTGGGCGAGCGTGGAGATGGTGAGATGAAAACACGATGAACCCCGCACAGAACGGTGGTTACAGTACTACGTATCTACATATCTATTTGGTTCTGTTACACAGTCAACGCCTCAGGTTGAGCCTGGGATTCAGCCCCTATCGACTTCAAAGCTAACAGTCTATTGTTTATATATAGTAAAGCAAGTACGTTCCCAGGGTAAGCCCCTTTATGCTTTCAGGTTAGCGATACATTGACGATTCAGTTTATATCTACAGACACACGTATATATATCAAACCTACGTAGTAGTATTACACTTAGTACTCGTAGTACATGTATATTACGATAGATAATGATCAGAAGTATCAAGTGGAAATGGTCAACTCGTGTTGCTATATGCTCTATTGCTTGCTTTCTATCCACGGCAATAATACAGTAAAGGTATTTTCAAGATGAGAAAAATCCCTTTTAAGCATACAAAATTGCATGCTCGCTCCTCTACCTAATCCATCTAGCATACGCCCAGCGGATTCTTTCCAGGGCCTTTGCTTGAATATGCACCCCCTTGACATTCGCCAAATCATCCAAGTCTTCCAAAAATTCCTTCTGCAGGTTATCCGGCATCAAATTGCCGGCCAAACTACGGAGCACGTGAACCTCGCACAACAAAAGGCCGTGATCCTTGTACGACAAGACATTATTCTCCGTGGGCCTCGCCTCAGAAAGGATGCGGTCAATGTTGCGAAGGATACGAATGGCCTTGCCAGATGCTTTACTGTGGCGCCGTCCGGATCGGCCACCAAAGATGGTGCGGAGATACTGGAAGAGGCCGACGGAAACAAAGACACCGGGGGTTAATCCCACGAAACCAAAGACCAGTTCCTGGCTCTTCAGGAGCGAGTCAATGCCTGTCATGGCAACTTCCAGGTCAACCTTTGTCTTTTGAACCTGGATCAGGAGAGAGCGGACAAGGTCACCCCGAACTGCACCGACAAAGGGCTTTCTCAGCTCTTGCTCATACGCTCTCAAGACTGGAGTCACATCACCCTCAGCTACCTTGGAGCGAATCTCGGCGATTTGGGCGTCAGTAATGGATGAGCTGCCAACAGCAAAATGGGGCTTCTCCGTAGCAAAGTCTACAACCATGCGTTCCAAGCTCTCACGGTCAGCTTTGAGGCTATCCCTGCTCATGATCGCAATCTCGCTGGTTTCATCGTGTCGAATGGTCTTGATGACCTTTTCGGTCGGTTGAACAACCCAGTTAAGCCAAAAGTCTCGCAATGTGCTACCAAAATCCGCAATCCAGTCTATGATATCAGCCTTGCGGTTGACCAAGATCTTTAGGATGGTTGTAGATGAGGTGATACCAATAAGAGCGGGCAGCCAGTATCGCACAATAGCCGGTGGTGGGCCATTTTCATTTGCGAGAACCTGCATAGCGTTAATATGTTGAGGAAGTGTTTTGTCAATGATCTGAAGTAAGCGGCGGGCTAGTGTGCTCGGACGATAGGGAGTCATGTCTCCTTCAACGTGAACAGATAACTCTGCGTCTTCTTCGACGCCTGCAAATACTTTTTCTTCAAAGTCAGGAATATTGACATCCAAACTGCTTGCTTCTTTGAGGACCATATCCATCAGTGCTACGCTTCGTTCGACTACGCCCTTGAGATCTTCATGATCCTGTACTCCAGCTCTCTCATCGTCATGCCCAAGCTGAAGTCCTTCATCCATGAGCACTCCGAGACCGCTGGCTGTCACTTCTCTTAGCTTCCGCAGCTGTGCCTGCTTCCGGCGGGCTTCGGCTCGACATAAAGCGACAGGTGAAAGCACCTTTCGCTGGATATTAGCAAACGAGTGCTCTCGGATACTTTCTCGAACAACACCGTAGAATCTGCTCCATGGCTGTGATAGAGTGGATCTTGTAGACTCGACAAACTCAGCCGAAGCATCTGCTGCAGACAAAGAACGTAGCCGTGACTGACTGGCCTGATATATATCAAGCGACCAGGCCCATAGCCGTAGAGGAGATGTCTGCACTGTATACATACTACTGTAGCTGTAGGAGCTCAAGACTCCATCCCAGTACCATATATCATCGCTAAGAGGGACGATTCGATCGACCAGTGTGTTGAGGATAGCTCCATAGACCTGGACGGTTGCTTTGGAGACTAGGAGCCACTCGATCTCGTTCTCGTACGGCGTCTTGGTTCGTGCGCGGGCTTCCGCTGCAGCGCCATGGACGCTATCTGCAATCGTAGGAATACCAGATTCGTTGAGGAGGATTTTCACACGTTGGATATTGAGTAGCGGCTCCGAAGAAGAGGTTGTGCTCAGCGAGCGAATAAGGTGCAGCAGACGGTCGAGTCGCGGGGCATCCAGCACCTCTGCAGCGGCGAAGACGTGCCCAACTTCAGAAGCTCCATCTTCAGACGTTTCTTCGGACAGGACAGGGAGGCGGTCGAGGTACGCATCCAGGCGGCGAACCTGGCTGGCGCAGAGGAATGTCAAGTCAGCACACAGCTGCGTAATACGGAGGAGAGGTACGGTAGTTGCTAGCGATGCTATCTAGGTAATAGCAACCCATCCTATTGGAGGGGCAAGCAAACAAGCCGCAAAAAGTTAGGAAGCGGAACTCACTCTGCCACCAACGACATGGTTTAAAATTGTAGGCCCTTCGCCCTTCGTACGAGCCGGTGAAATGATCAGGCCAGGGCCAGATTAACCACTGTGCTGGTATCAGAACCTTGCTGAATCTGCATCGATCTCGGCTGGACCAGGACCGGGCTATGAGTGGAGTCGAGCCCGGATGGTCAGACCATCACACCACAGGCAGCGTCCGGGAGTAGAGCTGGCCGAAGGGGAGCGCAAACGGGTGGGCACAGCTGGCTATTATCGATCCATTCGATTCTGCGATGAAAGGCGGAGGCGGTTCTGGTCTCTGATGTGATGTGCGTGGGGCAAATTTGTGCCCGATTTTTTCCCTCTTTTTGCTGGAGCTCGAAACACTGATATTTCGGGGCAGTTCGAATTCGTGCGCGAAGATCGTTGGATGGCTCGTACTCGGAGCGAAATCGAACAGCTCACGTCATGCAGAGGAATAGGGGCGACAAGTGTGAATAATTTGGATGATGGAGGAGGCGAGCTGATGAATGACTATGGCTGAGTACAGCTGCTATTTGGAATGAAAGGTGCCATTGGCTGTGATGTCACTGGTTTTGCGCCTCTATTAAGCTGATCGACTTGCCCCTATTGGACAGACAGCTGCGTATAGTGCTACAAGTATACGACAACTCGACAGCAACTATCAGCAGCTGACTTATACCAAACATCAAAAACAGAAATTAAAAATAAACACAGTAGTGTTTGTACTATCGGGCACCAAGCTTAGATCTGCCACTATCAATCTCTACAATAACCGCCGCCCAAAGTGGACGCCGGCAGCACAACCCTGTCTCAGTAGAAAAGATACATGCAAAGTACTCCATGCGCGACAGCAGCATTGGACAACCTCATCTTCTGGAAGCGTACCTCCGTATGTTTCCAAGATAAATTAACCGGGGTAAACCTAACTAAGTAGGAGATGCCTGTATGCCGCAACGCTGTCTCAAAAAATGCCGAGCGGCCGCCGCTCTCTGGGGCGTGGCGGCGGTCAAAATAAGATGAGATGGGCAGATTCAGAGCTCAAGCTTAGAAAATGGGTGTGTGTGGGAATGAGGTCCAGGTACGAAAGTACCGCTGCGAGAACGAACTACAGCCCATTTACAGCCAGAAAGTCGCCTCTCTGGCGGTGCTATCCCGAATACGAATGCGGGCCTGCAGGAATTCACTACCAAGCTGGGCCTGCCACAGCCCACCGCAGCCAATCAGCGCCCGTCTCAGCCCAACGAAGCCTATCACGTCCTTGCAAATCTGGCAAGCCTCTGCGGGCCGTCGTGATTCCGATTGATTCGCATCCCCAGAACACGCTCGGAACGTCTTTTTCCAGGTGGGCTCATTGCGACCTTCTAGCTTGTAGGCCAAAAAAGCCCATCTCCTGACTAGTCGCCTGAAGGGGCCAATGAAAAGTTTACAACTCTGCGAACCAACGATAAAAATCTCCCTTCCCGCCCCCACCAGCGAGTCCCCTAATAGACTTGTGCTGTACAAGCTCATCTCCTTATCTACACCTGTGTCCTCTCCTTAATTCTCTCTTCTTTTTTTCTTCTACATCCCCCTCGGCATCTTGGAAGCCTTTTGTACAAGCATCTCGACAATTGGGCCGTAATCATGGACGTGGCGTAAGTAGTCACAGCCCCAACCCCAACTACGCAATGATTGGGCGCCGTCTAACTCGCAACTTTTTTTATAGGAACGCGACATTCAGCGCGTTGAACCACACGCAAACCTACTTCACCGTCCTCGAGGAAGTTGGCAAATACAATGTTCACTTGAACATGTTTGAGCGTCTCTGGGCCGTACGTTTTTTCCCTTTCGAATTTCTGCGAAAACATGAATTCTAACTCGAGTCCCTCACTTAGGCTTGGTACCTGTGGATGGACAATGACACTCTGGCGACTGGTCTCCTCAGCTTCTTCATGCACGAGATCATCTACTTCGGCCGCTGCATTCCGTTCATGATCATGGACAAGATCCCCTACTTCCACAAGTACAAGATTCAGAACCAGAAGATCCCCACCCTGAAGGAGCAGTGGGATTGCGCCGCCATCGTCCTCGTCAGCCACTTCACCGCCGAATTGCCTCAGATCTGGTTCTTCCACCCCATTGCCACCTACTTTGGCATGGACTACGGCATTCCTTTCCCCTCGATCTTCACCATGGCTTGGCAGATTGCTCTCTTCTTCGTCATGGAGGACACCTGGCACTACTGGTTCCACCGCACTCTTCACTACGGCCCTCTGTACAGAAGCATCCACAAGATGCACCACCTGTACTCTGCTCCTTTCGGTCTGGCTGCCGAGTACGCCTCTCCCATTGAGACCGGTCTCCTTGGTATCGGTGTCGTTGGATCTCCCATCGTTGTCCTCGCCATCTACGGCAAGCTTCACCTCCTGACCATGTACATCTGGATCACTCTCCGTCTCTTCCAGGCCATCGACGCCCACAGCGGTTACGACTTCCCCTGGAGCTTGCGCCACTTCCTGCCTGTCTGGGCCGGCGCTGAGCACCACGACATTCACCACGAGAAGTTCATTGGCAACTACGCTTCCAGCTTCCGCTGGTGGGACTACATGCTCGACACTGAGGCCGGTGCCGATGCCCACCGCAGACGCCGTGAGAAGAAGTTGGCTGCTATCAAGGCCAAGAAGGGCCAGTAAAGCAGTCTTTGATTCAATCTGTCTTGGTTACGACAATTACACCCAGGCGGTCTTGAAGGAAAGATGTGCCAGTTTTTCAAAGCCGATCGATAAAACGAGGGGGGCATAATTTTTGAAAATAAAATGAGAAAAGGAAAATAGATTAATAGTCAGCTTAATAGCCTAGCTGCGGCAGCCTCCGAGATGGCAAAAGGCATCAACCGGCGTTGGGAAAGGGGTGACGAGAGCATGACTTCTTTCAATGTTTTGTATATATACGTACTTTGCGAGCACCTTAGACATATACTTAATACAGCTCTACGTCAGTTCTATGGTTAATGGATTGGAAGATAACCTTGTTTTAAACATTGCTTTTTTGACCATGTAATAGAGGCACAGACCAGCAGGCCACTGGAGATTGTCGACCCCCACTTATTAGATAAGCGAAATGGAGCTCGAATATTTGCTCGCAATAAATTTCGCGTCCATGGATTTTACCTAGCTGTAAATTCTCTTCTTTTCTGTCAGAGCCTGTACAACAGTGTTGCGAGCAGCCCGCGTATCGTTCTGCGGTAATTCACAAAGTGGAATTGAATGGTAAAGCTACCATTTATCAAGATTGAGCTATTTGACTATTGGCTGGCCTTTAATTCAAGGCCCCAGATGTCGCATCTAGACACAATCTCATGATACCAATTTTGCTACTTTTCTGGAAAATCAAGTTTCACAGCTAAACACAGCGATATCACCCTTTTCATATACCATCGGGAACAGCAATCAAAGTCATTGAATGTTTCGATATTATTCGTCTACCATTACACCTTGCCCTGACAGCCATTGCCATACAAGCTCTGGCAACTGAGACGTTGTTCCTCCATACGTTTTTTCGGTACTCGTTCAGGGCAAAGAGCAAACAAAGCTTTTGCAGGATTCCGATTAAGCCGGAGCGTCATTTGCCATCCTCTTGCTGAAAGGCGGGAGGTGCATAGTTGAAGCTTGACTTTGTGGATCCAACATGATTTCTTTCTGATTAGAGCTGTATAAAAAAAAATTGAAATTGAAAAGTAAAAAGTATTGTCATAGTACGCCGATAGGTTCCAAGATGCCCCTTTCTTATAGTTTTGATCCCCTTCGCCCAAGTGCCCTTATAGTAATATGCTATTCAAATTCGAATGTTCGTGTAGTCGCGCTTATTTCAGTACTGTATGCGCGCCACGGGCAGCCAGGAATTGTTCCGCAGAGCTCTGAGGCAGTGTCCTGATCAATCCAAACACCTCCTTGTTGTGATACCGCAGTCTCGTCTTGGGGTCCATGTACGGCGCTGGAAGACCCGTGATGTCGCAGTAGTGCTTCGAGTGTGCTAATGAAGGGGCTGATTCGATATTTGTGTATGTCGCGCTCGGAGCCGACACGCCTCCTGCTCCTAACCCTCCTCCAGGCGGCTTCAGAGACTTTTCCAGCACGAGCTTCGACAAACTACGCGATGCTTGTGCGAGATTAGGAGGAGGTGGGTTTCCGTTGTTGCTTGTGGCTGGCGTCGAGGTGCCGCTGGTAGACAGGCCATCGTCGGCTGCAGGGGTTGCGTCGCCGCTGACGTCTTGCGGTGTGGCAAGCGCTGAAGCCTCCCGCTTAGACGCGTCGCCTACTATAGCCTTGAGGTTCTTGTTTCGTCGCTGGTTGGGCTTCCAATTGGGGTTGCGGAAGTTCTTGTGGATGGAGTGGATGTCGAGTTGTTCGAGGAGCTCGATATGCGCGAGCTGCGCTTCTGTGGGAGCAGCCATGGCGAAGAGAGAATCTGGTATATAGCTGAAAGGAAATTTAGTGCATAAAGAGATTGAGGTTTTGTTTGTGATGGTCGACGAGATATAATCGGAAATGTAGCGAAATTATTATGTATCATGAAGGGATCAACTGATCTCCAAGCCAATGCCTCTTAGCTTTGGATTACGCGCTTAGTCATGCTTCAAGGTACAGTGTAAGCTGCGCGCCCCTCCTTCCCAGCTCTTGTTTCATTCGCCTTTCAGTCTTCCATCTAAGCCAGGAAGCGATTATTTATAAATAAAATGGTAGCTATTATATTCATGGCTATATAACACCCAACGTTTGTTTGCTAATACTCCCCCAGGAAAGCCCACACGAGCATCAGCAGAACCTGCTGCTATCGCGCATCATCACCAATGTGGTATGAAAGCCCAATGACAAGACCTCTGATAAGAAGCCTCCAGCTAATGGGAATAGGAAAAACTTAATGAAGCAGTTGTTGTGATGAACAAGAGCCTCCAGGTATGTGCCAAAGTTTCGTTTTATTCTAAAGTTTGCTAATGATGCGTAGGAGATAAACGTCCAAAACATGAACGTGGAGCTCGTCGCTCAGATGTTTAAAAACTACCAGTCCAATGTCCTCTTTCATCTAGAAGGTAAGCTCGTTGTCCTTACGCACTCGTTGATAACATTTCCATGGGTATTAATTGTGTGATGTAGCAACTGATAACCTTAAGCCTCCATCATGAGAGTCGCTGGCGCAAAGATGGTTGATATAATGAGATTTGGTACTATGACTTCAAGAGCGGAAAGAGAGGCTACATGCACTCAAGATGCATAGACACATGACGCAAATTAATATGCAAAAAGCAGAGAAAAAAATTATAAAAAAATATAATTAAAATCTAACATCAATTTTTCAATTTGTAACGTGATAAAATCAGCATATTGTCGTTGAAATAGGTAGGAATCCCTCCATGTACCGCCCATTTTGTATTCCCCTGCTCAAGGGACCGTGAAGCTACGAAAAGAAGTGTCGACGCGCTTGTGTTTAGCGGCCAGGACCCACGCAATGCCGTTCGCCGTCATCAGCCTTGCAGCCTCGCGATTATCCATTGAACCGTTTCCAAAACCCGAAAGCTTCGAGGGAATTCTCCGAGCGCCACAGCAATTGGCCATCCCTCAATTGTCTCTCGCCTTTCCATCATCACCCGCACACACCGACTGGAAACCCACCATGATCTCTTCTTCGACCTAGACAATCCATCCCACACATTGCCTTGCGATCGATAAAACACCCTTTGATACGACACCATGGCTCCATCCGCAATCGACGAGCGGATGCCCCAGGCGCCTCCCGAAAAGACATACCCGCCAGCGAAAATATTCCCTGTCAAGGAGACCAAGTTTGAAAAGTTCATCGAGCCCCAGGCCGATGGCCGGAAGAAAGCTCTGGAGCAGCCTGGCAATGCTGCCATCGTGATAGATAATGGTGAGCTGCCAACAGACGACGCAAGCTTGAAAAGAGCATACGAGATGGCTAACCAAGTCACAGGATCCTCCGCCGTTCGAGCAGGCTGGTCCTTTGAGTCCGCGCCTCGATTAAACATACCGCCTGTCATGGCCAAGTACCGCGATCGAAAACTCGGCAAGACCTTTTCCTTTGCTGGTTCAGACTGCTATGCTGATACAACGGCGCGCGGCCATATACGAAACGCATTCGAAGCCGGCACTGGCATCATAAGTAACTGGGATGTGACGGAGCATGTCTTGGACTACATCTTTCTGAAGCTGGGCATGAACGATGCAAGCGGTGGCATTGATGTGCCGATTGTGATGACCGAGGCTGTTGCCAATCTGCCTTACTCAAGAAAATGCAAGTTCTAATCCAGCCTTTCATAAGGAACCTCATGTCAAAGATGTTAAAGCTAACGCTAAATCCGACGTCTAGCCATGACCGAGATCATCTTCGAATGCTACGGCGCACCATCTCTTGCCTACGGTATCGATTCGCTCTTTTCGTACAGACATAACAAGGGAAAGACAGGATTAGTGGTGTCTTCTTCCCACACATCCACCCACATAATACCCGTCTATAATTCAAAAGCGCTCCTTTCTCAGGCTACGAGGTTGAACTGGGGCGGCTATCATAATGCCGAGTATCTGCTGAAGCTGATTCGGTTGAAATATCCTGCTTTTACAGGCAAGCTCAACTCTTCACAAGCAGAGAACATGGTGCGGGATCATTTTTATGTTTCCAAGGATTACGATAACGAGATTCGCGACTACCTTGACTGGTCAGGGCTAGAAGACCGGGATATTGTCATCCAGTACCCGTATACGGAAGAGGTGATTGTTCAAAAGAGCCAGGAAGAGTTGGATCGCATTGCGGAGCGCAAAAAGGAGAGTGGAAGAAGATTACAAGAGCAGGCTGCCAAGATGCGGCTCGAGAAGCTCATCAAGAAGGAGCAGGACTTGGAATATTACAAGAACCTTCAGGGCAAAATCGTCGATGAGACGAAAAAGGAAACTCGACGACTTCTCGACAGCCACGACATTAAAGATGAAAACCAGCTCGAGAAGATTATCAAGGAACTGGAGAAATCGATCAAGAAGGCTCGCACAAAAGATGTTGGAGGCGATCCCGAGGAAGAACAAGAGCAGCCAGACTTTGGCCTCTTGGAAGTCCCTGACGAGGAGCTCGACGAAGCACAGCTGAAGCAGAAGCGTCAACAGCGATTGATGAAATCCAATCATGAAGCTCGCGCTCGTGCCAAAGCCGAAAAGGAGGCTGAGAAAGCTCGCATCGCTGAGGAAGAGCGATTAGACCAAGAGCGCCGCGAAAACGATCTGGATGGATGGCTTGGCGAAAAGCACCAGGCTCTGCAGGAGGCCCTTCAGAAGATCAAGGAGCGTGACAGGCTGAAGCAAGACCTCGGCAACCGCAAGTCCCTCGCCTCCCAAATCCGAATGAAGAGCATCGCCAACCTCGCATCTGACAACCCGACTAAGAAGAGACGGCGTGGTGGTGACGACGATAACTTTGGTGCCAACGACGATGACTGGGGCGTGTATCGCCAGATTGCAGTAGGCGACAACAGCGACGAGGAGCAAGAGGAGGAAGATCTCGCGTCGACCCTCAAGACGCTGGAGCATGACCTGCTCAAGTACGACCCTAACTTTACCTACGAAAACACCCAGGAGGCCCAGACCGTCTGGTCCAAGTCTCTCCTCCACGCCTTTGCCCGCGGCCCGCGCCCCATCGACCCGGCCTCCCAGGCAGAGCTGCACCAGATCCATCTCAACGTCGAGCGCATCCGCGTGCCAGAGGTGGTCTTCCGCCCATCCATTGCGGGTGTCGACCAGGCTGGCATCATCGAGATCGCAGGCGATGTGTTGAACCAGCGCCTGGGTAGCTTGCCCAACCGTGATGACTTCCTCAAGGACATCTTCCTCACGGGAGGAAACACCTTGTTCCGCAACTTTGACGAGCGCGTACGTGATGGCTTGAGGGCCCTGCTGCCGGCGGACTCGCCGCTACATGTAAGGAGGGCAGAAGATGCCTTGTTGGATGCTTGGAAGGGAGCTGCTGGGTGGGTTGGCTCGTCTGCTTGGAAGACGGCGGCGATTTCACGGGAGGAGTATCAGGAAAAGGGACCGGAGTATATCAAGGTAAGTCACTGACGTCCCTTTCTCTCTCTCATTTATGAAAATTAGATTTGCTAACTCAATTATAGGAGCACGACATGGGCAATTCATACGCGTGAAATTGTTTGGGCTGAAAGGATTCGTTTTCCATTTTACCTTAATTTGTAATTCTTTTATAGGTAGCTTGTTCTTTTTTGCTCTTGCTCGGGTAATTTCCATTTCTTTATACATTTAACGCTTCGTCACGTATAACATTAGAATGGATTGCGTTCAATAGTATCATTAAGACTCTCCAACTGTGCAACGTCCCATCCATCTCCTATCAAAATACCTAGTCCGTAACTCATACGCTCTCACACATACATTAGTAGGTATCTCTACATACCTAGTATATATATATCTGCTCCTTCTACTCCCAAAGTCTTGTTAAAAGGACTCCAGTGTCCAATTTTTTTAGTATCCCTTCTACACACAGCAGTCCACTCCGCATTCCAGCTACCTCACTCTGTTTGATATCACGAAAAAAAGCCTAAAGGAAAGAGGTCAAGGAAAGAAAAATAGGAAAGAAAGGAAAAAGTTTAATCATCTTCCTAAGCCGCACCACATCACATAGCCTCAAGAAGCCCAAGAAAAGTAAAAGGAGAATCAAAGACACATGGACACCAAAAAGAGATTCAAAGTCATACTAGACACAAAAAAGGCCCTCCTTCCGTAACGCCCACCATCGATTTAACCCCCTTTCCATGACTAAATGAGAAAGGCGATAAAGGGAAACAATAAAGGGAATAGGCAAATAAAAGACAGGCGAAAGATGTGCATAATTATAATTATGCACATGCACACACGTTTAACGCAATGAGATCCCTCAACGCCACCCGTTAAAAAAAACAATTCCGGAAATCTAGGTCATGGGGAAAATCCCACTCTGACAATCCATAACAGGCCCCCTAAGCTTGAGCTGGTCGCTCTTCAGGATTCAATTGCCTGCTCAGGTCCTCCGAAGCTGGGTGGGGGTTGCCATCTCGCTCGCCTGGTTGATCAGACTTGAATGGCGGGCTGGGGTAGGTCTGCGATCGCTCGACCATTTGTTCCTGGGCGGTCAGTCCCGCGACGGCCTGCGCCACGGCCTCGAGAGGGGTGCCCACACCGGAATTGCTGCTGTTAGGAGGCTGTTGCGGCGGAGGAGCTTGGTGTTGATGCTGTTGCTGGTGCGGTTGGTGGTGCTGCTCGGGGATAGTGGGTGGCGGAGGAGGAGCAGCAGATGAAGGCTGCGAAAGATTGACGTTTGGAGGGGGCGGGGGGAATTCGCCCTGGGTGTCAAGAAGTCGGGACTGCAGGTGGATCACATATTCTCGGAGAGCATAGTTCTCAGATTGCATTGACTTGTAGGAGTGCTCTAGTTCGGCAAGCTCACGAACTTGCTGCTCGAGCTTCTTAATATAACCCTCCTTGCGCTGTCGGAAGGCTCTCTGCGGGGAAATATTTGGTTAGCATTAGATCACCATTGATATGAATTAAACATGTTTCGAGATAAGCCCACGCATGTGCCAATAGCCTGTCTTTCTTAGAAGAAGATGGCATGGCGCAATGGCTTGACGCAAGTGTTGCGAAAGAATCCGGGCGATGCCGGCGCGGTCTGTTTGCTGACAAACACGGTATTGCCCAGCAACCACCAACAGCCCTACAGCCTTATTCTGGGAGGTAGGTATGGAAAATGGCGGGGAAAAAAACAATTGAAGGCAGGAACAGGAAAAGCTCACCTGTGCGGCTCTGTTCTGAGCGGCGCGCTTGGACTGCGACAGCTCGCGCTTCGCCTTGCGGCCATCGTTGGAGTTGGCATCGTCCATGGCCATTTGCTGAGGCGGCGCGGGGGCCAGCGGCACGGCTGAAGGGCCGGGACCGGCTGCAACAGGGCTATGCCCCGGAGGAGGGCCCATGGGCATCATATTAGGAGAGGGCGCGTGGCCGACGGAGGCTCGAAGATCAGGGTGGATGTGCGCTTCAGCGTCTAGCTTGGCGAGTACAGGGCGGGCGACGTCTTGCGATGTTGCTGCCAGGACGTCGTATCCATTCGGCGGCCGCGATGGAGGGCCTCGAGGGTCGCGCGCGCTCGGATTGGGCGAGGCGGACGCTGGAGCAGGATCGTGGTTCTGGAGGAGTTCAAGCTGTGCGCGCAAGTGCTGTTCTGTCGAGGGAGCAGAGCTTATGTTAGCCGGGGCTAGCCTTTTGAGAGAAGATCGCGAGGATCAACAACGAGTGCAAGAAGACGAAAAGAGGCAAGTGTGGATGCACGCGTGACTTGAGCGAGAGAAAAAATGACAAAGGGAAAAATAAGGAATAAGCAAAGGTACAATGCGATATAGTGTAGGGAAATTGTGAATGCTGCTGTCGATCCTCAAGCAAAAGTCCAGGAGTTATACGGACCGTCGGCGTTCCGAGGCGCGCGCCAACAGGCGTCTATGAGATGCAATGGTAATTACCAATCTCGGATAAAAATGCTTGGATGTGTAAGAGAAGGCTGGCTGGAGCTTCTGCAAGGCGTATAGGTAGAGGCGGCAGGCCTGAAGCAAAAAAGATTGTCCAAGACAGAGACAGAGAGGTGGTGATGGTGGTGATGGATGACGGCAATGGATTATGCTGATGATGATGGCGACGGCAGAGCTGCAGCAACGCAAAGCACGGCACGGCCAAGGCTCAGGGATAAGGTAAGGCAAGGCTGAGGTAACAGAGGAAAATATGTAATCCAAAGTAGTATTTGAAAAAAAAAGAGAAGTGGAAAAGATACGAAACAAGACAAAGATTGAAAGTCAGCACAGAAACGTACCTTGCGTGTTTGCGCCGTTGGCAGGAGAGCTCTGCTGCATTGCTTGGGGATTCTGACTCAGCATCCGGGACTCTCCAGCTCTAAATACCAGCGGCGAGCGATGGTGGTCGTTAGCTAGCTGATGGGTTGAGCTTCGTTCTGTCGGATTTTTTTTGATGACTACACACAATTTGCTGACGTGAAACAGGGAAAATCACAGGCGCAAGAACGCTTTCCCCAAAGGCTGGATGCGACGGGATTATGTAACGCAGCGGGCGTGGCGGGATTGGGAGCGAAAATGGCGTGGCTGGCGTGCATGTACACGGTGCGCCGTACAGTATGGCTGAGATGGGTACTTTTCGGGCCTCTACTTTTTACCCTTTCGAGTCTGAGTATTTTTTTTTTTCCTTTTTTTTTAATCTAGCTTGTTTATCTTTTGTTCTCTCTCTCTCTTTTTTTTTACCATTGCTTTTGGTGCCTAGGCGTTTTTCCGGCTACCCTCGTGCTCCCCCTAAAGTGTGGGATGCAGTATGGGGCTCGCTGATGACTGATCGGATTCCGGGACGCGGAAAGGCTTGGGTAATTAACTGGAGCTAGGCAAGGCATCCAGAGCATCGAATGTCCGGAGAACCGAAGCGTTAATTTGGAGAGCTGCAGCTGTCTGAAAGCAGATGGCGAGGCACCGCCATGCTCGCGTGAGGGAAGAGGCGAGGACCCCGATGTACTTGATGTACTTTGAGCCTCACTCCATGGTACTCGGTCTGGCTATAGAGCTGCCACAGCTTGTCAAGTACCGCGCCACCCTTGCTACCGCCAAATAAAAGTCTGCGCAAGTCTGCTCTTCGTCATGATTAAGGTCATGTCAAGTACCGGTCTGTACTGCTCTAGCACAGAAACCTTGAAGAGGCGCGACTACTGCCTCAATCGGATGCTTACCGAGCCCTTCCATGTGTCCAACAAGTACAGTACTCTATCTGGCTGGATTCTACAGTACCAGTAGTGAAGGATTTGCCGAGCGGATTCCGTAAGCCATCCGCTGCGGTGCTACTATTTGCGCCGTAACGAATATCAGATGGCAATAGTATTGCAAGTCGACGTATTTCTCCAATTGGCATACGACTTCGGATAGATTCTGCTATTAGCAGCTCAGTTCAGTAGTGCTACCTTGGCATTCAACGCACATAAAAGCGGAGCCATCGAGATATACTAGCATCCCATACTGTGCTCCGTACATACAACAGCCATCCATATACGCCGCGATACGCTGACATGTCTCTAACGAGATGGATTTACTTAATAGTCATCGAATCTTTGCTCAGGAAATTGCGCCATGCTATGGAATCAAGGATATATTCCCTATCTCAGAGTGTCTAAATTAGCCTTTCCTACAGAGTTTACATCTTATAGACCGTGATGTGTGTATATTCGGCCTAGGGTCCCTCTCTTTTGCATCTGAGCTGCAGGCTAGGGTATCCTTAGTGCCACAGAAACGGCCATTCGTAAACATTCGCGTCCTCTGCACAGCGTGTCTGTCTACCTAGTCATTTGTTTTGTTTTCCCACTTGGCGGGAGCCTCGGGCTACTCCAGACTCGGCATCAAAAGCCCCTCTGGCGGAGTGCAGCTACCAATTTGGCACGACCACAGCGCGCGATGAAATCCCGGGTTTGTCAGCACCGTCAACATTGGCTCCATCCGGGATGGTCTGATTAGTCACTCTGAATAAGGAGTGGGATCCCTTCCAATACTCGGATAATTGAGGAGAGAAAAAATGTGCTTCTCCCCGCCCTTGCATTCCAGAAAGAGCAAATGGTCCACCATGCGTACTTGCGACCTATCTCAACGCTAGTGCAGCGACATCTCATCAGGTTGCTGGTACTAGACGTCGAAATACAGCGTCGATGCACTGCGGCGTATACAGTGCATATCCAGCCACTCTTGCACGGCGCGCAGCCTTCTTCCAATTTCTTTGCCCATGGCCTCTGGTTGGTGGCATAGGTTCGCGCTTTTTGCGGCCACAAGCTGGAATGAGGGGCTTATTTCCGAATGAGCAGCAGACTGCCGGCCTGCCCACCCCGTACATACATGGACACATACATGGCCGTGCTAGGCATACGAACAAAGATATTACGTACCGGGCTCCTCACCCTTTTCCTCCTGGTCAAAAATCAAGCAGACAAGCACTCTGAGCCGTCTGGTCAGTCCATCATGTCAGAAACGCAGTCTCTCGCCTTGCCGCTTACGTATTCACCTCCCCAGCCAGCGCGCACTAACACCAAAAGAGTTCAGAATCGAACGCGCCCTTGATCACTAATTCAACTTTATGACTTGACTCTGCGGCCTGTGCGGCGTAATACCCTTCGTATTTGGGTTATACATGGACGGCTAACCGCAGTTAGTGACATGATTACTACTCCAGACGCCAGACTAAGTATAACAGCGCCGGAGACTTATTGACTGCCAATCAATCGCCCTGACTGGGGTTCATTATACTAGCAGCAGTAGTAAGCCAGCCGCCATTACTCAGGCCTGTAGCACTTGGAGGTCTACTGTACAGTACAATTGTTTTTCTTGGTAGCGACATCAGTGATTAACATGCTTTTTACGAGGCGACTTGTGCAAAGCCGAGGCTGAATCGTCGCGCCTCTGTCCACTAAAGTGAGAGGGAGAAGAAGAAGAAGAAGAAAGTCCCTACCATATACGCTTTAATAAGGTTAAATTTGCATATTTGTAGGTACTGTATGTAGTACTGGGGGCTGCAACATTCAATATTCTCTGCAAAGGATTCGGGGTCATGCCTGTAGTCAGCTCAACAAATGTCCGTAGGAGATAAAAAGATGACCAAATTTACCCATTTTGATTACATAGCTCCTTAGCACGAGTAAGTCTTTGATTACAGAGTCGCATTAGGCTATTCAAGCATGATTCGACGGAGAATGAGCATCGTTTCCAGGCATTGACCCCTCGATGAATCCCGTTTTGCCGGATCTTTCCTCGCACAGCTCGATATGGACTGATATCCCAGCGATATTGACCAAGGGTCAAGGAGCGACTACTTACGAGAGTCTTACTACTTGCAGTATTACATATGCATGCGTAGCACTCGGCGGAAGATTCAGCAGAGCGACTCCGTGACATTTATGCGTGGATCCCTCCCCAGTCAATCGCACGTGGCGGCCTTCAAACCCCAGGCTACTAGGTAGGGTAAGGCGTATTGCTGGAGCAGACAGCGGCTCCAGTGTTTGACATGTAGCTATCGTTTATTGACCTGTTATCCATCTAATAATTTCTCGTACGAGTGTGTATGCAAGACGTTGCTGATACGTATTTGCATCTTTATATCCAATTACATGGCGACAGGTGTCTGTCTACCTACATGTACCTCATGCTTCCAGATGACTCATGTACATATGTAACAGAGTGATCGCTGATCCAGAGACTCCAGCGACTAATAAGAGAGGTTCGCTTGGGTCGGTATTCTCGGCTGGCTCTTAAATAATTTTCCACCCTTCCATACGTGCGTGATGTTACTGGGATCCGTCAAAACGCGGATGTCGTCTAGCGGATTT
This sequence comes from Trichoderma evansii, assembly GCF_050947405.1. Classification (NCBI taxonomy): domain Eukaryota; kingdom Fungi; phylum Ascomycota; class Sordariomycetes; order Hypocreales; family Hypocreaceae; genus Trichoderma; species Trichoderma evansii. The sequence goes on along the minus strand of NW_028145192.1, from coordinate 701,913 downwards.
AAGGCAACGGCAATTATATCGGCGTCGTACCCGACTTTGAGCTGGCCGCTCAGGGGTGCCATGCCTCCCAGCGTCTCTGGGCCGTTTGCCGTTGCGCATTCGATGGCCTGAAGAGGCGACATGCCCAGTTCTACTGCATACGTGATCTCTTTGGCATTATTGCCATGTGAGAGGGCAGATGTCCTAGCACTACTAAGCATATCGGTTCCCAGAGCGATCTTGATGCCTTTCTTGATGGCCAATTTGTATGAATCATTGGCCTTCTGACTGACAGTAAGCAGCTTCTGTTTGACCGGAGGAGGCAGGTCGTCGACGTAATCTCTCGCTATGGTCCGAACAATGTGCTGCGTACCGACGAAGATGGCATCTTTTTCCAGTATAAGGTCAGCCACTTCTTCGTCCATGTACATGCCGTGCTCAATCGACTTGACGCCGGCTCGGAGCGCGGCTAAGATGCCAGCCTTGCCTATAGCATGAGCTGCTACAGCTCGTCCACTCCGCGCTGCCTCGTCCACTATAGCTTTGAGCTCTGCATCTGAGAACTGGCGATCTTCTGGGTTGTCGTTGAGACTGAGGACACCTCCGCTGGAACAGACTTTGATGCAGCGAGCGCCTCGCCGTATCATCTTTCGAACCGTCTTGGTACAGTCGTCGACGCCATCGCATACGCCTATAGGAGAGCCGCCGCAGTTCATAGCCTCCATGACAGTCTGAATCGGCGCGGAGTGTTCATCTCCATGGCCGCCAGTGATGGATAACGGAGCAACTGCTGAGTAGATATTGGGACCGATCAGAGGGCCATTCTGCACGCCAGGCCAGAGATCGCATCCATAGCCACCGAGCTCTCGCACCGATGTGTAGCCCGCCATCAGCGTCATCTTCAGGTCTTCTACCGTGATGGCGCCAGCTAACGCGTTGAAACCAGGAAGATATGTACTGCTGGCACCGCCTACTGCGCCGACAAGATCCAGTCCCATGAAGTGAACGTGGCAGTCCCATAAGCCTGGCATCAGGACTGGAACATGCCTTGGTGTAATGCCCTTATACTTGGCCGGTATGTCGAGAAGTGAGCCAACCCAGTCGATTTTGCTGCCTTTAATAGCCAGCACTCCATTGCGAATAGGTTCTCCACGGCCTGGGATCAGCAGTGTCGCTAAGATGAGAGTAATTGTCTCGCTGTCTCCAACTGGATGCTCTGAGGCAATATGCGTCGGGGGCAGGCGCTGGATAGGGATACGCATATCGACGACTGAAAGGGGTGATTACAACAATTTCGGATTAAGGGTGGCCAACAGCTAGATTGCGACTCGGCGAATTAGTTGTCAATGGGCTGATAGATATACAGGGGCAAAGGATGGTTTTGAAGTCATGGGTTGGAAACTCTCTCTTTATAGCTGCTCACTTCACGGTTAGGGATCCCAAACTCAACCATCAATTGAGTGGCTGGGGCGATCCTAAGAGGGGGAATCACAAATGACATGCCGATACGCTTCGCGCTGGTACGACCTGCGCAGATACGACCTACGCGAACGCTCACTTGCCGAAAAAGGATCTTGGCTAAATGCAATCCAACAAAAGATCTTTGAAACGAGGATTAGCAACCTAGCAATAGCTGATGTGGAGGCGGGTACAAGCACCGAGTCCCGCAAGAAGACGGGATCTTTGATGCGGGGGATTCAATAAGCGGTGTTCAATGACCGGCTCTCCATTAAAGATGAAAGACTGAAGTGAGAAATGAAAAGCTAATTGATCAAAAATCTGATGTAAGAAAACTATTGTATAAGTTTGAATGATGGTAGTTGAAGCGTCTCTTGTTGGATACATGTAACTCGATTATAGATGATAGATGATACCCTAGAGCGGCGCATTTGTTATGTAATCCAATTTCCAGCTATTGGCCAAGTTATCAAAGCTTCATTGTGAACAGCTTCAAGAAAGAAATCAGCATTCTTCATCCACTTTTATAGTAAAGAGCAATGTCGCGTTTAAGAACACCATCTCTACTTCTATCCTACAGAAATAATTTATTGTCTAGCTCTGGCACTAGATTTCCTAGATTCATGTCTTCCCAAAGCCCCGCCAAGCTTGAGCCTCTGCTTGTATCGAATGGCGGAAAGTGGACGTTGACGTCTGATGGGGAGGCCTTGGAGCGCAGTTTCAAGTTTAAAAACTTTACAAAGACGTGGGTATGTATAAATAATATGAAGTTAGCCTATGTGTATGTCATGATATAAGGCAATGGCTGATGAGAGAAAATGCGCAGGATTTTATGACGGCTGTTTCTCTGCAGTGCAAGATCTGGAATCACCACCCTGAGTGGTCAAACGTAAGTATAAACACGATTTTCCGATACGGAATGAACAAAAATGAGGAAAAGGGTTAATTGAATTCGTATCTGTAGGTCTACAGCACAACATTCATCCGCTGGACTACACATGTGCCCAAGGGCCTATCTGACAAAGATATTGGCCTAGCCACGCTTTGCGATGCTCTGGCTAAAGACTTTGGCGAGCTAGAGCCCGAGCCCGCTAGTTGTGAGATGAAGAATTTGGCTGATGAAGTGGTTAAGGATGGAAACTGCTGTGTAAAAAAATAAGATTTGTTTTATGTACGGCCTCTATAAAAATGTCTTAGATGTGTAATATACGCCATGGGAAATTTGTATCCAGTAGCTAAAACGAGTCGCCTTGAACGAATCTCGTTATACGAAATGGCGTCTTTCCAAATGTTGCGTAAAGTAAATAGCTTTTGTTATACCTAATCATTGTAGAGTCCGTTACTCGACAGCCAAGACTCCAACTTGTTCCATGCGCTGCTTATTGGGCAGCTTCTTTCTTATTCCTAGATAAAGGCGAATGCCGACATGTATACCAGAACACTGCCGAGTCCTTATCTCGGCCAGCTTCAGTGTTGACGAGCTGTGAGTCTGGACGCTTTACTATCATGCGAGTGTTGGCACATCTTGACTAAGCGCTATGTGAACAGGGTGAGTGGGTATGAACAATGAGGGAGTTCCATCGCCGAATCGGCAAGGATCGCCCTCTGTACTGTACATCGCGTTGGTCTCTCGAGTCGGAAGATAAATGCTTCGGAGATATCGCTCTTGTCTTTTTAATATCGGATTTGCTAGGTCCTCCCAAAAAGAAACATCAATTTCAAGCAAAGATTACAGAGCTGCGCACGCCTTCTACTGTGCATAGGTATGTAAAGACGTGTCTAGTAATAAAGCAAATGAGGAGCTGCTCTTCTCAAAACCGTGGTCCAAAGGCCTCAAGCCGGACGAGACTCGCCCTTTGTTGAAATTTTCTATGAATCAAGATCCCTTGTACTTGTAGATTGGATGGTCTCTTGGACCTATTTCCCAACGAGCCGTGAATCATTGTTGGAAGCAGGGAGTATGCCCTCTTGGAGATCTCGACGACAAACGCGCTTATGGTTTTCCTCGAGTTGACGTAGCTTGTAAGCGACAAGCGTGTCCTCTTCTGTACTCAATTCCATTGCTAAATTGTAGCTTGGCTCCTGAATCGTGCCAAATTACAGCTTAGCCAGGTTGCCTCTGAAACGCAAGGCAGTTATGGCTATCTTGCATTGATGCCATTTGACAGCTTGCCCTTTTGACTTCCTCCGGGAAATTGATTCTTCCCCTCGCCAAGTTTTAGCCCAGTGATCATGTAGGTTGGATGTTTATGACTCAAGATCCTCACCAGTCCCCTGTATAGGCCATCTCGCGCTCGGGTGGTTCGAATACTCGTCGGGTAGCTTTCTAGTACCTCTCCGGGGCCCACGGCTCTCAGGTTGCCCTTCCGATGACATTTTTGCAAAGTAAATTTGCTACAAATGTTTCCTATACCGATAGGGTCTTGGACCAAAAGGCGAATGAAACATTTCCGTTGTCCATCAGCTATCCATAATTTTAAAAATATGCCATCTCTGATATCTTGTCCAGTTCCTATAGCCAGGTAGAGTTCAGCTTCTGCGGCGGTTTGCAGGTGTCGGGTCCATATACTATATACTGGTACTGACGACAAAGGCTGGGCGACGACCTGATTCTGAATTGGCTATTTTTATATTTTGTTCCTTGTTTTTGTTTTGTAAAATCTTGTAATTTTATTGCTGTCGATGATTGACTAGTTACCGCTCCCGTGTGTGTTGGAATCGTCATTCTCGCTTTCTAATCCGAGTGGGGGATTCCAGGGCCGGAAGAGCGAGAATCACTCGTGCAGCGGGCCGTGGCCATCATGGACTGAGCAGTCGGAATCATAGAATTGCCTAGAGATACGATGACCCTGAGGCGAGAATTCTTCACCATCTTCGTATTTATAGTCCATGATTTCGTAGGACTCAAAAGATTCACCTGAGCCACTGAATTCTTCTCCTTCCTCTGATACCCCTTCTTCTTTACTTTCGCCTCCGTCATTTAGTGGTGGAGACCTGTTCACCTTACTGGACTGCCTGGATGCTTGCTTGGCTATTAGAGGAAGATTTGTGGTCAGAGTCATCAAGAAGACAAAGCCGAGATGAACATCGGTGTCGAGTGTTAGCAACGAAACCTCGGCATCTCCTCCATCTTGAATTTTTTGCAGCTGATCTATCACAATTTCAAAGTCAGGATAAACGGGCCATTTTCGCCCAAGTACCGCTCCTGGCTTCTTTAGGTCAACAAAGGCCCGATAATCTCCTAAACTGCAATTTCCATTACGGCGCTGAAAAGATCGTGGGCCGATCTTTTCGGGGCCGATCTTTTCGCAGCCTCCCAGTTTCCGCCCGAGTGGAGGAGCCGGCATATCTCGTCGTACAGAGCTTGGGGGGGAGCGGCCACGGTGCTGGCCCTTTTTGTGGGCGTTGAGGCTGCGAGCTATTCGGCGGCCCTGCTGGGCGAGAATGAAGAGTCCTTTTTATCATCTTGCGATCCTCAGTCAACGCCCGGCGGATGAGCCATCGTGCTCTACTGGCCTTCACAGTCTGACGTCGGCGTTCCATGTGACAGCCCCTTTTGGGTCTCGATATATGCGCTTCCGTGTGGAGATCTCAGTGGCAAAAGTGGTGGCATACTTCTCTAGTTTCTGTCTTCGATATACCCATCAAAAGTGTGGTGAGCATAGAGGATGATCCACCTTACACCATGAGCCTGTCCGATCCTCCACAGTCTGCTTTGCGCCTGTAGAACAATCGCTAATTTGGCCAGCAACTCTATTGTTAGCCCTCTCCTTCGTATGTATGTGTCCCTTGAAGAGGAAGCGAGCAGAGTAATGGTCGATAAACTGAGATAGGCCGAATATGAATTGATAATGAATTGAAGCAACCAGACAAGAAAAAAGGGGGGTTTAGAAATGCTATTCAACACCACTTTGATGGAACTTCTGAGCCCTGTAGACATATTGAGTGCACAACAGTAATATGAGGCGCTTCTGGGTTACAGTCGAAGTTAACTCAGCGGAGTCTTGGCTGAGCAAATTGGACGCGTTGTTGTCAGTGATATCTGGCCCCGAGGCATCCTCGGAAAACTCCTCGCTAGGATGGCCCCGGACATCATTGCAGTAGTTATCGTCGTATAAACATCATCAACAGGGCCGCTGGCGCTGGAATCGGCCATGACAGGCTGCATTTCAAGTTGAGTTTGAAGGAACCGTGCGATAGCAAAGGTGACCCTAATATTTGTCCTTCTTTATAGAGGTATTCGGCCCGCCTGTAAACTGTCGCATTCCATCGCGCCGCTCGATGGCTCTCGCCATTGGGCGGTTGCCGGTTCCCAGGTACCCGTATATAGTCACATTATTCGTCCTGTAATGCCTCGTTATTCGCATCTTTCTCTCCTGGATTTCATTGTCAGCACTTTCTGAACGTAGGCCCGCGGATAGAAGTCGTGCATACACGGCAGCTGCTTCAATGAGTTCGTCCCAGAGCTCTGTTTGGGGAGTGACCGCTATCATCTCCATCGAGGGTTGGATACCTAGGTTGGTTGCGAACGCCATGTATATATGCTAAGCGTATGTATGTGCTGGCAATATGCCGGCTCTGGTCATCGAATCCATAATCAAAGTAGAAAAAAAGAAACACCCATTTCCTTTCGGCTGCATCACGGAAGCGCTTGAGGTAGCGGCTGACCTTTGACAGTCAGTTATTGCAGTAAAAGTCATGAGCTTTTTGCAGTCTCGAGCCCTGCTTCGCCGACGACAATAAACATTGGTTTCCAGTCTGCCAATCCCGTCGGGCAGTCCATTCCCGTTGAACTAGCTGTTGTTTGACGCGTTCTATGGTGAGATTGTCTGGATCAACGTCTATAAGCTTGCCTAATGCGGGGTCCACGCCCATGACGAGACGTCTGGCCATGGCGTCCTCGTCCATATCGCCTGCTTCGTTGTATAATCCGATCTTTCGATCCTGGTACTCTTGCAATGAGAGCTCATCTTCGGTGTCGAAGGAGTGCTTCAATTGGTCAGCTTCTGCCATAATGGCTCCACGGTCCTTTCTGAAGCGTTGGCGCAACAGCTCCTTCCAGGCGCTTCAACTTTATGTATAATCTGTAAAGAGACTGGAGTGGTCGCCATAAACTGAGCATCTTCAATAAAAAGGATAAAGGAAATAGGTCCGAATGAGTAACCCAAGCCGTCCCAGCACAGGGCTAGAGGGCGATTTAGCTTGTAAATATCGCCTTGGCATCTCAGCAATTTCTTCGTTTGACATTTTACCGTCGAGAGTGTCCATAAAGGTATTGGGCGAAGTAGTGGCGACATTGTCTTGGCTGTATAAATACACCTTTTTTGTCTGCCATCCGAAGGTGGTGTACCTCACTTGGAAAGCGAGATGTCAAGTGGGATCTTCGTCTGTTGCTGATGTTGCATATGTTGAAGGGTGATAAACTGATAGAACAGGTGTATATATCGTAGAGTCACTCCCAAAGGTTGGAGTATTAAAGGTCTGAGACACCCTTGGGTGGCAAAGGGTCGACTGTTGCCTGGGGTGTAATAATGGCAGCGTGTGGTTATATTGACAAAGGAGTCAATATCATAAAGTGAGCAGTTGTAAGTCTAAAGAATTGAGTTAGAAGAAATAGACGAAAGCAGATGAAATGACCTACTTCTTTCTGTTTGGTAGCTCATATGTCCAATGTCGATCATTTTGATACTGGTCATAAGGTTTTGAGAAAAAAACGGCTTGTCAATAAATACTGGTAGAAGCCATGTTTGTTTCTGTATCAATATATGATAACTCAATAAGCGTAACGGTCGAAAAAATAAGAAAAATACGATAGCCAGAGAGAAGAAGAGCAAGAGGAGGAGGAAGGGAGTTTAGACATAATCAGTACATAATTATTCCCATAAAGCAAGAAGATTAACAGCGGCATAGCTGATCTGCGTTAGAAGAGATCCTAACCAGGCCTGGCCGATATACTGCTGCCGTAGCCGAATTTTTTGTTTCGCGACCCTTTGGAGATATTCTCGCTCTTTTTTTTTTTTTTTGCTATCATTTAGTCAAGGGCTTCGTGGATGTAGAGGAGATTGCCTGTGGCGGCTATGGAATACGATTTGATATACTGATGAGCCGTTTTAGTGGGACTGTTCGTTCTCTGACCGAAATTTCGATAGCGTTTGATGCGGCATTGCAGAAATTGATCAGCAACAGGGAGATATTCGCTGACAAGATAATCTAGGATTGCTTTGTGGCGGTCGCCATAGCCGATGAGGAGCTGTGCCCAGGCTGCCTCACAAATATATCCATAGGAGATGATAAGTTGAAAGTAGACTATAAATCATCTTTTGTAAAGTGGTTATATTTGAAAAGGTTTCAAGATTTGACGATAGGTGCTATAGGATTATATAGACGCCAGCTCAGATAACCTTGTTAGTTGAGTAGAAGGGGGCTTTTGATTCCATTTTAATCAGGCATGAATATTACGTTATTTCATTGATGCCATGACTGCTGGTTTCTGGCGAGTTGCAGTTTGTACGTTACAGCTACTGCGAGTTCACGGGTCAATAAACCAATGGCATCCATCATTTCATTATCGTGCCCCATTCTGAGCGGCCTCTAATCCCGCTCACCGACGGGAAGAGACGTCAATTTCTGACTGCGCCTCGAATTATCGGCGACCTACAGGTAAAGTTACTCTCCTGGCATCACGGGGTAACGACTGAGAAACGTCTGTTAGCAGCTTCAGCTCCGGGTTCACTTGGATATGACTCCTCTTCAACGACAATATATCTCTGATTCACATCTATTGGAGGCCTAGCTATCAGGGTGCGTGACGGGTTACTGCAGCATGCATTGACTGTCAGGCTGCTATTGAGTAACGATTATGATAAGGTTGTAAGTGAGCATGTCCACCATTTGAACGCGACATATGTGAGAATGTATTGGCAAATTTTACCAGAGCCTGAACCTACAGCTTGAACAAATAGCATCAAGAATTTCGACTAGTTTGCCCGTACATACTCTCAAGACTCTTCTGTATAGCATTGCATGTTTTTCTCTGGTTACACTACGGGAGTGGATGCAGGGTAATGAGATAAGTAATGATGGCCAAGATGATGTCTATCCAGCAACGCATCCTTTCTGCTCCAGTATCTAGATACATGGAAGTAAACAAAATCTCCTCGTAATATAACTGATTTATTCTTCACCAGCAATATATATCCCGTCTCATATAATTTGCCAGATGACGTCGCGGATCGCAGCCCAGCGCAGGTACCGGCTTCCAAAAGACCCTTGCGCTAAGCCCAATACGCGGTTAGCTGAGAGCGGAAACCCCCCCAATCGCGTTCCGCCATGGTGTCCTCCTAAAGCAAGGGAAGCTTCAAACTCCTAATCTTTAGAGACTCGTATCTGGATCTTCAGTTTTAACCCTTACAACGAACCTACCGAGCCGCCACTTGTCCTGCCGCTTCTCAATACGGAACACGTCGTCGCGATACTTTCAGGAACCGAATATACCTGTCAAACTTTATCTTCTAAGGAGGGGAATACTCTCTGTTAGCCTGCAAAAATGTCGATGTGGCTGTCGGATAACCAGAGTATGTACCGCCAGCTTGTCCCTGGTCTAATAGTCGAAGATGTAGTGTGCTGACCCGTTCTACAGAGATTGGGGTGGTTTTCTGCTCTGGCGGTAGGTATGCGACCTGATCACGAGCTTCAACGCTCGAGAGCGCTTGGTCTAACGGCACCGCTTTCTTTCAGGTGGTCTCTTCCTCGTCGGTGGAGTGATGCTATTCTTTGATCGCGCCATGTGAGTTTTCGATCTGTCTAACCCGCTTGATGTTGTTTTCGTTTGGCTAACTTTATTCCTCTTAGGCTTGCGATGGGAAATGTACATGCCCCTCTCTCCACCCACTTTGCGAATCGAACGATCGAGCTGACCTATTTTCTTTGACGATAACTAGATCCTCTTCCTCATCGGTTTGACAATCATCATCGGTCCTCAAAAGACATTCCTCTTCTTCGCCAGAAAACAGAAAGCAAAAGGCACAGCCGCATTCTTCGCGGGTCTCACGCTGATACTGATAAAATGGACATTCATCGGCTTCATAGTAGAAGCGTACGGCATAGCCGTATTATTCGGAGATTTCCTGGGTACGATTGCTGGATTCGCTCGAGGCTTGCCCGTAATCGGAACATATATCGGCATGCTTGTAGATCGGATGGGCTTGGGGCGCCGCAACGCTGAGCTGCCTGTCTAAGCCACCTGCGCGCTTGTTTGCGCTACGATAACCGCCGTTGTATCATTTACTTGATCGAATGTTGAAAATACTGAAGAATCCGAGAAGAGACAAAGGGCGATAGCGAAAATCCGAAAGGGTTAGTAATAGTACGGCTCGCGCGAGCTGCGGCATCGGTGTTTTGGCGTTAAAACTGAACTGCGGCCTGTATGGAACCTGGATGGTGTAAAAGTAACTGCTGAATTATGTAGAATACTCATACTATGTATCGGCCTAGGCTTTAGTGGGACGCCTATATGAAGAGCAGCTGGGTCATATCTACCATATAGGTAGCTATGTAATTAAACATCACTTAGAAATAGCTCGAGGGAAAAGTTGCATGTGAAAACACAACCGTTTTATGATGAGACTTGAAAATAATGGTTGATTTTTTTTCTCTGCTGAGAAGATGTCTCTATTCTCCCAGCAAACATGCTAGTTAATTTGCAAAGATTCCCATGGAAACTCCTCCATACCACCTATATCATCCAACGCTGTCTTCTGGCACGAGTGCTCGACATTTTTCATTTTCACGCGGTCCTTATCGCGCGCCCACCCCGCCGCTGGTCTAATTTAGTAGCCGGACTTCTTGAGGTGGTCTCCGAGGGCGGCAACGACAGAAGAGGCGTTTCCGGCAACCTGGGTCTCGCCGTGGATGCCGAGAACGATGGCGGACTTGGTAGCAGTAATGGCAACGCCATCACGACCCTAGCGATATATATTAGCACGCTGTCCGATTTATAACTTGAGAAGCGAATTCGTTAATTTCTGTAACATACAGCTCGGGCGTAGATTTCGTCGTCGACTCTGGTCAGGACATAGCGCTGGCCGGCGACGTAGAGGCCCTCAGCGAAAGCCTTGTCGATGGCAGCCTGGTCCTTGGCAACGATGCTGGAAATAGCCTTCATCTCAGCGGGAGCAATCTGGATTGGTTTCCATCATTAGTTCTACCGTATAGCCTCAAGGTTGGTGAAATGGCAATAATGGATAAGGGGCGCCGTACGGTCAGGTCAGGGGAAGTGGCCCAGGCGCTGTCACCAGCGATGCTGAGAATGGCGCCCTTGGTGATGTGGCCGGTAGCGACCAAGCTATAGTTTCTCAGTCAGTATTCGATGGCTCGGATTATCGATCGAAGCGCGAAAAAAGGAGGCCAAAGTACCTAGTGTCGACGAAAGCTAGAATCACGAAAACATGTCAGTAGCTGTTATTTGCCTCCCAAATCCTTCTTCTATGTGCTTCTTCCTCCTCAGAATCCAAGGTGGGGTTATCGGACGGATCAGGGGAAAGAGAGGAGCGCTGACCTTGCCAGGACATGATGGGCGGTATGTGTTGTGTAGAGACGGACGAGAAAGTCTGAGCTGCGAAGAAAAGAAAAATGTAGAAGAGAAGAAAGGAGATGAAGAGGCAAAAGTTTCCGCGACGGGAAGAGTCAAAAGGAAAATGGCGGAGTGGGTTGTTTATTTGGGCGGCTGTGGATAGAGCTTTTGTGCCCCTCGTTTCCGTCAACGTAAATGCCAGCCAAAGGCCGAACATGCTACTCGTAATAGCGCCACTGACCAATCCGCGCCCAAAGTTCCCCGCCGCGGGCCTTTCGCGGGAGGGAGGAGACCACGACACTTGGCCCAAAACCCCACCAGAAATAAGAGCTTCTGGTGGTGCTATCGAGGTCTACCGGGGCCGCTACGGGGAGCCTACCGCCATTCTGCTGGGTCGGTCAGTGGTGCTCGGGGTATCAGCAGATAGGAGGAGCGGTATAGGAGCCCTGGGGCTGGAGTGCAGAATGACCAGATTCCAGGGGCCGCAGGTGTGCCTGATGCTGATTTCGGGTGCCTGCTTATTGTCTACTGCGCCTACATGTGCGTCTAAAGAATGTGCTGTGCTGTCGTGGGTACATGTGATATTGGCAGTGCCTGGGGGCGGCGCTAGCTGAGAGCCAAAATTAAATGAAGCTGTCATTCTCTCATTTCTCTGCCTTGCAGCAATATATCTGAAAGTCGTCTGCCTACAGCTCCCATCTCATTATGTGTGCATCTCCGAGCAAGGCACCAAGATTACTCTGTCTATCTGGATCCCGCCACTCAGGGATGCCGTCCCGGGATGCCCACAGCGGCAGCTTGACCGACTACGTTCTGATATAGCAGCAGTGCCTCTCTTCATTTCGAGGCTGAGATTTTCTCTCAACCCAGGTCGCGGTTTAAGGGGGTCCCTATCTCAAAAAGCGTAGTTGATGTAGAGAGGTAATTAATATTGGCAGTGGTCTCGGCCACTTCTCGAAAATCCAACTGGTCCACTTGACATAGACTTTGTCTACGCGGCGACGCTCTTCTGTAGGATCATATGCGATGCCGAATTTTTCCTCTACGCCTACGTCATCTGTTCACCAAATTGCTGGGTAGCATTGCTCCAGACGCATCAGCCAAGTTTAGGAGCATGGGCGATAAAGTTAACCGAGCTTCTCCCAGGGCTCCAGCTGAAGTTGTCGGTGTAAGAGGCAAAGTCGCGTCATGCCTCAGACTCCTTCTCCGTATAACTACGTACCAAGATCTTAGTCTTGATGTTGCGTTTATCCATCTGTGCACGGCACTTGTCTGCTACGACATCAGCAATGCTATAAATAACTGACAAATTAGTCAGAGATTGGATGACGTGAAACAAAAGCTGTTCCCGTCAGCGGGGCCCCATTTCCCGCTGTATATGTGTTTTGTGAGATGCAGTGGGACAGCTATGGAAGCGGTAAAATGACGATATTTGACGTGCAATTTCCTGGTCCAAATAGAGGATGATGGCAATCTATACTGATGTCTATAGCGAAATAAAAGCAATTTCTTCGTGAAATATTGGTGGGAATGCCAACAAATGACAATTTACGCCTTGCTAATGATTCTCACTTTCTGCAGCAGCATGTGATCCATATAGATCCATCGCTCACCCCATTGCCTCCTCTCTTCCTCTTCATCCCTCTCTTCCTCCTCGGCAGGTAAAGAGCCATTGAGGACTGTAATTTCAGGCTCAATTTCAAAAAAACCAAAAGTTCACACAAACTAATGCTGGCTGCATATGGTGGCTGATTTTTCGGCAAAGTTCAGATCATCCTTTAAAATGCACGTGCTCGGCGAAGTGAAGAACCATGAATCGCTCACTTATCACCGATCATCGACGAGATAGCCTCACCAACACCCTAGGATATCGTGCCGATGCCAGCAGCGACTCTTACTCGATGTAGAACCACAGGCTGAATTAACATGTCGATGCTAGTCGGAAGTCATCCCGAAATTGCAGTACTTCTCTTTGCATTTTAGCTACAAACAGACAGGGGCCCAAGTTTTTGACGATTTTTGCCTAATATTGCCTTGCGCTTTATCTGATGCAATGATAGGCAAGAGATCGTCAGCTAGACCAGATACAGATCATCAAGCCGTCCCCGAAAGGTTACAACTTTATAACTAACGTTTAAAGTCACATCCGAGGCATTGCTCTCTGCATATGCCTCTATATATGAAGTTTTTCCATAGCATGGTCTACCGGGCCAATTAATCTGGAATTCGCCGATGCAAGTATTCTAATCATGTATGGATTACCCCTATAATGCCGAAGATATATAGCTAGTTTTTGGCTTACTACTGCTCTCTTACAGACCAGTCCCAAAGTGAGGATCAGCTGGCTGAATTTTATATATCTTTTGAGTCGTGAGTTGTAAGTTTAAGAGTATATCTCTTTTTATACTTCTATCAAAGCATTCTCCTCCTACATACATCCCTTTCACATGCCTCAACTACGTCATTCCGCGCATACTAGTCTCCTGCCGTAGAAGGCTTCCAATACCGTTGGACAACGGCCTTAACGTGCGGCGCCTTGCATTAGGCGCCGGACCAGTATGCTCGGCGGCGGCACTAGAAAGTTTTATAAAAAGTACAGAATACGGCTCTCCATAGGGACTGACTTTGATAACTACGGGGTTTACAATGGGGTATCTGTCAGAGAACGGATGATAGATGCAATGCAGCCTCGTCTGCCGAATAGCTGAAACGTGGAGGGTGTCTGTCCTCATGGCAACACAATCAGGCAAGGTCAGCAGCAAATTGCAAGGACAAGGCGACACCGAACCAACATAGTATTCCATCGTCGGTATGCAGCGCGTGTGGTACGAGAGCCCTTTGAGGAAATAAAATTCTCCGGCTTGCGCGCAAGCGAAAACGCCGCTTGCTTGGATAGAGTGCCATTTTGGATGTGGCTAACGATAACCGAGATTCTGCAATCCACTTTGGGCCTCGTAGAATCTGCAACGCCGCCCTGAGTTGTTTCGAACGGAGCAAAGTACCGCTCCAGTAGCCGTGTAATAATAAGGCTCTGTGTCTTAAGACGGCGAACCAACAACCAACAGGGCTGCGGTAGCATGTCTTCAGGAGTCCGGCTTAGTGTGTCGCACCCCGCCATGTGAAATTAATAAGGGGTCGTTGGGGCCACAGGGTTTGATCTTAGATCGGCCTCAGCGCGGGATGGCTGGCCGGAATTATTCCCTGTGGTTTTCTGGAACACTTGTTTGAGCATGTCGCTCGTCTTTTGACACAGCTTGGCAAACAGAAGCTTGTGTTTGATAATAACGTTGATCGTGCTTCATGTCTGTATAAGGTGCATGTATTCTGGATAGCAAAGTTGTGTGAGGCTGTAATTGATACATGTACTTTGAACTACCAGCTAGGCGGTACCTTTATGCCTGGCAAAATTTACCAGGGCGGTGATGCCGGCCACAATCGATATAAATATACCCAGGTAGGCAGACAGCAGTGCTCAGCTTGTCGTCTATTGGCTGCTACCCATGGAAGCTCATTTCCTCAGCAACCCCAGGCTGCCGTATTAATCGTTCAACACTGCATCTTGGGTACCATTCTGTACTGCAGGCCTCGTGTATTCAGCTCTCTCAGGCTTGCCCAATCCGGAAACCCTGGCTAGTCCCTGGCTAGTCATCCTGGTGCGGATCAAGCCGCCTAAACGTCCGGCCACGACGACCCCTCTCATCAACCTCAAACATAGCTTTGCCAGCTAGACGTGCCGCGCATAATGCGACTGGCCATGATCGTGGTTCAAAGACCGCCCCAGGATTCCCGCTTCGGGGAGCGGTGAGGTCTCTTTGCGGCCGTTTACACGCATCAACATGGCACCGCTTCGGAGAACTCATACGTTACTATTATTATGCATACAGTAGCTCTGCGGTCTGGGGCCTCTGCGCCGACCCATTGCAGCAAACATGGGGCTTCAAACAAAGCCGCTCAGGTTAAGATGGCGCCGTTCCTATGCCCCAGAGGGCTCAAAGGAGGACACCACTAAGAATCCCAGAGTCCTTAAAGGTGGACAAAGGTACTACACAGGTAAGATGGAATTGATTGAGACTACTTTCGAAACGCCACAGTCTTTATGCCGATCCGCTACGTCCGCGCTACTGGAACGGTGCTAATATCAGTATTACCTAGCCATTTCAATCTTTTATCAGAGACATCCTCCCCGTGGCCTGAGCCAACAAGGAAAATCGTCGCATGATCTCTTGTGGTCGACATCTTTCCAGGCCAAGCCAGTTCTCGTTTTCGCAGAGACAGGTCCGGGGCACGCTGAACAATGGGCTGGTTCAGCAAGGGACAGACAGGGGCTGACGCCGCTCCCATGCACAGCCAAGATGGCTCCGAATATGAGGTTGCCCACAATAGCACGCCGACTTATGCAGCATCAGAAGGGGGCCCGCAAAAATGGGCAGATCACAGAGATTACAAGTACGCTCACGGGCCGCAGTCTCTCAGCTCTGTTGCGGCAGAGAGCACTGCCAGTCTCCCTAACCAAAACAACAATCCTTATCTTTCTTCGGGCCTGGATGCCAATTCTGCCGCCGGACGGCTTAGACAGGGTGATCAGTTGGAATTTAGCAGGTCTACCGATCAGATCAGTATACAATCAAAAACGTCCTTCTCTAGCCATCGATCCGCGAGTACGAAACCCAAGGAGCCGAGAAACTACAAGCAATACCATATCCCGATTCGAACCGAAGTATCGTCACCAGCATCGAATCCTGGAAACACACCAACTTCGTATCTAATGGCACCATCATTAGTAGGCGGAGACGAGACACCCACTGGGATCGGGATGGCGCTCGGAAGCCCAAGTCATCCTCCTGGATCTGCTGATATGCCATGGCAGACTGGAACATTGACGACCGTGACTTCAGGGGGGCCTGCACAGGAACCAGCTCCTAATCCGAGCGGCGTGTCAAGATCAATGTCAAAAAGGTGGAATCCCTTTAGTAGGACGAAATCAAAAAGAGCCAAGCCGGTAGACAACTCGACCTCGCGATCGCTGGGCTCGGATGCCGGGAAAAGCACGGTGGATCTTCCCAATGGCGATGACTTAGCGAGTGGAAAGAAGAAGGGCGATAAAGAGAGCGACGCCAGAGGCACAGGGCCCGTATTGCGCAAAGACAGCTCGAGCAGCATATCAAGATCTCCGCCCAAAGATATTTCTGCGTTACCAAACCAACGAGATTTTTTAGCACCGACGCGTATCCCCCCAGTTCCACCACAGCCTCAATTCCAACCTTCAAAGCTTCTGGAGGTTGAAATTCCAACAACTCAGATGGAACGGTTCAGCGTCATGTTTGGAACCATTCTGAAGAAGCAACCCTCTGAATATCAATATTTCTTACAACAAGCTCAGCAGTCCTGGCAGCCCCTGCCATCGCCGAAACCAGAGCAGGCTGAGAAGCCACAAGAGTCGCGGAAGCCTGAAGAAACACAGCAATCTCAGCCTGAGCAAATCCCAGAGCAATCGCGGAAGCCATCAAAGGAATCGGTTCAGACTCAAGAATCACAAACAGTATTGTCACCGCTAAAACCACAGTTGTCAGTCCGACGACAGGTCAAGCTGGACAAGCTAAAGGTACCCGCTGCCGAGGATTTCCGAGATCCCTCTATTCCTGTCGAGATAGTGGTACCGGTACGGCGATCGACTTCACCTCTGCCGAAAAGCTCACCCGGATTTTCTCTCTTCCCCCAAGATCAAGCGCCCACAAACAATCCTCCCCCAAGAGTCTCTTCACGCATGCGATCCAACACCTCTCCCGCAATGGTCAACTTTCCGACTCCAGCCATGTACAAGCAATCAAAAGGATTAAGGAAAAGGACCACTTCCGTTTCCAATCCTTCTCTTGAAGAACCATTACCCGCAGATAGTCAAATGACACCAGAGCGACGCGAGAGACTGGTTTCCAAGTTCCACCGTAAAGAATCGACATCATCAGAGGCCTCCATACCAAAAGTCGCTGGACAGCTATCTGAATCTCCTGCTTCCATAACTGCACCAGTTGTCATAGCTGCACCAGTACAGCCTCGATCAATTCTGAAGAAACCATCTGGGCCGCCACCTCAACCACAACCACTGAATCGCACAGCAGAGCCCAAACAGCCACCATCTCAAAGGGTATCACCATCACAAAGAGTTTCACCATCCCAAAAAGTTTCACCGTCTCAAAAAGTTTCACCAACCCAAAAAGTTTCACCAACCCAAAAAGTTTCACCAACCCAAAAAGCTTCCCCATCCCAGAGAGTTGCGCCTCCGAAACACCAGCATTCAAAGTCCATAGCGTCCATTCGTACCAACGCCGACGAAGAAGAGGTCGAAAGAGCCCTGTACGAGGCTGTGGAAATATCTATTGCTCGTCAAATTAGCGTCTCAAGGCAGCAGCGTAACATTGTGGTGCCTTTGATGCGTTCCGCCTCAAAGAGGGTGCCGGGAGAGGCTGCGGCGGAAGCGGCCGCCTTGATCAAGCCAGCAAAGAACAAGCGGATGGTCGAGACGAGAACCGCGACGCCGCAGTTGGTACACCCAGAAGAAGAGGGTAATCTTGGGCAGAGTGGTTATCGGAAGAGCTCGCGCGTAGTGCTCGAGGGTGCATGATGGAACGACCTTTTTTTTACGTTTCTGACTGATCTATTCTTGTCTATTTTTTTTTTTTTTTTTTTACTATTCCCTTTCTCATATTTCTTTTTACGAGCCACCGGGCGTGTATCTTTTTTACTCACACGCCCTCATCCATTTCCTTTATGTCATTACTCTTCTTTCATACCAGGCAACCCCAAAAATTTTTTTATTCTTTTCTTCATTTATTATCATTAGTGCATCGCCCCGGGGGCCAGCTTTGATGGCGGATAAATAAAATTTATAAAGCGAAACATGGGCTTGTAACGATTGTATCGGACAGTCTATGAGGAATTCCATGAAAATACATCATTGATATCCTTTTCTTTTTTAGAGATGTGTGTTTGTGTGTGTGTGAATATGTGTATAATAAAACCATGGGTGAATTTCGTTCAATCGTCTCCCCCCATGAGTTACGTATTAAGATATATGTGTGCGAGTGTGTGTCTTTCATAATAACCAATCTTTGAAAACAGACAGCCCATTTGTTGCTGAAAATTATGACCGCATTGCAACGCCAAATGAAACGCTCCCCTAATTACATCAACACACAGCAAGAGTTTTGCTTCTTTGCTTGCTCTGTTTGGAATGTTAGCTGCTAGCCATTTAAATAGAAAGGGACAAGAAACAGCGAAAATAAAAGAGAGGGGTCACATACGGTAGAACATTTTGCTCTGAGCGCTCAGACCATCGCTCTTTGCCACCAAATCGTCAATCTTCTCTCCTCGCTGCAGCACGCTCTCGATGGTCTTGTGCAGCACAATCTTGGTCTCGTCCAGCTCCTTTTGGATCTTCATGATGCTGTCGGCCTGCTGGGGGTCCTGGTACTTGGCGAGGTAGTCCGTCAGCTCGGGGAAGGGCAGGTTGACGTCGCCATTGGCCCATGAGGAGCGCGGGTGCTTGGTGAGGAACTCGTCGACGACTTTGCTGAGGAGCTGGTGGGCAACCAGGGCGGGGTATTGGTGGTCGGAGATGATGATGCCGCAGATACCTTCGGTGCGGCCGTAGGCGTGGAAGGTGTAGTCTGGGGGAAACGTGAGTGAGCTTCTTGGCCTAGAAATCTTGATCCTCCCATCTCCCTTGGATCTCGTTAAGGGAGAAAAGGGGCGGCTTTGTATTCGTACCTTGCTCTTCAACGTCCTGTCGTTGGGCGGGTCGAGTGCGCTCGGCGACAGTCTTTGCGAAAAGGGTCATGAACTCGCCATAGCTGGAAGACGGGATTTATTTCGTTAGCGGTTGTCACTTGGAACAGTGTAATCCAAGGATTTCGTGTGATGGCGAAGGGAGACAAACTTGTTGCGTGTGAAGCGAGAGTAGGCGCTCAGCTCCTTCTCTGCGACGATCTCGTGAGCGGGCTGGGAGTCGTTGCGGATGATCTATCTCGAAGAGGGCCATATTAGTTGAACATCCACAGCGGCTCGAAAACAAATATTCGGTGGAGAGCGGGGAGCAGGGCCGAGCAAGTCGATGGACGTACGCCGATGTAGTGAAGCTTCATGTTGGGCGAGAGGTGAGGTTGGTATCTAGGCTTGTTCCTCGGCTAGATTCTCAAAATGTTGGGAGTAGAAAGTTCGTAAACTGCGATCGCGCAAGTCGTAATCAGAGCGTCGAAAGGAGGCCTTGTCCAACAGCAAAAAGGCGGGAAAGGGTGCAAATCGAATGTTCAAAGAAAGGTGTTTCACAAGTCGGAGTTTCAAGTCGGGCCCGTGGAGTTGAAAATGCCTGTGCTTTCGCATTCCACAGGGATGGCCCATTTACTAGTGAGAGTATCGCCCGCCCCACGGATTTTAGGCGCTTCCCCTACCGCAGGAGGGCCCCGCTAAGTCCAGCTCTCCAGAAGCAAGATTCAGGCGCTGAGAGTCGCTGCAAAGTGGGTGCCTTTAGGCGGATTAGTGGAGACTTTTTGCGCCCCCGTTAGCGGGGCGGGCGGTGTGTGACTGATGTGAGTTGATCTTTAGTCGTTGGCGATAATGCGTCATCCGGACTCAGACCGTGAAAATTGATAAGAAGCTGGAGGTGCAGC
This sequence comes from Trichoderma evansii, assembly GCF_050947405.1. Classification (NCBI taxonomy): domain Eukaryota; kingdom Fungi; phylum Ascomycota; class Sordariomycetes; order Hypocreales; family Hypocreaceae; genus Trichoderma; species Trichoderma evansii. The sequence goes on along the minus strand of NW_028145192.1, from coordinate 682,242 downwards.
TCAAAAAATAAAATTGAGAGCATTAGACTGCGTCGCTCTTTGATTTTTCTTCATTGCGCTCACGAGATTCTTTATTTGCTTTCTTGCGATTATTAAAGAGAATAAGGACTAAACCGAAGCAATGGCGTCTACCGACCTGATCAACGCAGAGTCCGAGTGGAGGCAGCAGTTTGAGGCCATGCAGGCGGCCCTTGCTAAGCTCAAGCTCCCTCACAGCGATGCCAAGGCAGATGCCGATCTGGACGACGACGACTTTGGCGGCTACTCTTCGACGACCAGCGGCCACGACGTCTGGGACTTTATTTCCGACGAGGACGAGTATGACTATTACAGCAGCGACTTTGCTGATGAAGGATCTGGCGCAGCCACAAGCGGTTTTGGGGCCGAGTGGCTTGCTACGAAATGTGCCTCTATCGCGGCCAAGAATGGCATGGCCCCGGATGTTTTCCAAACTCAACTTGTCAATGTACTGTCTTCTGGACAGCCTGAAGATGAGCTACAGCAACATCTTACTGACTTGGTTGGATTTGACGACTTGGATTTCATTATCGAGCTGCTTAGTCACAAGGATGAAGTAGTTGCATCTGCAGCCGCCTTTCATGATGAGCCTGAAACAAAAGGACGACGACTCTTGACAAAAGCCCAAAGAGATGCAGCTCTTCGTGCGCAGGATTACCAGCACAAGACTGCAGCCTTGGCCCCTAGTTTCGCCAAAGAGCCTCAGTATCCTCACGTCTATAGGGCGTACAATGCGGGAAACACATTGAGTTCTTCTGGTAAAAAATACGGCTTGCCGGTTGGCAGTGAGCGTCTTCAGTTTGAAAAGTACGAGGAGTACTTTGTGCCTGCTGGAAAGAAAGGATTGCCTGGCCCCGGAGAGAGGCTCGTCAAGATTTCAGAATTGGATGGGCTTTGCCGTAACACATTCAAGGGATACAAGACTCTCAATCGAATGCAGAGCTTGGTATACCCCGTTGGATACAAAACAAGCGAGAATATGTTGATTTGTGCTCCAACTGGTGCGGTAAGTCTACTAAACCCATGACAAACTGTCCGTATGAATGCTCATCACTGTATCCTTAGGGTAAAACCGACGCGGCTATGCTCACTATCCTCCATACCATTGGCCAACACTTGGAGCCAAATCCCATTGAAAACCCTGAGGCAACTGAATTTGCCGTCAACATAGACGATTTCAAAATCGTCTATGTAGCACCTATGAAAGCCTTGGCAGCTGAAGTCACCGAGAAGCTCGGCAAGCGTCTCGCATGGCTGGGCATCAAGTGCCGAGAATATACTGGTGATATGCAGCTTACCAAGGCAGAGATTGTCCAAACCCAAATCATTGTTACAACCCCTGAGAAATGGGATGTTGTCACAAGAAAGGGAACTGGAGATACGGAGCTTGTGCAAAAGGTGAGACTCCTCATCATCGATGAAGTCCACATGCTTCATGATGAACGTGGTGCCGTACTTGAATCCCTGGTCGCTCGAACAGAGAGACAGGTAGAGAGTACCCAGTCGCTCATTCGAATTGTTGGTTTGAGTGCCACATTGCCCAATTATGTCGATGTTGCCGACTTTTTGAAAGTCAACAAGTACGCCGGCCTATTCTACTTTGATGCCTCTTTCCGTCCTGTTCCACTGGAGCAACACTTTATTGGTGTCAAAGGAAAAGCTGGATCCAAACAATCCAAGGAGAATTTGGACAATGTTGCCTTCGATAAAGTCAAAGAGATGTTAGGGCGTGATCACCAGGTCATGGTCTTCGTTCACTCTCGTCGAGACACAATGGTGACGGCAAGAATGCTTCACCAGAAAGCGATTGAGCAGTTTTGCGTTGATCTCTTCGATCCAACGGGGCATCCTCACTTTGGACAGGCATCCAGGGATATGAACCAGTCCAAGTCCAAGGATATTCGCGACTTGCTTTCCAAGGGTATCGGTGTTCATCATGCTGGTATGGCCAGAGCTGACAGGAACCTCATGGAGAGACTTTTCGCCGATGGTGTTCTCAAAGTTCTCTGCTGTACTGCAACGCTGGCATGGGGTGTCAACTTACCCGCTGCTGCAGTAGTCATCAAGGGCACTCAGGTTTACAGCGCTCAGGATGGTAAATTCATCGATCTCAGCATTCTTGATGTGCTTCAGATCTTTGGTCGTGCTGGTCGTCCGCAGTTTGAAGACACGGGTATCGGTATGATTTGTACCACCCATGACAAGCTTCCTCATTACTTGTCGGCCATCACAGAACAGCAGCCCATTGAGTCAAAATTCTCGACTAAACTAGTTGACAATCTCAATGCTGAAATTGCCTTGGGCACTGTGACGTCCATCCCCGAAGCCGTGCAGTGGATAGGATATTCATATCTGTTTGTGCGAATGCAGAGGAGCCCGATGACTTATGGTATTGAGTGGGCAGAAATCCGTGATGACCCGAATCTGGTTCAACGACGCCGCCAGTTGGCGATACAGGCCGCGCGAACTCTGCAACAATCTCAGATGATCATCTTCAATGAGAATACCGAGGAACTCCGCAGCAAGGATATTGGTCGTATTGCCAGTCAATACTATATCCTTCATACCAGTATCCAAGTATTCAACACGATGATGCACCCTCAAGCCACCGAGGCCGATGTCTTGAAGATGATTAGTATGAGTGGAGAGTTTGACAATATTCAGTCCCGAGATAATGAGGCTAAGGAGCTGACACAGTTCAAGGACATCGTTCCTTGTGATGTCGATAAAGGCATCGACACGCCTCAGGCAAAGACAAACATTCTCTTGCAGTCATACATTTCTAAGATTCAACCTGACGATTTTGCTCTGTCCAACGACATGAACTACGTTGCGCAGCAGTCAGGCCGAATCTGCAGAGCCTTGTTCATGCTTGCTCTCAACCGCAGATGGGGCCACCAGTGTTTGGTGCTTCTCACCCTATCCAAGTCTATTGAGAAGAGAATATGGCCATTCCAGCATCCTCTTCATCAGTTCGAGCTTACCAAGCCCGTGCTCAATCAGCTCGACTCTAAGGAAAACTTGACAATTGATATGATGAAGGAAATGGAACCAGCAGAGCTGGGGAGCCTGGTACACAACCAGGGCGCTGGAGGGAAAATTGCCAAGGTACTCAGCAACTTCCCAATGGTTCATGTAGAAGCTGAGATTGCGCCTCTGAACCGAGATGTGTTGCGCATTAAGTTATATGTTATTCCTGATTTCTTTTGGAAAGACCATATTCATGGAACCTCTGAATCTTTCTACATTTGGGTTGAGAATTCTGAGACCTCAGAAATTTACCATCATGAATACTTTATCCTTAACAGGAGAAAGTTGCATGATGAGCACGAACTGAATTTCACGATCCCTCTCTCCGACCCGCTGCCGACTCAGATTTATGTACGAGCAATTTCCGACAGGTGGCTTGGATCGGAGACAGTCACTCCTGTGTCTTTCCAGCATCTTATCCGCCCGGATACGGAAAGCGTATATACGGATTTGCTCAACCTGCAGCCTTTGCCAATCACCGCTCTTAAGAATCCCGGCCTAGAAGAGCTCTATGCTAAGCGATTTAGCTTCTTCAACCCTATGCAAACTCAAATTTTCCATACTCTGTATCATACCTCAGCGAACGTTCTTCTAGGTTCCCCAACCGGAAGTGGAAAGACTGTGGCTGCTGAACTTGCCATGTGGTGGGCATTCCGAGAACGACCCAAGTCCAAGGTGGTGTATATCGCTCCCATGAAAGCTTTGGTCCGTGAGCGAGTTGTAGATTGGGGGAATCGGCTTGCTAAACCTCTGGGTCTCAAATTGGTCGAGTTGACAGGTGACAATACCCCGGACACGAGGACTATCAAGGATGCGGATATTATCATTACGACTCCTGAGAAGTGGGACGGTATCTCCCGTTCTTGGCAGACCAGAGGCTATGTTAGACAGGTCAGTTTGGTTATCATCGACGAGATCCATCTGCTGGCCGGAGATCGTGGTCCAATTTTGGAGATTATCGTTTCTCGTAAGTATTTTCCCTTACAGACTCTCAAAAACGAGCACAGATTGCTAATTTATATATCAGGAATGAACTATATTTCGTCATCGCTAAAGAACAAAGTCCGACTGTTGGGTATGTCAACAGCATGTGCTAACGCTACTGATTTGGCCAATTGGCTCGGTGTCAAAGAAGGTCTCTTCAACTTTAGGCATTCCGTCCGTCCCGTTCCTCTAGAGCTTTATATCGACGGGTTCCCAGAAATTCGAGGTTTCTGCCCGTTGATGCAGTCTATGAACCGCCCGACCTTTTTGGCTATCAAGAACCACAGTCCTGAAAAGCCTGTTATCGTGTTTGTCGCATCTCGTCGACAGACTCGTCTTACTGCAAAGGACTTGATCAATTACTGTGGCATGGAGGACAACCCGCGACGCTTCCTTCGGATGGATGAGGAGGACTTGCAACTTAACCTATCCCGTGTCAAGGATGACGCTCTTAAAGAAGCTATCAACTTTGGTATTGGTCTTCATCACGCTGGTCTTGTTGAGTCTGATCGGGCGATTGCCGAGGAGCTTTTCCTGAATAACAAGATCCAAATATTGGTTGCGACCAGTACCCTCGCTTGGGGTGTCAACTTGCCAGCGCACTTGGTCGTTGTCAAGGGCACTCAATTCTACGACGCCAAAACCATGGGCTACAAAGACATGGATCTCACGGATGTCTTGCAGATGTTGGGACGAGCTGGGCGACCTCAGTTTGACAACTCTGGAGTTGCCCGTATCTTCACACAAGATGCGAAGAAGGACTTTTACAAGCACTTTTTGCATACCGGTTTCCCTGTAGAATCCTCGCTGCACAGAGTTTTGGACAACCATATCTGTGCCGAAATCTCCGCCGAGACCATCATGAACAAGCAGGATGCACTGGACTACTTGACCTGGACATTCTTCTTCAGAAGACTTCACAAGAACCCGTCTTACTATGGACTGGAAATTTCTGCAGAAGAGCACAGCAGTATTGCTGCTCAGATGCTAGCCAACGAATACATGATTGACATGGTCGAAAAGTCCCTTGGAGAACTCGAGGAGTCCAAGTGCGTTGAGAGTTTCCCCAACGGCGACGTCGATCCTACCCCCCTCGGAAAGATTATGAGTTACTACTATCTATCCCACAAGACCATCCGACATCTTGTGCACAACATCAAGCCCAACGCGAGCTTCCTGAATGTCCTATCATGGATGTGCCACGCAACGGAATACGACGAACTTCCCGTCCGTCACAATGAAGACCTGGTCAACGATGTGCTCTCCCAGAACCTCCCCTTTCCGGGCAATTCATTCAACCTACCCATGTGGGATCCGCACGTCAAGTCATTCTTGCTGCTGCAGGCCTTCATGTCGCGCATTGAGCTACCGGTGACAGATTACGTCGGTGATCAGACCAGTGTGCTCGACCAGGCCATCCGTATCATCCAGGCTTCCATCGACGTCATCACCGAGATGGGCCACCTGTCCAGCTGTCTCCAGATGATGAAGCTCCTTCAGAGCATCAAGTGCGCCAGATGGCCCACCGACTCGCCGGCGTCAATCTTCCCCGGCGTGGAACCAGAGTCGACCAAGGACGAGACGACCCTCGCGAAGATCAGTACATTTTCTCAGGATCAGGTCAACGCGTTTGCTAAGAAGCTCCGTGTTCCGTCTGGTCTTCAGCCTCGCTTCAAGCGCGCTGTGTCTATGCTTCCCAACGTCTCAGTGTCAGTCAACGACATCACGACGCTCTCCCTAACCGTCAACATCAAGCGTCTCAACCCCCTTGTTGACCGTGACGCACGCCTCTGGGCGCCCAAGTTCCACAAGCCCCAAACAGAAGGCTGGTTTGTCATCATTGCCGATTCAGCCAACGACGAGGTCATTGCCGTAAAGCGTGTCGGCTGGGCTGGCCTTTCCACTGGCGGTAATCCAGGAGGAAAGAAGACTCTGGGCCAAGGCTCGCGTCCCACAGCACGAACGGTGCTTAAGCTGCCGGAACCCAAGAACAGAGAGGCTCGTAAGTTGGATATTATTGTTGTGAGTGATGGATATGTTGGTATGGAACATAGGGTCATGGGCGTGGATATCCCAGCTCCGCCGGCGGCAGATGATGATTTGGACAAGAAGAATCAGGCAAAGGCGGTGGTAGCAGGAGGATCATCAGCATAAAATCATGTAGAACCTTTCTATTGAAGTAGATGTGTCATGTATCCTGCCCGAGTCGGAATAAAAAAATAACATATCTTGTTCTATATATTATAGCTCGGAACCAGTGTAAGAAACAGTTACCATATAAAACTAGGCGTACGTCTCAAGACTAACATCTTTATTTCACATATCCGTATTAGAAATAGCATGCACCCGTATTACTTCGCTTTTTTCGATGATAAATATACCTATAGGTCAGGGAGGAGTATAAGTTTAAATAAATTAATATATGCACAGCCTATAACCGTTTAAATAAGGAAACAAAACTGCTCAAATAAAACACTCTAAAAACAGGCACGCAAAGGATCAATATCCATTACCCGTATATCCCCTGCGCCGTTAAACCACAAAACAGAAACAGAAAAAAAAAGGTTACAACCCATGTCTCGTGAGAGCTCTCTTCCCATTCCTCTGTATAATAAATAAACAAACATCATCGTACAGGCAAAGACAGCATGACACAGCTCTTCTGTCTACTATTGTCTTTTTTTCCAGCCCGTCCGTGCAAATATCCTAAACGCCAAGCCGCCTCTAATAGTTCCAGATGAAAGGCTCAGGCAAGAGAGATGAACACCTCGCCCAAGATGAATAAGAAGAAAAGTAGAAAAGAGCCATAGAGGCCGAACCCCACCAGATAATCTCTTTGAAGGTAAGCCAGTATAGCAACGAGTAATTGCGGCAGGGGAATCAAGCGTGGATGAAAACGCCTCCACAAAGAAAATAAACACAAGATCTAGCAGCAGCTGCTCTGTCGCTGTTTTTGCCGGTTCTCAGCCCGCTGGTCTTGCTGCTCTTGGGTTGATCCAGCTCTGTCAATAGTCACGGCGGGCGAGAACCCAGGAGGGAATAGCCAACTCCTCCTATCTCGTCCTATGCGGAAACTCCCTCTGCCGTTGCTGGCATCAAAGTATCCTCCGTCCATACCGGATTCAAACCCTGGTGTATTGGGGGTGGCCGTTGCTTGAAGAAGTGCCTGCTGCATCTTGCGATTCTGCTCAACTAGCTTCCTGGCAACAACGCGGAAGACCTCCTCAACACCCTCGCCACTTTCAGCGCTGATCTCGTGACAGGCGTCCCAGCCAATCTCTTGGCCCCAGAAGCCGGAGCTCCGCTTAGAGCTTGGGCTCCGGGGTTCGATGCCGCCCGAAGAGAGATACGATTGTCCATTGATGGGCGTGGCGGTCGGGGGTGGCGTGCCACCGAGGCCGGGGGCCAAGTTTTCGGCTACGTAAGCGATGCAGCGCTCAAAGGGAACCTGGCGGAGAGATGGGTCGCGGGCAACAATATCGGCTTTCGTGCCGACGACGTGCAGGACGACATCTGAAGGCAGATTGCGGCGCAGCTCGGTCAGCCACTCGCCCATGTCGGTAAATGATTGGGCATCGGTGATGCTGTAACAGAGGATGCAAGCGTTGGCACCGCGATAGTACAAACGGGATATGGAGCGGAAACGCTCTTGGCCGGCTGCAGAGGAGGAGTCAGCATAAAAGTGGTTATGCAAAATTACGTGATTACTAGCATAGAGAGGAGTCATGATCAAGACTAAACAAAAAAAAAAACAGGAGAAACAAGGGCACACAAGGCAATCAATCTAAAGCAGCAAATGCAATGCACATACCCGTGTCCCAGATCTGGAGGCGCACAACAGTGTCGGAGTCATTGTCGACCACGCGCTTGGTCAAAAAACTGGCGCCCACGGTAGACGTGATCTGGGCCGGGTTGAAAGAGCCTTTGCAGTACCGCATAACAAGGGATGTTTTGCCCACGTTTTGGGCGCCAAGGACCACAATCTTGGCTTCGAGAGAGGATGACATTTTGGCTGCAGTATTTTACAGACAAGAGGGAGAGAGGAGAGAAAAGAAAAATTATAAAATTAGTAGGAAGAAAAAGAAGAAGTAGAAGAAGTAGAAGAAAGAGGGTGGCTAAAGGTGAGATTTGAGATTTGCCCGAGAAGAAAGCGATCGACAAAGCGAGGAGGTAGGTTTAAGGCTTATTATTAGGTCTCGGTTTAGAGGAGCAAGGCGATAGAATTGTTTGCGCGCGGGTGGGTCGAAGACGCTGCTTATTGCATTGTCGGTCGCGTCAGCGTACTCGGAGACGGTGTCGAAGGTCTGGAAGGACGATGCGATGGCATCGTAGGTGAAGGCGGCAGTGAAGGCGATCAAGGTTGAAGAGGAAGAGGATGGATGGCGCGTTCAATCTTGCATGGGAGACTAGGCTAGCAACGAGTTGGTGGCTTGCAAGATAGAGTTGGCAACCCCTCTTCTGCTGTTAGCCTCGGCGAGTGACGATGAAGAAAAGAAAAGAATTCTTGTCTGTGGTGCTCCGGAGATTTGGATCTCGTCGCCGTGACGAGGAGGAGGTGCAAGTAAGCGAAGGCGGTGGTGAGAGGAGAAAAAGATAAGATAGAGACGGAGTTAATCGATGCAGTCGCATCACTGGGGCTGGAAGCACATGAATGACGAATGGGCTGCTGCAGCGGGACCATCGTGGAGGTGCGCGATGGAGGTGGAGTGCTAGCCTTGATTTGCCCGATGCCTGTAGCGGCGCCCATACAGGTGCCCATAGCGGGGGCTGTAGCGGGAGCATAGCGCCGGCAATAGCGCTGACGTGCGCTGGAAGACGTTGCTGGTAGCGAATAGCCGGCTGGAAGCTGTTTGCCCTAGGCTGTTAGCTGCACGTGGATGAGGTGCATGTGGTGCATGTGGCCAGCTAAAAGACGGCTGCTGGAAGCAGGCTGCAGCGGATGGTGCAATTTCCGGTCATCTGATTGTTGAAGGAGGAGGTGAATGTTGGTGCGTGCAATGGAGAGGAAAGTGATGCTTGCGTGATGATGCTGCAGAGATCAGACGATGGAATGAAGAAGAGGTTATTTACTTGATGTTACCGGATGAAGACGAAAAGAATAGCAGAGACATGCATATGCTTACCCATGATAATATACCAGCATCCGGCACTTGATGGATAATATGCCGACAAATATTCACTTTTGTCATCTAGTCAAGACGAAAGAGGGGAAATGGTCATTAAAGCACAATAATGTATATTTGGTTAGACCGACCAGACGACAATAAAGAGAGAAAGATGAGTCGAGAACTGCCTTACAAGTTCCAAGACTGATATGGCCAACACAAGAAGAAAGTCCTCTTTTGCGTGCTCTCCAAAAATACATAGCTAAACAATTTGTTTTTCCCCCTTTTCTTCCTTTTATGACTTATACATGCAATCATAATAAAGCAGCTTCTCTTACCAACAACAAACCAAAGGTGTCTCCCAAGGCAAGGATTTTCTAGTTCAGAAAACCCGTATATTAACCCTTGTCTTTTTCCATTCGTGTTCGCACATCGCACACTCATAAACATCCGTGTGTTTACAGGTACAGCTCGTCATCTGCCCATCAACTAGGGCTACAAGCTCGCCGACATCCCGGAATAACGTTAAATATTTTTTCTTATCCTCAAATTGCAGCCCCATAATAAAGTTGAAGCGATTATAGTAATGACATGCAGATTGTGGGTTGCATTCTTTGCATTCTCTATCGATGTAGGATTGATATGCTTTTAGCATGCCGATGAGCCGATACACTGATATATCCCACGTCAGCCATTTCAATCTAGGACAGTTTGTACGTCAACTATAGTAGTAATAGAGATGTTTAGTTAATAGTGCTGAATGATTGACCTACTTGAACTAGCCAACCCATTTTTCAGCAGCGGCCTCAGTAACGTCCCGAAATTGAACGCTTCCTTGCTATATTCTTTCCAGCGCAAGGGAACTCTGAGAACATCTTCTTCGGGTATGATATATCGAGCCATTGTTACTGCTATTAGACGCTGGAGTCACGTTTAGGCGGGCAAGGAAATGTTGATGTTGAAGTCCTCGTCGAAAAAATATATTGCGATGCTTGGAGGTTACTAGGTTGCTGGGAATGAAAATTGTTTACAGGGGAGGAAATAGCATCATAATATAGCACGAAATATGAAGGCTTCGACACACATGCGCAAATATGAACATGCGTGTTCTTGTAAGTGAACAAACCAGAATCTAAGCCTAGCTCTTCTTTGTTTGGCAGACGTGAGTGCTTCATAAATGCAAGTCAAGTACTAAATACATAGTGTAGCTAGCAAGACCAAACAAAAAATATCGACACAATGGTCTGTTCAACGACTTTTATCTCTCTATTTAGAATTCTGCTTCCATCAACCGCTTAAAATTAAAAATTAAAAATAAAAAAGCCCCATCGCTAAACGAACATGTTTCTGTTCGATGAACACCATATGAACCTGAGACCAAGATCAAAGGCCAGTCGCTCGTTTCAGCAGCCGCCAGGTCATCGAGTGGCTCTCAGTGGAGGCGGCCCCCCCTGTAGCCTTGTAAAATCCCCCACTGTAACGCGGCTATCGTTACCGGCCCCGCAGCGGCAGCCGGTGGTGTTTTCCCAGCATGTACATTCAATTGCAGTGTACATCTCTCAGCAACAGCAGGAATCGCAAGCCAGTTGATGCAATTGTTGCCAGATGACAGGCTTACAATAGGGATGCATAAACATTTAGCAAAAGCTATTGTTTTTTTTTTTTTTTTTTTTTGATGCTATTGTTAATTTTTGCGCATAAAACACTACCTATTCACCCATCGCACACAATGTCACCTCTGCAAAAACGGTTCGACAATAAAAACGTGAGGCTGCACCCCTGTCTGCGCTTCACCCATTCCCAGCCAACCATTGGATCCCAGCACCTCAATCATGATGCAAAGCCGCCCCCTCCGCCAAATAGCCCCAGAGGCAAAACCTGATGCATCCGTGAACAGATCTTCATCTCGGCCTTGTTTTCAAGAGCGCGATTGTCGCGCGGCTAGCCAATCTTAGCCGTTGCAGCTGTGGCAATTATGCGGCAGAATGGGGTTTGCTTCTCTTGGGCTGCCTCTTTGTTACGCGTATGCTGAGCTCTGGGCCAATCCTTGAATAGAAGAGAGAAAATAACTTGATTGTGAGCATGGGTTATTGTCAAAGTGGTGGAGTGCACTCTATCAAACGGTTCGGGCTTGATTCACGCAATCATGGCCAAGCCCAAGATTATATAGAGGCATCGTCTGCCTCGACCTCTAAAACGTTTTTGTTTTTTCTTTACATCTTTCCCTCTCTTGGCCCCTTGGAATTGCATCCTGGTGATACATTCTATCTCTCTCTCTCTCTCTCTCTCTCTCTCTCTCTTTATCTGTCTTTTTTCTTTTTTTTCTTTTTTTTCCTTTTCTTTTTTTCTTTTTCTCTCTCACACCCTTCACAACCATGGCTCTCTTAATGAGATTCCTCGTCCTTATTCCCCTAATACTCTCCTTCGTCGCCTTCGTCCTAACAAACCTGGCGCTGTTTGCTGGCCACCAGCAGGGTTTCATGGAAGACTATGCTGTCATCAGAGTAAGTCGAGCCTGACAATGATGCTTTACCTCTGGGAATGATATTATCCAGATTAGATAACTGACTCGCAACACAGCTCAACACATCCGAACTTGGCCAAAACATCCTCAAAAATGGCAAGTCGAGCAGCAACAGCAGTAACGATGACGATGGCGATGAGAGTATCTTCGGCAAGCTCAAAGACAAGGTCCATGACATTACAGATGCTGGCAAAGACAAGCTTGGCGACATCGCTGGCGACATCATTGCAAACCTTGCCGAAGACCTTGGCATCAGCCAGTGGTATTCCGTTCACATTATGAACGCTTGCCAGGGCGAATTCGGAGCCAACGCGACGGCCGCTCATTTCTCGCTCAACACCACCAACTGCACTCATTCATCTCCCTCAAGTAAGCTCCCAAATATACAGGCATCACCCGTGTCGTCCCTTTATCATATAGCTTTACTGACTCACTTAACTCTTAGACCGATTCAACCTCACTCAGATGCTGAATCAAGAGCTCTCTGTCGGGCCTCTTGACCTCAGTCTCGCAGACATTAGCTGGCCAGACTCTATCCAAGACAAGATCAGCGACCTCAACAGCGCTATGCTTGCCCTCTTCGTCTTCTTCGTTCTGGGCGTCGGCTTCAGCGGCCTCTCCATGCTGGCATGTATCCCGGCATTCCTCCTTGGAGACAAGAAGATCATACTGATGATAAACACGGCCCTCGCATCACTTGCCGCCACAACAATCACACTCGGCAGCATCGTTGTCACGGCAGCGTCTTCCATTGCCGTCAATGCCATCAACAAGGCTGGCGAAAAGATCACATTGGTAGCCACCAAGGGCACAAAATTCTACATCATCTCTTGGATCGCTGCTGTTTTCATGATCATTTCGACCCTATTCTGGGTAACCAAGTTCGCGATGCTGTGGAAAAAGGAGAAGAAGGATCGTGAGCGCTATTCCAAGGAGAGATTCTAAGCTCTCTCCACACTCTCTACTCTTGTCATTTTCGAAAATATCTTTTGCTGGCAATGGGATGAATTCATGAATGATGGCAGGAAGTATTTAATAACAAAATGCTTGGCTACGTAATAATTTTTTTTCTTACATTCCCTATGGTTTGCCCGCTTATATCCAAAGCTTGGGCCGGGGATGGTTTGGTATAAATGGGGGAGGCGGAAAGGTCCAGGTTAAGAATGATCGATATGAGGGCAAACCTCGCTAATACGCTCGTGAAGCGACGATCTCTGCAAAATATGAAGAAAATAGTACTCTATCCTTAATTGAAATATGATTTCATTTTCAAAAGCTTTATTTATTCTCTGCGCAACAGTGGTTGTATTCCGACTTACTGTAAAATATGTGTCCAGCGCTCATTACGTCGCTTATCGCTACTGGATGAGAATTAAAACGCTCCAGCCTCTACTTCATTGTAAAAGCCGACATCCCAAACGCACGATCTACAACCACTTACATCGTTTATGCAGAAAGCTGGGCTCTTTTCCAAAGTATAACTGGTTTAAGCATGCTACTTGGCTCGTCTCATTTGTTATGCCTCGTCTCTTTGCCCCACGCAAGATGCATTAGAGCCAACGCCATCTGCGTCATGGCTTTCCTAATATGGAAATGAGCGCTTCACGCTTAACGCCAGCTCTTCCACAATCAAGAGCTCGTGACACCCTCACTGATAAGCTCACCGCATGTCGTGCGTCGTGAAACATGTTAAAAGTACAGCTTTCTTCTTCTCTCTTTTCTTGCCACTTTCATGTTTGAGATTCCGAACTCAAAATAAAGTTTCCTGGCATATCTTATAGTTGCCATCCGCCGCCATGAGTTTTGCCAAACGTCCAGATCTCTCTTCTTCATCCCACGATATCGAGATCGGCGGCCCCAGTGAGACAGATTCACTACTTGACAAAGGACGAACAAAAATGACGCGGTTTTTCCATGGCTTTGTCGATTTTGCGTTTCAGGGGAATATTCTGCAGATTGCATTTGGCTTGATGTAAGTTTTTTTTCTTTTCACTTAGACATTATTTAAGCACAAAACTTGTAGTGTGATCTGAATGGGATATCATAAGAAAATATTATGAAAAATACTCTATCTATTAAAATGACTCTTCTCATAATCAAAATTATTACAGTGTCGCCGCCGCATTCACAGACCTCGTCAAATCCTTCGTCAGCGCAATCCTCATGCCCCCAATCGCCATCATCCTCCCCATCAACAAAAACATCGAAGAGAAATTCGCCGTCCTGCGTGCCGGCCCCAACTACAACTCCTCCTCACCCAGCGGTGGCTACAACACGCTTAATCAGGCCCAATCAGATGGCGCCGTCGTCATGGCGTATGGGTCATTCATCTACCAGATGGTGTCGTTCATCATGGTTGGGTTTTCGCTGTATGGGCTGGCGCATGTGTATACGTTGTTGTCGCATGATCCGATTATCAAGTATTCAAAGAAGTGCCAGTATTGCTTGAAGAGGATTAATGAAAAGGTACGTGTATTTGTATGTTTTTTTTTTGTTTCTAAAGAACGAATTTATTGAGAAGCTAATAACTAATGTGACGAAAATAGTCTCGCCGGTGTGTCAATTGCAGTAGCTGGCTTGATGGCAGAGAAGACCTCCCGCAATCCGAGTGGCGAGACTCTTCAGAGAGTGATTCATGAAAATCTGATGGCTAAAATCACTATATTCCAGCCGATAAACGAAATATCTGTACGTGTCCAGTTAAAATAAACAACAAAAATGGCATTACACGTAAAACCCCGGCCAGCTCACGCCAGACGACGATCCTCTATCCCGATCTTCATTCTGAAAACTCATTCTCTGAATATCATAATTCCTCTGGCGAATCTTCTCAGTTGGCCTGTTATGAACCATTGCTACTGCCAAAATAGCCACCACGCAGACGAAGACTGCGGTGCTACAGACAAGACACAACAGGGTTGCGAAATCATCGTCATCTGTGGGCAAGCGGCGGTGGAGGCTATGAGACGCGGAGTCCATAATGGTAGTTAATATCGGGTTAAAGAATTGAAAGCTGCAAAGTTCGAGAGAGATTTTGAAGAGTAGACGGATGACGAGAGCAAAGCTTGAGAGAGAATTTTGAAGAGAAAATGGATGATGAGAGTCATAATGGCATATTGAAGACTGGCGCATGCTGGAAGAGAAATATAAATAGTTGGAAACGTAGACGTCGGTACAAGATGTCGCTGTGTGATCAAAGATTGGAAATTTACATGTCTGTTCAGGTTGTTCAGTAGCAAGACAAAGAGTTGGGGTTCAGGGGATAAGAGTAAAACAATGCGCCTCTAAGCCTTTCATTATAACATGATAAGTTATCGCTAAATAAAGAAGAAAAATATGCTCCTCATTGTCGTATTTCTTGTATCCTCACATGCATTGCCACGTAATATTTCAAGACGTCAAAGAGTAAAAACTGCTTTGTACAAAGCCTCATGAAAATTATAATAACCCACATTTATTATGTTCAATCCTCCCAACGTATTCTCTACCCGCATCCATAACAAGCCTCTCCATCTGTTTACAACATCATGACACCACCAACAAAGGCGGCGACACCAGCCAGCAGACCGTTCTGGCTGTTCACAATGCCCGCAGCGTTGGTGCTGGTAGGCTTGGCGGTGCTGGAGGCAGTCTGAGTTCCGGTTGAAGAGTGCTTGGCAAGAGTAGTCTGTGCGGATCCGGTAGAGGAAGAGCCAGTGCCAGTGCCAGTGCTGGCGGGAGCAGTGGTCGAGGCATCGGTGGCAGTGGCGTCGGTGGCAGTGGAGCCAGGAGCAGCCTTCAGCTTGTCGAGACCGGCGGTGACGGTAACAGGGTTCTGGACGTCAAGGAAAGTCATGGTAGTGGCCGTGGTGGTGGAAGTGAGGGCGCCGGTGATAGTCGCGGTCATGTACATGGTGCAGTCGGCGTTGTCGGCCTTGGTGTTGAGCTTGCACTCGCCTCCTTGGACTTCATTGCCTGAATAGCTATAAGAGTTGTCAGCTTGGATTCTACTGATATGTATATGTGAAGGCAGTTGGCTATAACATGGATGGTGATTGCTTACTCAGTCTCATCGGCAGGGTCTGCACTGATGGTTGCTGTGTAGATCCAGGTGGATGGGCCCTGAGTGACCGTCTGGCTGGTAGGGTATCCGCATGAATTGGAGTCCTCACCCTTGGGGCAGCCAAAGAGGTAAGTGGTGGCCGTGCTATCGACACCGATCACCGAGGCGACAATCGTTTGTTCATCTGCATAAGGCAGCAGGAGATTGACGACGGTGGACTGAGCGACAGCGACGCTAGCCAGAGCGAGAAGAGCGAGTGAACGGGCCATTGTTGGTGATTAACGAAAGTGCTAGTTGCTTCGGCTAATTTATTAACGTAGTTGGTTTGTTGTAAATGAATGAATGGTATCGCAACGATTTGTCGAGAAAATGAGCGTATAGGCGTGGAAAGAGGGAATAAAAAAAGACGGGCAGAAACCGATTGCTTTTAAGTCTACCGTAACCTCAGATTCATGTCCAAAAGGCCCCGACTTTGGCGTCTCGGGTTTGGCGTCTCCTTTTGCCGCTTCGAGGCAGCGCTGGGTAAATGCTAGCCTCGGCGATTGACATATCTAGTTAGTAGATCAAGTCGAGGCCCTTTTAAAATTAGTGCTTCAAGACAATTGCTCGCCTCTCACGATCCTTAGCGTCCAAGCGGTCGGGTTTCGCGGCTTGTCAGTGCCCGTTAAGGATATAATGCGGACATGAGGTGTAAAACCCGGGGGGGGGGGGGGAAAGCATCGTATGTTGCTCTTTCTCGCCTCAACTACGATGGAGTCTTGGATTTTATCTCGCTGCAGGCTTGTGATGCCAGTCTTTGGAGAACGGGCGACGAGAATAAAGTCTCTGCATGGATGTGCCGGAAGATTAGGAAGCCCGTACCCCTGGCTAGCGGTTGAGTGTTGGCGGGAGGCGGCATTAGAGAAGCGGATCGATCCAGTCTTTTTTTCTATTTTTCCTCGTGTTTTCCTCTTCTACATTTTCTTCTACCCCATGACTGGGGCGCAGTTTCATTGGTGGGGAGACGGTTTGAAGTCTAGCCTTTCGGCGAATTACGATGAGTTGATGCAAAATGCCCGCTAGCAATGGGCACTCAGTAGGAGACTTTGATTCTGAATGAAGGGTTGCCTGGCTCGGCTCCGCATTCAATGCCTACCATACGTCAGACGAGTGCGCCGTATTCCAAGAGAGATTGCATTAAGCATACGACTATCCTTAAAAGAAAAGAAGAAAGACACCAATGGCTGCTATTGTTAACGTGAAAATAGGCTTTCCAAAGATTGGATTTTTTTTAAACTTTGCTGCTAGAAGAGGCGCTTGGTGCCTCAGCCTCGCTTATAGCGAGCATATGATACTCAACGTGTAACCTTGAATGTTTGAGAGGAGTATGCACAGCCTCTGTTTGAGATGTCTGCGCCGATAAACTTGTAGAGCGGTGCGATGTTAAAATTGGTCTGGAAACTCAAAGGCTGCTTGTCCTTTCGTACCAAATTCTGGACAATCATGTGATTGGACTTACATGAAAATACTGGCAGCCAACGGAGAGTCCCGTGCCGTCTAGAGTTTGAACCAACTGCTGATCTCTCCCGATTAATGGCGTACTAGATCGCTAGCAGCAGTGCTATGCATGCAATCCACGCCTTGTGACATTCAAAGCCCTCTAGCTTCTATCTGCAGGTATTGCCGAGTGCTACTCAGAGAGGAGATGGGCCTACTATTCACTACCTAGGTAGGTATTCACTGAACGAAAATGCTCTCTTGGACGAGATTTTTTTTATCAAATTTTTTTTTTGTTAATCTGTTATTTTTTTATTTTTTTATTTTTTTTCCCATTGCAACTACCACCTATGCACCTGGCCAAATGCTATTTCCACCTCTTGGCAGCCATGTGCCGGCATCAAACTTTCTCATAACTCGTCTTGGCAAAAGTCTTGGCAGCCCAATAGCTTGACTCTCAGTCGCAGGAAGCGACAAAACGCAAGAAATGCGTGGCCGCTTTTGCAAATGACGCCAAGACATTTGGCCGTTCTTTCCACCCCTTGCCTGCAAATAACCCCCTGCCTGCCATGTTTTTTTGCCTGCGCTTGCCTGTGAATTTTGAGGCGGAGAATAATAATGCCTATCTCAGTAAAGTACCTAGTGCCGCAATCAATTGCCAGACATAGGAAGCACTACGTCGGTAGATGATGGGCTCTCTTCAGATGCTCTGAGATGCAAAACTTCCGCCTCTTCTCGCGTTGAATCTTGAACAAGCAATCCTCACATCAGACAATTGCATGGACAACCACGAAGCAGACAGCTCGTCCTGCTGACAGCTCATCACATAAGGCCCTTATCGCAGCCAAAATATACAGTCGTCGTCATTCGTTCCACACAGCCCAGCAATGCCAAGACTTCAATCCAAGTAGCGGCGCTCGCTCTAAACCCAATCCGCCACGTGCCTGGCTCCAAAGGAGAGAGAGAAAGCGTTTTGACTCTTGGCATCGTGGGACCTAAAGTGCTTAGCATTTCTCCCTTCATGCCTCCCTCCTCGTGTTGTCTGGTCCGCTCTCGGGCTTCCTCCGACTGCTTCTTTTGTGCTTTTTGTCTTTTTTCCTTCTCCATGTCGCAGATTTCGTCGCTGCATCTCCTTCGCCCTAGCAGGTGACAACGACGAGAATATCCAAAATCCGATCGATACCCATACAAAAAAAAAAAAAAAAAAGCTTTGCAGCAACCAAGAGACACGCGAACCCTCTCGACGGCATTCGAACCAGGAATCGCGCTGATCGCCAGCCTTACGGGCCCATTTGCTTTACCGAGAGGCGCCTTGACGAGGCTGCACCAATTCGCAGACGAGATACAATCATGGCCAGGCTTTGTCTAAAATCATCACCTGCGCCATGGCTGGCCTTTCTGGTGCTGTTCGCTCTTTATCCTGCCGACACGATGGCACATGGAGAATCTCCCAAAGCCAAGGCCGCGACGCCGACTGTGACGGCTGCTCCCATCTATCTGCCATACTATGATGAGCGTTCGTGGTCTCTGGTCCGGGGGAGCATCATTTCAACAGTATGCATAGCCGCTACTTCATACATTTGATTCAATTTATGCACATGTTCCTTGTCTTACAAGGAATATCTAAGCTACCCCAAGCAGTATTAACGTGATGTGCCCACTAGGATCCTTCCGCTAGTAGGACCACATACACCATCTTTTGCCCGACCCAAACGCCTCTAGCATGCGACTTGTCTCTTGAATTCCCCTTTGTCATCGTAGAAGGACCCGACACCCTTGAATTTCACGGAACCGTGACGTCGACATAGTGAGTTTACTTTGCGGCTGGCAATCTGTTAAATGCAGTGTAGTATCAGGGGAATTGTGGACTGACGTTACATAAAGCATTGCTGATGTGGAATGCGACTTGAACGGCACGACGGCAGCAACGTGCTCGGGTTACTCCAGCTACAAATCTGGTTACACAAACGGACAGTACACTGGACCAACGCAGGTTTCGTGGACATCTACATTTACTGGTTCCGAAGTGCAGTGGGGCTCCTTGACTTTGACCGACTGCCCAGGGGCAACCGACGGTGCTGCTGATACTTCCGGGGTCATAGCGACGCCAACAGCTCCTTCTGGAATGATGTATGAGCCCTCGCCGACGTCGCTAGCATCGACTTTGCACGCACCCGGATTGCGGTCTCTCTATGGACTGATGGGAAGTATTCTTGCTGTCTGTCTAGCATTATAGTGATGGTTGCTGCATTTTGAATGCTCGTCGTTAGGCTTGCATGAGAGAAAGCCCACCGAGAATGGATATGAGAAGGGATATGGGGCGAATGTAAAAAGACGGTGCCCTGGGAGCACGTTGTGTCTCCTTGAAGGGAAGAAATGCTGGTTTTTGGGAAGCGTTATGATTACGTTATATCCTCATTGCGTCTTGATTTTTTCAGCGAAGCATATCACAGAGTTGTACTCTTTCGATTTAAAGCGCGGAGTTTGGAGGCCACACATAATATCGATTTGTTTTACTGGGGGCCATATAGAGCAAGATGGCTCATGGAATACGTATTAATAAACAAGCAACGGGGCTGATTTGCGTGCCAAAGTTGCCACGTCTTTTTATATTGTGCCTTTTTGAAGGATGTAGACATAGTTCTTCTATCACACTGCAGCCTTGGCGACAAGCGATACACGAATTTGCATTGTATATTCCCTATGCCGACGATGTTTATGCCATCATCTCTGCTCTTGGAGATGTCTGTTGAACTTTGTCCATTCTCTTATGGCCATTAAATCATTCTTACTTGTACATTCTGCTCAGAGCTCCTATATCTAGATCGCTCCCATGACAGATCACTCGTCATGTCAAAGCTTAGCTTACTTGTGTCAATCATGTAAGCTGAATACTATGTAGCACTATTACTAAGTTGTATTGAAGCCAGTAAGCTTGAGTGCTCTATTCTTGTCACTTTGGGGTAGATCTGAGAGTTTCACGTTTCACGTTTCAAAGCCCCATCTACTACGAAGCGCTGCCATCCAATCCAGCGCCTGTACGGCGACGATTCCCTAGGCGCAGGCCTTTGTCGCTGTTCATCCTATCATTCGCTGTCTCTTTTCTTTATTGCCATGGCTTTTCCCACTCTTTTGCCGCGCGGACAACATGAAACACTGGTCCCCATGAGTTTTCTTTTTTTTAATTGCTGCACATGCCTCGCATACTCGCAGGGCTCTTTCAGAAGCAATCGCCACCCGTTCAAGCCTAGGCAGACAAAGAAACCCCCAAAAACAGCCCCTGCAGCTGCGCTTAAGTCTATTCTGGATAAAGCCCCCAAATGGATGAGCGTTTCGCTTGCCAAAAACTAAATACTACTCTATTCGGACCTACCAGCCATTAGGCGCTTGACGGCCGGGATTTTCAGATTCCCATGGGGCACTGGCAGGCCTGGATGCAACCCTTCTTGGGCCATTTTTTTGACGATTGTCAATGCGGGCTTCCTTGTTTGGATAAACGCTGTTGTTTGGACGAAACATTAGGCTTGTGGCATTGGCCATAGACGGGAAGGGCTGATCTGCTCCCGTTCAATGCGTGGGACTTGCTATTTAAATGCAAGTCAAGTTATTTAACTAACCCAAGCTGCCGTTTGCTCTATTTCTTCTCTCCCCTTTTGCTTCTGCGTTTTATATACCTTCAAACAGTCTTGAGCTCTCATTTTCTTCTTTTCTTCTTCTTCTCCTTATTCAGGGCCTAGTCGCCTTCTTGTCACTTCTCGCCCTCTCTTTTTGTTACTTCACTCTTTCTTTGTTTTGTTGAAGTGGCGAGAGCTTTATATTGACTGCCCTCCCTTCTTTTTGAGAATTACGTGACTACGGCGACCTACCGATCTTTACTCGCTTCCCTCCTCTTCTTGATCCATTTTGCTGCTGAATGCATTGGTCGTTCGGATTTCTTTCTTTTGGACCACTCTCTCCATCTTCCAGGCTGAAGATAGATTGGACTGCAATTGTTTTATTTTACTTGTATCGAATATATAACCGAAGCTGAGCTTTGGATTGGACGACAAAAGCTGGATACACAATCGATTGATTGGCTATAACACGTACCACACCGGGAAAAAAAACCGACAACATGAAGTTTATGAGAAGCGTCAATGCCGCTGCGGCTGCTAGTTCAGCCATCACAGCTCCCAAGTCATTGGACGTTAAAAACCCAGCATCGGTTCGAAATGTCGCCGCCACTCTTGCATTCGACGCCATGTCCTACTACAAGGGCAACCTCTCTGCCGCAGACTCTGTTCAAATGGGAGATCTCCAAGATCCTTACTACTGGTGGACGGCTGGCGCACTTTGGGGATCGATGCTAGACTACTATCACTTCACCAACGACTCGACTTATAACGACGTTGTCATTCAAGCTCTCCTGGCGCCCACGAATCTCGGAGCCCAGCACGCTTATATGCCCGCAGAGCACGCCTTCGAAGAGGGTAACGATGATCTCTTCTTCTGGGGTTCGGCTGCCATCGCCGCTGCCGAGCGAAACTTTCCTCAACCAAACACCACTCTGCCCTCGTGGCTGGACTTGGGAGCTAATGTCTTCAACCAGCTCACGAGCCGCTGGAACAATCAACACTGTGGCGGTGGTCTTCTGTGGCAAATCTATGCCTCCAACCCAAATGGCCTAACTTACAAGAACAGCGTTAGCAACGGTGGCCTCTTTCAAATTGCTGCTCGCATGGCACGCGCCACTGGCAACGACACATACCTCGACTGGGCCGAGAAGGTTTGGGATTGGTCTATGGACATTGGCTTCATCGATCATGAGTCGTTTCACGTCTACGACGGCGCTGGTATCGACACCAACTGCACCAAAACGAACGTCGCGTCCTTCACTTATACCAGTGGAATTTACTTATACGGAGCTGCCATCATGGCAAACTACACGAAGAAGCCTGAGTGGACTCAGAGAACCCAACAACTCCTCGATGGCGCCGGATGGTTCTTCACTTCGCCCAACGCCACAGCCAAGAATGTCATGTATGAAGGCGCCTGCGAAACGGTCGGTCGTTGCGACGCCGACATGACCACTTTCAAGGCCTATCTCGCCCGCTTCATGTGGCACTCTACGCAAATGGTTCCCTCGCTGCGCAGCAAAGTCGAGAGCCTTCTCATCCCCAGCGCCCAGGCTGCTGCTGCTACGTGTACAGGAGGCACAACTGGCCGCGCTTGCGGGCAGAAGTGGTATATTGGCGAGTACGACAACATGCCTGGCCTGGGCCAAGAAATGTGTGCGCTGGAGACAATTCAGGGACTCTTGATCGACGGCGCTGCTCCACCTCTGGAGGCCAAGGACATCAAGACGGTGCGAGATATCACCTGGGGTGCTCAGAGCGCCAAGGTGAGCAGCGTACCAACACCGGCGCCTGTGGAAACTGAGAGGCGAGGCACTTCAGGAGATGCGCAACCGACAAACTCTGCTGGCGTGCGACCCAACCTAGAGATCGGACCGCTTGTGGTGGTTGGTCTCGGTATGTTGCTGGCAACTTGGGGGCTGGCTTGAAGCTGGTCTCCTCTTACTTGGCCTTCATTCTTGTATATAGTGTACAACCGATTCTGTAAATAATGCGCTGATAGAGTATGTATGCATATTACTCGAGAAATCAGTCGAAGTACATGGGCATTGCACTGCAAATTGACAAATTTTATATGCATACATATATGGACAGAAATTTATATCATTTGAATTCACTTTTAACCATTTCTTCTACTCTTGTCTATTTGTAACATGCCAAATGGTATCCATGTAATCGTCTTTTCCCTTTTACCCTATTCCATCTTTTAACGCTACTTTTTCTCACTCCATGTCTTACAACATCTACACGTTTATTTTAACTACGCTCTTACCTCTTCCAACGTCTTTTTCAGCGCTTCCAAAAATCTTGTCACTTCCTCTTCTGTGCCAATTGTGATTCTCAAGCATCCCAGACATCCGTGCTCTTTGCCTCTGAATCGAACAACTACGCCTTTGGTCTCTGCGAGCTTCTCATAGGCAGCCAATGCAACGGCATTATCTGGCTGGCCCTGTGCATTGAGCATCTCAAACAACAGGAAGTTGCTCTCCGTGCCACCGCGGAGACGACCGACGCCAGGAATTGAGGCAATCTCCTTGATAATTCTGTCGCGCTGGGCAATAATATTGGCTCTGTTGGACTCCATGACGGAGAGGCCCGGCCCGCTGACGGCGGCGTAGGCGAGGGCGCTGGTTGGGCTGGAGATGTTGTAGGGAGCCTTGAGGCTGTTGAGGAGCGATGCGATGGGCGCAGGAGCGAAAGCGACGCCGAGACGGATACCAGCCATGCCGAAGGCCTTGGAGAGGGTTTGCATGACGACAAGGTTGGGATACTCGGTCACTAGCTCGGCGAGGGAAGCGTTCTCGGGGGCAAAGTCGATGTATGCCTCGTCAAGGATGATGACGCCGTTCCATGTGGGGTGGTTGAGCAGAGCGAGGACATCGGCTTTGGCAAGCAGAGAGCCCGTAGGGTTGCCCGGCGAGCAGAGATAGGCGAGCTTGATGGAGGGATCGGCTGAGAGCGTGGCCGAAATAGCAGGTACATCGAGGCCAAAGGTCGGGGCGGGCAGAAGCGGCACCTTGACAATAGCGACGTCGTTGACCTGAGCTGAGACGGCGTACATGCCGTACGTGGGAGGGCATGTCAAGATGCGCTCCTTACCAGGAACGCAGAAGCAGCGCAGCAACGCATCAATGGCCTCGTCGCTTCCGACGCCGACGAAGAGGTTCTCGGGGGTGAGGGTTTTTTCAGTGTGGGCGTGGGTGTTTCGCAGTTTTGAGAGTAGCTGCTTGAGGTCGATCTGGTGAGGGTCTGGGTAGCGGTGGAGGCCGAGGGGGTCGATGCCCTGGCCGTTGTTGGATTGGGAGGAAAATGCGGCTACGGAGGCAGCGTCGAGGGAGGGGCCAAAGGCGTTTTCGTTGGCGTCGAGGAGGATGTTTGTGCCGTCGTCTTTGTAGTCACTATTTATACATATTAGCTATGCTTGAAATGGGTTTGAGATTGGTGGTTAGATGGTGATACTGACTCTCGAGCGCAACGGTATGGTTGCAGGGCGAGGATGTTGGGCCGAGCGCAGGTCTCGAGGTTGAAGGGAGACATTTTGTGGGATTGTGACTCTTGGAGAATATGACCCAATTGATGACGATGAGGCTTTGATGTGGTTAAAGAAGAAGCAGAGAGAGTGAGAGGGATGGCGAGACTATATACGAGTCGAAGTTAAAATCAATTGCGCGCGAGTCAAAAGTTATGAATCAGATAGCGATAAGCGGCCCCGACGCCGGAGATCGATGACAGGCGGTTTTTTGTGGGGCAGCGGGAGTGGCTCCGGAGGGCGATCCGGAGAGCGGTAGTTGCGAAGCTTGATTTGGTACAATAAGCCGGAAGGATGCATTTTTTGTACGAGTATATCGGAGATGGGATGAGTCAATGAAAGAAGTTCGGAACAAAATGACTGATCTATTCTTTGAGAGAAATACACTAAGTCGAAAATACTATGTATGCGTAAACCATCATGACAGTGTCCATGTCTCTTCCATACCTATATTCAAAAACGCCCAACCCAAAATTGGTATCTAGTTCATTAATCGGTCCGTAACAAAAGCAAACTGGAGAAAATAGAGAAGAAAAGAAAAAAAAGGGGGCATAAAGTAAAAAAAGGCAATCCGTTCAAAGATGGTAGCCAAACAGGAACCAACATCTCTTCTTCAAAAACAGCCGGTGGACCAAAATCTTCCAAATACTCATTGCACAGCCTAGCCCACCAGCCAAAAGCGGAATCAGTTGGCCAACTGTGCCAATCTCACCAGTCCCCACTCCATCAATGTTGTTCTCGTTGATGAGGTACTCTATCAAAGAGATGGATACGCCGATCAAGCCCATCGAGAGCACCAAGAGCACCAGCTCGACTTGCGGGCGAACCTTTTCTCTGCGTTCAAATCCCTCCCGGAAGCCCTTGCTAAATCTCTTCGCGATAGCAAAGACGCTGTAAAAGAGTAAAAAGACGCAAATCACCAGTCCTAGGACGGAAACAACCTTGCCCAGAGTGCGGAACCATCCGTGAATAGTTACATCTCCGAAGAAGGCAATGTCTGGGCATCCCGGGATGGACATTATGTCTACCCCCTTGTACCAGAACCAGCAGCCGTACGCAGACACGGCTGTGTAAAAGACAATTCGAAAAATGCCCGAAAAGTGGCTAAAGTGCATGATACCGTCGCCCGTCACGCTGGAGAGAGAGCCGAAGAGCAGGTACTGCGTGATGATGGCACCGACGACGGGGTCTCCCTGGCTGGACTGTGTGCAGAGGCCCAGGAAGATGGACCACTGGATGATGAGGTTGGCGATGCGGTATGTGCTCTCCGTCTTGGGGTCGAAGACGGTTACGAGGAGGGTTGCGACCCATTGGGCGTAGAGACCGACGCGGACGCCGACGCCGTAGAGGTCAGAATTGCCGCTGGGGCACTGATCCGACATGGCTGGGCGATAATGTGTAATGTATGAGGATGTATGGCGTAGTAGGTATAAATTATATTGTGGGTTGAAGAAGATGGATTGAAGAGAGAGAGAGAAGAGCAGAGGCCAGTCGAAAAAGTCCAGAGGAACCAACGCTCTCGCAAATATCCTCTTATACTATATTATCCAAAAAAGCGCCAAATGACACGCGCTTACATGCAATAGGCTGCGCCAAAAGCGACACAAAAATTCTTGGCCTCGATAAAGTTGCGGATCCAGCCGCTAGATATGCGAGCAAGCCCAGCACGTCAAGCATCGATCAAAAAAGCTCAGTCCATTTCCCAACCTATGGGTGGCGGTGCTCTCTCTCATCAGACCGACCTGCCTGCAGCTTTGCCTCGTCTTGGCAGCACTTCGCCCAGAGTCACTAGTTCCATGCCTATATCGTTCAGCTCTGCAGGCGCTAAACTCGATATCATCACCGCTTCAAGCAGATCCTACGAGCTTTGAGACAGCCGCACAAAACAAGGTGTGGGTTGTACAGGCCCGAACCGCCTCCGCCACGAAAGAGTCCCACATCATGGGCCAATGGCGGTGATGTGTTAGGCAGACCTGCCGACAGGGGTAACGGATGAAGAGGGCACTAAACTGTCGGTAGTACTGGGCTTTGGTATTGTAAAGCTGCTGTTTTTCGTTCTTTATTTACAACATGTGACGCTTTGCTAGCTCGAAGAGTCGTAGTTCGCTGCAGCTGAGAAGAAATTCCGCAAGGGAGGGGGCACGAAGAAGCAGGAGAGAGGCACAAAGTGAGGCTGAAAATGGAGGCCGCCTTGGGAAAAACAGGACAACCTTGATTTCACTCACTGCTAGTAGCACTATTAGGCGCCCGGGCACACTCGCCTCACATGCCGGCCTCGATTCCTGTGGAGAGGCTGCCTGGCCGTGTGGCTATGGCCCGGTGTTAGTGCTGCACAGCAGCTTGCGTTGGCGATGTGCAACAAGGTATATGATAACACGGGGCTATGTCCACAGCTTCGGGAGCTGTTGGGTTTCGTTGCATGGCCGGTTCTGGGTTTCGTTATTTTTCTCTTTCATATAAGCCACGCTGGAGCCTGCTACAACTCCAATGATAGAGTAATTTTCAACAAAACACCTTGAAACTTTGTTGCGGCCTATTATCCAGGCCAATACTACAGTATCATAGCCATGAACTCCACCCTCCCAAACTGCCCCGTTGAGGGCAATCCCGACCTCTATGGCCTGGGTATCCGCGTCGGCATCTACATTCAGATGATAACCGTACAGCTCTCCGGCCTTGCCAGCGCCATTCTCAAGACCGAAGACTCCCTCGGCCAGGGCACAATCATTTTCGTGCTGGCTACCGGCATCGTGCTTGTCAACCTCCTCCAGCAGGCCTCGGGCTCGTCGCCAATTGACGGCAACACCATCCTCCAGCCAGTCGAGGTCTTTCCCATTCTTACTCTCTTGCTCGCTCAGGTAGGCGTCTGCCGAGTGCCATACTGGAAGGGCCAGACGACGGCGCTCATCTACACGTTTGAGGTGGGCGGATTGATTGCCCTGTTCGCCTGGTTCTGGTGGCATGGCATGGATACGCTGCCGCGCACATGCAACGACGACAAGGCCTTTTTCTTCGCCAAAGTGAGCATCTGGAATTGGTTCCGTACCCTTAATAAGGTGGGATCCGTGTTTGCCATTATTGGTGGAGTTGTTTCGGTCCTCTTCTACCTTGGAGGTACGTTTAATGCATGTTCTATGACTCTTGTCTCTCACTAACGCGCAATATAGCCATCATTCTATTCACCTTCGTTAGAGCGGCCAGCTTCGTCCGCAGATTTCGCGGCGAAGTAGACGGCAAGTCCAGAGAGGACGATAATCCCATGAACTATGGACCTCTCGATTTCCTTGTCAACATCGGCGCCATTGTGTACGTCGAGATGGCGCTTAAGTGGAACAGCATCTCTGGCGTACACAGCTTGGCTGCACCGGGGCAGTTTATGCCCTTCTTTATTGCCTTGGCTCAGCTCTTGAGCGTCTTCTACGGCTTTGCGTCGACAGCCCTGGATTTGGCCGCTGACGATGTGAGCTTTTCTGATTTGGGGGAGGAAGGTATGGCTTTTCTGCTTATTCAATTTTAAACCGATGAATTTTCTTTACTAATGTCGTTAATGACAGATGATGAAGAGTTAGAATGTCCTCACCATAAGAATGATGGACTTCCTATTACGAATGCTGCAAGTGATACAAATGGCGTCATTAATACAACGTCTGTGGTTGTTGCTAATGAAAAGCCATGACAGTAAGGGCGAGGTTCCAATCACACGAACACGCATAAAAACAAAAAACATATAAAAAATAGTTATCTTATACCCCCCCTTGATTTTTTTTATTAGAATGAATTTAACGAATGCTGGATTTGGGTTTGGTAGGATTATGAATGGGATTGGATCAAGCGTATAGTTTCTATGTTTAGTATAGAATGGTTACTTGTATGACATGTACCAACGTCAGTTTAGATATTTTCTTTAGAGATAGTTTTTTTTTTTATTGAAATATACGAGAAGCATGATGAGTTCATATAAGCTTCATTTGTACCATATTCACCAATTTCCAGGCTTTCCTCGTTAATAGGAGAGCATATCTACATCTGTCTCGCTTATGGAACGGAACGTAGCAAGGAACAGGCTGCATGATACGTATAATGAAAGAAATTTTAAATATATACAATAGCTATTCACTTATCAAAAATATATACAGAATGAAAATATCCACCTGCTAGCCTCTGGCGCTAACAAAAGCTCCCACTACATCTCCATCATCTCAGTCACGTTTTACATAGCCATGGCAACTTAGACAGCCAAGGGCCGGGCTCTTTGTTTTCCACTAGGGCAATTGCCAATTGGGGGAGAAGTCCCAAGAGAATTCAGGTCTGTATCCGGGCCAGGGTTAGGGAAGAGCACGTCTTTACCCTCGAGAGTACCGCAGCCGTTATTGACATTAGCAACAAACTGGGCGGGGCGGCTTCTGTAAGAATCAGAAGCACTGCGGTCATCGAAATCACGTTCATCGAAATCAAAGTCGCTGCGGTCCAGAATGGTGACGTGGGCGCAGTTCATGTACATCTCTCGGTTGCCAATCTTGTTGAACCAGGTCCAGGCGAAGATGGCGTCTCCACCAGGCGTGTCGTTGGGGAGTGTGAAAGTCCATGTAGGCGTGAGAGGGCATGAGCCGATCCAAGAGTGTACGACTTTCCAGGTCCTGGCCTGGTCGTAAGATAGTGAAACTTGACAGCTGCCACCTTCGTGGGTAGCAGAGCCGGAAAGACTGAAGTTGTAGGTGCCTCCGGCTTGCCAGGTAACAGTCGACCTGCCCTCAGGCCTGTTGAAGTCGACTTGATATCCCTTGCAAGGATAGTTGCCTCCGGTATTCAAGAGAGGGCTAGTCATGCTGTAGTCTTTTAGAGACTCTGGCACATTGGGGTTATTTTTGGAGCGAAAGGGTAGAGGCCAGGAGAGCTCCATATGGGCCTGAGCCAGGGCAGCGAGGCCAAGGATAGAGGCGAGCAGCTTCATTGTAATAAGAAAAATTATGAATATTTAAAATGAAGGGTATAAACTCTCTTTTCTTTCCTTTTTGTCTCGAGCTATAAGAGACGCTGGTGGGATGGGTCAAGACATGAGCCATCGAGAGAGACAAACAGCCTTTAAGTATTGTTCGATATTCGGTACAAAAAGTATCCAGGGAACCCGTCTAATTCAGTAAAGACTATTGAGCTAGACCCATTCAAAAGATTTATTAGCAGGTCCAGTCGCGCCGTTACATCGCCAAATTCTCTGTATGAAATGGGGACAGGCATGTTGCAGATGGGCTCCATGAATAGCAGAGACAGCCTCCCAGATGAGGTATACCATTTCATATGGCTTATTTTCAATACTACCACGTTCAGGTGTTACTACATTGCTTTCTTGGCATTCTATGCAATGTAGCAGGGGCTGGAGCCGTATACCTGGATGGCTTCAATACTTGTACTCGCCCGAGTAATAACGTTGGTCAAGAAAAGACCAAATATAGTAAGAGTCATCCAATAAGGGGTTTGATTCACTTGCGGATGACGGCTCCATCTGTGGGGAAACGAGATAGAATTATCCTGGTTTGACGCAGATCGTCAGCGGGCTAAAATGTTTGCCGTCCATGTCCAGCCACGTTTACACACGGTGCCTCTGTGTTTCCGTGGTTAAGTTCCAACTAATAGCTCCATATCCACCTAGACTTATTACCAGTTCTCCACATTGACTATGTATGGAAGCTGGTGATATCGTACTCCGTAGTAGCTGCAGTCCTCCTGGCAAGTTATATACATGTCTGTAGGTGACGCGAGAGAGAGAGTCGTGAGAAGCCAAGACGCCAAGGCCGTCAAATTAAGTTACCAAAGTGACTGTTTGAGAAGTGAGCTATATATATGAATGAATAAATAGTTAGTGAAGGGATAAATAGAGACTATTGTCTTTGGTTAGCTATTATTCATGATTCGCATCTATCGCTGATCAAAGATAATGAGTATAGGGTTTCAGCTTCGTTTTGTGTTAACCGATGAGCTGGCCTTGGTCTTACTTAGAACCACTCAAAATAAGGACTCTGCAGGGAAATCAAAGTGCTAGGGTCGAGTGCCAAGGCTGTGGAATGTTTCTGCGTGATTTCGCCGACATGAAACAAAATAGAATAGGACCGTGTTGGAATTTGGAGCCTCGGACCGACAGCTACGATCCCGCCAATCAGAAACCCTTTCTCCGCTTCATACGGAGTATCTAAGCATGCATTTGACAAGTACAGGGACCAGACCCAAGTGTCTGCCGATCAACGCATTCTCTAAAACTCCTATAAAAAGCACCTGCCTTTTTGATGTCTTTACGACATGTAAGTAGAGATAAGAAAATGGTGATCATTTTAACTCGTCTCGGCGTCTCGGCTATGCGTTTCATCATCATCTCATACGTTACAAAATGTAATAGGGTGGGATTTACAAAGCCAGTATATCTGTTGCCGTCCTTGGCGGACGTGTGCAGAGCAACTCGTGACAGTCTTAATCCATATCGGACACGACGCTATGGTCCTGAGCTGACGGCTTATGCCAAAAACATGAAGTAGACGTTATTCAAAACAATGACAAAAAGAGTAGAGATTAGCAGCGGCAGCTTAGCTTTGTTCCATTACCAGCACGATTCATGTATGGGTTGCTATTACAAAAGCCCCTTCTCAAAGAAGTGTAGGGCGGTAGGTCGCAACTGGCGATACTCGGCGACTCACAGCCTGCCTGTTCTAGAAAGAAGCTTGAAATTTAGAACACGACTAGCGATGCCAAGCAGCGCCATTTTTCACTTTGTCATGCGCGCTAAGAACGCTAAATGGATTCTAGATAAAGATTCATCTCTCTTATGTTTGCTAACGGCTACCGTAACGTTAACTTTACAACGACCCTTGAACCCAGTTCTAGCCTGCATATAGCAACTGGGCTGGGACCGGGGCAGTCTTTTATCTGCTTCCTATTCTGGGAGGCTAAATAGAAGCTTGATTCTTATACCTTGCGGGATTGTCTTGGCGCTGGTAAGTGTGGATTCTGGGGTATCCTTTTGAGTCGTATTCTTGGAAAGAAGACGGATTTTGCCGGTTGAACCACCACATACTGGCCTCCGAGCCGATGAGAACCGAGAGCGTAGCATGAGAATTTGGATAATATTGATCTCGTTTCAGGCTCACTAATAGTGACAAACACACTATTTTCACTTCAATTCTAATCTAATTAGGGCCTATCAATACAAAATGCAGCCCCACAAGTCGTTCTGTTTCCTTACTAATACCACAGCACAAACTACCCATACCACAAACTCATTAATTCACAATAGCAATAGTTGAAGGCTAGTCTAGTGTAATCTACAAACTCTAAAGCCATAGGACTACCTCCTTGAAGCTGTAGGGCCAGTACCGCAAAAGCCAAAAGCTGACTGACAGCCCGAGCCGCAGAAATCGGTGATGTTGCCGCAAAATCTGTCAACACTGCAGCAGTTTAGACGCTCGCAAGTGTACTCTTTAACAATTCAAGTCAGCAATTGTCCTTGAAACAGATTGTACTGGGTAAGGCCTGTATAACAAGCAAACCTCAAACCAGGTTAAAAGTTACTCACGCTTTTTGCCACCTCACGAACCATTAGGAGAGTACCTGACAACTGGAGAAGCTGAGGACACGCTAATCTTTCGAGTAGTAAATCTACTGATATTAATGTTGGTGGTGCTACTTGTTCTTATACTTGCGGGTGAAGGTCCCCCAATGCAATAGCGGTAACCTGGCAAAAGAACACAGGCAGATGGATCAGTCGCGTTATACGAGAGAGACGGATTCCATTCAACAACGTCAGTAACGTTGACTACATGTAGCATTTGAGAGTTGTCAGTCTTGGGAACTACCTGTAGCAGATTGCAAGAAATTAAAGGTAGAGGTATTAAAATATGGAAAAGGGTATAAAGCAACTTACGTGTAAAAACCCACGCAACCATGCCACATCGGTTACTTCCAGGGAGAGATAAATTATAGTACTGGGTATAGCTTCCGCAATCCAGGGTTCCAGGTGCTAAGGGAAAGTCTTTCATCAATGTCACTTGAGGTAGGGAGGCGGTGGTCTTCGTTCTAGCTTGACCAACCGCAGGCCAAGTAAAGGGATGGGTAGTTCTATATGTAGCGACAAAACAGCTAGCGGGCCTCCCTTGACGCTCAGATTGGCACTATAGTTGAAGATATGTGAGTATGAATATTATGTCATGTCACTGGCTTGCATTAAATATACGGCGACGTCGAAAGAATTGGGAGCTTGGAATAGAAACTTACAGATTGTAGTCGGAATATGTAGCGATGTTGCCTACGGCTTCGACGCAGTAGTATGTATCGAGCCATAGATTACCACAGGTGCTATTTACCATTGGGTTTAAGAGATAGAAGTCTTTCAAAGAAATATTCATGGCCATGGATATGCTTGCGCAGCTGTCGCCATCTACAGCCTAGTAATATTTACGCCTAGAAAGAAAAGATTAATCAGATCCTGGATTTCTGCTCGATGTCCCACATTATATTCGCATTGTGAGTGACAGTGGCAACATCAGTGTCATCAGCGCAGATCAGCAGGTTGGCATTGAAGCATATTCAACTGGTATCTCGTCCTTATGGGAGAAGGGTGACTACAGCCATCTGGTTGGCTCCATTGGAAAGCCATATATCTACACTTCCGGCCTCTCAAACCCGGCGCCTCCTCGTACTGCACCTAACTGGGGCACTAATAGTGTTATCGATGGCGATTACTTTGGCTGCTCTGAAAACAGGACAACCACACTTACCTGCTACTCAGGCACTAACATGACACAGTTTGATCCGGATTGGAACGGTGATCCAGAAGATGGCTTACCAGTCCCGGACAAGAGAAGCTTTGAGCTTGACCCGAGGGGCACTGGCGGCCGCAGAGAATTTCATGTGCACACCCCTTCCGGCTATACTTTTACTATCAGGTCACATACATACCCAAACGGGCGAAACGGTGCATACCTCGTAGGAGTCAATACACGAGCAGGTTACTACAATTTAGCCAATGCAGCCAACTGCAGCGACGTCACTGTCACATCTTCTGGTTCACAGAGTAGTGATTATGTGACGGAACATATTGTGGAACTAGGCTCCTTCGGTCTCATGCTCGAGTGGATGATGTTCGGTGCTTTCACTCTCCCTGATGGCTCTATTATAACGAGACGATATACGCCAATTCCGGAGGCATTGCTACGCACAGGAGGCCTTTTTCAAACAGCGTGGGATCAGTGGCCGTCGAGTCGTATGACTTCGACGTCAACACCTATGGATGATACCTGGACTGCATTTGGTGATACGAAAAATCCCGGTGTACTCGTTAACTGCGAAAATAGATTTAATGGCGTCAAAATGCAGATATGGCAAGGGAGTAATCCTATGGCGAATGATACGTGGAAAGCTAACAATTTCGATGATACGAGCGAGAGAAACGGGAAAGCCGCGGCTGAAGGCGGGATTTCTACCATTCGCCTGGCTACTTCCATCTTCTCTTACTTGAATGACCAAGTAATTAACAATAACATGGCTACTATTTTTAATCCATGCATGCTACCTTCGAGCAGTTTGATGAGGAAGTTGGGCTAACGGGAATAACTATTAATACTGCAGATATGTTTTCCGAATTTGTTTACTACGCTTTGATCCCGCGGCTCGAAAACGTACAAACGTGGGCAGAAACACACATTGGAAATATGATGAGCAATTGGCGCGCTGTACAAAGCAGTCCCATGTCAACGGCCCGGGCAGCAACCGTGAATGATGTTTTGAGAAAGCTTCGTGAGCTTTTGGAAGAGCTCCAAAAAGCAATTCTTATTGATACTAGTGGATTTCGCTTTGACCCACCTTCTCTTAAACGGGCTCCAAGCGCTTATGAAGTAAGAAGCGAGATAAACTCGAAGAGATAGGTATTAGAAAGCAGGAGAGGCTATATTGGGGTACCAAAGGGGTAAAAGAAACTAGAGAAAGGAGTATGACATGGTGGAAATGGAATAGGACTCATGTATCAAATTGTAAAAATTGAAAGCAAGGTTTTGATGAATAAAGGCCTAAGGGATATAAGCATGCGAGAGTGTGCTTTTTGAAGCAAGTACTTACTCAAAATCTAGCCGACATTTGACAGAGATGGATACATGAATGCCCTGTAACTTGAACATGTTTTAATACGGTATCAAAGTTATAGAATCATATAAAAATAGTGAAACAGAAAAGGTAAGGGGAGAGCAAATAAATGGAAATTTGGTAATCGTCAACACACAACACTGCTATCAGTCGTTTATTATTTCATTAATAACAGTAAACCTTTTATAAAAGTTTTTACTTTAAATATTTTCCAACTTCTTTGCCCTGCCGCCGTTACTCTATCAGATGACATTGTTGAAATTTCAAAATCCTTGCTCTTTGCTATGTATATTTACGACTTGTATTTTCTTTGCTTTACTTTGTTTTTCCCTTTTCCTTTCCTCTTCCCCACTCTTTTTTTTCAACTCCCATTTGAGTAGCAAAACGCTGTATTATTAAAGGTTTAACTTCCGGCAGCTACCAAAATCGGCGCTTCATTCGTGTTTATTACACCACAGCTATACGCAGCCACACAACCACTTTGATATACTTTACACCTAGATACAAGCCTCTGGAAGACTTAAATAACCCAACAACCGACCTACATGAATATATATTTATTACAAATAGGCTCAGTTCAATTATCCTGCTAACTAACCGTGCGTGAACTGGCTTGACTGCGCGCACAGTCATGTGACGCTGGACTTAATGTCAATGCTCAAGCACAATCAATATTTTTCAACTTGACAAGCAAGCATTTCTTGACCATATGTTAGCATTCATCAAATCCGCTAATATGTCTACTGAAGGCGAAAACATCTTCAATCCTCCTCCCACCAGGTTGTCTCCTGGCGAAAAGGCACTCTATTTGCGCATTATAGCGGATCCGGCATCTATTACACGGGCTGATAAGAATCAGGTCTATGATCAACCTCCACCTGACGAAGAAGATCGCTTGTGCAAAGATAAAACTGGCCTTACCATGGAAGAGCTCAAATATAAGGCACTGTCCAATCTAGAAACCTTAACAGAAGACGAGTGCAAAATTCTTATCTTCGGGGCTCCCAGCAGGCCGTATACCGGCAGTAAACACATTTTTTGGAGGTTTCATCTTGTCGAAGACGACATGAAGCTTGCCGATCAAGTTGATAATATCCTAGTCAGTCAGGACGACATCGAGATACAGCGCCGTGCGAATCACCGCCTTGACCATGCTTTCAAGGAAGTGAGAGCAGAGCGGCGCGAAAACCTAAGACAACAACGAATCGCAGAGCGAGCGGCAAAGATGAGGATGGCCCAGCCTCTATGGTTGAATTACATGTCTGATGCAAAGTTGTTTCGATGGGGCTTTGTTATTTTCCGGACCGCGTACAGCGATGGAACTGAACAGAAATGGCAAACGTTCCAATGGGCTTATACGTGTACTAGGAATGCACAGCTCGGTAAAGGCTGGAAAAGAGCATCCAGTTTTTGCTCTCGTCATCAACCACTTTTCGTCAGTGATTCATCATTTGAGGGAGCAAGTGTTGATGTTCTGCGGCAACGGTTCAAGGCCATGCGAGAGCAGAACGAGATTCCCACTAGCATAGCAACAGATTGCTTTTTAATAGCAGACCAGGCGGCTCTCGACAAAGCATCCATCTCATTAGAGGTGAAGTATCAACCGAAAGCCCAGGGCGAACCAGACCCATGGCAGTTCACGTTTTCTGTGAGAGCCGTTAATCCAGACTATGACGCTTCGGTATCCATCTCATCTGAAGGAGATTTAGCTGGCTACCAAGGAGAGATTACGATTCCACTCCCCAAGGTTTTTGACTGGCTGTACTGCTGTTTCCTTGCCAAGAGCGAAGATTGGGAGACCAGATATAAGTTGGTAAAAGGAGGCTCGGCAGAAATGATGGTTAGTACTCCCCTCTCTATTTGCTTCTTAGCCTAAATGTCCAAATCTCACTCATTCGCGCCGTCTCATGGATACTGACACTGAGTTGTACACAGAGTCCTTCGTCGCCATATCCAGCATATCGTCCAGGAACAGAGCCTACTAATCTTTCAGAGATACTGCCGCCATAGTCAGCTAGCTAGACGTCATCTAGATGCCCACTCTATTTATTCTGCTCTGTCTCTCAAACTCGCGTGGCTTCTCTAGCGTCTCTCAAAATGCAAGGCTTCCATAGTATTACACGTATACCGTATTACCTCGCAGCAATTGACCAGTAGGTTTTGTCACATTCTGATCGATATTGCCCCATAATTTACCAGGAATACGAGTAGCCAGCTAGTTTGCTACAGCGAGCATATAAAAAGGCCCACTGGCCAGCTTCCCTAGGGATTACGGTATTCGGTCGCTATATACATACCGGTATATACCAGTAGCATTGATCAGACCATTTCGGGGATGAATAGCAATAATTGGTCACTTCGGAGCCGATAAGGTCGCACCAGCGAAGGAGCTGAGCTCCGCTTTTTGCGTACGAAGGTATCATCGCTTTCAGAGCTATCTCGCTTGTGGCAATTGAGCAGACCAGCGGTGATCAGAAATGCCGAGCCCGGCAAATTATCAGCACATAGCGCTAGATAATGTACACATGATAATAGCCACTTACCTAAATAGTGTTGTGCGTATCCTTTGAAATGTATGCGCTTATTCATTTTTGATCTATATTTTTTTTCCTATATCCACTTGGCAAGATATAGATTCCTACGTAAAGATTCTCTATCGGGCTTAATTCTTAACACCGTAGCTGTTCACTCACCGCATGGCTTGTTAATTACAAGCAAGTATACGTATGTGTGTATGAATGTATTTCAGGTACGGAGTTTGCGCTGAGCATTCGCTCACCCCATAATACGCATTCGTCCACCGCGCTTGCAGATGCTTAAAGCTGTTATTCCCACCAACTTGGATATCACTTTCGTTAGATTGAACCGACAGCCGACGATTTCGGTTTAAAATATATCCCATTTGTTTTCTTCGTGTTTAGCCGGCATTGAAACAATTAGCAAATCGCATGTTGCAATCTTGGCGCATGTGATTCTGCCCCTCACCTCAATCTTACCTTGACGCAATCACGAGCCAACAACACAAGCAGCAACATCTCTCTCGACGCTATAATAACACCAAAATTCAGTCAAAATGTCATGCCCAGACTGTTACCGTGGTTCCGTCCACGAGGGCCAACCGCGCGGAGAAGTCACCAAAGCTTATGGACTAGACACATATGTCGTCAATCCAGCTGATGGACGGCCTGCTAAGGGCATTGTGGTTATCCTTCCAGATGCCTTTGGATGGGAGTTTGTGAACGTGAGACTACTTGCGGATAGCTATGCCGACAAAGGAGACTTTAAGGTGTATGCCCCCGACTTTATGAAAGGTAAACTCAGAGCCCACGTACATGGCCATACGCCTGTTTACACGTACCAAGGCTGATGGTTGTAGGTCACTCGGCGCCATTGTATATAATTGATAGCATGAAGGTCTTGGGAACCGATGCTGGAATCTTTACCAAGATGTAAGTACTAACCTCCTATGACAAAACACATTTTGAAAAATAACTATAAGTATACACAGAGCTAACTTTTACTTCCAGACCACACATATTCCA
This sequence comes from Trichoderma evansii, assembly GCF_050947405.1. Taxonomy (NCBI): domain Eukaryota; kingdom Fungi; phylum Ascomycota; class Sordariomycetes; order Hypocreales; family Hypocreaceae; genus Trichoderma; species Trichoderma evansii. The sequence continues at coordinate 644,259 of NW_028145192.1, read as the reverse complement.
TGTTCTTCGAGGTATGCTTCCTTTTCTCTGGGTCAATTGGCCCTCCAAGGCATGGCCCAGAGTAAAGGGATTCTTTGAACAGCTCCGCAAAGAAGAAGGCGCTTCGCAATCAGTCGGCGCTGCTGGCTTCTGCTGGGGTGGCAAACAGGTCATGCTGCTGGGCCGAGGCGAGAACATTGATGGGCGGCCGCTGATTGATGTTGGATTTACCGGACACCCAAGTTTCTTGAGTCTTCCCGCCGACATCAACAACCTAACACTGCCAGTATCATTTGCTGTGGGTGATCAGGACAGCTACCTTACGGTAGCGCAAGCAGAGAACATCAAGACCATCGTTGAGGCCAAGCCCGAGTCAGCTCGAGGAGAAGTAACCGTCTACCCTGACTGTGGACATGGATTCTGTGTTAGGGCGGATCACAAATTTCCAGACGCTGTGAAGCAGGCAGACGATGCGACTGATCAGGCCATTGCGTGGTTTAATACTCACTTCAAAAATTCTGCTTAACCGGTTCAGAGGAGAGGGGCCGTCTATTCAAATACACACATGTACTTTTATATATCCCTTATGTTCTTATTTCACTACTACTTTTTCAATAAATTTAATTCAAAATATGATATGATGCAACTGGCCTTGTGATGAGGTCTCGCACAGATGGCCTCTTTTGTTCACTGAATATATTAGACAGATTTCTTAACTACGGACCATTCGCTTTAAGTCGCTAGCGTATGAAGATGGTGCGCTCTATTGCCGTCTTATCCAATGAATTATTTTCGGACTATCATTCGGACATCGTATAAGCTGGTGTAAATATCACGAGACTCTATCACCAAAATAGGCAAGAGGTTCTATCATCAAAACAGGTAAGAGGTCGGAAATTTAGAATCGTATATCCAAGATGAGGCACTATTATAACCGTCGGCAATTACATCAGAGATGGTTATGTGGATGATAGTGTCGTTTGCATATTCATGCTTGGCGCTGAGGGGCTGAACTTTTGCTCTAGAAATAGGAAATTGATTCCATGTCGTCTATATAAAGTAGAGAACTCTATTGCTCGACTTTGCAATTTAAAGTTCAAAGTATAGGGCGGTCAGCTACCTATGCGGCCGTTTGCCTTGAAAGACACGAAAGATCTGACATTCTCAGATTTAGATTTGGAAATGCAGTCTTCAATGGCCTAGGGTCCACGATGCGGGGAAAGATTTCGCGGGGAACAAATCTGGGGATGTCGGCATTTAAAAGCCGGATGCAGGGTGATCAGGCTTATTAGTCGCATATTATCCAGCAAGTTTCCTAGGTGGGGATCTATGATTGAATGAATACCGTCGGCTGATGTCTATATATGAGACCCTTGATTTTATATGTCCGAATTATTCCATAGAGAGGTCCAAGATACATTGACAATGATAAATACCGTCCCGCTTGCCCTTCTTCCATGTGAAATTGAAGTTTTACAGCAATAACCTAGCTTCGGTGTATGAGACTTACACATCTGACTCGAGATGCTTCCTTTATTATTATGCGCCACGACCGCAGCGGCTGCCAGCGTATCTGGCCTACAAAAGCTGAGCAATCTAGTTACATTTGGAGACAGCTACACAGATGAAGGGCGCTTGAACTACATCTTTAATCACAACGCTCTCCCTCCTCCCGGCCAGCTATTGCCAGTGAACAACCAAACGTCGGTGGGCGGTTATGCCTGGCCAAGACTCGTGGCGCAAAAGACGGGAGCCAAGCTCTACGATTATGCTGTTGCAGGCGGCATGTGCTCTGACAATGTTACCCAGCACTACCTAAGCAACATCAATGGGCCGTTCCCATCCATCTTGGATTACGAGGTCCCAGCATTCAAGACAGACTTGGGGTACAAAGGACTGTATCCAGACCGAAGGGCAGATAACACAGTTTACGCGCTGTGGATCGGTACCAATGATCTTGGAATTGATGGATTCTTGGGCGATATGCAAGTACAAGGAGCCACAATCACAGACTTTGTAGAGTGTGTCTGGAAGGCATTCGATGGAGTGTACAAGCTGGGAGGCAGACAGTTCGTCCTCCTCAACGTGCTTCCTCTGCAACTTTCGCCTATGTATACTTCCATACCCAATGGCGGGACCGGAAACAACGAATATTGGGGAAATAAAGAAATTTTTAACACTACAGAAACTCAGTATAAGATAGAAGAGTACCTAACCAGTGCCAACACCATGTTCGCGACGGGTGCGCCGTATAACTTACTTGTCAAGAAGCGTTGGCCAGGTGCGACAGTCAGCCTTTTGGACGTTCACTCGCTATTGCTTGATTTGCGTGCGAACCCATCCAAGTATTACACTGAGCCTGTCAACATTACCAGTTCGTGGAGGGGATGCGGAGACTCAGGCTGTTATCAGTCGACTGAACCGCAGTCAAATTTCGTGTGGTACGTACATACATACTCCTACTATGACACACTGTTATGGCTTATGATGGTAAATTCTGACCTTGACACGATCCCATTTAGGTACGACGAGGTGCATCCATCAGAGAGGACATGCGAATATGTAGCCGACGAGTTCATCGGCCTTTTGGAAGGGAAGTCAAAATATGGCGTGTCCTATCACTAGCATGAGTTATGAGCAGGAATAAAGACCAAAGAAAAGAAAAAGAAAAAGAATAATGTTATGGCTTGGAAGACTTTTTTATGACGACGTATCTGAAGCATATAATCAGCGTGGAGGCTGGAATGGTAAAGGATTGTAATGATTACGTTGGCTGGCAGCAAATATTATTTTTGGACGTGTAAGCCGCTTTTTTGAGGTTGGCCCTGCCGAGTGTCTTTAGTCTCTAGAGACATGAATGAATGAGAACAGATCAGCTATATTGAACAGAGGAACTTTACTGGTCGTATATTTTTGGATGACAGTTTACGTCTACATGAGTACCCGATGTGTACATTGATGTACCCTGTAATGCACCATCTGAGCAATAAGGTTGTACTGGAAGCTGGCGGCTTACGGTACATGGATTATGACTGTACCAAAGACAACTCAGCTCATCATGGACAGACAAAGTGCCTACCTAGGTATGTGGTATTGATTCAGAGTTGCATTCTATGAATAGCGGTCAGACTGGATCAAATGCTTTGCATCCAGTAAACTATGTGCTCGGTATCTACACTTAGCTAATATCACCGACCTCACTGGCAGCGTTTTGGCCCGACACCTTACTATTACACGTATATATATGCCTTGTACTTGCTCTGGATATCTTTTACGTACACGTATTATAGTCTTTCACAGCTTATAAAGCTTCTCACTTGACTATTGCTGATGCTGCGTATCTACATGTACGTAGACTCTCGCAACACCCGGGCTTATTAAGCGAGGCACGGCCCGTGGCTACACTCGATTTCGACTTACTGTAGAACTTGCTCTCTGATCCAATAACTAGCCAATATTCCATCGTCCGTCGCCACCTATCCGCGCGCCAGCAAACCTTGATCATCCCTCCCGGCCGCCTTTTTCTTTTCCATTAGCATCGGCAAGCTTCAAAATCACGGTCCTGAATTCAGTGTTGAAAGTCCAAGTAAGCACTGCGCCGTCTATTTGCTCTTCTCCAGTTCTGCTATTCACCCACATCCAGCTGCAAAGAGTGCCCAGCGTGAGGCAGCCTGGGTTGAACTGCAGTCTTCACATGCAGAGATCGTGTTTAACTGACTCAGCGACGCCGTTAGCAGCGCCTGCAATAACACGGTGCTTGTGCCTGATCTCCCCCGTGGCCTCAAGATAGCGAGCCAGCAGGCGACTACTGCGTAGATACTATTAATATCTCAAAAGCTGGCCCTGGCTGCAAATCCGCACAGATTGCCCTCCAGATTTGCGGACTATTGGATCGTGTGCCTGACAGTGCAACTGGATCCAGCGACCCAATTCATCTGCATCTCACGTCATTCCGCGACTGCAGCACAGCCAACTAGGCTAGTTTCGCGCTCCTCGACCCGCTAAGGCCATTCTCCATCTACAACAACTTCTCAGCCGCTCCGCGATCTTCAACCGCAAAAACCGTGTCTCGTCGCTCGCCAGCTCTCCCTCGCGACCTCGAATTCCGTCAACGACAACGCAGCCCATCCTCTGCGGCACATCCGAGCAATCTCCTTCCTTTGCCAGTCATGTATTCCGCCAACTATGGCTTTGGCAATGCCGCGCCCAACTTCAACCCCCCCGCTGGCGCACCGCAGCCAGGAATGCAGCCTGGTGGAATGCAGCCCGGACAGCAGGCCATGTTCAATCGGCAGCAACAATTCGCCGGCATGGCTCCTCAAGGAGTCTTCCCGGGCGCGAACCCCCATATGATGCAGGACGCCAGCGCGGCTATGATGCAGGGCCAGGGCATGCCTGGCATGGCGCCAAACAATCAGAGTAGGTCTTCCCCGTGTCTTGATGGCACATTGGCGCTGGCACAGCCATTGTGCGACAGCGTAAAGCTTACACTGCTAACTCGTGATAGTGGCCTACCAGCAGCAATTTCCCGGCGCGTCATACGGCCAGGTGCTCCCTGGATCAGTCGGTCCTCAAGGCTTCGTTCCCAATAACTACATGATGGGTCCTGGCATGCAGGGCTTCCCCATGGGCCAGCCCGGCATGTCTCAGCAACAACAGATGATGCAGCGCATGCAGCAACAGCAACAGCAGCAACAACAGCAGCAACAACAGCAGCAGCAGCAGCAGCCTCAACAACAGCCTCAGCAACCTCAACAGCAACAGCAGCAGCCCCCCCAGCAGCTTCCACAACAGCAGCAGAACCAGATGATGGCACAGGCGTCAACGCCTCAAAGACCCCCGAGCACAACACAAGGAACGCCGACGAACATCATGCCTCCTCAGCAGCCTCAATTCTCGACTCCACAGCCGATATCTCAAGGGCAAACACCTACAAACCAGCACCAGCCGCAGATGGGAGTAGCCACTCCTCAGACGCCAACTTTTTCATCCAACCCAGCGAGTGGCATGGTTGCTACCCCGGCAGGCGCGGTGCCAATGAGCCCTACAACAGAAAGCCTTGAAAAAGAGAGATTTGCGCTGTTGTTAGACATCAACCACGAGCTACTATACGAATCCATTCAGATCCAGACAACACAGCAAGAATTGAAGAAAGAATTCGTTGCTGCCAATGGAAACGTTCCCGACAGGAAGCCTACAGAAGAGGAGAGCCAGTTTCAGCATGATTATCTGCAGTATGTTTCACATCTCGGTCAAAAAGCGAAAAGCAAGAAAACAAGCTCTTGTTCTAATCACTAATGTCTTATCTAGTTGCATGCGACGGCTTCAAGGAAATCTATCATACATGGCTGCCCTGGCCGATCGGAAACCCGATGTCAAAGTCCCCCCGTGTCCACCATATCTCAGCGCACCTCCACTCAATATGGCTCTGAAGCTGAGAGCTATGCCCATCGGCGCCGAGAATTCAAGCGTGCCGGTAGACCCCGTGGCGGATAGAGAAGAGCGGAACAAATCGATTCAAGATCTGTACCGACGACTGCAAGCTGTCTTCCCTGAGCATGATCCAAAGAATGAGCCTGCCTACCGCACGTCGGCCGCCGGCCAGAAGCCCGGCAACCCAATGGCAGCGAGCCAACAAGCTAGCCCGGCAGCTCAGAGAACACCCCAGTTATCAAATATGCCAGGGCCACCAATGAATCCACAAGCCGGTGTGCCTATGCAATAGGATACCAGTTCTGAGTCATGAATAAAGATTTATAGCCGCGGGGTAGGGTATGTGTGCAGTAAGACGAGAGAATTGAGAGCAGAGCCCAAAAAAGAGGTTTTATGGCAGCGGAAGGGAACATGGCCTGCGATTTCTCTCAGTTTCCTGCTGGCGTTTTCGATCTGCTTATTTAGAGGCGCGACTTGATGGTTTGACAATATGATATCATTTGGCATTTCTTTTTTATTTTGTATCTACGATATTTCACTGGACGCGCATGGCAAGGATGTTACAAAAATGCATATAAACTCACGAAGCATAAAAGAACGAACATCTTTTCGAGAGGGAAGTCTTCTTGCCTTGGATAGGTTTGCTACCGCCTATCTATGTAGTATTAATACACTATCTACTGAACTTATATGAGCGGCACCCCTGAACTTGTCGATTGGTGCAATTTCAAGGAGTTTGATAGGCTGATAACTGCAACTTTTCACCCCACTGCATCTATCCTGTTAATTTTCTCCTTTTCTTTTTCTTTTCTCCAAATATCCTAGTATAAATGTGCTTCGCCTTAGCAACTACGTTGACAAAAACCTCTAAACGTGGGATCTTATATGCTGCTACGAGCTTTGCTGGCGATGTACCAAGTCTAACTACATGGTACAACATTTGACGTTAAAATTCAAGATCTTCAATACGAAAAGGTCTTTATATCGCCTCTTATTCAGCTTTGGTGTTTAATCTGCTGAACTGCCGCGCCTTAACGTGGTAGCAACTCATTCATCTTCTACACGGACTCGTATTCGAGCCTTGATATCTGCATACCCGCGCTATCTTTTCATCCAGTAACCATTTAGTTCAGTTTGATGAGGTGGCAGTAAGGGTAATTCAGAGCTTCTCATGAGTCTAAGGAATGTTGTTGGATAATTGTTGGGTAACCATTTTCCACCTATGCCAAAGACTTGCCGCCATCACTTTGATCTATTACTTCTAGATGTATAACTGAGAACGGCTCCAAGGAAAAGTATAGCACTGGAGACAAATGTTGTAGCCGGCACGGGCTAAAGGATGCAAGAGATTGTTCAACGAGTCAGACATCATATCGATACCAAAGCTTGTTGTGATCTAACCGCGTATCTGGGCGGAACAGGAAATCTCTTCACTCAACCGAAATTGCAAAAACACCAATGTAGACTAGCCAATTGCTCGGGAAGCTCAAAATCGTAATATCTTGTACAACAGACAATTACACATAGCAATCGCCCGCTTAGCTACGGTACCGACTAGACCACGATAAGACCAAGTCCAGATTTGCTCGTCACCAACCCGCACCTGGTTTTCGGCTTGCCTTGATCCACAAGTGGAAAAAAAGAAAAAAAAAAAAAAAAGAGGGATCTGCGGAGGCGTTTGGGCGCTCCGCAGATTTTTCGGGGTGCTGCAACTTGTAAATCCCACGGCAGTCTCGTGACACCTATACAACGCATATTTTTCAATTATAATGGCATTAAATGCTAATACAAAGCATATAGATTGCATACGAGATGTCTCATTATTTGTCAATTTCTTTTTGCAACAGCTTTTGCCCCGTATCCGTGAAAGCACATGCAAAAACGCCCGGCTCTCGTCACCTCTATCCAGGGACAAAAATAAATTTCTGCCCGCTATGGAGGGGTCAAGTCCAGTCACTAACAGGGCTGCTGCGGGGTCCATTTTAGCGCATGGCCTCTGAATCAATACAACGCAAATGCCCTGCAAGCATCCATCATAGGCAATATAGCAGCCCCAAGATCGCCCTGCCATTGGCCCATCTTGCTGGTGGCGGTGGAACCGGCGCCGTGATCTCAGCGCCATTGACCAATAGCATAACTCAGGGCGACAGGCTAACACGGGCGATGATGGCACTGGCAGAAAAAAAAAAGTTGCTGGTGGTTAAGAACGTCCGCTGGCCGGCGCTGAGATTTTTTTTTCTCTTTCTTTCTCCCTCCTCCTCAACTACGGCGAGGGCATCCTTCCAGCTTCTTCTCTATTTTCGACCTAATACCTCTGAAGGACGCCTTCTAATTGTTGTTGAGGCAGCAGATGAGCGCGAGGTAGCTCTTGACCTGCCCGGGAAAAGCTCTGAGAACGAGTTTTTCTTGTCAGTTGTCTCCAGCCACCTACGCCCCTCTTCCAGTTCACTCACTCATTGTCATCAGCAGAATCTTACCCCGCGACCAGTGTCGGTAGCTGAATCTGGGGAAGAAGAACCTGAAGAGCTTGTAAGACGACAGAAAAGTCCAAGCTTCAGCTGTATTCCATTCCTTCAGTACTCTGAACTTGTATTAAGTCAGAAAATTTCACGCCGTAAACACAATGGCTGTCCAGCTACGGAAACCTGCTACAGCTAGCCACAGCGGCAACGAGCGACCAGTGTGCCTGGAGCTCGAAGATGGCTCTATCTACCAGGGCTTCAGCTTCGGTGCTGAGAAGAGCATCGCTGGAGAGCTGGTTTTCCAGACTGGTATGGTGGGGTATCCCGAGTCTATCACGGACCCCTCATATCGTGGCCAGATCCTTGTCATCACATTTCCCCTAGTCGGAAACTATGGTGTCCCTTCGCGCGAGACGCTCGATGAGCTGCTCGGTGATCTGCCTGCTCACTTCGAGTCCTCGCAGATTCACATTGCTGGTCTCGTTACCGCTTCCTACTGCGGCGAGGATTTCTCTCACTTCCTTGCTACCTCTTCTCTTGGCACATGGCTCAAGGAACAGGGCGTCCCGGCCATGTATGGCGTGGACACCAGGGCCCTGACCAAGAGAATCCGAGAGAAGGGTAGCATGCTGGGCAAGATGAGACTTGCCAGCGCTACCGCCACGGCGGATAGCCTCGCCTCTCTCGATGCCTTCGAGGCAGTTGACTGGGTGAACCCAAACACACAAAACTTGGTGGCACAGGGTGAGTTCCCCCATATGCCCCTCTTTCTACTAGATGTAAACCAAAAAAAGAAATATGCTCATGCCTTTCGTAGTATCCGTCAAGGAGCCTAAGCTGTATAAGCCTCCCGCGTCTGTCGTTGCTCGCAAGCATCCTTCCGGCCGGACAATCCGTGTTCTGTGTGTTGATGTCGGAATGAAGTATAACCAGCTTCGATGCTTCCTCAAGCGTGGTGTCGAAGTTGTAGTCTGCCCTTGGGACTATGATCTGACCAAGGCGGTCACCGAGGAGTACGACGGTCTCTTCATCTCCAACGGCCCTGGTGACCCAGCTGTGCTCGAGACCACTGCTAAGAACATTGCTGCCGTGATGGAGACCAACAAGATTCCCATCTTCGGTATCTGCTTGGGCCACCAGCTCATGGCCCGCGCCTCTGGCGCAAAGACCACCAAGATGAAGTTTGGTAACCGCGGTCACAACATTCCTTGCACAAGCATGGTCACTGGAAAGTGCCACATCACTTCTCAGAACCACGGTTTCGCTGTGGATGCCGCCTCTCTGCCCACAGGCTGGAAAGAGCTCTTCATCAACGCCAACGACGGTAGCAACGAGGGTATCATGCACGTTGACAAGCCTTACTTCAGTGTTCAGTTCCACCCTGAGAGCACTCCGGGCCCTCGAGACACCGAATATCTTTTCGATGTATTCATTAACACCATGGCTAGCTGTGCTGAGAAGCCTGCTCTGCTGCAGGCTCCTGTTGCCTTCCCTGGCGGAACCGTTGAGGAGAACGAGAGACTTCACCCCCGTGTCTCCGTCAAGAAGGTCCTTGTTCTTGGCAGTGGTGGTCTCAGCATTGGTCAAGCCGGAGAGTTCGACTACTCTGGTAGCCAGGCTATCAAGGCGCTGAAGGAGGAAGGCATCTACACTGTCCTCATCAACCCCAACATTGCCACTATTCAGACCTCAAAGGGCTTGGCTGACAAGGTCTACTTCCTCCCTGTCAATGCCGACTTCGTGCGCAAGGTCATTCAGTACGAGCGACCGGATGCCATTTACGTCACCTTTGGTGGTCAAACCGCCCTGCAGGTCGGTATCCAGCTCAAGGACGAGTTCGAGGGCCTCGGTGTTAAGGTTCTGGGTACTCCCATCGATACCATCATCACAACCGAAGATCGTGAGCTCTTCGCTCGAAGCATGGACTCCATTGGCGAGAAGTGCGCCAAGTCTGCTTCAGCCAACAACGTGGATGAGGCTCTCCACGCCGTCAAGGACATTGGTTTCCCCGTCATCGTCCGTGCTGCCTATGCTCTTGGTGGTCTAGGAAGTGGTTTCGCCAACAACGAGCAAGAATTGGTAGATCTCTGCAACAAAGCCTTTGCCGCCAGTCCCCAGGTTCTTATTGAGCGAAGTATGAAGGGATGGAAAGAGATTGAGTACGAAGTCGTCCGAGATGCTCAGGACAACTGCATTACTGTTTGTAACATGGAGAACTTTGATCCTCTCGGTATCCACACCGGTGACTCCATTGTTGTTGCCCCCTCGCAGACTCTCTCTGACGAGGACTACAACATGCTCCGAACAACGGCCGTCAATGTCATTCGACACCTCGGCGTTGTTGGTGAGTGTAACATCCAGTATGCCCTGAACCCCTTCTCCAGAGAGTACTGCATTATTGAAGTCAACGCTCGTCTGTCTCGATCCTCTGCTTTGGCTTCCAAGGCTACCGGCTACCCCCTGGCGTTTATTGCCGCTAAGCTGGGTCTTGGAATTCCTCTCAAGGACATTAAGAACTCGGTGACCAAGGTCACCTGCGCCTGCTTTGAGCCATCCCTCGACTATGTCGTTGTCAAGATGCCCAGATGGGATTTGAAGAAGTTCACTCGTGTTTCCACCCAGCTTGGCTCTTCCATGAAGAGTGTTGGTGAGGTCATGAGCATCGGTCGCACTTTTGAGGAAGCTATCCAAAAGGCGATCCGAGCCATCGATTTCCACAATCTTGGCTTTGGCGAGACCAAGGCTCTCATGAGCATCGATGATGAGCTGCAAACACCCTCTGACCAGCGTCTGTTTGCTATTGCCAACGCTATGCACCAGGGTTACTCAGTCGATAAGATTTGGGAGATGACCAGAATCGACAAGTGGTTCCTCCGGAAGCTCATGGGTTTGAGCGACTTTGCCAAGGCTATGCCTCAATACAGCACCACCGACGTTGCACAGAACCCCGGCATCCTTCTCCAGGCCAAGCGTCTGGGGTTCTCCGATCGACAGCTTGCCAAGTTCTGGAGCTCAAACGAAATTGCTGTTCGCCGACTCAGACTCGAGGCTGGCATCCAGCCCTTCGTCAAGCAGATCGATACAGTTGCTGCCGAGTTCCCTGCTTTCACAAACTACCTGTACCTCACCTACAACGCGTCTGAGCACGATGTTGACTTTGAGGACCACGGTGTCATGGTTCTGGGCTCTGGTGTGTACCGAATTGGTTCATCCGTCGAGTTTGATTGGTGCTCTGTTCGTGCCATCCGCACTCTGCGAGCCACCGGCCACAAGACCATCATGGTCAACTACAACCCAGAGACAGTCTCCACTGATTACGACGAGGCCGACAAGCTGTACTTTGAGAACATCACTCTTGAGACGATCTTGGATATTTACCAGCTGGAGAATGCTAGCGGCGTCCTTGGTGCTATGGGTGGTCAGACCCCCAACAACATTGCCCTGCCCCTCCACCGTGCTGGTGTCAAGGTTCTTGGTACCTCTCCTGAAATGATTGATACCGCCGAAAACCGTTACAAGTTCTCTCGTATGCTGGACCGAATCGAGGTTGACCAGCCTACTTGGAAGGAGCTTACCAGCTTCGAAGAGGCCCAGGCTTTCTGCCAAAAGGTGTCTTATCCCGTGCTGGTTCGACCTTCATACGTTCTCTCTGGTGCTGCCATGAACACAGTCTATTCTGAGAAGGACTTGGAAAGCTACTTAGCTCAGGCTGCCGAGGTCTCACGCGAGCACCCTGTCGTTATCACCAAGTATATTGAGAACGCCAAGGAAATTGAGATGGACGCTGTTGCCAAGGACGGTGTTGTTGTTGGCCACTTCATCTCTGAGCACGTTGAGAACGCTGGTGTCCACTCTGGTGACGCCACTCTCATCTTGCCCCCGCAAGATCTTGAACGCACCACCATTCAACGCATCGAAGAGGCTACTCGCAAGATTGGTGCTGCTTTGAACGTGACTGGTCCCTTCAACATCCAGTTCATTGCCAAGGACAACGACATCAAGGTTATCGAGTGTAACGTCCGAGCTTCTCGTTCGTTCCCCTTCGTTTCCAAGGTCATGGGAGTTGATCTGATCGAGATGGCCACAAAGGCAATCATGGGCCAGCCTTTCCAGGAGTACCCACCTACCGATATTGCCCCTGACTGCGTCGGTATCAAGGTTCCTCAGTTCAGTTTCTCTCGCCTTTCTGGCGCTGATCCTGTTCTTGGTGTCGAGATGGCCTCCACTGGTGAGGTTGCTTGTTTCGGTGTTGACAAGAACGAGGCATACCTCAAGGCTCTCTTGTCTACCGGATTCAAGATTCCCAAGAAGAACATTCTTCTGTCCATTGGTTCATTCAAGGACAAGATGGAGATGCTTCCATCAGTCCAGAAGCTCCAGAAGATTGGCTACAAGCTGTTCGCTACTGCTGGTACTGCCGACTTTTTGCAGTCGCACGGCGTTCCTGTCCAGTACCTCGAAGTGCTCGGCAAGGAGGAAGACAAGGACTCTGAGTTCTCTCTCACTCAGCATCTTTCCAAGAACACGATTGATCTGTACATCAACTTGCCTTCCAACAACAAGTACCGCCGCCCTGCCAACTACGTGAGCAGAGGCTACCAGACTCGTCGTATGGCCGTCGACTACCAGATTCCCCTTGTTACCAACGTCAAGAACGCCAAGATACTCATCGAGGCTATTGCTCGAAGCTTCGAACTCAATGTTAGCAAGCGCGATTACCAGACCAGCCACAAGACGGTTGTCTTGCCTGGATTGGTCAACGTTGCAGCCTTTGTTCCTGGACTTGTTACGCCAGAGAGCCACGATATGGAGACTGTTACCAAGGCCTCCATCTCTGCAGGCTTCAGCATGATCCGTGTCATGCCTCTAGGCCTGGAAGGCGCCATCACCGACGGTATCACTCTCAGGGCCGCCCAGCAGAACAGCAAGCTCGGCGATTACTGCGATTACAACCTGTCTGTTTCTGCTACTTCGGATAACGACAGCCAGATCAGCTCCCTCGCTGGCGAAGTCGGCTCGCTTTTCATTCCCTTCAACCACTTGTCTGGCAACATCAGCAAGGTGGCTGCCGTCACTGCCCACTTTGATGCTTGGCCGACGCACAAGGTCATTGTCACCGATGCCAAACTGACTGACCTCGCCTCGATCCTTCTGCTGGCTTCTCTGCACAACCGCCGCATTCACGTTACTTCGGTCACAAACAAGGACGACATCCGTCTGATTGCGCTCAGCAAGGCCAAGGGACTGCGCGTTTCTTGTGATGTCTCTATCTACTCTCTGTATTTGTCTACCAAGGACTACCCTGAGCTGGATCGACTTCTCCCGACCCCCAAAGATCAGGCGGCTCTTTGGGAGAATATGTCAACCATTGACGTCTTCTCCGTTGGAAGCCTGCCTTATCAGCTTGCCGAGTCTCTCGGAAAGAAGGCCGACACTTCAAGTGGCATTGCAGATGCTCTTCCGCTCCTGCTCACCTCTGTTACTGAGGGCAAGCTGACGGTTGACGATCTTAAGCAGAAGCTTTACCAGAACCCCATGGAGATCTTTGAACTTCATGACCAGGTTGGCACCAACATTGAAGTCGAGATCGACCGCGCCTACCCAGTCCAGCCTAGCAATGTCTGGTCGCCATTTGAAGGTCGTCTTATGCGCGGATCCGTTCGCAGAGTTACCTTCCAGGATACCACCGTCTGCTTGGATGGCGAACTCTTGGCAGTGCCTGCAAAGGGCAAGGATATGTCTTCGCACAGCATTTCTCGCGAGACCCCGACTTCTCCTGCTTTGAAGCCTGCCATGGGTCTGATTACTCAAGTTACTGAGAGCCCCAAGCCCAGACAGCTGGCTGGCTTTAGCAGTCCCAAGATTGCCGCTCGATTCCGCAATGTTGAGGGCCTCGGCTCTCCTGCTAGACTTGGAAGCGCTGTGGATGAGCTCGGCCTGTCTCTGTCTCCCCAGCCGGCAGCCAACTCTCTTCAGCAGCTCCTGTCACAGCCCAACTCGTTCAAGAACGCCCACGTTCTGTCCGTGAAGCAGTACACTCGATCTGATCTGCACTTGCTGTTCACTGTGGCTCAAGAGATGCGACTCGGCGTTCAACGCGAGGGTGTTTTGAACACCCTCCGCGGCCGCGTTCTCTGCACACTGTTCTATGAGCCTTCCACCCGAACTTCAGCTTCATTCGACGCTGCCATGCAGAGACTTGGAGGACGTACCATTGCGATTTCAACCTCCAGCTCGTCTGTCCAGAAGGGTGAGACGCTGCAGGATACTCTGCGAACCTTGGCCTGCTACGGAGATGCCGTTGTCCTGCGCCACCCTGAGGAGTCTTCGGTGGACATTGCCAATAAGTACTGCCCTGTCCCCGTGGTCAACGGCGGAAACGGCAGCAAGGAGCACCCAACCCAGGCCTTCCTCGACCTCTTTACCATCCGTGAGGAGCTGGGTACTGTGAAGGGCCTGACAATTACTTTCTTGGGTGATCTCCTTTATGGCCGACCTGTACACTCGCTGGTGTACCTGCTCCAGCACTACCAGGTCAAGGTTCAGCTTGTGTCTCCTAAGGCTCTCTCTCTCCCCGCCAAGGTGAAGGAGCAGCTGATTGCCTCTGGACAGCTATTGATTGAGTCTGAGACTCTGACACCCGAGATTCTTGCTCGCAGCGATGTGCTGTACTGCACACGCGTGCAGAAGGAACGCTTTGAGAGCGTGGAGGCCTATGAGAAGGTCAAGGACTCGTACCGCGTGGACAATGCTACGCTGAAGAACGCCAAGAGCTCCATGGTGGTGCTGCACCCTCTTCCAAGGAACGAAGAGGTGGCTGAGGAGGTGGACTTTGACCAGAGGGCGGCGTACTTCAGACAGGTAAGGAATCCCTTTCCTCAAATGAAAGGGGATTGAATTTGCTAACTTTGTGTTATAGATGCGGTATGGTCTTTACTGCAGGATGGCGCTCCTGGCACTTGTTATGGCTAGCTCGTAGAGAGGCTATTTCTTTGTCAGATGTGGTGGCGCGATTTCCGGATGAGGACTGTACGGAGTAGAACTTTTTTTATGTTATTTCGGTTTGTTTTGGGACGGATGAAATGGAAACAAAAAGGGGTACGATGTAGAAGGTTATTTGTTTTTTTCACGGGCGTTACACATATTAGACTACGTCCTAGGTATTAAACCCGTATTTATGGCATCGTCTGCCTATTTTCGGAAGGGTTTGGCGTTATTTGGTGTTTTTCAGAGAGCGTTCTGTGTGTGGCATTCATTAGCCCGCAGGCGTATAAGATACCCCGTACTATGATACCCAATATAGTTTTATGCGTATACGTATGTATACGTGCGTTTATACGTTACGTACGTACGTTGCGTACGTTTTATCTGTATGTTTATGTGTATGTGTGTGTTTTATGTGTGTTCTGTGCGTCTTTGGAGATACTAACTAGTTTGGAGCTGAGGTATCAGAAGGTCCAACGCTTTCGTGGAGTTTTCGAGGCTAAGTGGGAAGTGGTTCCGCACCGCGCCCCAGCTAAAACAGCCATTGTATAATATACTTTTTCTTTACGATCGGCAAATATGGGCATTTGGAGTATACGGTACAAGGAGATTGGCTTCTGGTTAGATCCCAGGTTATTTGTGCAGATCCCGCTGAGATGCACTTCTTGCAAGAATCGGACTCTCACAGTGCTAGTGGCCGCTTTTGGCAAAGTAAGATGTCATTGATTCATCGGAAGAGCATACATTCAAGAGAGAAAATACTATAACATCTGCATGATGAATGCAGATTCTGTTAAATGAAATGCACTGATATAAAGCATTTTCAAGATTCAATATATGGCCATATTTTTGCATCTTACCTTGCAACTACAGCAAAAACTCACGTCACTGTCTATTCCAACGGCAAACCACGGAGGGCGTCATTGCCTTTCGCCGATTTACACCCCCACTTCTTTTTTCTAAGCATCACTAAAGCTTTTCCCTCTCAGCCTTATCCAATAGTCTCTCTCTGCTTGCTTTCTTTATTCACATACTCATTAGCAGGCCCTTTTTCTTATTCTCAAGAACAGGTTCATATTGGATACAGAACAGAAGGGGGGCTTGCTTTATAAAGAAAGACAAGGGCTAGACGAAAAGAAGACGATATTACAAGTGGTGTGACTGAACTAGGGGGAATGCGATTGAGCCGCCTGCGATATTTTGCTTCGACGACGACTACTTCAACGACGGCAAAGATGGCGCTGTACCGACGCCCTTCGTTGGTTGCGACGACTGAGGAGGAGAAGCTGATTTGTATGTGGTCTCTTTGTCTCACTCTCCCGCGCTCTCATGCTGCTCATCTCAACACCAACTATTCTTATATATCTCATGCATGATGATGGCATGACTCACTCCACACCACCACCACCATCACCAACTCACCTTCACTCTCATCTTCACCCTCATCTTCTTATACCATATAGATTTATCAATCAGCTAACATGACCAAAACAAAAACAGTCGCCCCAGCAGGCCACAACCCCCACGGCCAAGCCCCCCAATTCACCCTCTCCCAGCTCCACCTCCGCGACCTCAACCCAACATCCCCCATCCCCCAATTCCACACCTGGTTCTCCCTCGCCCAGCGCACGCCCTCAATCTCCCAGCCCGAGGCATGCACCCTGTCCACCGCCAGCCTTCCCTCCGGCCGCGTCTCCTCGCGCGTCGTCTACCTCAAGGAGCTCGACTCCCACGGCTTCGTCATGTACACCAACCTCGGCACCTCGCGCAAGGCCCACGACCTGCAGACCAACCCGCACGCCAGCCTCGTCTTCTACTGGCCCCCGCTGCAGCGCCAGGTCCGCGTCGAGGGCATCACCGAGACAAACTCGCGCGAGGAGAGCCAGACGTACTTTGACACCCGCGTGAGGGGCAGCCGGATCGGTGCGTGGGCGAGCAAGCAGTCGATGGTGCTGACGCCAAAGTCGAAGAAGGTAAACGGCCTCGAAAATACGAATGAGGCTGAATCAGCAGTAACGTCAGACGGCGAGGAAGACGACGACGGAAGAGCCGAGCTGGAGGGCTGGGTCAAGGACGTCGAGGACCGCTTCAAAGATCAGGACAAGATCCCCGTGCCCGACTTCTGGGGCGGTCTTCGCCTTGTGCCTCAGCGGGTTGAGTTCTGGCAGGGCCGAGAGAGCAGGCTGCACGATCGCTTCGTGTACGAGTGGGAGGAGGGCAAGAATGGCGAAGAGGGAAGATGGCGACTGGAGAGGCTGAGTCCTTGATTTGATATGATTGTGAGTTTCTTTCTTAATAAAAAGGGGGTTATGCCTGCTAGTACATGCAATAATGAGTGATATATACATGTGTCATTAGAAAATACAAAGATATTCTGAAATAGAATGAATGTACTAATATCCAGCACTTGGTGAGACGAAAGAATAGTCATATGAAATACAGCCACAGGGGTTAAAGGCGCAAAATATGGTGGAAATAAACAATCGTACGGGATATCATATCCGCCTGTTCAAACAGGCGGCACTAAATGATTAACTCTACTATGCTCGGTATGTAGATAGGTATGTAGCTACTAAACAGATGATGAAGTGGTATAAAAAGACACAATTGTCCCATCCAAATAGCAATATCCAACTCAAAAACACCTCCAAGTAATGGTTCCCATGGGTGCTTCGCCCATAAACGTGCCCAAAAAAGAAGATAAGACACATATGCAGCTCATCAAATGCTTCCCCTTTACCAATCAAATGGCCAAGGGTGAGAACAAAATTAGAATGATCCAAAAAACAAAGACTCCTTAGCCCAAGTAGCCAGTATCTGGCCGACCATTGCTCCTCGCTTTGCGATCTCCCAAACGCCTTAATAAATATGCTCGTGTGCTCAACATGTTAAGCGTATTAAAAATAGAAAGCCAGGTATTAAAAAAAAAGAATAAAATGCCCATCGCTTTGTCAATGACTCGTCAAGAATACCAAAAGTGAAAAAACACCCCTCTGAATTGAGGGATTATCAGCCGCAGCATCGACTTTCTTTTGCTGTCCCCACATCATCGAAACCCGTCCAGCATGGCCACACCAAGCGTCTTGGAGCGGCAGTGGCTCGGCACAAAGTCGCACTCGCTGCCTGCTGCGCTATCTGGAGGCGTGGGTTCGCGAGCCGTGTTCCATCGCGATCCCGACTCTTCTAGCTCTGCAGCGAGTTGCATGTCCACCATGGCGTCGGTGAGGCAGTCATCGTCGCACAGCGGCAAGATGCGGTAGTCCAGGCTCTCCATAATACGCATCTCCGTAACGTTGAGCTGCTCGTTTGACCATAGCCCGCGGCCCCACGCAACGCGATAGAAGTGTGGTGGCTGCTGTGAATCCTGCGTGAACTTGGCCGCAATAATAAGGGCAGCCAAGATGATAATTTCGGGACGCACGGAGTCGATGTGAAGCTGTTGGCGGGGAACGTCTCGCGGCGTTGAGGGAAGAGAGTGCCGCTTAACCAGGGCCGGTGATGCCGCGGTTAGTGAGTCCATATTGTGATCGTCAGAGCGCATAGGACACGAGAGCGGGCATGAGAGCCGCCATGTTCGCGCAAATTTAGTGTCGAGGCTGTCGAGAATGCAAACCGCCAGCGCCAGCACCTCTATGGAGAGGTCGGCCCGCGATAGCATGGCCTGGACGAAGGGCACCGAAGCGTTCGCCAGCGAGGCCGATGCGGGAATCAGATTCACGAGATGGATGGCGGGACCTGTAACCCAAACTGTTAGCCATGTAATTCGCCTATATCCAAAGCGGCAAATGCAAGTCCCAAGGGTTGCAGCGGTATTACTCCGTATTCCGCGATCCGTGTCCCGTGTAAGCACATGCAAGCGGTCTACGCTGCACGGTATTTCGCAGACACGCGCGCTGGGTGGGCAGCTAAAAACTCACCTCGATATCGTGGGTTCAGCGTGTCATCGTCTTCGAGCGATTGGTCCACGAATGACGGCTTGTTCAAGGTCGGAGGCGGTGTAGGCAATCTGGAGAGCGGCCGGTATGTGAAGCTGGTGCGCTCATACTCATAATCACTGTCGTCATCCGCGGCAAAGCGCACGTCTCGGCTGCTAACTGCTCGCTGCATTTTGGTGGTGTTGATGTCGTGTGGTTTCTGTGGTGTATGGTTCAGGTACAGTAGGGCCGCTTCCCATGGCTTGCCTGGCAAGAAACAGCTCCTCTGGATTTCGATACGATATCAACTTTGTCTCCTCCTTTGATTCTCTCCTTTTTCTATCTCTTTTTCTTGTCGATAAAAGTTTCTCTTCGTTTGGTCGGTTTCCTAGATATGTCGTCGTATGTATAGGGCGGGGGCAGCAACGAATAAGTAGCACTAAGCTGGAGCAGTAACTCGTCGATTGTGGCCGGTAGCGGTATCTGATCACGCGAGCAAATGCAAGTAATCGTCAGCGAGAGCAACAAATGCCAGGAACAAACGAGCGACGCAGGTGAATCAATGCCGAGATGGACGCAGGTGGGAGATCGCGGTGCTAATATATAAATTCAAACTCCAAGCAAGTACTCCGTGCAGGTTCAGGTACAGGGGGGTCCCCTCCCTAGGAGAAGCCGCGCTGAGGCTTCTCTGTATTCCGTCTGAATATCAAGTAAGGCTGAACGCTATAAGCACAGTGCTGACCCCAGTGGAGGCGGTGCCAAGACCAGGGAGCCCAGTGACCGTGCGGTGGCGCACCCGCTAAAGGCCGCTAAAGCACCAGCGGAGAGAGCGCCAAAAAGAACGCCGCTAAGGGGACTTTCCAGGGGCTTCGTGCCAGCGAATGGAGAGCCGTTGGTCTTCGGCAAGATCACACTCCAAGGAACGGCACTCCGAGAGCTTCGGAGGTACCATCTGGCGGTGCACACTATGTGCAGATACCTGGACTCTTGCTATTTCCCGCTAGCTTATGCATCAATCAAAATGGAACCGCAAGGCGGTTTCGCTTCCCAGCCAGGGCCATGTTTTTGCTGCAAGTGAGATTGAACATGTGAGATTTTGCTTAATGAGGTCGAGAAAAGTAAAGCTTATTTGCTCACAAATCTTTGTCTTCACGTCTCTATTCTTAGCCTCATGATTAGTGCCAGCAAATAGTATTAGTAGTCATGGATATCATTCGCGATCCTTGGGGCTCGGACTGCGTTGCACAAAAGAGGAAGAAGAAAAAAGAGCCGAGCGATGCTCTGGTAACAGCTGCTCGCCGAGCTACTGTACCAGATATCCTTGAAGATGTCCGCACGAGATATTCCCCGTGCAACGCACTCGGCGAATCAGCATCTTGTCGGACCATCTTATCAACCACGATGCTCATTCGTGTACGTAAATTGTTCAATATTGCAATCAAACATGCGCTGTCTCTGCAGGAACAGTTCGTCGGTGAACCGCTGCAGCGTGACAACCCTTGCCTCTTCTGTATCAATAGTGACATGTCCTCGAGTCTGCAGCAAGCGGTGAATGCTTGGCCCTTCTTCCACCCCTCTTTTCTCATGGTTCATGGATCCTCTTCGCTTAAACAGGACATCTTCGAGATCGTGGTGCCAGGCCAGGAGCGGCTCATTGATTTCATTCATACAGTCCTCATCGAGTAGTATTCGCATCGCTACTGCCGCTGCTGCCGTTGTCAATCTAGCTCAAGCCCAATTTAGCCCAGCGTGTCTCTGTGGCCCCTTTTTTTGGCCAAACGTCATTATCCCTGACACGCCGACAGTGAATACGAGCCCTCCAGTTTTCCAACTTCGGCTCGTACGAGCACCATTCTCCGTAGCTTAAAGACAGTGCGTGCTAAAGCGTGATTTACTTACTCTTGCTGCGCGGCTCGTGGCTGTGGCGTCTAACCGTCGCCTGCGTGCGACTTCTTCCCACGGTGGAGACGCGGTGAACAAACACCATTAACCCCATTAACCCCTTTAATTGCTGAACTTCTAGTCGTCTCACGGGGAAAAGACGATGCCGGGATTCCGCCAAATCGACCTCGGGTCTTCTTTTATTCCTATTCTCTCAGCTAGCAGTGTTATTCAAATATCATATTTTTGGAACATATGTTTTTTTTTTTTTGTAGAGCTTGCTCCGCCTTGGTCTAGCTATCAAAGCGAGATTGCCTGACTAGTTGGTCAAAGCAGCTTGAACGCTAGATTGGCATATCCTGTCTTGGCAGTCGTTTCACTGCCCCTTGCAGCAAGATGACCTACTGCCAATGATACAATCGTAATCAATGGAGAAGATCCGAACCCTTTGGCCCACAAGCATCGTGCGATGGACACGGAGTACCTGATGATCACTGTCTCACAGAGCAAACCTTATTCACTAACCCGCGTTATGAAGATCCGCAGAGAGCCAGACGCATATCGTGTGATACAGAAGCTATAGCTGGTAAGGGAGGTGGCGAATCGGGGATTTCGGGCAGAAGCAGAAACTTCAGAATATTCCTAATCGGCAATCCATTGTTTCAAACAATATGGAGCAGCACCAAAGTCTTCGTCAAGAGCAATACTATACTACTCATTGACCCAAAGAACGGTGGGGGGCTCAGTTAGCTCAGGATTGTCTCGATTTGGACCCCGTTGCCGATGCTGCCGCGGATCATTTACACGATGGGGCCATCTAAACTGCCATTAGTGCTGGCAAATTTCGGAGAAGAAGTAAAAGAAATAGGAATCGGCTCGCATGTTGCGTAGATGATATCTAGATGACGACGACTGAGCACGGAGAACGGCACAAGGGGTATCAGATTGGTAGATATTTTCGGCAGCGGCACCGAAGCCAATCTGGGCTTGGTGGCTTGGTACGCGATATTGCTCGGTGAATTTTTGAGTTTGCCAAGGTTCTGGAAATTAAGAGTTGCCCGGTTTCGTCAATGCTGCCCATAAACCGCTTGTTGCGAGCTACTGGGTTGATTGCATCGTGGATGAACTTGAGAATAGGAGATGAAGAGAAAGACAGATGAGAAATTAATGAGAAATATTTAAATCAAGATTCAGTCTCGGGAGGAAAAAGCCATCTTGGGTCTCGTAACAGCTCAAACAAGCGAGGCAGGTATTACCGTCTTCTCCTTCTGTGCACCACCGCTAACACGGCACTTCCTGATATCCGTATCTAATGCTACCTAATCTAATCTCTTATGTCATCACGACGACAGAGGCTCTATAAATTAAGACTACACTTAAACATCACTCATACTATTGCCTTTCGCCTTCTTTACAAATGCAGGGCAGATGGTGAAATAATAATTTTGCATGCAGTGCTTACGAATAGGGCCATATGCTTCCTACAGGTGCAACACTGATTTTAATAAGCGACCTTTACTCAGGGCACAGGTCACACAACACGTGGGCTACACCTGCAGGACC
The DNA here is from genome assembly GCF_050947405.1 of Trichoderma evansii. NCBI lineage: Eukaryota > Fungi > Ascomycota > Sordariomycetes > Hypocreales > Hypocreaceae > Trichoderma > Trichoderma evansii. The sequence continues at coordinate 622,043 of NW_028145192.1, read as the reverse complement.
CTTGATAGTAGTTTCTACCGCCGCCGTCAATGCGCTGTCGATGTCGGGCCTTACCGCTTAATAGCCCGGTGAATCTTTTTCTAGTAGACAAAGTGGAGGGAGAGACTGCTCCACGGCGCTGTGCTCCATTTCTTGGCGGATTGGACAAGTATAGCATGTAAGGGATTGCTTACATGCCGCCTCGCTCTCTCCGCGTGACGATTGTAGTGACCACCTCCCCTTATTGTGAGCTGATCTATCAACATACCCAAGCATTTACGACATCTTCTATTGGTTTGATTCCAAGTCCATATGACTGGATCCACGAATTTCCAGACAACTTTTTTTTTTAAATCAGCACGATACGTGGCTGTCAGCTAGCTCGCCGAAACTGAAGCGGCGAGCTCTTTAGCGTAGGCATTTTGCCATCAGCTCTTCGCACTAATAGCCTCTTCCCGCGGCCATGAGATGAGCATCAACGCCACGTACATGTCAGATGCTATTTAAGAGCCCGCCCTTACTGTAAAGGGTCGTCTGGGCAAGTCAGCCTCAATACGCCACGAGGATTTGACCTAAGCTTCACCATGGGTCTAAGTCTGACCTGAATCCCAATGTTCCACACAAAGTGTTCTATCCAAAATACACTACATGGTTGGCAATTTCACGACGAGTCGTGCAACCTGGCAGTGTGCGTTAATTAAAGCACTTTGGTCACTTCAAAGGCAAAACCTTTGCACGCTTCGCTGTTTTCAGGGCGCAACTACACGCCGTCCATGGCATGGCTCTAACACTAGCTTGGGGCAGCTGAGCCATCTGAGCACAGGAAAAAACTACGAATCATGACGCATATATTCACTCAGTCTTAGCGTCATTTCAACCTGAGATGACAGGTTATTAAAGTACAGTATTGTGAAAATTGTAAAGTTACGTTTAATGAGATCATACTACTGAGTGTCAGCTAGACAAATACATACGTTTTACACGTATAGACGACTGCTGTTCTAATAATGTAGAAAGGCCGCTCACATCAGATTTGAACAAGCGTACGTCTGATATGAAAAGTGGATTTACCAAGTGCCACTGTTTTATGCAGCTTTATTTAAATCTACCGAGTAATCTAACTTCAGGTAACTTCGATTCAGAACCTTTATATACCGCCGTCTCAGCTAATATTTCCAACTCCGTAGCTTCATGTATTGCCGAATATATTAGTGCCAGAAGATGTGTGATATGTAACTCTAAATCGTCCCCAGTTATGTCTACAGTGGGAATGGGATCCAAATACATTAAGTTTAACTTTACGAAATAATAATAGACAGCGCTCATATATGAGATAGAGGTCATGTATCATCTATTGGTAAATTACCTTGTCGTTTTCACGAAATGTATCTTTTCGCACGCCTATTTTCGAAAAAAAACTTACACTCTAACCTCTTAATTTGTGAAATACAAACATATTCTTCTCATGACGGCTACTTTAACAATAAATGCAGTGATGAGAGTGAAAATCACAATAACCACCTCCCCATTAAACCAGTGCGGTAATCTTTTTTAAAAAAGAAAATACAGGGACACATTCAACGGAGGATCTCTTTACTTCATGCTTCTATAATATTCCTTTACTATATTGCTGGCCTTGAATGTTATTCTTTAAACTGTAAATTTAGGGTATAATAACCAGCAAATTTGGCTGTAGTCTATATATTACATTAACATTCCCTATACCATCTTCATTATTTTCCGTTCTTGTATGATTTCTTTTTCTTTTCTTCTTTTTTCTTCCTTCTTTTCCTCTTCCCTCTTTTTCCTTTCTTCTTTATTCAACAATCCGAGTTCTCGAATTTGGAATGATATATTCCCCACCCTGTTCCAGATCCTAGGCCCAACAAACCATAAGAAAATTGTGATTGCCGTCACGGGTATTGTAACAGCCCAGTATATCCAAAATTTATCAGAAAGTCCCCAAATTCCCGTTGGAGCATCAAAATTGAAGAAAGAAGTACTAAAAAGGGAAGCAACAAAGGCAGCCGGTAGGAAAAGTAGACCGATTAAAGAAATGGATCTCGTAGCCGAGGATTCCACCTGAGCAGATTTATTGAATGAGAGAGATATCTCAGCTTTGACACGCTCATGATTAGACTCAGCGCGATGCCGAAGATGGGTGAGCGTGGTCTGAAAGTGGCCAAGACGATTTCGGATATTCTGGGAGAAAGGGTCCGAATGCTCCTTCGTTTTACTGCTGAGCTCTGTAGAGATGAAGTGATCGTGATACTTTTGCATGCTGTCGAGGATAGATTCGGCGACATGAAGAGTCTCGTTGATGTGAAGAGTATGGCGTGAGACCTCGTGGAGATAGTCAAATGGGTCACGATATTGAGATCGGTTTTTTTCATAGTTCCTAATAAGAGTTCGGGATCCCCATACACATTCATCATGGAGAGCGGCAACCTCTCCGGTCATAATAGGATATACCCAAAACGGGTCATTAAACTCACGGGATTTGATTTGGGTAATAATAGAGTCTCCAATCTTCTGTGCAAACTCGGGATGATCGAATAGGACAATCTCAGTACGACGTTCAAGGGCATACCATCGTACGAAAGCATTCAGCTTGACCCACGAGTAATGGATATCATCTTTATTATGACCCGAATTTGTGCTGTTGACGCGTTTCATGAGGAACCGAACCCAGGAGACTGGTCTTTCATCAGCACACAGAATTCATAATTCATAAATTGTGAACAGTGAGCAGTGATATGCAGGGGGACGTGGTGATAGTAATCCTTCACTTACTGGTACCTGTCCGAATCGTTCCACTTGCATCAAGCACATTTTCGTACCCAAAATAGCCGTTAGACCGCCTTGACAGCGTAGTCCACCATATCGGTGGTATCCGAAACTTTTTGTCAAAGGCCTTCTTGCAAGCCTGGCATTCGCGTACAGCATCTCCTTCGGCATAACTGTTCAAGAAGACGTCATTGTCAGATATACAGAATATACCAATAAGATAGAGTCGTTTGAGGAATAAAAACTGACATGATGGCAACATCAGCTTTAGCAAATATTTGCGATTCGCTATTCTTTATGTGCGATTCGCTATTCTTTATGGCCTCTGCGGAGAGCCACACTTCAAGCTCTTTGCCTAAAGCGCCTGTTGTTAGTCAGTCACTTTTTTCCACTTCCAGTCCTTTCTCAGAGGCTTATAATTCTTGGTACAAAGAGTAAAGGTGTAAAAAGTATGTGGCGGTGTAAAGGACAAGGCAGTGAGGCGAACCTGAAGTTTTCTTCCATGTGGTAGTATATAGAGGGCGGCAAGAGCAGGCTTGAGATGATGTTGAAGCCATGATCTACCAGGAATATAGAGAAGTTTACAATTGATCAACCGCACTCGAGATTTTTGGGAGGAGGAAGAAAAGTCCTGCGAGGGAGTAAAAAGGCGCATACGTTTTTCTTATGGTAATGGCAGTAACACCGACTCGGTAGCATCAGGCAACAGCAATGCCGTCTTGTTGAATGTGAAAACTGATTGACCTGTCAAATGTCTTGCATTTAGCATTTGCCAAAAGTATTCCGCATCCGAGGAGCAGATGAATGGAGAAGCCGGCATGCAATGTGTATATCTAGGATTGGTCTCATCCTCATCCTATGGGGCTGGCTTGTTTGAGGGAGGCATACCCGCTACTGCACTGCCTCGGGGGCTGGCCCGGTGTAACTAGAATACTTCGCCTCGTAGGAACCAACGATGCTGTGTGAAGTGAGTATATACAGATTCGCCTTCCACAATATAGTATCGATGTCACATTGTCTGATCTCGACCACTCATACCGCTACCTTTAGCCGCCTCGGTGGGAAAGTCCAAAAACCCCTGTCACTTACCCCCCTCAGGCCAATTAGGCAGACCGGGGGCTGTGCCGACTGAATCAAGCAGCGCGCCTATAAGAGAGAGAAGATTTATGAAGGATGGAGCTCAGATGATGCATGCATGCATGTCTTGAAGAAAAGCCTCGCGATCGTTGCCGATACATTAGTAGACAAAAAATGCAGACAATGTGCGAGTACAGGCCAGAACTCGCAATCATGAATCGATTTCCAAGTCCAAAAAATCTTCAGAGTACTGTCTAAATAGATTCTAAAGATGTTTCTACACAATAGCTTGATTTTCAGAGGTAGCACTTCATGGGACTGCACATCAAAGTTGAGGGAGAATACCAGCGAGAGCTAGTGTATGTAGATGGCATTCCTGAATGCGATCCATTAGTGCGAGGGATATATTAATGAAGTGAATGCTGCTGCTATATTTCCCTGGCTCGCTAGGCACTGGTCTATATCCTGGGGCTGAGCTGGATTAATATATTCGGGGCTTTCTTGCACATCACCTTCTTCGCTGTCCATGGGAATAAATTCGGATAGCTAGAAATCATAGCCAGGAAGCACAGCCCTCTATGCTCCCATTTAAGGCGACCGTGGTTACGCAATGAAAAATTGATTTTTCGTTTTCATCTTTTCTTATCATTATTCTTATTCCTTGGCCTTTTCTGCATCTTTAAAGCAGCTTGATCAGTGAAGTTACATGTAGCGAACTCTCTTCCCTCACTTTGCGGCTCACTTTGCGGCTCAACCCCCCCCCCCCCCCCGGGCAGTGCACATTACATCTTCGATGAAATCTTTCCGAAAATAAGCATGGTAGTCGCTGCTGTCCTATCATATTCCAAATTTCTCGATTAATGGCATAAACTACCCTGTCAGTATCCAGCAGTATCGTGCGTGCATGAATCCTTCCGAAATAAATCGTGATCATCAGGCTATCCTATCATATTCCCAGTTCCTCGCTTATCAGCCCAGAACACCCCCAAACAGCATCTATGATGGAATCTTTCCGAAAATAGCCATGAAAATTATGCCGGCCTATCATGTTCTGGGTCGGTGTTGCGGTGGGAGCATGTGCGATTCAATGCTGTCAAGCCTAGTCGAATCCGCGTATAAGATGGACTTGAGTTGGCAGAAAAGAGCAAGAACAAGCCCACATAGTATATCTTAGCTAGGGAGCTGGCGTAGCTGTCGCGGATTTGGGTCCAAATAATATAACGATATTATATTGAAACACTAATCTGAGGGCTCAAACATGCGACACAAGCACATAGAACGTTTAGATAGAAGTACGGTATGGTGTGGAATACTAAGGTGTATAAATTTTTTTCGTTTAGATAGACGTACGGTATGGTATGAAATGCTAAGATGTATAATTTTTTTTTTTTTTTTTTTTCATTTAGCCAAGCCAAAGTAGCATGTATTATTTCAATTTGAAGAGAAGTAGCATGTTTCGTATTTTGCACCATATATATAGATTTATTTATAAATGCAATAATACAGATCTAAAACACATAAGCCAGTGTAATAAAGGGCCATACCTGGCTCTTAATTTGCACCATATATATACAACTATGATGTATGCATATTTTTCATGAGATGAAGCTATGAGTGACGTATCTTTGAGCTACGATATACTGCTGCCTCAAGAGTTGGATCTTGATATGGTATTCTACGAGTTTTTAAGATTTACTTGTTATGTCCGAGTGATATTGAATCATCGTTATATCGTCAAAGCCCCCTTCATGACACCCTTGATGGTAACTCAATGCTCTGCAATTCACATCCCACAACGAGGCATCTTATTCAAAAGTGCACGTCGTTAACGAAAGGAAAATCCGTTTCTTCGTATATTTTATCGTCGCTGCACACAATCGCAAGTCTTTACACATATTTAAACCCTCCCTATGTTCCCCTCCCCCTTTCCATCCTAAATCTTCCCTCTCAACGCCGGAAAACTGCAAGAAAAAAGGCAACTGCCACGGAACAACAGGGTGCGCTGGCCCCTTGTGTGAATCATGCAAGCGTCTGTCTACTCGTGCGTGCGCGCGCGTTTCGTATGTCCGTCTTCTTTGCAGCAGCTCAAATGTTTTATACCGCCCTTTATTCCGAATTCTGCGCCTCTCCTCTCTCCATCTATTGCGGAGGGAATTGGTCCTCCATTTGGGGAACGCCCTCAACGTTGTGGTAGTCAAGAATTTCAGAGTACCTGCGAGATGTGTTAGATTACAAGATATGACGACAGAATGGCACAGCGCAGTGGCAACGTACATCATAATTTTCCAAGTATCAACAGGAAGATCAGCATCATTGAAACTCCAGTCAAACTTCTCCTCAGCAACAGGCTCATCAGTGGGGTCGTGGTATGGCGCAAGGTAATCGTGAGACAGAGCTTGAGTAGCGGTTATTCGCTTCTTAGGGTCGAAAACGAGCATTCGCTCCAAGAGATCAATGGCTATATCTTCGTTAGAAAGAGTTTCTCAATAGCATGATAGCTAGAAGATTGATCGATCTCATACCTGAATCATCTGCATTCTTAAACTTATTTCGAAGAGGCTGTCGCTCACGCTTTGGCAGCGACTTGACGAAACGCAACGTCTAACGCAATATTAGTTTGGGCCGCCAATATCAACGCAGCAATCAGAAAAACTCACATTCTCGCTAGCAATAGTGTTGATGACATCGTCCGGAGGTGTGCCAAGCAGCTCAGTAATGATGGAGAACTGGTTCACGTGGTCCTTGCCCGGGAACAGAGGCTTGCCCTCCAGCATCTCAGCAAAGATGCACCCGGCGCTCCAGATATCGACCTCGACATCGTACTTCTGCCATGTGAGCATGATTTCGGGAGCACGGTAGTATCGTGTTGATACGTAACCCGTCATCTGCGGGTCCTGAATTCGGGCCAAACCAAAGTCACAAATCTTAAGATCGCAGTTTTCGTTGACGAGGATGTTGCTGGGCTTGAGATCACGATGGACGACACCAGCGGAGTGGACATATTTCAGGCCTCGCTATATAGAAATGTGTGTTAGCTGCCGTTGCGGTGCAGGAAGCTCGCATGCTGGCATGCAAATGCCAGCATATGTCACTGCATACCATAATCTGATAGAGGAAGTATTGGATGAATTGTTTCTCGAGCGGCCGTGATGTTAATAATCGGTGCAAATCGGTTCCGAGAAGCTCTGTGACGAAGTAGCTGCAGAGAGCGATATTAGCATTGTAAAAGCGAAAGAGGCAAGAAAACTCGAGAATTAAAGGAACGTACATATCCTCAAGGGGAGAAATGAAGATGTCGCTGAGAGAGATAACCTAAGTGGGTAGCAATGGTCGTTAGTATCAAGATACCCAGAAATGTAAGAAGCCGGGCGCCGTAAGCATCACTCTAGACTGAGCTGACGCAATGGGCGAGCGGGAAAGAAAGATTATCAGAAAAGCGCATACATTTTCGTGTCGGAGATGCTTGAGCAGCTTCAGTTCTCGATACGTCCGCTTAGCAAGCACAGGTGTGCTGAAGGGCTTCATAATCTTCTTGACGGCAACATTTTGGTTGGTGAGCTGGTCTCGCGCAGAGCTATTTGGCGGGGGAGGGGGAGTCGCAAATTAGCATGGATGCATCTTCTAGCAGGCAAAGAGAGCGAAAAGCCCATGGGTAAAAAGAAAACTCACCAGACAAGACCAAACGCTCCCATGCCCACGGGCTGGAGGTCTGAGTATCTACATGAATTGGATCAGCTTCAAAGGCCCTTTGCTGTTTTACGTCGCCGTTGATTCCAGCTGCCCGCCTACCTTGAGGTGATCTCAAACGTGGTGCCAAAGATCTGCGCACGCACAAACTCGGCCATTGTGACGGATCGTTGGGATCGCGGGGAAATACAACGGGTGATGAGAAAAAAAGAGGCCCAAAAGAGCGAGGATACGAAGATTCGATATTAAGGCGCGATGGGCGGGACAAACGGTGAAAAGTTGTCGGAAAAGGGCGAAAAGAGCGGGATCTCGAAAGTGCTGGAAACTAGACCCCTCTCTCCAAAAAAAAAAAAAAAAAAAAACAAGGTTGATGTTGTGCTGATGCTTCAGTCGGCTCGGTTGGAAGAAGCCTGGAGGTAAAAAGGTGGTAATCCGCAGGAACTCAGGAGTTCCACTCGCTGCTAATAAGGCGGGGGTTCAACAGCGGCTGGGCGTCTGGTATCAGCTGCTAAATCTCGATCTCGGGCGTCGTAGGGATTTGAGTCGACGGTCGACGGCGAATTGTCCAGCCACTGCAAATTGTCTTCGAATACAAAATTCAGTGGTAAAATTTGTAGAGTTTTTTTTCTTGTGCAAAGAAGAAAAAAAGTATTACTGCGTCTTCTCCTTCTTGTATGTCTTCGTCGCTCGTTTCTTTTCGCGCTGCGGATCTCGGATCGTCCAGCAGACAACAAAGGCGGGGTGAAGGTTCTGTAGCCACGAGAAGGACACTTCGACAGGGAAAACGGCGGCGACGGCGGGCGCCTAAATAACACCGCGTTAGCTGGGCGCACGTGTAAGGTAGCCAGTCTTCCGGCAGATGTACTTGTAGCAAGGCGCGGTGCGCGGGGTAAATCGAGGTACTGGCAGCGAATTGAAGCCAATTGTCTTGAATTGGAGCCCAAGTAGGAATCAGGTTCAAGAAATGGCTCTTTGGGTGTTTCAATTCGCCTTGTCTCTCTTTTTGTGTATGCGCTCTTTGCTGGTTTTCCAACTTACGTATCTGTGATAAAGTGTGTCCGCAAAAGAGGATTGCCCACAATACTGCTAGCAAATGTCAAAAGTCGTTGAATGTCACTGACAGAGCAATTAAGCCGTCGCGATCCAACGTAGCATAGGAATCGATAAAGTGAGAATAAAGAAAGAAGTTTTCTGTCTTTGCAGAAACGTAAAAAAAGAATGGAGTGTTTTCGTAAGGCGGGCACTGTCCAAAACTAAGAGGAAAGGACCTTCCGAGGTCTAGTACTTATAACCCGCGCCGGTCTCAGGCGATCGATCGAGATTTCGGATTCGGATCCAGGGAATTTCAAATGTCAATGCTTTGATTGAGGGCTTCTTCGCAGCACAAGCGCAACACTGTACACCAAAATAGAGCTCTTTTTACACGCAAGACAGGCAGTCCTCAAAATTCTCCGTCGAGGCAGGACAAGGCTGGCAAGGTTGGTCTGTCTGTGAAGGCTTCCAACATCAAACAGCTACAACGCGCAGAGAACCAGAGGCACCGAGCTGTCTATAAACGACATCCCCATCCAGCGATACAGACAATCCCCTCGTTTTCCAGGGACTTCCATCGTCATCACGCACGCACGACGCAGCCCCCATCTTCTCCATCTCCGCAGCCAGCGCTTCAGGGGACAGACGCACACACACTCGACATCGCTACCCAGACCCTTTCCCGGTGACGACATCGTGCGCTGGGCACTCTTCATGCTACATAATGGCCCCCATGCCTAAATGATACCCTGGCAAGGGATCCCTTTAGCTGGGAAGCCCATGTTTCTCACGGGAATGTCATCCCCCATCTCACTACCACCACCTAGTTCTGATAGTTCTGGCTAGTAGATTCGGTCTATGTATGGGAGGTGTTGCGCATCTTGCTTCGCTGCTCTGATCATCGCTGGGTAAAAAAAGAAACCGCCACAGCCAAGAACATCGAAGAAAAGTAAATCCCATCCCAAATCTAGATCGAAATTTTCAGAAACCCGTTAAACTAAATCTTCGAAGATTCTCCCAAGCTTCTTCTCTGTCTTCTTCTTCCCTACCCCCCACCACATTGAAATCAAGGCCAGCCCGGTCCAGTCCAGCCCAACCTAAAGGACGCCTTTTCCCATCCTCTGTCCGATTCGCCCAAACTCAGCCTCCTCTTCTCCCCCCTCCCTTGTTCCCACATGCAGATTAACCTGCAGATATAGCACGCAAGGCTCAAAATCACACAAAACCGCATTTCTGCAGCAAGTCTGAACCACCTTTTCTCCCAGTGATGCACCCATGACGTCACCGCTAATCTATCCTCAACCCACTTAGCTCTTTTAAAAAAAGCCCCTCGTCGATTAAATCATGTCACGTACCCTGTACTTCATGCTACTTAGTGGCTTCCACTAAAAGAGCGATATGAACAAGTACCCGATACATAATTTATGCTCCACGACCGATTCCAGCGTCTGAACTCAGGAACGGGCCACTTCCGCTCATCGAAATAATCGCTGCGAATCGGCTTCAAAGCCACTCTGGAGATTTTGCTCCGGACTCTTCCCACCTCAATTTTACCTATTTTTTTTCAACTAGAGAGCCCACTTCATTGTGTCACCGCTAAATAGCAATTCCAACATATCCAAGTTATCTGCCATTACACCAGCATCGCTGTCATTTGTCCGTGAACTGCATGGAACGCTGCATCACCGCAATCAAACTTACACATGCATGAGATAGTAGTTGCAAGCATCGTCACATGCCACCGGATTTACAAGTGAAAAATCAATTAACTCAATTCAATATTGGACGTTCATCATGTAGGAAGAGAGAGCCGTTTTCCATCCCCCCATTAAGTGATTTCTGTATGTTCGAATTTCGAAGAGCTTCCTCGGCGGCTTCTACAACAGGAAATGCCACTTCCAGGTCCTCGCCAACCCATTAGAGATTCTACTCAGAGACGTCCAGCGGCTCAATGTTCCAAATCTCCTCAGCGTACTCGTTAATGCAGCGGTCGCTAGTGAAGAAACCCATTCGGGCCACGGACAAGATGCACTTGGTCACCCACTCATCCTGGTTCTTGTAGGCCTCGTCAACGAGAGCGTGTGTCTCAATGTAGCTGTGGAAGTCGTCTGATACCAGGTAGTAGTCACCGTGGTCTCTGACGGCAGCAATCAAGGCGCTAAAGTCGTTGGGCATGCCAAAGGTGCCCTTCTCTATCTCAACAAAGACCTTCTCCAAGTCGGGGTCGATAGTGTGAGAGCCAAAGTTGTGGTTATGGCGCAGGTCTTCCACGTCCTCGGCAAGGTTTCCAAACAGGAAGATGTTGCTGTCGCTGATTTCACGGGTGATTTCAATCTATCATAAAGTGTTAATAGAACTAGGGTAACGGAGGAGGATCGATTAGCTCTTACATTGGCACCATCGCATGTTCCGATGATAAGACCTCCGTTGAGGACAAACTTCATGTTACTTGTACCAGACGCCCTAGTTTATCTCAGTTAGACTCTTTTCATTCAACGGAATACTCCATTCCCAGTGTCAACTCACTCTGTGCCTGCAGTGGAAATGTGCTCGCTAATATCGGAGGCAGGGATGATCATCTCGGCCTTGCTGACGTTGTAATCTTCGAGGAAAATAACCTTGAGGAGATCGCCAATGTCTGCATCTTTGTTGACAACTTCGCCGACAGCGTTGATCAAGTGAATAATCTGCTTAGCCATCCAGTAGCCTGGAGCAGCCTTGCCACCAAAGATGGTAACACGGGGGAGCTGCTTCTTCCTCTCCTCGGGGCTCATCGCCTTGAGAGTTAGGTATCGGTGGATGACTCCGAAAATGTTGAGCTGCTGACGCTTGTATTCGTGAATTCGCTTGACTTGCACGTCGAATAAGGCTGCAGGGTTGACTGATAGACCAAGCGTGCTCTGGATGTACTTGGCCAAGCGGACCTTGTTGGCGTACTTGATCTCAGCCCACTCCTTGCGGAAAGCCTTGTCCTTGGCAAAAGCTTCAAGCTTGTTGAGAACAGTCAAGTCCTTGAGGAAGTTATCACCACCGCACTTGGAGGCAATCAGCTCAGACAGGCGAGGGTTGGCCTGGTGCAGCCAACGTCTGGGGGTGATACCGTTGGTTACGTTGGTGAACTTGTCTGGGCCGTAGATCTCAACAAAGTCTTTGAAGATGGTCGACTTGATCAAATCCGAGTGCAGCTCAGCCACACCGTTGACCTTGTGGGAACCAACAATAGCCAAGAAGGCCATTCTTACCATCTTTGGCTGGCTCTCTTCAATGATAGAGACTCGGCTGAGCAAATCTCTGTCGTTAGGGAAGGCCTTTTCGACCTTTTGCAGGAAGAATAGATTAATATCATAGATAATCTGAAGATGTCTGGGCAAGAGATGCTGGAACAGTCCCACAGGCCACTTCTCAAGGGCTTCCGGGAGCACAGTATGGTTAGTGTAGCCAAACTACAAAAGCAATTTATGTTAGTGGGTGTTTATATAGAGCAGAGAATTTCCGCCAGAAGTAGCTTACCGTGGCAGTAACAATGGTCCATGCTTCATCCCATTGCAAGCCCTCAATGTCAACCAGAATGCGCTGCAGCTCGACAATGGCAAGAGTAGGGTGAGTATCGTTGAGCTGGATGGCGACTTGGTCGGGGAATTCCTTCCAGGGGCGCTTGGACTTCTTGAAGCGGCGCACAATATCATAGAGAGAGGCTGCCACCCAGAAGTATTGCTGCTTCAGTCGCAGTTCTTTACCCTGGTCCAAGTTGTCGTTGGGATACAGCACGGCGCTGATGGACTCGGCTCGCTGCTGGTCTGCAACTGCGCCTTCATAGTCTCCATTGTTGAATTTCGGGAAATCAAACTCGCCTCCAGATGCCTTGCTAGACCAGAGTCTCAGGTTGTTTGTTGTTGGGGTCGCGTAGCCAGGAATGGGGACATCATAGGCAACAGCATCAACGATGTCACCACCCTCCCAGACGCTGACGGTCTTACCGTCTTCCCTGGTGTGCTTGCGAACCTTGCCGTAGAATTGGATCTAAAAACCAGATTGTAAGCTTCATATCAAGACACGCATTCTTTTTCATATTTGTTTTATCTTACGTTGACCGTGATATCGTGACGCGGGAACTCCCAGGGGTTAAAGTCCAGCCAATAGTCGGGCACTTCGACCTGGTAGCCGTCAATGATTTCCTGTTTGAAGATTCCGTATCTGTAGCGAAGACCGTAGCCCCATGCGGGGTAGTTGAGGGAAGCCAAGCTGTCGAGGAAGCAAGCAGCAAGTCGACCCAGGCCACCGTTGCCCAGACCTGCGTCATGCTCTTGGGTGATGATGTCCTCGATTCTAAAACCAAGCTCAGAGAGACCCTCTGTTTGCAATCCGTCAGCAAAGTTAAAGTATATTATATAGCAAGAAAGTGGCGGAGCAAGTGTGTGATCAATACTTACCCTTAGCCACATCTTTCAACCCCACGTTGAGCATGGCATTGTCCAAAGTTCTTCCCATCAAGAATTCCAGACTCAAGTAGTAAACACGCTTGGTATCGCGGAACGTCTGGCGTTGTTGAGTCTTGTTCCAGTCGGTGATGAGGCGATCACGGAAAGCCAGACTGGTGGCTGAGTACGCAGCGGTCTCATCGCAGTTAAACATGCTACGCGCCAAGGTGGTCTCGACATGGCGGACAACCTCTTTCTCAAAGCCATCCTTGTCGGCGATGCTCTTGACTTGGTTCCGCTTCCATGCTTCGCGCTGTGGTTCGGGGATTGAGGCTGAAGAAAGAGGCCATTGTTAGCAGATGCATTGCCAACCAGTTCTTGTTTGATATGTTCCATGTTTTTTTTTTTTGTCCACTCTTTTGACTAAACATGGCGTGCTGGTGGATAACAGATCAGATCATCCAACGCCGTTATGTTAGTCGCACGATGAGCCCCGCCAGACTGGGCGAGCTTCCCCTCCCCCGCCGTACGGTGGATGTCAGATGCGCGCCCGATCAAAGCTATGTCATCCACATGCTGGGATCAATTGGCCGAGACTGTTTGCCCAGGCAGTGTACGTACACAGCTCAATTGATTGCGACAGAAGAAACAAACAGTAAATAACAAGAAGAAAATGCCATCACAAACCTTCGACGTGCTTGATTTCTCCAGCGCCGAAACCCGTAAAGGTTCTCCTGTGCTTGGGTCGGGAGATGCCTGCAGGACCAACAGCTCCCTGGATGTCCACCAGGGGAGCTCCTGTAGAGGGGCGACGCTCGCGCGTGGGTAGAGACTGCTTGGTGGCCATTGTGAGAATGGCTGCAGATCAGAGAGGCAACTCGAATTAGCAAATCTAGGCTCTTTATAACAATACTGCAAGGTAAAGAGGAATGCCAGAGAAGGGATAAAAGAGAAGGAAATACGCAAAAGACGATGAAGAAAAGACGACGATAGAAGGAGATAAGAAAGAGGGAAGTGAGATTGCAAGTCTAGAGGGGAGGAGAGTCATCAGGCAACTTACATCAGCTCAGCTCGTCCAACTCGTTTCCCTGCTAGCAGAAGCTATGGCGGGGTAGCAACAGTGGGGTTATCAGAAGCTCCCAGAGCTACCGTCCGTTGAGATAAAAGGCCCGACAAACAGTTGCAGAGCTGGCGGAAAGGGTCAATTGTAAACGAGGAAAGTCCTCAGAAGTTTGGGAGAGAAGAGAGGCAAACTAAAAGAAGAAGAAGCAAAAGAGAAAGAAGGCGAGAGAGGCAAGGTGAAGAGGGGAGAAAGAAAGAAGGAGGGGAAGCAGGACAGAGGACCAAGCGAGCTTTAGGTACCAATTGACGGCAGATAGAGGGGGAGGGGTTAGCAAGAGACCAGACACATAAGGCGATGTTGCCCTCCATCAAGGGACCCTCTGAGTCGGTTGCATTAGGTCGCCATGCCAGTGCTGCTCGGTCAATCAAGTTTCTTGTCGATAGGAGGGTCTGGTGTCATCATCAGCAACCATCATCCGGCACAAACCCTGTTCGACGCGCTTCGTATCCGATCATCGACGACGGTAGCACCGGCTTTGATAGAGAAACGCGCCAATTAATCGCCGCAGATACGGGATTTAGTATTCAGAAACCTTCCGAGATTATCTATAGTTTAAATAGAATTGCATTACACATCACACAATGGGACGATTATGATAACAATAACAACAATAATAAAATATTATCAGCAATAGATGTATACATTTTGCACTGAAGTATTTCAACACCTCAGCCGGCCTTCTACCTATCCATTATTCCAACTCGTACTACAAAAGGCTACGGCAACCATATCCCCTCTCCCGATGACGTTGGGCAACAACATCACAGAAGCACTCCGGCCTAAACATAAATAACACTTACATTAATATACATAACCGCTACTGCATCATCAATCACACCACTCCAGCCTGAGCAGGTAAGTTGGCCGCCGCTGTGTGGGGCGCCCAATGCCCGCCGTGCCGTCGAGAATCTCTGACTGTTGAATTGCTCTTGGGTAAGTAGTATACGTATGCACGGATGGATGGAGTCAGGTCGAAACAGCGGCCAAGATGCCCGACGGGAGCGAAGCTCAAGACATCTCGGCTCCGTCCACGTACGCAGCAATGCGCAACATAAGTTCTAGATCTCCAGCATTTGGGGATTAGCCTGTTGTACTGCACTGCATTCATTTAAAGGCGACAGTTGCCTAACAGCCCCTTTTCTTCAGTAGGTACCCAACTCCTTCTACAATATGAGATATGAGAGACCATCAGCTTGGCACGTAAGCTCCCCATGCTTGAAGAAGAATTATCAATCATGAAAGCGGAAGTCCGAATGCAATCAATCCGTATCAAGCCAATGTTAAACATAGAGTGCAGCAAATTAATACCTATTCGGGCACGTATCAAGTTACCTATCCAATAACACCAGCCTCCGCCCAATCCCAAGCGTCCAGCGGGTACGCAACAGCTCAAAACAAAGCTGCAATAATAGTAATAATAGTAAACCAGTAAAACGTCTCTTCTTTTTTGTTGTCTCGGTACCTCCACAAAAGAAATCATCCTCCCGAGCTCGTTCCAAAAAAAAAAATTCCTACCCGCCACTTCTCATTTGCGCAACTCCGGACACGAGAATCACCACAGAGCCGCAACTCCAGAGTTAGGCCCTGTTCACGTCCAACCTCCAGCACTGAAGCCGTGGTTGGATTCGCTTTCTGCAGTTCCTCTCAGCCACCTGTGGTATCCAATTGCCGTCGTTTCAGCTTCCTCTTCAGCCCTCGCGGCTGCTGCTCCACCTCCAAAAGCGAATTATCGTGAACACCGTTTCATCATTTAACCCTAATATCAAGACACCAACCAGAGGCGGCTTTCCCATGCCAACCTTTCGCTATAAGTTTGCCGCGCGAGATATACACTCGTAGTTGCCAACAAAAAAGAACCCACATAAGAAAAGGGAAAGGAAAGAGAGAAGAGCGAGAGGGAAAGATCGAGTGAATGAGTGACCGCGCCGTGCTAAGTGGTTATAATAGATGATAGAAAAGCAGCCCAATCGGGTCATAACGCGCTTTAAATCTCCGTGGGTCCCGACCGGTCCCTGAAAAGGGAGTTCCGCTGAACCGCAATAAATTATGAGAAAATTATAGGTGGAAAAGAGCGTGTGATTAATAGGTTCCGTATTCGCGTATATGCCATCGATGGAGAGTAGTGCATGGCGTGAACCAGATCAATTCCGGTCAGCGAGAATGAGCGCACCAGAAAGCCGCGCAATATTCAGACGCCGCATCTCTCCGAGCGAAAAGCGAGCTGTTATCAAAGGTGTATTGATGGACATTCAGAAAACAAGGTAAGTTTAAAGAATACCCGAGTCCTTTAGCGCATTATTCAGTATTGTCTCTTTGACTGCTGCGAAAACCAGCCGGATATTCGACGTATCGGTGGCCTGGGTAAGACTACAGTGGACAAATTCCGTTAGCCAGCTGCTTAAATTAGTGGACACGATATCTGCCTGCTTCACTTACTGTGGATATAGATTGAGGTGCGCCCTGTTGACTTGATTAAACCGCCATAGCAGATACTTGGCTGCCTTGTTGACGTCGATACCACCAGTGTAATCGGGAAAGAAGTTGGATAATGGTGAGCGGCCCAGTTTCTGCTTGAAAATGTCCACTTTGTTCAGGAAGAGAATAATGCTTGTTCTCATAAACCAGCGTGAGTTGACAACCGAGTCGAACAGTAATAAGCTTTCCATCATGCGATTCTGCATTCACACTCGAAGTCAGCATTGTCCTCGCCCCGATTGCATTGCCCATTCGAGTCATGGGGCCCTCTGGCTTTCTGTCGCACGACCTACCTGGCTGCTCTCTTCGAGGAGAACTTGATCGTATTCGCTCAGCGCAACACAGAAAATGATTGATGTAACGTTTTCGAAGCAGTGTATCCACTTCTTTCGTTCACTCCTTTGCCCGCCAACGTCAAACATGCTAAAGAAAAACGATCAGCGGCGTTGCTAAAATGTTTCAAACCCGATGCTTCAACATACTGGATGCTAAGTTGACCCATTTGGAAGCGTGTTTCGTAGATGCCGGTGGTTTTTGTACGGGCGCGTAATACGTCCATCTCGTTGGGTAAATAATCGGGAGCGACGATGCGCATTGCTTCTTGAAAGAAACTATAGAGGTGGCAGGGTTAGAATTGGAGCAGCAGTCAATTTCGCGCGTCGCTGCGTCCTGCGCGGCATATCGACGATGTGACTTACTATTCTGCAGAATCCATCAAGTAAAACTCCGTCTGATGTTCCATCAGCTGCTCTTTCGCCGGGTCGCTCCATATGGCCTGCACAGCGAGGCCCACCTTGGGGTCGATGTGAGCCTGCGGCCCGGATTCTGCTTGGTAGTCTATTAAAAAGTCGGCGTGCGCTCTGCTTTCCTCTTGTGACAGCTCTATGCTGAACTGCTGCATCGCAGTTATAACAGCTTTGGCACATTCGACCAGATTCTTGAAAACGGTTGGTCTATAGTTATACAGCTCCTCTTCTGAGTATCCCTTGAGGTGGATAATTTTCATCTGCTTGACAATGGTCGACTTGCCACTCTCACCAGAACCTAGAATAAAAATAAATGAGAAAGATGGAAAGGTGAGCGATTGGGGTGCGGCCACGCGTCGACGGCCGTATCCAAAACGTACCTAGAAGCAGGATCTTGCATTCTTTCCGTAGCCTTTTCGAGTCCTCGTCCAGCTCTTTGTCGATGGCCTGGCTCCTCTTTTTCTGCTCTACCTCGTCATTGTTCGAGCTCATGCAGCCGCCCATGGTGGGCGATTGAGCACGCTTCTGCGTTTGACGAGACTGTCGACGTTCTTTAAGGACTTGGCGAATCGGTAGGCGAAGCGATTTGGATCCAAAAGGTGGGTTTGCCATGCAGCCAATTACACACGCATAAAGCAGCGATGAATAGCTGCTGAGGAAATGATGGCGACGATGACGATGTTTTCTTCTTTTGTTTAAATACTTTATCTTTCTCTACTCTCGAGTTTGGTAGTTGCTGCTGGTTGAAAGGGGGGCCACAAAAGTCGGTATCCTTCTGATAGAGTCGCTTGAGCTGGGGGGTTGAAGTTTAGCGGAGCGTTCGGCAGAAAATGGCGGCGGCGGAGGCGGCAGAGGTGATTGAAAGGTCAGCAGAACCAGCTGCAGCAGGTTGCGGGGAGATGAGGGTGAAGATGGAAGAAGGCGAGGGCGGTGATGAGGCTGGCGAAGCAGTTGTTCGGCAGGCTGGCAATGATGAAAGGCGTCAGAAATCCGGGCCGGGGCGACAGAAGACGGTGCAAGATTCGGCGCGCGGAAGCAGCCTCGTGAACGAGGAGGTTTGGATTCTTTTGCTCGGGAGGAGCTGAGGCTTTGGCGTGCGCACAGGCGTGAGGCGTGTGAAAGTCAGTGCTACCCCGTCGCTTTCCAGGTACAAGCACCAGAGCACGGGATCCAATCCAATCTGCTGCTGAGAAGCACTGTGGATCCGGGTCCAGGGCGTGGCTGTAGCATGGGCTGGAGACCAAATGATGACAGGTCGGGCGGAACAGTGGCACCAATTGGCGCTGGCGGTGATGCTGGGTGCTGGATGGATGCTGGATGGATGCTGGGTGCTGGGGTGGAGGCAAGCCCGGATTCCTCCCCAGCCTGTTCTCTGTAGACGTCAGCGACGAGGATGCCAAGTACAGTACATTAGCGGTGCTATGCTAGCAGCTTTACTAATGTACGAGCAGCCTTTGGCGGGCTTGGGGATGGACTGATGATTAATGGAATGGAAAGGGCCGGTGGGACGAGGCGGCCGCGCAGGAAGACTCCAAAGCGGGCGAGGCAGGGCGAGTTTGTCAAAGATGGGCTTCGTTGGCGTTTGCCTGATAAGGATTTGATGCAGGAGCCGGACCGCTCTTGAATAAGCGGCGCAGCTGCATTGGAGAAAGTATCGCTACAACTTGGATGCCTGCTCGGTAGCGGTAACTGCCCTACTAGGGGCGGCTGAACGAGCCCGTACCAGCCCAAATTTGCACTCGTATCTAGGGTCGTTTTCGTACTGCTACCAATAGACTATTCAAATGCAGTATAACCACTGGCAGTACAATATAATGTCAATGCAGAGAAGCACGGGGCACGAGCATCAGAGAATGGAAAAGAATGAAAAAGACTGCAGGTCAATGCTCCCAAATGGCAATCGAAAATAGAAGCTTGTAAGTGCGTCTGATGCAAGCCCGAAGCTGCTGGCCAAAAGGCAAAAAGGGCCGTGTTGGCTGCCCACCCGTTTTGCAATTCCCCAGGCTATTGAGCCACCATTGAACACCCCATTGAATTTTTGCCTTTGTCGCTACCATTCATCTGGAAATACGGAGCACATGCTAATAATGCTAGGTACGGGTGCGTTGCTACTAAATGGGCGCCATATCTTTGGCGAGCTCCTACAATGTCTTAGCTCTATACTTCAATTACACAATTTCCCGTTCACGATGGAGCAGGTACCCGGCTATCGCGTCCTTGACTCGCACCGGCAGAAAAAGCTCGCACCCACTTCCATGCCGCATTCTGCCTGGCTCTGTGATTTTTAACCTCAACTCTACTTTCGCATGGCGCTCTGCGATTGGTAAATCTCCTCGGCCACGCTGCGCAAACTCTCGCGGGAATGCAATGCTAATATGCTAGCTACTACGTACAAAGTAATATCTTCCATCCGTCGGCCGAATCGCTTTCCCGCCCTGCGTGGCTGCGCGCCTCCAATCTCATCTCATATGCGGTCTCAAAGCACCTCGCATTTGCATGCTCGTACCTACATATGGCCAACGTGTACCTACATCCGCTGGTACCTCATGTACGAAGCACGGGGTGCGAAACGCCTGTGTGTATCACGCACTCTCGACTCGCATGCACGGAGTGCCTCCAATCAGCCTATAATGTGCTCGTGGCAGCCTTCTTTTCGCCTCAAATGTCTCTCGTCTGCAGCATCGCAAGCCGCTGGGCGGCGAATAGCGCCCACGCTCAAGCCCACCCACAGGGGTGAAGGATGAGCTCCGGCGCCCATTCAAATTTCAGCATCACCGAGAGGCCTTCGACGCCTGATCCGATTGCCTCGCCTTGTGCCTTATCACGCACCGCTTTGCTTCCCCCATTTCCTCGTCCCCACAGCGCTATGCCCATGGTGGCTACTCGCCGCTGTCCGGCTTCAGCATCAGCGCGCAGCGGCTCTCCACAGCTGGCAAAACGACACGCACCAAGCAATTGAATGGCACAGCTTTAAGCTACTTTCCAGGGGGCCCGAGCGAAAGAGAAAACTTGAGGCCATCGCATATCCACCCCACATACAGACCCAGTACCCCAGCGAATTCCTTCAGCAACAACCAATCAGCTTGCGCCAGAGTCGCTCTAGACGCAGGAGAAGCGATTCGCAGGAGGTGCCAATATACACTAAGGACGCGTCTCGTACAGTGCTACTACCCGCCTACATATGAGAAAGTATAGACAGGTATTGCTTGGCAAGCTTTGACAACCTTGGCCTGCTTGGCTCTCCGCCAGTATAGCTACGAATACATCAAGTTTGAATGAATCCCTCTCCAAGAGGGCTGCTTCATGACGCCACGACATATTACCTAGGAGATGGTAAGCCCGCCTTCCAACAGCATCGATACAGAAATTGCGGAGGCCACGTGCGTGATACGGCCAACACCCAGCCACAAAAGCACAAAGCTTGTTGTTGTTGTTGTTGGTGCTGATGCGTTCGTTATACATGCTAGCAATCAACATTGGCAGCAGACCGAAAACCTACTTGTATTAGTTTTCTAGCAGTTTCACCACCTACTTATGCAGTCGACAGCTGACAGCGTGTCAATTACAATATTCGTAATCAGATGCCTGTCTCTATTGCCTGTAGTTCCAGCTGCGTGGTGCTCGGAACAACAGGGTGAGGACGGGCCTCTTTCATGGCCTGCAATGATATCCTTGCGTGTTCTAAAATAAGGCCGCTGCAATGAGGGCGCCGCAATGTCAGTTTCGCTCGGGGTTCCGAAGTTACTCTCACGAGCACGGCGCTTCCGGTAATCGAAATTACGAGTGCACAGGGCTGAGAGATCCGTGTATACAGCCTACAAATATAGGTATAAATTTGCGGAAACTTATCCAAGGATCAACCCCATGCGAGCAAGTACGTATATGCTTTTAACCGCCGCTCAAGCGTCAAGTGAAAAAAACAGCTGAGCTGACTTCATTTCGGACCGTGAGAGGCTCCATATTTAATGCTAGGTGATAATCATGATTATGAAAGATCCTAGCTCATTCGGAGACAGCTTTAGGTCAGCCTCACTGCCAGCTCTAGGGCCTGGAATGTTAAATTATTTGGTTATCTCTGGCGTTTTCCACCGGGTACTTACTGCTGCTATTAGTGGTGCGTAATCTCATGCCTCATCCTTCATACCGGATGACTCTATAAATTCCTCGCACAGTCAGCCCTGAGATTGGAGGCCGATCACGAAATTCACCCGCCGTGCTACCTAGAGATGCTGATGGGATGGGTTGAAAATGGCGAGCGTTAATCGGATCATATCTTCTACCACCTCCTGGAAACGGCTCTTTGTCTGTGTCAGCCGCGCCCGCTCGCAAACTTTACAGCTTACTCGTTACGATATCACCCAGCTTTGGTACTCCGCGTCGATGTAATACCTGCAAGTACATCCTTGGTGGTCTGAGAACAGTACAAAACGAGGATGGAGCATGGTAGGAGTCCGCCGCCGATCGCCCTGGGGCCGATGTCACCAGCTAAGACCAGTACAGTACGACGCTGCCGGATCGAAGCTAGTGGCTTGTTTTAGAGCCAGCCATTCTATGTAGGGGAGCCCCTGGATCCAGCACAGCCCGACAGGGAATGCACGTGGTTCTGCCAGAATCATCAGCTCTCTCCAATCAGTCGCTTCCAGATTCAACCATCCATTGACGGCACGGAGTGCGTGAGGCACGATGTGACGGCCTTTTTAACATTTTGTCTAGTGAGAAGGGTGGTGCGTTTCTTTATACAAAAATCATCCAATGGTATCTGAAGGATTCAGGTGGCCGTGGTCGAGCAATCTCAGCCTTTCGGCCGGCACAAACTTGCCCCCCAAGCCCCTTCAAAGAGACAAGGCATTCGCCAGGGCTTCATCTTCTTCTAATGGACTCAACTCAAACAAACTGCACAAGCTTTGTGGAGACAGGCCGTGGGCCACAGCACCTCATCCACAAGCAAATGGAGCCCGGCAAATCCCTCAATATGCCAACTTTTTTTTTCCCGCTCTTGCATTCTCTTTAGCAAGACACTGTGGAAGCGTTCCAGAATTGCTACTGGGCTCCAAAATGAAAGGCGCTTGTTAGTTCATGGAAAATAAAAGTCTCAGATCATCCCTGCATAGAGGACGACTCGCATATTAATAGCATGTCGCAAACTTGCAGCCGAAGGGCTAGTCAGTACATATCGCCATGAACTGCAAGGTCCAATCCTATCCTGGCTGGTTTTCTCGCCTTGGCGGCAGTTTGCTGTTGCTTGGCCTCCGCTAACCCGAGCACTAGAACCAGCATCGCGACGGGTTGGGGGCTTTTTCGTGCTCGCTAGGCAAGGGCCTCGAAAATTAATAGCACCAACGGCTATCGTTAATAGCAATGACAATAGGTAGTGGCAATGAGACTAAAACACGGAGCACACGGTTAAGGGCGGAACTCCTTATTAGTGGCGGTAGTACGGAGTATCGCTAATAATCTAATGCTAACGCACTACTACGGGTATATGTAGTACTGGATATGGATGATTTTTCTTGAGAAATTCGTCGCTGACAAGAAGCTAACGAGATCGGGAGTTCGGAGAGTTAGTGGCACGCATTTCACCGATCATTCTAATCTTATGGCAACTTGTGGTCCAGCTTGGTACATACAGTAGTATTGGCAGTTGCTGGTACGTGACATTTTCTCACGTCCCAGTATTGAGATTCAGCTTGCGAGGAATTGCCCTGCGGCGCACGGTTCACCTTGCATGAGTTCAAAGTCGATTGAGTGGGCACTCGTTAATATAAGGTAGGGAGGGTGCTCAGTCAAAACATTGGTAGCATCTACGGGGTAGCGTTAGTATCATCTCCTGCTATCATCCTCCACTTCTGGTTAAACCCCTTTCCCACATTCCGAATTACCTGCTCGTAGCCTCATCAAAATTCATGCGTTCCAGGGTCTAGAGAAGGCGTGGTTTTGTTTGCCCATCCTGCAGTAATAGAGGGGCCGATAGCCGTGAACAGCTACGAGGTATTATATGGCGATATGCTGCTCAATTACCTACCTAAGTATTACGGAACGAGACCAAGCTAGCTAAAGGCAGATGGCCGTCCGATTCGCAAGCTGGAGCGATGTATGCTTATGGAACAACTATTTTTCTTGGTAAGGATACTATCAGACTTGATATATAAACTTCTTACCTAGGTAGGTAGGTGGATAGGTAGTAAAAATGATGTATAACAATTGCTTCACACCGCTTGAACATCAGTATGCTATTCCGATAGATAATATATGCTAAGCAAAATCTCTGATTTGGTCATAACAAGACATCCTCTTTTGCCTATTAAAAGAAGGTCGCTGTAGAATCGCATCTACTTTGTTCTTTTCTTCTTTAGGGGAGCTGTGCTCATCTTCTCCCCATGGTTAGGTGGCGAGTTTCGTCAAACAAAAATGCCATGCGTTTGCTATAGCGCCCCCTCGCGTCATTGTGTCGTTTCAAGTCTGTGCGAGCCGCTCTCATATACAAGATCTTCCTCTATCGGTACTTGTTGTGTGTATATATATATCACGTATATACCTATCTCTTGTTTGTAAGCCATAATCTATGAATGTACCGGTACATATTGTCAAGTAGTATCTTTGTTCTACCACCCCCATGCAGATCACCCGTGTGAGATAGGTTGAGATTGATCTTCGCCTTATTTACCCTACACATCATCAGATGAGACCAAGGAGCTCATACCTGCACCCTCCCGAGTAGCAAACGGGGACGGGAGAGTACATCCGTGTCTGTGCTTTGTACGTGCTGCATACATGACATGAGACGTTTAAGTAAACAAAGATGAGCGTTTTCGTGCACGTTGCACTTCTTTACTACTGCTGTGCCTTTCTTATTATCACTACATGTTGGTAGCTTCTCTTTTCTTTGTCTCATTGAGATTGTCTACTAATAAGGGCCGCTACGTAACCTGGTTACATCATTGTCTTAGGGGGCAAATGCACACACATGCAACATAGGTCATAGGCATGGAGACTGTGTCACGTCACCTTTCGACGATAGGTTGAGCCAAACCGTTTTCTCTTTGCACCGGGCAGTTCATTCAATTCTGCCTTATAGAGAAAGCTGTTTAGCCCGGTAGCATAAGAGTTACCGTCTCTTAGAGGTTTATAGATATCCGTGATGTCGAGAAGGATGGACTTACTACTGCTACATGTAGTATCTGATGGCTTCTGATGCACACGATCAGTCAACGGAGATATAATCTCGTATGTTCTGTAGATATGATCCTCAAAGACCTTAGCACTACTACGGCGGGGTCTCCATCACGATACCCGCGTCCCACTCAATCATCATTCGGGTATTTCGATGCCGTCAGAGAAAAGGAAAGGAAAAGAACGGTAAAGAAGTAAAATATCCCCTCGGCAGTGGCGTCAGAAAACTGATGGTCTTCTTTATGCAATGCAAGACACGCTGGCAGACTAGCATCCAAGCTTGCTATTCGCTGCCGCATCCCTGCACAGCCTGCAGCCAAGAGAGATCGGTGCATGAGAAAGAAGAAAAAGTTTGGGAATGAGAAGCGAAGGCTGTTGACGTGGAATCCTGTCGACCTGTAGGAATTTTTCTCTCTCTTGCTCTTGACTCTCGTTTTGACTATGACTCTACATCCATACCTGTTCTTTGGCCGTTTCTGCTCATGGGGTTCGGAGATGGATCGGTGATGGTGGGTGTTGTGCTGAGAGCATGTCTCAAATGCTGCGTGAACCGGCCTGGTGGTGTTCACAAGACCACCATCATCGCCATCAGTGCTTATGTGGATAATTGATCCGTAAACCATTGGCTGTCACTACTTATTTTTGTTGGCTTTATATATATCACTGTAGTCTTAACATCTGCTCTGCCTCAGGTACCTTTGCACGTGATGCAGTTCATCGTAACCGCAGAGAAGGCAACATCTTTCCAGTTTTGCTTCAAACAGAGTCCAAATATCATTAACCATGCATCACAAGCCAATCATTTACCATCATCAACACTTCCGCTCTCCTTACTTTGTGCGCACCAACAACTTTTCCCAGCAATTATTAAGTTGGCGCCGCCTCTGTTTTACGTCTTCTGCAGTAGGCCACTACGAGTAATACAAGCGCAGAAGCTACAGCAGATCGTCTCTGCTCTGTACTCTGTATGGCGGGTCTTGTGCCTGTACAGTCAGCGCTTCAATCTCACCAGCCGCAGCCACAACCAGACCGACTGGCTGGGTAGAGGCGGTTTCAGAATCACCAGAGGTGCATTTATACAGCCAGTTAACAGTCACATTGTCTTGCCAGCTCCTCTCATAATAGAGCTTCTTTTCAAGGACTCGTGCCTCGTCTATCTTACAAACAGTCTGAACTGAATTGACTTCACCACCAGTCCAGAAATATTCTCCATATACCCTTGTCCGGCTCCGAAACCGTCAGGGATCCCCCGCCACTGCCAATTCACCTTGCAGGAAGACAGACGCGCGCGACCGTTCTGCCCCCCCTTGACTCTGCGTCCGAAGGCAAACCGATCCTGTCCTTTGCACCAGGTTTCCATCATCGTCACAGAACGACAGCCGAACCGAACTAAGTCTGAAGTTGCGAGCGGCTTACAACTCGAGGCCTGTGTCAATCTCAAATCCCGCCTTTTCGCCACACCGACTTGCTGTGCCAAACAGTCTTTGCTGCTGCCACCGCTCCTCCGTCGAGCCACTCCTAGTGACGACTGCGATACGGCCGAATTCCCCGAATTCGAAAGGTTCGAGGCTTGTCGGTAACTGAGCTTGCCGGAAGCGCATGGCATCGCCATAGCGTTGCTGAGCTGCAGGATATTGTTCTCGGCTGGGCTTGCATCGCGCGCATCAGCGATACCAGACGGCATCATGAGCACTGATAGAATCAAGGTCCCGCCCAATGGGGTCGAATTCAAGACTATCTTGTCGCCAATTACCCCTACGATACCCACTACACCCTTCCTAACCAGCTTTACACCGTTGGTGACTGTCGTTGGCTTCCATCATGCGCGGGGCCCTGAGGTTGAGAGCTGGTTTGGAGCTGAAGAAGGCGTTGATCCGGCTGTCAAGTATGGATGGACTCTGCTGCCGTTCATGGCGCTGAGCGACGGAGCGCATGCGTACGTTTTATCAATTCATCTCCTATTTATTGCCCTGCGAGTGCTAGGACGGCTTATTGACTCTCTGCTATCAATAGCTCGGAAGAAGACTTTTCCTACTTTACGTTACTACGACCCGAGACAGACCATGAGCCGGCGACATCCCTCTTCGGTATATCATGCACTCGCCAGCTCGATTCTTCGCAGCTTATTAACCGGCCTGCCGATGTGACTCGTTCAACCGTCCAGAAGGCGGTTGTCGTTATCGCCGACAGTCCCCAGTTCTTTGGCATGCTGAGACAACGCCTGAGCGTAGTCACACAGGCATGGTTTGCGCAGCGCGAGTTTACAGATGTCGAAATTCTGCATAGGTTCCAAGAAAGCCTCGCGGATGAAAAATCCCGAGGTATCTTGCAAGAGGAGGCGCAACGAGATCAGTACCTAGGCATGAGTCTGCGCGAGCTTATCCACGAATTCAAATGGCAGGCTTTGGTGTTGCTCAAATGTTGTCTTCTTCAGCCCAAAGTTAGTATTAGTCACATTCTTTTAAAGCCATTGGCAGATATTGCAGTTTGTGGGAAAGAGGGCATGCTAACAATCAATGTAGATGCTTTTCTTCGGATCGCGATGTGATCGGTTATGCATGGTCCAATTTTCTCTTATTTCACTGATACCCGGACTCATTCGAAACCTTCAAGATTGCGCGGATCCTGAATTGAACAACCACGAAAAGAAGCTCGCACAAGCGACAAGTCTACAAAGTAGTAATCGCAATTCACTCCTAACGTTTATGGGATTGCCATTACAGATATTTGGTAAAGTATGTGCTACCGTTTGTTCCTCGCTGCAAAGCTCACCAAAAAGTATCCTGTTCTCACACAAAAGTCAACTTAGGGAAGCATGTTTGGCCCATATACCCCGTTACAGCAGCTCGATCTGCTGGCCGACGTCGGCACTAAATCATACCTCGTTGGTAGCACCAACTCACTTCTTCTCCAACAAAAGGACCGCTATAGCGATATTATCATAAATCTCGATGACAACACTATCAATATTACGTCACCTTCTTTGAGAACGGCACTGTCATTAACTGCGGCAGACAGGAGGTGGATCGACAACTTAACCCACGCAGTCAACGACACTTGGGATGAGGCCAACCCCAGCACACCAAAGACGATGCAATATGCCGGAAGTGAAGAATACATTAGAGCCCAGTTTGAAGCTTATATCATCGGACTTATATCCTCAGTCAAGTTCCACAACTATCTCACTAAAAACGCTGCTGCCCTTCGCAACACAGCAGAAAGCGATCCCGCCGTCGACTTTGGCCTTGACTGGGTGGAGGCGTGGGCACGCACAGAGAACTATCGCATGTGGGACGCTCATACCGATACAAATCTCTTTTCAGTCTCCGAACCGAGACACCCCTGTGCTGGTGGCCTTACCATTGAAGATGTTCAGAGGCGCATAGCAGAACAAGTAAAGGATCTTCATCTAGATGAACGCCTCGCTCAAGGTCGTGACATTCTGGGACGAAACTTTGCTGCTGGTCGAGAGAAGGCGTCAACAATGCTAAATCGGCTGTACAACGACATGGAGCAGATGCGCGAGGCACAGCGCCGTCGTGCAGAAGAAGCTGCCAAAGCCAATGCAGCCAATGGCAATGGCAATGGGAACAGCAATGGTAATGGCAACGGCAACGCAGATGCCACCAAGGCGCCAGAGACACCGACTGTGGGCAGCAGAGCCAGCGCTTATATGGCAAGCTGGACCTCTTGGGCTGGCGAGAAGCGTAAAAACGGCGGATGGGGTGCAAGCTGGGGTAAAAAGAAGGGCGCTGACCAAACAGCCTCAATGCCTACCAGCCCCATCGAAAAGGATTACCAGTTTGTCAACTTGATGGGCTCACGAGGCAATTCAACAGAGGATTATAGGCCGATGACGCAGGGGAGCTTCAGCGAGAGTATCCTATCCGCCGCAGACAGCGACCGACCTGGCACGGGGTCCTCAGGCGCTGATGCATCGGCTCCTTTGACGGAGTACCCTAGGGAGTTTGACGATGGCTTCCACGAGGAATCTGTGGTTGGCAGTGGCGGAGCGAAACTTAGAGATTAAACAGTGATGTGCATTAAAGAGGGAGGCTGTTTGTTTTGTTGCGTTTGTTTTGTTGCTTGTTTGTTTATAAGAGAGCAAAGGGAAGCATGATTTGGATATATATAGATAGACAGCTTATTTGATATACGAAACGGACGACGAGGGACATTGGACAAAAAAAGAGAAGAAAGAAAGAGCTAGGGAAATAACAGGTCATGATGAATGAGAAATGGTATTGATGGGCTTGGGCTGCTACATTGGAATTGGAAAATAGTACTTTAACAAGAATACATATATCAAATTCCTATACCATACAAAGCACGTCTACTATACAAATGAATCTACTACATAAGGCGTATCTACTACATAAAACACATAATTTCAGACAGCAAGGCACTCAACGGAGACACATCCAGAATCCAAGTCACATATTCTCTATTAAGCTACTGTAAGCATATCACCACCACGATCACCACTATAGAGAAATAGAAGAAGCGTGTAAGTAAAGAGAGATAAACACATACACGGAAAGAAAAACAAAAAAAAAAAAAAAACAAAGAATGCGGCCCATCCCATAGCACCACTCCTGCTAATTCCAATCCCAAGACAACCTGAAAGAATCTACGGACGATATAATAACCGATTTGGGGGTGCAATGAAAGGGTAATTTTGTTTTTTTCTTTGGCGATTAAACATGCCTATATCGAAGGGGGTGGCGAAAAGAGGAAATATAAAGCAAAGAATGCCTGTTAACAAAAGCTCCGTAAAAATTCTACCGGAGATAATAAAACGAATAATTTTATGCTAAGTAGCCCAATTCATCATCGTCCAGACGCTCCAGATACTCCTTGTCCAGGAGAATTTCTATGCACTTCTTGATATCACCAACCTTGGGGACGAAGCGAGAACGGATCTGGTTGATGGTCTCGCTCACTAGTTGCGTGTGCTTCATCTTCTTTCGAGCCTTCATGATACGGACAATCGCAGACTGGTGAACATACGTTAGTATTTGGCACTTCATGGTGCAGGGGATAGGCATGAGCCGGCTTACCTGCAAGACCAATTTACGGTCCTCTTCGATAGTCTTGTTTGTCTCGACTTCTTCCTGCTTCGCCTCCTTGACACCACCAAGGTTGAGGTTTACTCTTATCTTTTTACTCTTGAAATCGTAGTTGAGGCGGAATGTCTTGCCAGGTCCAGGCTTATCGCCGCCATCCATCAGCAGCACCTTTGCCTTAAGAATAACAGCTAGTGCCTGATCGAGCACCTCCGAGCTCAGCTGGGTGGCGCTGGAAATGTCGTCGTATGAATATGTATCGTTCTCGTTAAACAAGAGGAGGATGGACATTTGATAGATTGAAACCTGGAAAGTGTAGGGCGTCTTGCTGTTCTTGCAGTAACCAGCCTTGATCTCGCCCTTGCAAAGATGCCACAACCAGGTGAGCTTGCGGCCATCATGCTTGTGCTTGTAAAATCGAACGAATCGCTCAATCTCTGTGGCAATCTCCGGAGGCGGATCAAAGTGAGTGCTTGGTGGCGTCAACGGCCAGAAACCAGTTCCCAATATGGAGAAGGTTGAGTCTACAGCCTTTGCGTTGCCGACGCTCTCCAGGTGATCTCTGAACTCCTTGTTCAGATCCTTGGAGATTTGCATATCTTGGAACATACGCTGAAGTTTGTTGGTGTATTCAAATCCACAAGCCTCTTTTAGTTTGGAAATCATGCTTGTCTCGGCATCGTCAGACGAAGAGTTGCTGTGTACCAGTCTCCTGGCCAGCATGCGGGAATAGAACTTTTGGAAAACATCCTTGTCTTCAATGTATTTGAAGACGGTCATGATCTGAGACAGCGTCCGCTCCAGATCGGCCTCTTCAATGCTTGTGGTGCTCTTACGTAGGAGAACATCTGTGTATTTGGCCAACAGCTCGGGCGACTTGTTGGATCCAGACTTGCACACTTCGTTTCGGTTGACGAATTCGCGGCAAGCATTATCTAGAGACCGCGTGAACTCAGGCTCATCGTTGAAAGCTCGCTTGACTAAGCCTTGGTACTGAGTGTGAATCTCAAGCAGTGCATCGACATAGACTTTGGGTTCTAACTTGTCCCCCTCAGACGACTGAACCTTTTGAACGGCGGCCAAGCCTGCCTTTCGGACATGCGTCTCGAATCTGGTGCGCAGTGGATCTAATCCATCAGGAATGCGGGATAGCAAACTATACATCCTGGCCATATCTTCTTCCCGGTCATTATCCAGAAGTACTTGGAATTCTTCTCTGAGGAGAGCCGAATGATCAGCGATGAGAGCTTGATTGCAGCACTTTTTCAACGGGATGGCAATGTCCCCGTGCAGGTACATGTTGACACGCTCTTCTTCTTCGGCTAATCGCATCTCTGCCTTCTTCATATATTCAACGACACTATTTTCGGCCACAAACTGCTTAGACTCGGCTTGATAGAACTCTTTAGTTGCGGCCAAGAATGGGCGTTCGAAATGGAAGCGGTAGACATCGAGCGTCGACTTGGATGGATCGGCCTCATCCAGCCCGAGAGAGACAAACGAGTCAACGACCTGTTTGATCTGGCCGTATTCAATGGTCTCGCCACTCCTCTGCTTCTCTACCAGTTTGAGAACAGCATCCATGACTTTCTCGGATACCTGCTCAAACAGCACCTTTCGCCATTGAACAAGATGCAGGGTATACACATCGTATATATTCTTCTTGCCTTCGTCAATCTCGCGTTTGACCCAGTGCCTATTAAGATACTGGAACAGATGGTGAATATATTTCGCAGCAACGGTGTATCGGTTCCATTCCCTTATGTAGTAGGCCAAAAGGGCTTCGTCTGTATGCGACTTGGACGATTGAACGAGGGCCGCCAAGTGTTTCTGTAGATATTGGATTAGATGGTTGTAGAGATCTTCGCCTAGCAAATGGGCTATTCAACGGAGAAGTAAGAAGCAAGTAGTTAGCAAGAGTTTCACTCGAGGGAGGTCGAATTCAGACAAACCTCCACGGTGGCTAGTCGTCATGCTAGGGCCACTGAGGCCAACGGCTTTTTGGGAAGTGCAAAAGTTATGGACAGCGCTATGACAGTGTGAGCAGTCGAGTCTGGGTCCCAACGAGGACGCAAAGCGAGAAACAGGAATAAAGTTCACGGGGCCACGTACGTATACACTCCCATATACATTTGCATATCCATGCCCTGCTCGAGATCGGTCATGATTCGGGTGATGCCATCCTCGAGGTACTTCCATCTGCAGCGGCGGTTAATGTCTTGCCAGCGGCTTGTATCGCCCGACCATCAGCTTCGACTCACGTTGCACCGATGTCCTCACGGTTGGGAACCGGAGGCATCCCCATTCTGGTCACCATCGTGAAGCGTGAAGCGTAAAGCGTAAGGCGGGGTGAAGAGTGACGCTCTGCGGCTCGCGTGGGTGGATTGGTTGGCGATGCAAACGGCAGATGGGCCGCCTCTTCAGCTCGGGATTATCGAAAGGAGTGAGGTGGTAGGAAAAGAGAGAGAAACGGGGCCTTGCGTCGATCGCAGCGCTGTGATGCGTTGGGGACAGGCGGCGGTTCTCGGAAAGGCTGTTTGGGCGACGAAACTCAGCGGTGAT
Organism: Trichoderma evansii; assembly: GCF_050947405.1. Lineage (NCBI taxonomy): Eukaryota > Fungi > Ascomycota > Sordariomycetes > Hypocreales > Hypocreaceae > Trichoderma > Trichoderma evansii. Next base: position 589,921 of record NW_028145192.1, on the reverse strand, counting down.
GCTCACGCCTCAGCAGCCGGAGAGGCAGTGGGTCGCTGGATTGATTAGAAACGGGTAAATCACAGCTCGGCTGGGCTCGACGCGAAGAGGTGGAAAAAAGGCACGGTTGGTGCTCCCTCGACTGGACTCGCCGCAAAGACGGAGATGGGAAGAATGAAGGAGGAAGAAAGGCAGTCCAGGGAGGCTGCGAGGAGCTCGGCCAAAGACGTAATGATGAGGGATCAATCAGGCAGTAAAGCCAAAGCTGACTCTGCTAAGGCTGCTGTGCTGTGCTGTGCTTTGCTGTGCTTTGCTGGAGCAAGTTGCAAGGCTCCAGGCGAGCTGTAAGCGGCTTAGCGCCGGTTTCTGCCTTGTCCAGCCGCCTTTTTGGGGGCCGCCTTTGTGCCTGGTGGTGCACTAATGCACTTAATAAGGGACTCCCCTGCTGGAAGTGCCTGCTGCTGCCTTGGACAAAGGGCAGCGATGGTATCGTGGTAGCAGTTGGAAGAGATGGAGCCACAAAGAGGAGAAGAAAAAATTAATTAATTAATTAATTTTTGTGGCTTCAATAAATCTGAGAGTTTACGAGTCCATCTTCTGCCGCTGCCTCTGAGATGACCATGCTGCGGGTCGCACAGCTCGGGTACAGAACAGTTTATAACCCACATAAAGTCTATAACCGAGTCCGGCTCTGGATATAATAGTGCTGGTATATCTATAAAATGCAAAAGACATGCACTAAATATAGTAGTATCATCGCATCTGCCAGATCTAGTACCATCTGCAAGATATACTAGATTCTACTAGATAGATAGGCTCTACCAGATGTAGCAGATCCAACTGCAAGGTACCCGCTACTCGACGAGAAGAACTTTACACGATAAAATTAGCAATATAGTGTAACCTTTATTATGTCATGTACATGTATCGTACAAGTATTAGCTGGATGGTATATACAAAGGCCATCTCGCGCGTCTCTTCATCAGACGCCCAGCCATCTATTCATCAACCTTCGTTCATTTCGTAATGTTAATGCATGTTAATTCCACCGCTTTTGTAACGCCATGCAAAGACCGGCCCCAAAGATAATAAAACGCTGAGAATAATACCCACTCCTTAAAAACAGACAAACCAACCCCAATGTATAATGCGTGTACTGATATGTTCGCTGCTGACGCTTTTCAAATGTATCATGTCTGGCACTTTTGGCACTCTGGTACTCTCACATAGCTTCTTCCTCGCGGCCCCCCAATCGTTCAACCACTCGGAAAATATTGACAGTCAAATTCACAGTCCATGCTACAAGGCCGAGAAGCATAACGGATGCAAGACCTTCAGATAACCCAAGGATATTGCTGTCGCCAAATTCGTGGTAGACGACATGCTCAAAGGCTAGAGCTGTGCAAGCTGACTTGAAGATGATGAAGAACAGGTCAAGCAGGATGAGAGACATTTTGGAAGTGGCAGAGCGCAGACCAAGAGGCTTCCCCGTATACTCGTCCCATATCATGTATCCGTTGAAGGGGATGGATACACAGTCTACCACAATTGCAAAGATAGACTGCGTGCGCTCAGCACCGTCGCCTCGGACCTTGGTTTCCCGCTCATTCATCCTTATGGCAATCGCCAAAGCTACCGTTGACATGATGATGACGATCAATCGGAAGATTAAGGGAGAGAGGGAACTGTTTAGCATTTGGCTCCACACGCGCTTAGAAAATGCAGATTTGCGCCGCCGGTCGTGCTTATCGCCTGAGTGCAAAGGCAACTCTATTTCCTTGTTGAAGTTGGGCTGCAGCTGGTTGAGAGCCTCGATATCGATGATTTCGCGCTGTTCGTTCCGAGGGCGTCCCCAAGCCGATGACCGTATGAAATCTGCCCACGTGACGGGCGGTTGTTGAAACATCGAAGGATGAGACGAAACTATAACGGGCTCGGCGGATCGAAGGTGATCCCACTTTCTTCCTCGAGCATCAGCTCGTCCATATTTGAACAGGTGTGGTATGCGGCCGCGCTCATTCTGGGGAGGTCCCAGCTTAGGGTCATCCCAAGAGACGAACCCGTCCTTCGAGACTCGTCGCTGAGGTGGCTGAGGGATGGAATTGCGCTGAGGCGCGGCGGAGGGCTGAGGAGGGTTGAGCAATCGCCGTTGCTCTTCGGTGATTGATCCCTCGTTGGTGATAACCCAGGCTATGAAGAGAGGGAAGATGTTAGTGTTTGCTTCTGGTAGCCCGGAGTCACCGGTAAAGTCGCAATTTGATCCTTACGGGGTAATGTTCGCGCAGTACGCAAGCGAGGATTTGTGAAGTCTGTAGAGGTGCTCAGAGGCCTTGTGGAAGGGGGAGATTTGGACGAGGACGACGGCCCAGCCTCCGTCTGGGGCGTCGAAGACGTCATTGTCTTTTTTTCCCTAGTAGTATAGAGATGCTATGCTGTTTAAAGCTTGTAAGTGAAAGGCGGCGCACACTATTGAGGAACTCGGACTGGAGGAAAAAGAAGAAATAAAATGGCAATTGGCGTTTTCACGGAGGCGCCGCCTTGTATAGGGAGATATAAGGCTATAGAAGCATGTTGTATGAGTGGGTGTGATGCTTTGGCGAGAGTGGAAGCACGAGGTGTGTCGACAGGCTGCAGAGACGCTGAGCCGATGGTCACACGCTTTAAGGCAGAATCTGGCAGGGCATGCACGAGGCCACGCCTGCCAAGCCTGTCCGGTGGAGAGAGCTGCGAACAAGGGGAGCCTTGGAGAGCGAATGCATCCGCAGTGGTGCTAGCATGGACTACGGCTAGCAGCAAGCGGTGCTGGTAAATAGCCTTCGCAAAACCGGGATCTCGAGATTGCTCGGCGCAGCTGAGCCGGCAGAGCTCCATATTCTCCGGTAGTAGAAAAAGGAAAATGCTGTTGAGAGGCGCTGCTGCTAGAGCCAACCGGAGTTAGTCTTCAAGTCACCGCAGGCACTAATCGGGGCGATCACAAGCTGTTCCGGGTCCCGAGAGCCTCTGAGCGACCCATGACTTTGGAAAACAATAGCAAGATGTCCGGATCCGGGTGGAGACGCTCGTTTGTGATTGTGATGCGGTGCGTAAAACATGCATGAACTTGGTGCTACATGTACGGCACACCTTGGACGGCAAGCGAGCCACCGAGCCAGCAATACGATGTACCTTGCAAGGGTTGCATGGAGCAGTGCGAGTGTTTACGACAGCTGCATGGAGCAAAGATGGCTGGGCTTTTAGAAGCACTCTTGGCACTGCTAGAAGCACTAACATCAGCTAGACTGGGTCCCCAACCTTACAATTTTCTTGCTCCAGCGCTGCCCCATAGTCTCAAGCTCAAAACTAGACGTCTACTGTATGACGGCACAGTTACAAGCCATCAAGTGCCGGCAGTAGGTACGTACTGCTGTAATCCTGCCGCGGCCCAATTAACACGTCACCTGATGGCGCGCGCCTGTTTTTCTTTTTCTGCTGCCCAGGCGCGCGAGACTCCAGGCGCTAAGCTGCTGTGATGGCGACTGTGACAGCTGGACGCGGGCTCTTAGGCGCCAAGCTCCAGGGCAGCCTCGTCTAGACGGCGAGATTGAAGGATATCGACCTAGCACCAGCGTCACTTTGCATATATCATTCAAACTACCACACAGCCACCATCTTTTCTTCTTTTTTTCTTCTTTCCCTTCTTTCCCCCTCTTTTCCTTTAATTGAAGCATACCTGGATATCGCTTCTCTGCGTATCTGCTTTTTTTTAGTGCTTGCATTTGGCGCTGTCACCGCTCGATCCTTCCCTTCCAAACACAGGCTGGCCACCAATTCAATTCTTCTTCTTCGCGCTTCTTTCGACAACACAATTATTTCTTTCTCCGTCTTAACAGCTCTTGCGGCAGCGACCTTCAATCTAAACATATCGAGCGATTCCAATTCACCGTGCCGACAGGAAAAGCTGCGCCCGCACACTTTGGCTGTTGGCGCTCTCGCCCAAACAAATGAAAAAAGCAGCAGCCATGCCGGCTTCATTGAAGGAGCGATCAAGTCGGCTGCAGATGTTTGCACGCCCCAAATCCGACGAGGTCAACTCCAATACAAACTTCGATGTGGCCGCAGCTTCGGCAACACAGCAAACCCGCGAGCTAGGGCGCTATCAGAGCTCTGCTCCGGTGCTCACGTCCGTTGCAGAACGAAGAGAGCTGGCAGACAGCGCTCGAGTGCCTATACCGAATGGAAATGCTCGCCAGCCTGCCGTACACCAGCGGAGATTTAGCCAGCCGCCGCCCGAATCGGTGCAGCAGTCTCATTCGCAGTCTCCGTCCAGTCGCCATATCGATATCTTTACCGGCTCCCAATTGGGCGACAGTTTCATGAATTCAGGTCTAACGACGCCGCTGTACGAACCCTCAGAGGCCGAACCGGAACCAACAACCCAAAAGAGGAATATTGTCGCTGTTCCTGCCAATACATCTGCTGCTCCCACTGCGAGAGCTCCTCCTCGCTATAATTTTGACAAGAAATTTCCTTCCAGTGGCGGCCTTGCCTTTCAGATTGGAGAGGATCTTCGCATGAAGGTTGTACCGGTCTCGGGCACCAAGCATCACAACCCCTCCTACATGAACGACGGTTTTAATAGAGGCGCCGCCAATGGATATAGCAGACCTGCCCCGAATTATCGAACAAGCTATACTCGACCAGAGTTATCGCCAGAGAAACAGCCCAATCTGCCGTTGCGCGAAGTTCGGCTTCCACATGTGCCAAGAGCAAAACAAATCAACTATGACGATAGAGAAAAGAGGAGCGCATCTCCTGCCTATGACAGCAGGGGGCGGCTCATGAGGGACAGAGATGAGGATGCTCGCCCCATGTCCAGATTCCAGGGACTGGCAGAGGTGGAGGTGGGAGGCAGAAGGATAGAGGTGATTGACGAAGATGAGAATGGAGACCAAGATGATGGCACGTCTACCATAGGCGGCCGTGAAGATGGGCGCGAAGCTCCGAGAATGAGGAGGCATCTCCTATCACCACAGCGAGCTGCTTTTGAGAACGCCTTTACAACCACCATGCCACCTTTCAGGCCGTCGGTGCCAAAAGATAAGAAGCGGAGAAGGGAGAGCCTTGATTATGATGATATGGCTCTCAGCAACATGAATTTCGCTGAACTCCAAAAAGAAGCATTCGACTTTGACCCCTCCAAGGTAACAGCGCAGGTTGGCACAGGCAGCAGTGTGGACACGCTCAATGCGAAGCTGGAGCAGTACCAGCACCAAACTGAGAAGGAGCAGCACTTGATGTTCAAAAACATGAATGCTGATGACTGGGAAGAAGCTGGGGACTGGTTCGCTGACCGGTTCGGCGAGATTATGCACAAGTTGAGGGTAGCCAGACGGAACAAGCGTCGAATGATACAGGAGTTTGAACAAGAGGCAGCTTCTCGCGAAGAAGCCGTTCGGCTGCATACGGAGACGATTGACCAGAAGCTGTCTAAAATGAAGCAAGATGGCCTGCGCGTGGTGAACACTAAGGAGGGCAGCCAGCAGGTCGCCAAGTGAATTTTGGCTGTGGTAGATTGCATTATTTTTATTTTACCGCGTTATTTGTCACCGGCATATTGCAGCAGGAGTTGGGCGTATTAAAATGATATTTTATTTTAGCTTTTATTTCAATTATCATGATTTCCTTCTGGATTTGACAGGATGGAATGGCAAACGCTGGCCGTGGCCTGGAGTACATCTCCAAGCCTGAAGGAATGGTAGCGAAGCAAAAATGTGGCGTTGAAAGGCAACAAACGGTCAACTCGATGAAATATAGATTGTTGTGGGATATAATGGAAATGTCCTAGTTGAGTTTTTGCCATCTTGCGTTATCTAAATTTCTACCTGTCTCTAAATGAGGACACTATGTAGTGAAGGGGAAAAAACACTTCTCTCATTCATTTTTCCTTTTGTTACTCTTCCTAGATTCCCACATGGTCATCATTATCGTGTCGTTATTCTCTTTTAGAGTTTAAATCTCAACTACCTGCTTCACCTTTCTATCGCGGCCAACTATCATCCGCAGCTGTGCTCCAGGCCTATTAGGCAAAAGACCATTCCGTAGACCCTCCGAGTAGAGTTCATAGGCCGGGTAATAAGCGTCCACAAACTTGATGACCTGCTCCTTGGTCATGCCGGCGTTGGGATCGCCTCTCGCTAGCCGGAGATGCTCCTCCTGTTCTTGGCGCCAGTCATACACGTACTCGATGTTCTCGGAATCAATGTGCAGAAACGCACCAAACATATCGGTTACTTGGTCGTATTCCTTGAGCTTCTCGTTGATGGCCAGAAGATGCTCGAGACGGTGCTGGTGGAGGGTTCTGCTTGGAGCGGCGTGTTTTGCCGTGATGGCGGAGGGGGAGATGGGACGGAAGCCGACGCACCAGCCTTCGAGGATGATGACTTGGAGAGGAGGAGAGTTGCTGTTACTGTGATTGATGGGTTTCCATGATGAGGGGGGTAGACGGTCGCCTTGGCCGGAGAAGAGGGCCTTGTCGTATTGGGGGAGAGAAGTTGGTTCGTGGCGGAGGAGTGAGGAGAAGACGGATTTCAGGAGGGGGATATCGTGAGTGCCTGTGTTATTATTTTATGAGACAAGGTTTAGGTAGCATAGTAAACAGAATGGCTTGAGAATCATTTTGTAGATTGATATCATATCATATGTTATACAGAAGGTGTGCGTGTAAGTGACTTGCATACATACCTGGCTCTCCACGAACCTGCCACAGCGCATTATCAGGATTCGCCCGCGCCAAGGCCACCTGGTCTTCATGCCTCAGGTAAAAATCGTCAATGCTGCAGACCAGCGTAGAGATGCCTTCTCGCTGGAGAGCCTCAGAGAGAGGCACGACGAGGGTGGATTTGCCAACGCCCTGTATGCCGTTGAGGCCGATGATGAGGGGCGGTGGCGGCAGCGGCGATTCATTGTGAGATGAGGATTGTTGGTGTAGCTTGACATGGTTTAGGATGAAGGGGATGCATATTGGGGATTTGTCGTCTGTGAATGAAGGAGCCATTTCTTTATTCTTTGTCTCTTCTAATTTTTTATAAGTGTATAAGTTGTATTGAATGAGTGTGTTGTTTTATGTATTTCGTCTATATAAAAGAGGAGATGATTTCTACATGTCGCCGCTACCGCTATCAAGGAGCGGGTAATACTACGCCGTCGCGGTGCACTTAATCGGCAGCTCTAATATCCGCTTCGGAACAGCTAAGGCGGACTGCCGGTCCCCGGAGCCGATGGATTGATTGATGGATGCATCTTGGCTTCTAGTGCGCACCCTTATAGACTGTGGAGAGGCACTACTTGGTATTATATAAGGTCGTTCGCAGTAGTAGCTACAGTGCTTAGCGAAATAAGCGAAGTATGGCTTGGGCATGTGAGGCTTGGGTGAAGGCGATGAATTATAGCAGCTGGAGAATGCCTGGGTCGGAGCCTGTATATTATACGAGACACAAGATGCGGAATAGTAATACAGCACTGGATTCTTACATCATTGGGGCTGCAATGGCCGTCGGCAAGCAACGGTAGTGCTATTACAGCACAAGCCAAAAACGATCATCTAGCTGCTAGCACAGACTGCTGACACCGACACGTGAATGACCTAATCCTCCATGCAGGCCTACAGGAAATGCAAAGTATCGGTGCACCAACTCGACAACTGGGAATACCCCAGATTTCAACGCCAAAAAAGCATGTGAACACGCCTCCATTCTCCATCCTCTCTGCCCTCTCTTCTTCCCCATGTCCCGCATCCAGCCTAGCGCTTCCCCCGGCCTCTGCCTTTCCCATCCCAGAAATCCCCCTCGGTCTCGGTACAAAATCGCGGTGCTCCAAGTTCCACGGTACCCGCTCCAGCAACTCAGCCGAGGCATCGACACACCTTTTGCGCTGCTGGGCTGTTGACCCGGTCCGTCCGCCTCTTTCGTGTCTGGGATTTAAAAAAGAAAACCTCCCGACAGCTTGACATTGCATCGTCCTTTCTTCCTTCTTCTTCTTGTTTCCTCCTCTTATCTTGTCGCTCCTCTAGATACCCCCTCCATCCATCCATCCTCTGTGCTGTTTCCATTCCATTTCTCTTACAGCACTTACATTTTCTCTCTTCTTCTTTGCATCAGCGTCACAACATCATGTCTGAGCAGCTGAGATACGACGGCCAGGTGGTGGTCATCACCGGAGCTGGCGGTGGTCTGGGCAAGGCCTATGCCACCTTCTTCGGCTCACGAGGAGCCAGCGTCGTTGTCAACGACCTGGGCGGCTCTTTTAAGGGCGAGGGAAACTCTACAAAGGTCGGTGAAAAGACTCTATTCCCATTGCTACCATAACTGCCATACAGTGCATTGTTGGCTGCGAAATCATAATCGCCTTACTCTTTGCTAACAACGTTTCTTTATTTTCCAGGCCGCTGATGTCGTCGTCGACGAGATCAAGAAGGCAGGCGGCAAGGCCGTTGCCAACTACGACAGCGTCGAGAACGGCGAGCGCATCATCGAGACCGCCATCCAGAACTTTGGCCGCATCGACATCCTCATCAACAATGCCGGTATCCTCCGCGACATTGCCTTCAAGAACCTCAAGGACGAGGACTGGGACCTGATTATCAAGGTTCACGTCACCGGTGCCTACAAGTGCACTCGTGCCGCTTGGCCTCACTTCCGCAAGCAAAAGTACGGCCGTGTTATCAACACTGCTTCAGCCGCCGGTCTGTTTGGCAGCTTCGGCCAGACCAACTACTCCGCCGCCAAGCTGGCCATGGTTGGCTTCACTGAGACTCTGGCCAAGGAGGGCGCCAAGTACAACATTCTGTCCAACGTCATTGCTCCCATTGGTATGTACAAGATGCGCATTTCTGGCAGAAACAAGAAGAAGCAGTAGACTGACCTGAAGCGATATAGCTGCGAGCCGAATGACCGAGACTGTCATGCCCCCCGATGTCCTCAAGGCTCTTCGCCCCGAGTGGATTGTGCCGCTCGTCGCTGTTCTGGTGCACTCCAACAACACCGAGAACGGCAGCATCTTCGAGGCCGGTGCTGGCCACGTCGCCAAGCTCCGATGGGAGCGATCCAGCGGTCTCCTGCTCAAGGCTGACGACTCTTACACTCCCGGCGCCATCCTGAAGCAGTGGAACAAGGTCATTGACTTCTCCAACCCCCAGTATCCCTCTGGCCCCAACGACTTCATGGGCCTTCTCGAGGAGTCCATGAAGATGGGCCCTAGCGACAAGGGCGAGAAGCTCGATTTCACCGGCCGCGTTGCCCTCATCACCGGTGCCGGTGCCGGTATTGGCCGTGCTTATGCGCTGGCCTTTGCCAAGCACGGCGCCTCCATTGTCGTCAACGACCTTGTCAACCCCGACACCGTCGTTGAGGAGATTAAGAAGCTCGGCGGCAAGGCTGTCGGTGTCAAGGCTTCTGCCGAGGATGGCGATGCCGTTGTCAAGGGCGCCATTGATGCCTTTGGCCGTGTTGATATCGTTGTCAACAACGCTGGTATCCTCCGTGACAAGGCCTTCACCAACATGGACGACAACCTGTGGAACTCAGTCATGAACGTGCACCTGCGCGGTACATACAAGGTTACTAAGGCTGCTTGGCCCTACTTCCTCAAGCAGAAGTATGGCCGTGTCATCAACACCACTTCCACTTCTGGTATCTACGGTAACTTTGGCCAGGCCAACTACGCCGCTGCTGTAAGATAATTCCCTTGAATGATATGTTTGCAAAGTATTTTGTTTCGCTAACACGCTTGAATTACAGAAATGCGGTATTCTCGGCTTCTCTCGTGCTCTTGCTCTTGAGGGCTTCAAGTACGGCATCTACGTCAACACTATTGCTCCCAACGCCGGTACCGCCATGACCGCCACCATCATGCCCAAGGAGATGGTTGATGCCTTCAAGCCCGATTACATTGCTCCTCTTGTCGTCGCCCTCAGCAGTGACAAGTGCCCCAACCCCACTGGCGGCCTGTACGAGGTCGGCAGCGGTTGGGTCGGCAAGACCCGATGGCAGCGAACCGGCGGCCACGGCTTCCCCATCAACGTTCCCCTGGTTCCTGAGGAGGTTGTTAAGCACTGGGAGAAGATCATCAACTTCGAGGATGGCCGCGCCGACCACCCTGAGAAGGCTCAGGACGGCCTGGAGAAGATCATGGCCAACATGGAGAACAAGGTATGAGAACATGATACGTACGAAATTTTCTAAGACTATTCTTCATTTCCTTTTGATTCCTGTCTCTCCATCTGCCATCTCTTCAGGATATGGAAGCAGATCTGTATCACCACCACCACTACCATCTATCAAACCACTTGTACATATTGGATAGCCACTAGAGAGGAAGAAATGTTACGAAGAAAAAAAAACACAGAATGAAAGAATGAAATTTTAATGACTAAATGCAAGAGAGCCGTGCTAATTTGTGATTTTTTCTGCTTCCAGCACGAAGAGAAGCCTGCCGCCAGCAATGAACATTTGACCGCTATTGCTGAGGCTCTTGGAAAGGAGGGCAGCCCTACCGAGTACAGCTTTACGGACCGTGATGTTATTCTGTATAACCTTGGTGTCGGTGCCAAGCGAAAGGAGCTGAAATATGTCTTGTAAGTCCATCCTCTAAGTGCCTCTCCTATCTGTCATGAATTCGTGGCAAACATCATCCATATACCAATCCCTATCCACTCCCCATATCAAACCAAGACAAAATATCTCTTTGTTAACCAAGATTTTAAAATAGTGAGGGCGCAGAAGACTTCCAAACTCTTCCCACCTTCGGTGTCATCCCCCCCTTCAGCGCCGAGATGCCCTTTGACTACGATGCCATTGTGCCCAACTTCTCCCCCATGATGCTGCTTCACGGCGAGCAGTATCTCGAGATTCGCAAGTTCCCACTGCCCACCTCGGGACGCCTCCTCTCACGCGGCAAGCTCCTCGAGGTTGTCGACAAGGGTTCCGCCTCCATTGTGAAGACTGGTATTACCACTGTCAATGCCGAGACCGGTGAAGATGTCTTTTACAATGAAATGACTGTCTTCCTCCGTGGAGCAGGCGGCTTTGACGGCCAGAAGAAGGGCAGTGATCGTGGTGCTGCCACGGCTGCTAATGAGCCCCCCAAGAGAGCCCCCGATGAGGTTGTCGAATCACCAACAGGCGAGGATCAGGCCGCCATTTACCGCCTCAGCGGAGACTACAACCCTCTGCACATTGACCCTGGTTTTGCCAAGATGGGAGGCTTCAAGGCACCCATCCTGCACGGCCTGTGCAGCTTTGGCGTGGCCGGCAAGGCTGTCTATGACCGCTTCGGCGCGTTCCGCAATGTCAAGGTGAGATTCGCCGGACCTGTGATTCCTGGACAGACGATTATCACGGAGATGTGGAGGGATGGAAAGAAGATTATCTTCCAGTGCAAGGTCAAGGAGACGGGCAAGGTGTGCATTGCGGGAGCGGCTGCTGAATTGGCATAATGGCCTTGTGAACTGTTGATTGTTAGGAAATCATGGGATATGTAAGATACGATATTTATGTAATGCCGCAAGTTTTAAATTTCAAAAAAGTTTTCTTCATTTCACTCTTTAAACACGTTAAAACAATCTATCCATCCATTCATTCGTACGTTCATTAGTCAAGCTATTATCCATGCCTCCATTAATATGTCAATGGTTCAGTAACAAAAAGCGCTCAGTCCCTTACAAGGAACATATATATCCATGCATTCAAAATTAAACAATCCAGCTGTCTGACAAGAAAGGAAAAGGAAAAGGGAAAGGGGGGTAAATATTATGTGAAAGAAAAGGAAAAATCGTATAGTAAAAGGAAAATAATAGTAAGAAGCGATATATCCCCCAGTCAGGCGACGAGAAGTAAGCGGAATGTTTGCTCTTCCAATCCGGCAAGCAGAAAAGGAATTTAAAAGTATTTCCAGAAAATGTGTTTGATGAATAGCGGGTATCCATATAAATATGCTCTTTTTAAAAAAGGAAGTAGAGGTAGAAAAAGCGTCAGGGGGCAGTGATATCTCATTCCTTTATACAGACGCCTGGCTTGCGTAGGACGCTGCAAAAAGCAATATCGTTTGATCATAACGCTCCGTCTTCATAAGCTTTTTAAACACCCATCGCAGAAACAATCTTTGAATAGTAATATAGCGGGTATCAGAAGGGGAATTTCAAGAAAGCTCCCATCTCCAAAAACTTTTGCGCGCTCAAGAGACCTAGAGTAACGCTGGCAAGACGCCAAAAAGTAACAATGGCTGGCTGGCTGGTTCAATGTCTCGCCTCGCTCACACAAAGATGGTCTCAACCACAACGTCCAAGAACTCTCCCAGCGAGGGCATTCGCCCTGTCGACAGGATTTGTTCAATACTGCCTATACTGCTCAGTCGTGCTGCTATGCCCGTCTCCAGAAACGCCTTTTCCGGCGCCGAGAGGTCTCTCTTCTCTGCGTCTTTCCATTTTCGCTCTGCCTCTTCGCGGGCCTCCTCTAGTACGTGGTCGACGTCCTCTGACTCCCACAAATTACATCGTTCACACTCCAGACACGGTCGAGGGTCGCCATCAGGTCTGAAGTGATCGCAAAAGTGCCGGTACCCTTCTTCAGTGAGATCGGCGCGGCATACGTAGCACATCTTGTAGCCACAGGGACATGTGAGCTTGTTGCAGCCTGCATTCTTGACAAACGATGTGTTGCAGCGAGGGCAGACCCGTTTGATGGCCATGCTCATGGCTTGCTCAACTTGCGTTCGTAGCGCAACGAGAGACGATTCGTTGCAAACGTGGATATCCGTCCATACCTTGCTGCATGAGAGGCAGGATACTCGGCCACATTCAGGGTTCTGACAGGCGAATTGGAGGCCGCGTCGACGACGAGTATGTCTGCCCATAGCGTGCTTCCACTCTGCCGATATCTGCATCCAGACCGGGCCCGTGGATGTGAATGCCAAGGCGGCAGCAAAAGATAGCACAGCCAGAGGGAGAATGAGGACAACGCAAATGAAGCAAAAGAAGAGAAATAGTAGGTGTAAAACACCAGCAATCCGAACTCGCATTCGTGCCCTCTTGGACGGCATATAAATGTCATCAATCTCTGCATAGCTGCAAAACGGACAGTGTACCAACGACAGTCTCGCAGCAATCAAAGCGTGTTCTGCAAGCCGCTGGTCTAGCTGATGTAGGATCTCGGCACCCTTCTTCTCTTCCAGCATGGCCCTGCACATATGTTCTGACGAGATGTGGCCTGAGCACTGGTCACGACCGACAGCCATGCACCTCAGCGTCCCCATCTCGGGGATGATGCTGCTCTGCCAGCCCTGGCCAAAGACGGCCTCCTTGAGGGAGAATTGGACGCAGCGGAAGCAAATCATGTGTGCGTCTTTGTTGCAGTGCGTAAACTCTTCAAATGGGGCTGTGGTAAAGCAGCACATGCACTCGTGAACTGCGCCTGCTTCTTCGGCTTCGTCATTGTTTAGCCGCATCGCCGTGGCTCGGTCTTTAGCGACTCGCTCTTCCCTGTCCTTTTCCTTCAGCGGACGGACGAGCGCATCGTAGAGTTCTCGGTCAAGCTCAGCGTTTCCCGTGGATCGTATCGTGGGTATGCTCGAGCCTTGGCCTGTGGTGCGCCAGCGGACAAGAGGGTGGTTGTCAGCCTCGCCCGTCGCCACAGGCTTGCGTCTCATGATGAAAGATGAGAGTGTGAAACGCCATGACTTGGACGATAGCGTCACGAGCGTCCTCCGAGCGTCCAGGTACGAGTAGTTGGACTCGGCCAGCACCGCGTTGATTGTAGACTTTGACAAGCCTTTAAACTCTTGCCACGCAAGCATCCGCACCGCGTTCTTGTAACCGTCGCTCCGGAAGATCTCTGCTCTTGGCACGAGCTGATTGACAGCGCCGGCCGCTTCTGCTTGTGTCTTATCTCCGTCGCCATGCAGTATACTGCCACTGAGCTTCTTCTCAGGACCGATTACTTTCCATCTGCCCTTGACCCACGTAGCGCGGTTCTTGAGCAGTGCATCGGCTACCAAGGCTAACCTCGACTCGCCATCGAAATTGCCCAGCAGCTCCCGAAAGACCTCGATCTGGATATCGGGAAACACCGCCGCCAGGGCCTCGAGGCAGCAGTTTAGCTCGCGCAGGTCCGGTCGTTCGGGCGGGATGCAGGGCAGCTGGGCCTCATCGTGGATGTACTCGGGCGGGATATCGCCATCGACGGCTGGGACAGAGCGTGCCTTGCTTGAGGACGATGCAAGGGAATAAGTCGACCTATCGTTGGAGGAGAGCAGCGCTGGCAGGGGCATGGCGGATGCTCATGCTGGAGCGGTGCCCTATGGCATGGGCTAGGATTCAGACGTATGGGCGTTTGCAGAGCCCGAGTCTTGGACGGAGGGATGGTATATTTTGTTGATTATTGTGTACACACAGATATGGTAATGATTTTTGTGGTGACGGTATTATTCTCTTGGGAGGGAATGTTAAAGGCGGTGCCTATAATATTTAGATGGGGATGGCAATAGCGGGATCCGAGGAGCGCGGCGGTGGATTGCTTGCCTATACCCAAGTCGTGGTAGCACCTACAGGTGGGGAGCACTTTGAGTAAGGTACGGGGTACTGTTAGTGCGTGTACCCAGAGGCCCAGACCTGTAAGAGCAGCACTTTTACACCGTATCACAGAGCGACTTTCAATTAGCGTGCCTTTGTAGTAACATTGCAGCAACACATGCTAGATAACGCCGCGCCTTGGAAATGAAAGTACTGTACATCATAGCAGAGCACATCAGGCGTGCCTCTCCCAGTGACCTTCAATCAGTTATAATCTGAGCTTTGGCTACTCACAAGGTACTTTTTTATTGGTAAATCCTTTAGGCAGCTACCTTATCGCCGTGCAAACAATACCGCCTTGCCGCTCCACACTAATGCCGTTGGCCTTTCTCTATTCGAGCACATCATATCATCAGCCAACAAATCTCGAGTCACTTTTTCCGCATTGGAATATATCAAGTTGACACGTGTAATTAACTGCATACCTAGTTTTGAAAATCTCATACTGCTAATGCCTGTTCCTGTTTAAGCCCACTTATATGTATCTTCATCAAGTACAAAGCTCCTCTTTTTGCGGCCAGCTTTCCGGGGGGTATCTAAACACATAATACTACGCAGCATCTTTTTCCTGCCACGGTAAATTCCTTCATTATCTCAATCAAACGCGGGTGCTGTGTAAAACAAAACAGAACAGGATGGTGTAAGTCATTCACTCGTAGTCGCTCATGAACTCGAGTATTGACGAGCTGGGGTGCGAATCTCCGCAGCAAGGACAGATTCTATCGTCGTCGCTATCCCAGGCTGAGTCCTCGATCTCGTATCCGTTAATTCGGGAGAATTGGACCCATGACCGCTTGTCCGCGTCACGGGCGAGGGGTACTTTCTTCCAGATGACTCTTTTCTCGTCACGGGTTGACGCAGGATGGCCATTCTCGGCGGGCGCGGCAGGCAGGGTGCCTACCTTGTGGTAGCCCTCGAAAGAATGCAGGTGGAAGTGCTCGCCAACTTCGCCATCTTCTCCTTCTTCACCGGCTAGCCCAAGACCCTCTTCCTCCATTTCCTCTTTGAGGTCCTTGTATGCTCTAATCACTCGAGCACACCAATTATCCCCCCTCAGACTCTGTAGACCCTTGGCATTTGCAATAAAAGAAGCTGCCGCATCAAGATAGAGGCCTTCATCCTTCACCAGACCAGTGAGTTCAGCAGAGGCTTTCATACCGACATCATCAAATGGCATTCCAGTGACTTGGAGTTCATTCAAGGTACATCCCAGCTCGTGAGATGCTACTTCATGAAGTTCAGATCCCGAAAATGGCAGCAGCGAATCGGAAAAGTTCACCAGATCAATTCGCAGAGATGAAAGTGATGGGAGAAGCTTTGGTCTGGGGGTTTTCTTATCTTTATAGGCCGGGTCAAATGGGGCACGCAAGGCCAGAAAGAAATCGATAAGTTGATTCCAGGTGTAGCAGCGGAAGCCACCACGAACGAGAGGCGACTCTTTTGGCCGCATATGTACTTTAAGGGTGTGGTCCTTCTTCAAATCTGTATGATAGTATCGTTCAAGCTTATGCTTGCGACGCTGATCATCGTAGTAGCGAGCAATGACACGGAGGTTGACATGCAAGATCTTGTGTCGATACTGGAAGCTGAGCTCGCTGAAGTTGCGTAGAGCCTGAGGGGTGGTAAAGACGAAGTGGTTAGATTCCCAAAGGAATCGAGTGCCTTCGGCATTCATCGCTTTGTTTGTTGCTAGAAAGTGAATGGCGATCTGGTTACCCCTCTTCTTCTCTTCCTCAGTCAGATGCTCAGCCGTGATAGCACTCAGGGGATCTATGATTGGGTGATCGCTCTTCATGGCGAATTTGAGAACTCGCAAGAGAACTTCAGTAGGTAAAAACAGGGAGGCCGGATCACTGGAGCCGGCATTAGATGATCGAGTCTTGCGTCTTGTGGGGTCATTCTGAACCAGATGTGCCTGGGCCAGTGGTGACCAAGAGATGCCATTCTCGCGAAGGATGCGCTTGAGCCGCAGGTTCTCCTCAGTAAGCAGCTGGTTAGTCCGGCGAAGGGGATAGTTGTAGGCAACCCATGCCTGATCCTCCTTATCGCGGCACTCCCATGGAAACACAAGCTGTGAAGAATGAGTATTTGATCGGCCGATAAAATAGGGACTGGCCGAAATCTCCTTACCTGACCATTCATCTTGCCGCAGGTCTATCTTGTTGTAGTAGTGGAGGAGACGAAATGCAAACTGATGGGAAAGGCTTCCCGGGAACGACACGCGGTGCTGCGACAAGCTTCGAAAACAATTTCTCAGACCAAACCAGACCTCAATAACAGAAAAGCAGCTGACACAGATGGCGGCAGTATGTCTGGCTGCTGATGCACCGAATGGGATACGCCAATGACTGACACAATGAGACACAATGAAACGAGAAATAGGAACAGAGAAAGTGGACTTGGAGATGTCGAGTTCAAATCGAGGCTAGAGTGAAGGACGGATAAGGAAATGGCAAAAAGGCCAGCTTTGTGCGACCCAATGCCAAATTTACTCTTGCCCAGCCGATTCTGGTGAATGAGAGGGATGCATGCAGGCTCTCACAGCTGCCGGACAAGTGGTGGGCAGGGAAATGATTGACGGTGATTCACGGACAACGAAATGAAATTCACCAGACGCCAGGACTGGGTAAGGCGAGCTGGGCAGCTGGACGAGCCACACCGGCCGATGAGAAGTGGTCAGATCTGGAGGATGCACCGAGACGTTGGCAGGGGGAAAAGAGCCGCTGGGTAATGGGCAAAGGATAAAAACGATGAGGGACAAAAAACCACTCGATTGGCAGGCTGGGGGAAACCCGAGCCGTACGACCCGAAGATGGATTAAAACCGAGGGAACGAGGGAAAGAGAGAGTGGAAAAGATGGGGTTTGGCGATTCAGTGCCGAGCAAAAGGTTGAGGAGCTGAGCCCAAAAAGCGCCGGACGACGACCTGCTCCCTCCTGCCCATGAGTCGAGCTGGTAATAAGCCGCCACTTCCCTCCTTCCTCTGCCAGCGTATTCCCTTAGCAGCACTTTATCCGAAAGTTGGCAATTGGTACCCCGTACCTGCCTCAAAGTCGTGGGTGGGAATCAAAGGCGGAAGTGGCGCGGGGAATTAAGGAAAGAGCGAACGGGCGCCGTCTGTTACTGTACGGCATCCACCGTGGGACGAATCGGCTGGTGGTTTTGCTAAGGCGAGAGAAGCGACGGGCACTATCAGGTGATGGGTTTGGTCATCAGCATTTACGGGCACTGTGTCAGTAGAGCCGCTCGCTACTACAGTATTAGGTATGTGTATAAGTAGCACTACTGTACTATTAAAGCAACCGCAAAGCTAAGGGCGCTGGCGCGGACCGATCCTGATCCCTGTTTCTCGATGCAATGTCGTGAGAATTAGGTGAAGTGGTGGATGATTAGGCGAAGTTGCCGGCAGTTATGCTCAGCTCAATGCAAAGAGTGGAGTGTTTTAATACCGACCATAAGGCTGTGCTGCGTAAGACCATCTGCGCTGTGATGCTTCGTACCGTGTAAGAGTATGCCATATTGATTGGCCCTGTTCCATCACAATGCAGGCTTCGCATCGCTACTCCAATTTCGTTCGCTCATGTCTCATAATTCACATTTTATCGCCATGGCCTGAATCATATCTTGTACATGCCTGAATCACAAACCAACAGGGATCCAATCACATCCAATTACGGAAATGAGCTGTCCACCGAAGCTCCAGGGTAGCAACATCAGCTATTATGTGACATATGACAGCGGCAAACGGCGATGCTCAGGCAGTTATGAGATTCATAATGAGATAGCTATATTTAAGCTTCGATTCCTTTAACAAATCATCTAAAGCTTTCCCTTATCCAATAGCTAACGGTGTAGTGCAATCTTGTGGCCAAACACTTATTGCCTGACGTCATGACTGTTCGCTTTTATAGCAGCTATATTCGCCTCTTACACTGAGAACACTCAGCCTTACGTACGTATGATGGATGTTGGAGATCATAGAATCATATACAGACTTTACAGTATAGCGATCGCCAGCATTCAGTGGGCTATATAAAGTGTGATTATGGAAATAAAAATATCGATAGGATACACTTCATAGTACAATAATAATCTTTTGCTCTCCTAACAACATATCATCGTGCATTTGGTTACAATGGCAACAACTGCCACCAGCGCACCTATTGGCGACAAGCCCGCCGATCCTTACACTCATGCTAATAAAGACGAGACCGACCTTGGAACTTTGGTTACGGATCTCGTTAACTTCATCACCACATGCAAATTTGGCATGTTGACGACCATTGAGGCTTCGTCCCATAACAACCTAGTCTCGCGCTGCATGGGCTTGGCTGGAACTGTAAGATAGCCGTTACATCAGTCGAAATTATTTCACTACAGAAACTAATCACAAAGTAGGAATCCGGCGGCATTGACCTCCTCTTCCACACAAATACCGAGTCCGGCAAGACCAATGACCTGTCCAACGACCCCCACGTGAATGTGTCCTTCATCAACAGTTCTGGCGAGTGGGCTTCCATCGCGGGGCAAGCGAGTGTTGTGACAGATCGCGATCTGGTCAAGAAGACATATAGCAGCGGACTAAAGGCATGGCTGGGTGATCTTGGTGATGGAGTCCACGATGGCTCAGAGAACGACCCACGTATTGGGATTATTCGTGTCAAGACCACCACTGTGACCTACTCATTGGTGTCTGGTAACTTCATCAGCCGGGCTGCTGAGGTCGCGCAAGGAGTTCTCACTGGAAAGCCTGCTCATGTGAGCAAGCTTCGAGAGATTTCAGCCGAGGACGTAGGTAACTGGCGTGCTTCAAACGTCTAACAGGAATAACAGGAAGAATGTCAAAATATGGATCAATGTACTATTATCATCTATGTCAATCATGAATTAAATATGGAGTTTTTCTTCTTTTTTGTATACCACTCATCAAGCAGCTTACTGCTTTCCGTAATCCTCTTCCCATATTCTGGTGAACTTCTCCTTATCAACGGCAAACTCACGAACGAAATCACGCTCTAGCTCGTGAGCTCTCCTGCCTAGCAGGACAAGACTGTGTAAGGGAGGTCCCAGCTCCTCATCCGCAGAGCAAAGCTCTTCAAGTGTTCCAGACACAAACTTTTCGGTCTTGCCTCCAACTCGAGCAGCACCAATAGCCAAGCTATCCTTGGTGTAGACGCCCTCCTTGCGCTCCTCTTCAATCTCCAGCATCTGCTGCGCGCACTGTCCGACTGTCATGTATCGTGGTGGCTCGTAGATTAGTCTTCCACGGGCCATGTTCTCCAAGCTCTGCTCTTTGACCTTGATGTCAACCAGGACCAATGTATGCAGACCAATGTCGCGATTCTCCTTTATTCTGTCATAGAAAGAAGCGGGCTTCCATGTTTCGGTGAAGAAGACCATGGATACGGTCTGTCCAAAGTTGTACAGCTGAAGGCCGCAAGCGCCGATGCCAGACATGATGGAGGCGTTCGGTACTGTTCGCACGGGAATGGATAACTCGCGAGCTCGGATGACGAGATCTGTGTGTGTGGTAGCACTGCAGAGACATGGTTAGTAAAGCTATGGATAATGAACACTTCAAGGCATAGCTAACCCGAAGGGGTCTCCAACAACGCAAAAAGCGACATCCTCGTTCTGCGCATTCCTGAGAATCTCGTCGCTGTTCGACTCGACCATCTCACGGTCGGCGATGGTTATCGATCGTCCATAGTAGTTTTCCTACTTGAAGAGTCAGCGTTAGCTCTTTTTTGCCAGAGACGTTGTCACTGGATTGAAGATGCATACCAGGACAGACTGATCCACGAGCAAGATGCTTGTGTAGGCCTCAAGGTAAACTCGAGAGGCCTTCTTCACCACTTCAAGACCCTTGACGGTAATATCCGTCTCGTCAGAGAGACCAAGACCAACAAGATACAACATTTTGATTCGATTGGCACATGCAAATAACGTATCGAGTTGGAAATTTCATCTTCTGAAGCTGCCCCGCGGTGGGGTTGAGAAATTCTTATCTTAGCGCCGGTTGACCCTTGTCTTGCCGCTTACTATCAAAGCTCTGGTGATCTTGGTGTCGCGTCTAAATCTGACAGTTCGCAAACCGGGTCCTTTTTTCTTTCTCTACATCATTCTCTCTCACCTTTTTCTTTCCCGCCATGTCTGACTCAAAGAACAAAAGCGCCTACGGGGTGGCAGCCTCTGATACCGATTTTCGCAAGAATTGGGATCTGGACGAATATGCTGCCAAAGCAAAAGAACGCGAGGCCAAGGAGAAGGAAGAGGCAAAGGCGCGCTACGAGGCCAAGCTCGCCGGCAAGAAATACCACAAGCCCATGACGGGCAACGAGACGTATACATCAGCACGAAGAAATATCATCGACGTCAGCGCACAGGTCGGAAAGACGCAGATTGTGCCTGCTGGATCGGGAGTTGGTAAACGAGGCAGAGGAGCTGGGTTTTACTGTGAGGCTTGTGACCTTACATTCAAGGATAACTTGCAATGGGTCGAGGTATGGAGATAAAGATTACAGAGGGTGGAATGCAATCCAGACCCAGTGCTAATTGACGATATATAGCATTTGAATACGACTCAGCATCTGCTCAACACCGGGCAGACCACCGAAGTCAAGCGGGCAACCGTCGAAGAAGTTCACGAGCGAATCGAATTCTACATTCGCCGAAAAGAAGACCTGGAGAAGGAGAAAACCACGAGTTTACATGATAGGCTACAGATAAGAGAAGAAGAAATGAAGAAAGAAGCAGAAGAGAAGCGGGCGAAGCGAAAGGAAGAAGCAGACAAGAAGCGGCAGGAAAAGGAACAAGCCGCCAAGGTGAAGACAGAGTATGGCGAAGATGTACGAATTGAAGGAGAGCATGACGAGGATGATATGATGGCGCAGATGGGATTTACCGGGTTCGGATCGTCGAAGAAGTGATTGATTGCTGGGAGGCGTGGGATGCTTGAAGAGATGTGTATAATGGCAAGAGGACGACTTTATGATACCCAGGACTGTAGAGAAGGTTTTACTATTTAGATGAATCAGCGCCTGAAAGAGATGGTCACGGAATTCTAGGCATATTTTAATAAATTTCAACATCGAGATATTCATCACCATGTCTCTGTATTTGTAGCCACCAACTCGCTGTCATGGATGTCATAAATACGTGTACATTGTAGCTGAGGCCATCCAGGTGCAGCGCAGGGTCGTGTGCCACCCAGCCGGTGCCGGAATAGCGGACCTTGGGCCGCCCCGCACACCCAAAATCCGGCCAGGCATGGCTTACTCCATCGATGATACCTACTACTAAGCTATTCTTTTCGCCATATCGGAACCTTGAACTCTTTCCTTTAACCCCGAGCTACCTTGTCGACGATAGCTGCTCCTACCGCCTTTCCCTTGGTACGAGGAGCATCACCGGCATTTTCTCTATCCAAATACCATACACTGCCGTTCATAGCGCTACCGTCACTATGGCCTCAGCCGGTGCCGCCGCAGCGTCTCTGCTGAAGCGCCAGCTCAAGGAGATGCAGTCAGGCAAGGACCTCCCCGGAATCTCCTGCGGTCTCGCCAACGACACCAATATTTTTGAGTGGGAGGTCATGCTCATGATCAACGACGACTGCAAATACTATGGCGGTGCGTGGCTTTTCCTATCCCTCTTCACCTCCTCTTCCCTCCCTTGCATAAGGCACCGTAACGATTTAGAAAGCTGACTTTTTGCCTGTGGCGTGTATATAATTATAGGAGGCAACTTTCGTGCTCGTCTAGTTTTCCCTGAAAACTACCCTCACATGCCGCCGCAGCTCACCTTCCAAGATCCTATCCCGTTCCACCCCAACATTTACGAGAACGGCAAGCTGTGCATCTCCATCTTGCACCCTCCCGAGGAGGACCAGTACGGCTACGAGTCCGCCGCCGAGCGTTGGAGTCCTGTCCAGACCCCCGAGACGATCCTCCTCAGCATCATCAGCTTGTTTTATAGCCCCAACGAGGAGAGTCCCGCAAACGTCGAGGCAGCGAGGATGCTGCGTGAGGAGAAGGAAGGCAAACACAAGGACTACCGGAGACGGTGTCGGAAGTGTGTGAGGGAGAGTCTGGGCGAGGATTAAGAATGAAGAAGAGATGGGCATACTTAAAAAGTAGTAACTTGGATGCATTGCTGAGCTGGAATTTTTCATTGTCAAACTTACAAAATGGATGGCGTTTTGGTGGATGACGGAGGTGTCCTGATGCTTGCATTAGTTTGGCGTCTTGGAGATGCTGTATTGTTAAAGAGCCTTGACTTATTCATTGCGGACGAGCAGTAGCGTAATCAAATAGGCGCTCATTGAGCAAGAAAAAAAAAAAATGCAAAATCGTTAATGTATACAACGAGTCGCTATCTGAATGAAAATGTCCCAATGGATCTATGTCTGTCTCTCTGCTACCCCTATCACGGGGCCAACGACAGAATCCCATTCCTCATCCCAACGCCGTGAACCTTCCTCAACAGCGCCTTTCTTCAATCTGGCCAACTCTCCTGCTCCCTCAAAGCTCAGCAATCTCCTTAGGATCTCAGTTAGCTGCGGTACTGTTTCGAAGCCACAGCCATTTTGTCCTTCCTTTACAAGCTCTCCAATGCTTTCAAAACCAGCATAGGCAGCCACGGGCAGACCCGCCCCAAACATATCAACCACTTTCATGGGAAGGTCTACTCCAGAGCTGGATTTGTGGAGGGAAATGCCGAGATCAGCTGAAGCGAGCAGTGAGGCGTAGTCTCGATTAGAAAGCCAAGCACTGAGAATACGAATGCCAGGAAGTTTGCCTCCGTCCTGCAGTTCCTTGATCTTCTCGAGGTAGGCCTCCCTCTGGGGACCCTTGCCAGTGATGATGGCCAAGATGGGAGGGACAGTTTCCTGGTCTGAGGCTGGCGTGGCATAGGCGACCAAAGCATCGAGCAGCATACCAAAGTCTTCATCTGCTGTCCAAGAGGTACTGCTCACCACTAAACGAAGGGCACCGTCAACAATATTCTTGGCATAATTCCGGGTCTCAGCCAAGCGAGAGAGGAACTCGAGTCGATCTTTTGAAGAAAGTATGGGCTGGAATATCTCAGCTGGCCTATCATGAAGAGTATAGACGGGGTTCCTGAGACTAAAGCGGCCTCCGGTTTGAAGCTGCTTTGTCATAGCATCAGTGACTGCGAGGTTTGCATCTCCTAGATATCGGCCCAGCTTAATCTCGTAAAACTTGTAGATAGGCACAAAAGGTCGGAGTATAGTCTTCTGCGCCAGGATGGTATGGCCATAGTTGTGCCAGTCGACAATGACTTTGCTGCCGCGAACCCATGAGACAAAAAGAGCTACGTGAAACGTGGGGATGGAAGGCGGATTCTATGAATTGTGTTAGAACCAAGATGACAGCACCTGAGATTGAGAAGAATCTGTCGTTACCTGGATAATAATCCACTGAGCTGGCGGAGTAGTATACATGAGTGTCCTAAACAGGGTCCAGAACTGCTGAATGACCTTGGCAGGGATGTTGAGAAAAAAGGGCAGCGTTCCCCAGGCAATCCATTCTGGCTGAGGTGCGAGAGGGTAGACTGTGACGTTGGGTTTTCCAATGAGATCAGGATGTCTGGCCGTCTCTATGAGGCTAGAATAAGTAGATGAATCTAAGTGAGAATAAGGGAGTCTGATCACGTACCTTTATAGCCGACAATATCAACTTGTTTTCCGTGCTTGGCAACGCTTAGAGCATGATACTGCATCCGTGGGCTTCTGCCAATATCACCCACAACGAGGATCTGAACATGTTCATCCTCTGGCTTCTCAGCGGGATGATAGCGGGTGGGGATGGCATCGAGAGACTTCTTCCCAAGCCAAACGGCGAACGAAAAGACGTAGCCAAGAGCAATGACGGACAGCCCGCCAATGAGGGCTGATACTATGAAATTGGCGTAATAGGGCATTTTAGGTAGATTAACTAATGTCTTGCCGGAAGTTTAAAAGAAAAGAACGAGGTAAAACTGGGCACTTCTCCAGATTCGGCGCCGCGACATGTGAAGGGCAATGAATGAATGACAGCTGGCCAGATTAGACCAGGATCCTAGGGCAGATGGTCCCAGCAAGCTATTGATGCTCTCACTGATAAGACAGCCCGGTACAAAGAGAGGGGTTGCGTAAGATTTCATGCAACGCCATATGAAAATAAAGCGCAGAATGAAATCACCTCTCAGTGTTTTTGCTCGTTGGCCGTAAGAGATGAGCCTCTAAGCACTGCCAAGCTCATCATTTGGAGCTTCTTAATTGTGGCGCAGAACGCGATGTGGCTGGGGGAGGCTGCCGGCACCGCGCACCCGACATTAGGCTTTAGTCGCATTCTGTGATGGGCGCCACATGCAATGGAGATCGTGGGGACAGCCAAAGGCCAATCAGTGCGGCCATGATGCAAGACATTGACAGGTTGTACTCGGAGGGAAATTCGCAGTCAGATCTTAGTAGATTTTGTTCTTTTGGTACCTGGACGGATGAGCCGAGCCTGACCAGGATAAAAGCTTATTGAGAGATAGCTTCATGCTAATACGCTCAGTTGGTCACCTGTGTAGATCAAGCATTGCGCGCTACCATAACCACTAATGGCATAACAATGGCATTATAGGCACTCTGAGTAATACTACCACTATTATGGCTGGTTAAGGGATTTTGATAACTCATCCTGGGCTGGTATATGCTCTTGTCACCGGCACACTCTTGGGAGGACTTTTAGGCCTTTTCCAAGTAGCATCAGGCTGACCAAGCCGAGACTCTTGGGGCTATTTAGACCTTCCTTTTTAGTGAAGGTAGTGAATGCATCCACGTTGCCTAAATTAACCGTCTGTAAAACACTGTACTCCATAGAGATATTTGAATTGTTTCAACGGTAGCAGTGTTTTCGCATCAATGCCAATACTGTATCAACGGGGCCATGTTGACGTCTCTATTTTTTATCTAAAACAAAAAGAGGGCCCTGTTGCGTCACCGTGCTTGGACGCAGGGCACTTGGCGTCTCATCTCATCTCATCTCTCTTTTAGCGAGTACTGTACCTACCCAGCGTGCTATCGCAACCCTACCAACAGCGTTATCGGCCAGACGAATCCAGCGGGTATCGCGCCCTCTAGCTGTTGATGCACCGGTACCTGCCGCTAATCCCGCGCTGATAGCCATCGCCCGCAGCTGCTAGCCCCAAGGGTGCTGGATGGCTGCATTACGACCGCCGCAAGCGCCTCCACGTGCCCCGCAACACCCCCCAAAAGGTGGTCACTCAGGCGTGTTAGTGCTGGCACAGGGTGCCACCTTGGCAGCCGATGCTTTTTTTTCTTGCCCGTGTGCCTGTTCCCCTATTTGGACGGCCTGCCAGACTGTCGCCTTTGACGACGGCTCAAGCTGGGGGAGGGGACTATCTTTCGACCTCCACTCGACTACCGATGCTCTCGAGACCGCCTCTTTTCCCTCAATTGCATCGATCTGGCACGCAAAGGGCTTGATGTGGCTGCCAGTGCCATTCTGAGAGACGGCGTATCTCTCGTAGAGAAGCAACGCGTCTATCGCTTGGGTGGCTCGAATCGCGAGTTCAAGATTTGGGAACCAGCCCCAGATCGCACCCCGGCCACAACGACGACACACAGAGCGACCGGCACTTTGCGACGTTATAACGATCGATCGATCTCACCATAGCCATGGACACATCGTATTCGCTACCGTCGTCGGCTCTGCCGCACGCACATCGGGCTCACACTCGCTCCCAGCCGCCGTCGCTGAATAACACCTGGCGAATGACTGTATCGAGCGACAGTCTGCCCTCGCAACTTGAAGGCGACGAAGATGGAGGCGGGGACCATGACCACGACCACGACCATGGCCACTCTCATTCCCACCTGCGCTCAAAGGGATATTCACACTCGCCACCGCCGCTGTCCCCCTCATTCTTGCATGCGCATTCTTACAGCTATCCACACCATGGTCGCAGTGGCTCGGAAGCCTCCAACGCAAGCTCTACTATGCTGCAAGAGAAACCGTTGGTAGGAGGCATGGACGGTCGGTCTTCAGGGAGGAGAAACCGCTATACGCCAGAAGGCATCAACGAAACTACACACAATCACAACCACACCCACAGCCACGACCATGGCCACGATCACGACCACGAACATGAACATAACCATAACCACGACAAGCATTTCCACTCGCATCTTCACTCTCACTCTCACTCTCATGACCACAGCCATGATCACGATCATCACCATGGTCACGACCATAGCCATGGCGTCAGTATCAGCACTGGCCATAACCACGGTTCCGAGCGGTCTCTCTTCACGAGGACTATCCTTCCATACACGGTTGGATGGCCCATTCTTTATTCTATACTTGCCGAGAAGGACTCGAGGCGTATTTTCTACTTTATGACGTATGTGTATACCCACCATTATCCATCGATATCGTAAGTAGTAGAGACTAATAAGAAAACCTATAGGCTGAACTTTGGCTTCATGATTATCCAGGCCTTCTACGGCTACGTTACCGATTCACTGGGTCTCCTTAGTGACAGCATTCATATGTTTTTCGACTGCGTTGCTTTACTTGTGGGATTGCTGGCAGCCGTCATGAGCAAATGGCCAAAGAGCCAGCGTTTCCCCTATGGCTTTGGAAAAGTCGAGACACTCAGCGGTTTCGCCAATGGCATTCTCTTAATGTATGTGTTTATCGCACTAATTGCTATTTACCTACAATCTCTAACTAATTTGTTTGCTTTTAGGCTACTTAGCGTTGAAATTGCATTTGAGGCGTTTGAACGGCTATGGGAGGGGACGCAAACAAAGCGACTTGGTGAGCTCTTCGTTGTTAGCAGTCTGGGCTTGGCTGTAAATTTGGTCGGCATGATGGCGTTTGGACATCACCATCATGGCCACGATCACGGCCACTCTCACGGACATTCTCATGGCCACGACCATGGTGAGAAGCATGACCACGACTGCGGTTCGCACTCAGGTCACAGTCACGGACATTCCCATGGCCATGGTCATGACCACGATAACGAAAATATGCGGGGCATTTACCTACATGTTCTGGCTGATACTTTGGGCAGCGTCTCGGTCATCGTATCTACAATTTTGACAAGCTTCTGGGGCTGGTCCGGATGGGATCCTCTGGCTTCTTGCTTTATTGCAACACTCATCTTTCTGTCGGCGCAGCCACTCGTATTCTCATCCGCGAAGCGCCTGCTCTTGACCGTTCCTGAGGGAGTTGAGTATAACCTGCGGAACATTCTTGCCGGTATTGGACAGCAACGAGGCGTTGTAAGCTATGCAACACCGAAATTTTGGATGGATGACCATGGAGGTGAGAAGCTGCTGGGTATTGTTCATGTCACGGTGGCTCGTGGCGCCGCTCTAGAGGACACCAAAGATCGTGTTCGAGAGTATCTGCTCAAAGAGGGCATTGATGCCGTTATACAGGTGGAAAGAGATGGAGATAATGGGTGCTGGTGCACCCGAGGGCGAGCTATAGTCAGTCCGCCGCAGATGTCGAAGCAGTTCTAGGGGAAGAATTTGCTGCCTTGTACATGGCTTGCCAACCGGCTTCTGGGCCCCGACACGTCGACGATTCTACCGGTGGCTAATAAGAAGAATTACTAGCCACCCAAGACATACGGCGCGGATATTTCTATAGTGTCACAATATTTATTGGCACGCGAATCAATTGCTTGGTGGCAGTGTAATAGGATGCTGAGGGGCTTTTATACATAAGGAACGAGGAGGAATGATTGGCGTACTGGTGCGAGTCCTGGATTTGCCTGGCGTTTTAGGATATGTTTCTGTCTATAATTAGGTGGCGGTAGCATACGCTAGAAATATCTAGATCCCTGGCGGAATTTTGACATATTAAAGCTCAATGCGTGGGATCACTTCATAAATTGTGTATTTATCTACATTGCTCTTTGAGCCTGTCTGTACCTAAGCTTACACAGGTCGTTTGTCGCCATGTCAGGTACAGGTCAAGCATACACCGATCGGCGCCGAAACCGGACGCGTGCATTGTTAGTATTCTCGCAATGCTACAGATTAGCGATTATATGCTCCGTGGTGCATCTGTCTATTAGTTATTTAATAGGTATTCAGTGGTTGAGTATGACGTATGGCGCTATTTGGTTGAATTATGTGATTAGGTCTCTAAAGAGCTAGCCAGATAGATTAAATCGATCTAACAATGCTTACCGAATCTTTCCGCAGTGTATATCCATCTCTACAGATTGATTATCCGGATAGATACAAGTGCGTATCCATCCTTGTTGCGTGCTCTACCAACTCGGAACGGCCCTTTTAAAATGCGGGCTGCTTATTTGATGTTGTAATCCGCATTGGCGTTGGGCGTCTATCTATCTACGCTTCCTATTAACGTGCCCCCCAGGATCCGGAAATCCCAGAAGCTCCCATTTCCTTTACTTGACAGTCCTGTAAAGTTGTAGATGAAGTGTTTTGCTCACCAGCTTGCACGAATATTCTATACAAATGAGTAATGACATGACTGGCCCCTTTGTAAGCAACGTTTAACTAATGTTAGTCAGATCATGATAAGGTATGCGACTGTTTGATCTTCTGACAGCATCATCAGAGGCTAAAGCAAAGCCGTTAAATATAGACATATTGCCAGCTATGTGGCGTCATCTTCAACATCCATCGTATAAGGACCCGTGATGAACCTCGAAGTTCTGCCTGGGGCAATACTTTCACTAGTAGACACAAAGGTTGGGACTGGGTTGCCGTATCGGCCTTTGACCAAGAAGACTGTCCTGACGGCGGATGTAATTCTGTTTACCGCGGAAGGCCAAGTTGGGAGCGGAGGATTCATCCTCGCTTATATGAAGATGACCCAGATGATGCTACATATGTAGATGAAAGTGACGACGACGACGAGCCCTTGGAGTACGACTCGAATGTAGAAGATGATGATAACGAGAGCGACGAAGTGGCCAAAAAGGGAAGCGAGACAAGCCCTTTCCGAAATCAAGAGCCGGAGGCGGAAGATTGTAAGTTGATCTTCGACATCAAGGGATTCGATATTCAAGAATATGACACCGAGTTTCTGCCCTTATCAGCACCCTACGACGAACACGGAGCGGTAAAGGACGAGGATATGGAGAGTGACAGACACATCATGGCTCTCCCCGCAGCTCGCAAGTACGAACACATTGCCGGCCCAGGTTGTCTCAATACCCGAGGCTTCCACGGCGATATGATTAGTGTGGAGGAGATGATGGACTGTCAGACTGTGCAGGGCATCTTCCGAAAATCCGAAGGCTGGACGCCGCGGGACGATGATATGGATTTTGAGAGGACGTCGATGTACTACGCGCTTACGGGATTGTCGGATTTTATGCCTGCTTCGGGAGCTGGGCTGAAATGTGCGCCTCATAGAGGTGAGGCGGATCACTGCGATGCGACGAACAATAGCGATATTTGGTGCAAGGTGAGTGTTTGATGATGGCGAAGGGATTGGTTTGTCGTGCTAACAAACGTGAATGGATAGTTGTCTCAGTGGACAACTCGCATACTCCCTTTCCACCCCACATGCTTTGAGCTATTCATTCAGATAAGCAAACTGCGCGTGGGTGAGGTCCGTCTTGACCCGCTGGTTCGTCTTGAAAGCAACTCTCGAAACGACGTATTTGGCGAGCGGCACCCCGATGTTCAAGATGCAAAGAGCGACGGCTGGCATTGGAGCTGCATGCCTGGCTCAGAGTATCTCGTTGCAAATCCAGTCTTTGTTCCGGGCTTGAAAGCTCTTTTTGAGGCTGCCATATCGAGCGAGGAGAATTTCAATGTTCAGCATAGTCCATTCAAAGATTTTTCAGAGACACAAGATATTGGTTATGAGGCGCAAGATCCGTTTTTGGTGTTACCAGCTGAACTGAGGCAGGCAGTTGTCTGGAATCTCGATTCTAGAGATATAGCTAATTTACGATTGGCATCCCGGGCATTCTATCACCTCCCTATATCTCTATGGCACGGGCTGATGGTACGGGAGATGCCATGGATATACGAAGCTTGGTGCAACGATCCTACTCCATATGACTGGGCAATGGCAAATGCATCAGATCTAAAACAAATGCGAGAGCAGAGAGAAGCATACACTATGGAACGACGACGCAGGGCGGAGATCCTTCAGGATCACGATCTAGAGCTTTATGCCGCCTGGGAAGCGAACGAACCCAAGAGCCCCCCGTGGTTCGACACGCCTAAGTTTCAAGCCCAGTTACAGCAGTCTGCAGATATTAAGAGAGCCATGGCGCCTATTAAGCTCCCTCGCGAGAGGACGAACTGGTACCGTCTTTATACGGATATCAAGGCGAATGAGATGACGATCAAGGGGCTACGCAACAGGAAGAGGATCTGGGAAAATGTGGAACACATTGTGGCGGAAGTTGAGAAGGAGTGGGAGAAGGAATTGCGTGAGAAGCATGTGGTTTTTACGACTTTAATGGGAGAGACACTTGAGTCTTTGAACCTTTGATGTGAATCTCGTCCATAAGAATAGATAGTGTTTTTTACTATTTTAATGATATTTAAATTGATATTTGAATGTAAACTTTGGTTGATAGAAATACAGCATAGAATTTGGTATTCAATCTTTTATCCATCTTCTCAATATCATTGGAGCGTATTCTCCATAAAAGAGAGAGGCATCATGATAGTACTGTGGCATTTTTTGCTCTCTGGCGATATGCTGCTGCTGACAGTCATCACACAGCACAGCATCATGATTTTCCTTACAGTCACAATTCCAATTTTCCCCTGTGACAAACGTAGAAAGGGCAGAGCATCGAATTTGCACATCCGGTTTAGAGTGTTTCTGATCATATCAATTTCACCTCGGAAAATGTGTTGCACAATGCACTTTTCGTTATAAACATGTACTTTCTATGATTCCATTTAGCATAATCATTGCCATACCAAAGTCCAAGGGACTAACCAACCAGGCACCATTCAATAATCGCCGCCTAGGGGCACGGCATAGCCAGTAGCGGTGCACAAGCTGCTTGACAGGCCGCATATAGGCCAACACCAGCAGGACCTGCAGCGAGGGACGTCGAACAGGCCGCTTGACATGCAGCATAAGCTGCTGGGCCGGCCATGACGGTGCTGGGAAGAGCAATGGCAGCGAGAGCGATATTGAAGAACTTCATATTCACGTAGTAACGGGTTAATAATGTAAAAGTTATTGTTATTTGTCAAAAATGTCTTATTTTGTCAAGTTAAAGACTACCTGATAGACAAAAAGTGTGGACTGTCGTTCGGACAAGCGCCCTTCTTTTATCTCTGTAAGAGAGTGTTGTAGGCCTCCCTTATTAGCGGCATCTCAATACAAACTACATGAGAAAACAGATCGGCATATTATACAAGCGTACTTCTTTTATCTTTAGAAATAGTGCGGATCTCGATCTCGTTGCCAACCTGGGCGGCCTCTCAAACTACGTAAGAGCGAAAGTGACTGAATAGCTCAAGATAGCATCATTCTCTCGTGCCAGATGTGTAATGCGCCACCGCAGTTGTGGGTGATTGGCGCCCGCCTTATATAGTCCAAGCGCCCCCATTTGCGAAATTATTATAGGTGATGCCAGTTTCTAACCGTCTCTATCCATAGATTCTTTTATTTTATTTTGCCTAGTATGCATTTACTATATCATAGGTAACTTTAACTCTTGAACAATCTTGAGCTTTTTGGTCGAATTTCTGGCTTTTACTTCCCCCTTTCTTCCATTTAACGCAGATATCATGCACTTCTTCAAAATACCAAAGAAGAAAATGACGAAAGAAAATGCGTCTAGGATTCAGAGTGCCCAGGTATGGTCCAGAAAATATTTCATAATACACTTTGCATGAAATGACAGCTCTTGTATAAAAGGCCAAAGAGGGTAGAGACATGTCGTCGGGAGGATTTGCCGCTCATGTGCAGTCAGCAGGAGACCGTTCGCAGGATGCCGCTCAGTCTAGTAGCCCTAGCATAGCTTCGAGGATTTTAGCAAGACTGGTTCTGGGTCGGACGTAGGGTGACTAAGAGAATAGGTCCTATGAAGAGCCTGAGAGAATAAGACGGGTAGCGAAGGAAGAGTTGGCAGGCTCTTAATCTTCATACAGGCGCTTGTATCGCTCTCCGCCTGAGATTAGGCATTCCCTCTTATTAGGTACTACATTAAACGCCAGCTTCGTACTCTTCTAGACGAGAGACATTTACGGTTTACGGCGGTATGATTTCACACAGTTCTCCATCCAACATATTATAGAGCATAATATGGGTTGATCCCAATAAGTACCCAGGCATACGCGCATACCTATACAATCTGGTTGTTAGAGAGTTGCGACACAAACTTGATCTCCCAGATAGACTCTTGACTTGGAGAAAACTGTGAGACGGGTTTTCCGCTGACCAAGGCCTGGCATGTGATTGCTATGACGAACGTGGGGTGAAGGGGACCCCGGCTTTTTTTTGTCCTTTTCGGGCTCTCTACCCCACGGGCAAGTGGCGTTGAATCTTGCGAGTGGCGTTTCGGCAAGCTACGGCTGGACCGAAGACTGCCGGGAGTATAAGACGGGTTACAGTATATGTCATCAAGAAACCATTTAAAGAAGATTCAGTTAAAATATTAACCATAATTCATGTATACTTTCTTCTTCTTTATTTCAATTTTCATGTTATAGTTCATTTTTCAAATTATCAAGACAAGTTTCAAGCCTAACAACATTGTGTCCCGCCTTTTTTCTGCGCTTTAACCTGCCGACGTTACGGAGTCTGGGAGCAAGCCGCAGCCGCAAACCGAGGTTCAAGGCGGGGACCCTCCGACAAAGGAAGGGATAAAGGTAAAAAAAGAGAGACCTTGGTAATATAGCTGTTTTTGACCGATGTGAATATATGCGTTAAGAGGGTGTTTCGGCTGGTAGGGCAATTGTATCTATCAAGTACGAATGATGTGTATGATTGTCTGTGCTCTGTACCAATTATAATAGACGCAGTAAAAGAGAGGTGCTGACTGACATGTGCATATCACAAGCTTCCACCTTAAGAAAAAGAACAAAAGAGGAAAAAAAAGAATCTCAGTCAGATGCTCGCTCACCCGTCACGAGGGTCTATATATACCTCAAAAATGAGTAAAACAAAAATGTAAAAACAAAAAAACAAGATGCTAGTCTACATCTATATACTAATTCTACATGTTTATTGTAGCATCCCGTCGTCCGAATGGCAGATCCTTCCGTTCATCCAGTCGCTGGCACGTCCCCAGCCTAGACCTAGACTGCGTTTGGCAGCGCCCATAAGGGTGCGCCACACATGTAATGTAGCAGCGCATGTGCCGTACGTACCTGTCCCGCATAGGTGCATATTAAATTGTTCAGCTCGCTGATCTGATATTTATCTTTCCACCCTCTCCTCCACAACCTTTAATCTTTTTGCTCGTGTTTCTCTTTTTTCTCTTCTTCTTCCTTTTCTCATTCTTCCTTCGTCTTCTCTCTCTCATCTCCTCTCCTCTCTACATCCCACCACAGCCACAGCCGCCATGTCTTCATCATCCTCCACCCCCGCCGAGGCAGTCGCCCAGATCGCCGAAAAGATTCCCTCCGCCCAAGAAGCCAAAGAGACCGCCCAGGCTGCTGCCCCCGCGGCGCAATCTGCGCTCATGTCCCAGCTGCGCGCCCTCGCAGCTGGCGGTTTCGGTGGTGTTTGCGCCGTCGTCGTCGGCCACCCCTTCGACCTGGTCAAGGTGCGCCTGCAGACGGCCGAGCGCGGCGTCTACTCCAGCGCCATTGACGTGGTGCGCAAGTCAATCGCACGAGACGGAATGAGAAGAGGCCTATACGCCGGTGTGAGCGCACCTCTGGTTGGCGTTACTCCCATGTGTATGTGATATTTTGTCCTCTTCCCCCCCCTTCCTTCGTGCTGTGTCTCTGGTGGATTTACCGAGCCTCGGCACAAACCCCAAAGTTACGGCAGAGATAAGACATTGTGCTGGGGCTAACAAGAAACCAAATTTCCAGTCGCCGTCTCCTTCTGGGGTTACGATCTCGGCAAGCAAATCGTCGGCGCCACCTCGACCATCGGCCCCGATGGCCTCTCGACCGGCCAGCTCGCCGCCGCCGGTTTCCTCTCTGCCATCCCCATGACCGCCATTACGGCCCCCTTCGAGCGCGTCAAGGTCATCCTCCAGGTCCAGGGCCAGAAGCAGCTCGCCCCCGGCGAGAAGCCCAAGTACAATGGTGGCCTCGACGTCGTGCGCCAGCTGTACCGCGAGGGCGGTATTCGCTCCGTCTTCCGCGGCAGCGCTGCCACTCTCGCCCGTGACGGTCCCGGAAGCGCCGCCTACTTTGCTGCCTACGAGGTCATTAAGCGCAAGCTGAGCCCCAAGGACCCCGAGACTGGTAAGCCTACTGGCCAGCTGAGCTTGACAGCCATTACATGCGCTGGTGCCGGTGCCGGTGTGGCCATGTGGATTCCCGTCTTCCCTGTCGATACCGTCAAGTCTCGCCTGCAGACCGCCGAGGGCAACGTCACCATCGGAGGCGTCATTCGCGAGCTGTACGGCAAGGGCGGCTACAAGGCCTTCTTCCCTGGCTTTGGACCGGCACTCACTCGTGCGGTCCCTGCGAACGCTGCTACATTCTTGGGTGTCGAGCTGGCACACCAGGCCATGAACAAGTTCTTTGGTTCTAAATAAACGATTTGCTTTTTTCTGTTTGAGCTAGCTTTCGATTTCTGGGAGTTATTAATTTTTTCTTATTTGTTTATGGATATCATGGCAAACCAATGCTTTTGCGTATAAAGGGATATTGGACTTGGGCAAAGATAAAAGTACCGAGAGGGTGTTGATGAGGGGTGGGAACGAGAGAGGCATATATATACACCGGGTTTGAATTCCCTCTTTGTTGGTATGATGGGGAATCGTGGAAAGGAACTTTAGACGGTTGGAGTTTTGATAATCCTCCGTAGAGAAGATGCTTTACTGTCTATTTTCAGAGGTGCATATATACATATAGGTACTGGTAGGCATCACAAGCAGCCTTTCACATATTCAAACATGACTTTATAAATGTAAATATAAAAATAGACTCTGTGAGGATTTACCATCATTCTGTCCGAAAAGGCTCTTTAGCTCATATATAAACAAAAAACAGTACCGCTCCAAGTATACTCCATATCCTCCAAGACACACGCTTTCCGTCGACTATATTTAAAAAGAAAAGAGCAAATAAAAACACTCGCTAAGACGTTAGATATAAACTGCGATCCAAGGGGTCCAACTTTTCAGGATCTGCCGCCCTGTTTCCCTTTGATTGCTCGCTGTTGAGCTGCTGTACATGTTTCTCTCTTGATTTCCAGCTTCCCTGTGAGCTTCCCTCTCTTCGTTTGCGCCCCAAATATCCCAAATCAAGAACCGATGCGCTCATATCAAAAATCCTTATGCCAAAATCATTTAAATAAGAGCAATTCTCTCATCATCAAACTCTCTCGTTAACAGTCCACCTCCTCTTCGAGTGACTCCAGTCCCTAGATACGTCTGGTTCAGGCACAGCTAAATTCCACAGAGCTCCAAGTTGCGACAGCGGCATCTCTTCCACCGGGCTTCCAAAAGCCTTGGAGGCCAATTCCGTGTTGATTTTGATAGGGGTGGAGAAGATGCCCCCCTTGGGAGAAGTTGGGCGCTCAGCTGCCCGGTCAAGGAATGGAAATGGTTTTGACTTTGTTTCCTTCGCTGGTTTGACGTTTTCGTTTGATATGGGGTTGAATCGCTTGTTATCAAAATCGGGGAGCATGCTATCATAATCATCTACTGCTTCCTCATCAACATCGTCTATGAAACGCAGTGCAGAGCGTGCGGGTGTCCATAGGCCAGAAGAAGATGACATACTTCCTCGTCCTGTGGTCTGCCCTGTGGTCTGCCCGTTGCTTTCTTTGCTGTCGGAAATATTCAATGTCATACCCGCAGGTGGTGCAACTTTAGGGGATTGTCGGCTGGTGCCCGAGTCTCGTCGCGAGGAAGGGCCGACTGAAGCGTTTGCAGAAGTACTTCGGTTGCCATAGAGGAGATCGGTAAAAGGACTCTGGACAGGTCCCTCCGTAGTGGTCGGGCTGGCTAATATTGATGCGCGACCACGGCGACCTGAAGCGCTCCAGCCATTTCTGGGTGACGCTGGCTGTCCGTTAATGGATGCTCCAGAACCGGAACGCAGGTGTTCTGTGCTTGCCGAGAGGCGTATATCGTACAGATCATCGACAGCAGCCAGC
Organism: Trichoderma evansii; assembly: GCF_050947405.1. Lineage (NCBI taxonomy): Eukaryota > Fungi > Ascomycota > Sordariomycetes > Hypocreales > Hypocreaceae > Trichoderma > Trichoderma evansii. Next base: position 553,061 of record NW_028145192.1, on the reverse strand, counting down.
GGAGTCCCAGTGCCGCTCTGGCGATTCGCTGCAGTGGCCAGAGCTTTTGGATAATCAGCATCCGCCTTTCTAGCAGCTACTGTGATGGAAGCGATGCCGATATCCATAAGAACAGGCTGGTGCGTCACGGCCCCAATCAGAGCATTGCAGCCAGCACCGTGAGACACGATGATGACAACCGTCTCGACTTCCTCATCTTCATCTTCGCCATAACCGCTATCGTTACAATTATGGTCGTTATCATTGTTCATAGATGCGCAGAGCATCTCGTCGGGATAGTCCGTCGTCGCATACCAGTTGACCATCTTCTTCAACCCTGCGCGAAAGCGGTGGTGCATCGACGCCCACTCTTCACCCAGCTTTCCACCATCGCCAAAATCAAGCGGGGCTCTTATTGAGTCCCACTGGTAGTCAATCACAGCGCACGAGTCTCTGGCATGAGCGACGAATCCATCTGGAATCTTTCCATTGCTCGAAATAGCATGCAGTGGTCGAGGGGGGGCATAGCCTTTCTTCTGCTCCTGCGATGCAGAGGACAGCGCCGCGGCCATGGCTGACGAGGTAAAGATGCCGCCTCTTTCCAACGTAGGTGAAGCAGGCGGCTGTGGAGTAGCGACAGGCGAGCTCCAAAGAGCGCCTTTCGACGCCGGGCGACTGTTACTAGAGACTGGAGCGGTTGTGTACATGCTGTAATCTTCACGTCGTAGAAGCTCTGCCTTTGCGCTGGCCATCATCAGAGACGCTCCAGGAGGTGGTGTGATCATCTCAAAGTACTCTGGCGTGAGCCACTCTCCCAGGAACGTATCCAGTCGTAGCAAGGCGGACTTGTGCGGACTCTGCTGGCCGATTGGCGCCTTTCGCGGAACAATGACATCAGACGGCTGGTATATGGAATCAGGCGCCGTCTGCGCAAGACCTGAGGTGATTCCTATCGACGTCTGGATGCATCGCAAGAACGGCGAACTGTGGATGACGACTCTGAACCGTCTGCGCTTCCCGCTAAGCCCAGCGCCGTTCTTTGTCACCTCGGCGTCGACTTTGGCTTGCTCTAGAATGCTCCCAATATGGTTGCCCACCTGTCTGGCCTGCAGAAAGCCGCCGTAGGTCAGGGGAGTATCGTAAGGGGTTGGCGACGTGAGGTGCCATTGCTTGTCGGCGGCATCGAGTCGGTTGCCATGTCTGAGATGCCCGCGCAGGTTAGTGACGATTGGCCAACTGAATGGCAAAATATGTGCATTTCATCTCTTCCATACCTTACGATAAAAATGTGCGACGGTAGCCGGCCCATGGTTGGGCTGTGAGATCTGACAGGTGTGGCTGGTAATATTTTTCTTTGTGTGTTGAGTTGCTAGTATTATCAAGATGACTGCCGGCGAACCAATATATCCTGATGCAGCTATGAGACCCTAGAACGAGACTGAAAGCACAAGATGAGAAGTGGTAGTGGCCTGAGGATAGCAAAATAGCAATCGATGGTGGTTTCAGGAGACTTTATATAGCAGACGGTCGACCTGTCAAGCAGGCTCTGACGTGTCTCCCTGCCGTTCACAGAGTCGCAAGGACCAGAGCGTTCTCCGCATGAGGGGGTGAATAGCACCCCAGCTTGGAGAACAGGGAATGTAGCGGGGTTTGATCAGCTGGTCGGGGGAGGGTTGAGGGATGAGGGATGAGGGGCTGCTGGGCTGAAGGACGCGAAGCCGTATGCGAATGCGAAAAAAACGCTGTTTGCCCCTGAGAATCCAAATCGACAGACGGGTGGTTCGATAGGAATGGAGGTGAGACTGATGGCTGAGAGCTGAAGGAGAGCTGAGTCTGTTGGTTATGGCGGCGGTGGCCACTGGGTGCGGTAGTGGCTCATGTGCCCACTATAGCCACTGACAGTCCCGCTGGAGATAGCGCTCTACTCTACTTTCAACACGTGAAAGTTGCTTGGGTGGGCAATTTCAATTAATTGATTCAACATCGCAGAAGCTGTATACCGGTTGAAAAAGACGAAGCGATTACGTAGTCGCTTATTCCATGCTAAAATGAATTTTTAATCTTAACGCCTGTCGGGTCTAATTGAAAAACTACCGCTTTGGGTATCTCCTACTTCCATGTGACGTGGAGAAGATTTTTTTTGTTCTGGTTTCTCTCTTTCAACTGCGCGAACTTTTTTTTTTTTTTTTTTTTTTTTTTCTTCCTTGGTCTTTTTTGTAAGTAAGGCTGTTTCGTCATAAGGCACGTGGGGCGCATAAGACCCTGGTTGGTGGCATGCAGTGCAACACAGACGGGGTGATAAAAAAACAGGGAATGCGAGAGTTTAAACACACACGCCAAGATTATGCACATGCAATTTCTAGAGCCAAGAAGCGTAGTAGGTGTGCATATTATTATCAACTTGTACGCACTTATTGATCTTGCGGCTGTTGGTTTTCTGTCATCCGCCCATGCCCTCTTCTCTCTCGACTGACGCTTGTGACTACGTGCATCCTGGCTACACCAAAATCTAAACGATCAACGCTGTCAAGCTGTCGCGCGGGGAGAAACACATCGGATACGCAATCATTGTGGCTGCCTCCTCTCCAACCTCTCCTCTTTCTATTTTGCTACTAGCACTGTAGTATCAACCTTCACCCTTGCTCGAAGAAGGACGAGACTCGGCGTTATGATGCGCGGACGAGACGGCCTTTTCTCTAAACCTTTCGCTCACCGCTGCTACAGACGTAATGTATTGTAGATACTTTGGATTTTTCTGTATTACTCCAAGTCTTACTCCATTCTCCGCACAAGTCGCCCCCAAAAGCCACAGTGAGCCTACCTGCTTGGCACTGCTTGATGCTACAATATGTCGCCTCCTCTACAAGGTGTCAGACGCTTGATTACTTTGTTATGCTGTAGAGGCCATTATGCCCAGCAGCTTCATACGCAGCACCTTTTAGAAGAATATTCAGCCTGAATTCTCTCTATTAACAAACCGCCAGGGAACTAGAGCATCTCATACCCCAGTAATCGCTCTCCCAATCCCCCGATTTTCTCCAGATTCGCATCTTCACTGCGTCTGTCACATGCGTTTAGCGGCCACTAGCTACGGGTACTTCCTTTGTCCAAGATGCACCCCTCTTTCTGCTCCCCACACGCCCCGCGACAGCTACTAGGTATTTGGAGACTCTTTATAGGGTACTAAGAGCTGCTAGAGAGGTACTAGAGCCAAGGTGGCATTTGGGATGTTTTAGCATGTACTCGATACGAGTGTGGCGGTATCTACCTGTTTTCAGTAGTACCTGAAACGCAAAAGGGGTCTAAATTTGTAAGCCAGCAAGACTTCACCACATACTGGGAGAGCTCATTAGCCAAACAATCTCAACTATCCACCATCGCGACTTGCAGCGGCATTGCTATGGCATCGGGCCACAGCTGTCGCCAACACTGATATCGAGCTAACAACTATCAGACCATCTCCAGCTTCGCTCTTCTATTCTTTCTTCGTTGTTACTAGGCGGCAATGAAGCTCTCCAACCTCCCTCTCCGGGCCATCGTGGCCTCAGTGCTTCTTGCGACAACCGCTGTTGCTGAGCACACGAGCAACTGGGCCGTCCTGGTCTGCACATCGCGATTCTGGTTCAACTATCGCCATCTCGCCAATGTCCTGTCCATGTACCGAACCGTCAAGCGCCTGGGTATCCCCGACTCCCAAATCATTCTCATGCTGCCCGACGACATGGCCTGCAATCCACGAAATGCGTTCCCTGGCACCGTCTACAGCAACTCAGACCGTGCCGTGGACCTATATGGCGACAACATTGAGGTTGATTATCGTGGCTACGAGGTCACTGTTGAGAACTTCATCCGACTCTTGACTGATCGTGTCGGCGACGAGACCCCCCGAAGCAAGCGACTCTTGACCGACGACCGAAGCAACATCTTTGTGTACATGACTGGACATGGTGGAAACGAGTTTCTCAAGTTTCAAGATGCGGAAGAGATTGGCGCGTTTGATCTTGCTGATGCCTTTGAGCAGATGTGGGAGAAAAAGAGGTGCGTATTTGTCCTTTCATGTTTATCCGTATTGCTCTTGAAGCTGGCGGGATGAACCTAACCAGTTCTTCAAATATAGATACCACGAAATCCTCTTCATGATTGATACCTGCCAAGCAAACACCATGTACAGCAGACTGTACTCTCCCAACATCATCGCCACGGGATCATCTGAGCTCGACGAATCTTCATACTCGCATCATGCTGACAACGACGTTGGTGTCGCCGTCATTGACCGATACACTTACTACAACTTGGAATTCCTCGAAGCCCATGTCCAGGATTTGAGCAGCAAGAAGACCATTGGCGAGCTGTTTGATAGCTATGAATTCGACAAGATCCACTCAACTGCCGGTGTCCACTACGACCTCTTCCCTGGTGGTGAAGAAGCTGCGCGCAGCCGCTTGATCACCGACTTCTTCGGCAACATCCAAAACGTCGAGGTGGACCGGGCCAAGGATCTGGCTCTGGAAGAAGAATTGGTCGAGCTCAGCAAGACTATTGCCATGCTGCGGAGAAAGGAAGCCGAAGAAGATGCGGCCTACAACAATGTATCGTCCATTCCTGCAAGCGTTCCCACTGCGCCGCCGAGGAAGATTCAGGGCGCCAAGGCTCTTACTGAAGATGACTGGTGGACGAAGAAGGTCATCGGAGCCACGGCACTTGCTGGATGTGCATTGTTATGGGGTGTTGGTAGCTTTTTGGAAGCATAAGCTGCAGTAGCTTTTTGATTTACCGTTTTTGTTATCAAGCATTTGATTTTTAGCCTATATTATGAGTTTTCTTGTCTCAATGACGAACGAGACGTTTTGTACTATGAATCGAACACAATTTATGCTGCTTATAATGTTGTTTTCAGAATTACCACCGTTGAGTTGGCATTTGTATGGCGCATTTCCTAATCTATTGCTAATGTGCGCAAAATGGATTGCTTATGCCCGCTAGAATATATCAAAGCGAATTACGTTAGAAATTATTACCATAGTTTTTTCAATTAGGCCTGTATGCAGATATATAGCAGCATATATTCTAGAGAATTTGAGCACAGCGAGCTACGAAACTGAAAATCGTGTCTTAGTCAGCAGCAAACTATTCTACCAATGTAGCTTTCTTCCACTCCTCAAAGCAAACCTTGTTCATGAATTTCTTCATCTCCCCAGCTTTTCGCGAGGAAAGAGGTATTTTCGCAGGCGGGTGCGAAATACACCAATGCATCTGATTGAGTTTCCACGCGTTTCGATGAAATTGGCCACGCCTAGCCCTCCATAACATGGACCGATTTGGGGTGAGTTGACTGCAGCTTTACACCAACTTTTTTACTTCATATCCATATCAGACACCACCTCCAGACATGGCTTTTTGGACTGCTCTCTTTTCTCTTCAAGAATTTTCTTGTAATTTGTCAATTATTTGTATAATGCATATAAACCAAAGGCTCTGCTACTTCCTCAAACTCCCCTCTCAAATTTTACAGGCTCACTAGTGATCTTATCGATTTTGCCATACTACATCCTATGATCATAAACTCAGCTTTCGAGCTACTAATCTTGACATTCAATCAATTAGGCGCGTCCCCTTCAGACGCTATCTCTCACCTCTCGTCCACCTTCACCACACGCCATTGCCTGGTCATGCGATGCTGAGCTGGCTATTGCGACGCAAGAGTCTATTTACATCTTCTTGCCCGACTATCTGGGCGGTCACGATGCCGATGCTGACGAACGGGATGCCTCTCAATATCAGTTTGCATTATCTCTCCAGCCATCTTCCGTTATAAACCCAAGTACCAGGATCAACGGCCAGCTATGTGCTCAGGCCGGTGTCAGGCTACCAGCTCCTAAAACCGGCGAAGAGGGCAGCTTTAGAGGCGTTGGCAATGGGGCAGTAACTGGGTCTGGTGCGGCATTGGGCCAAGTCATTCGGGTAGAATGGTCCCCAAGCGGACTGGGATGCAACTCGCGACCAGTATTGATGGCATTGACAACTACCGGCAATTTGATCACGTTTGGAGAGCAGGCAGACAGTCAGTCAACCGCCACATCGAGCATGAGAACTCGAACGTTTAAGAATTGGAGGATGCTATGGGGTTTGGGTGCCAAGCTGCCTATACCTGATTCCGAGTCCAAAGATGGCTATCGGACCATGGATGAGCGCATCATGTCTTTTTCGTGGGCCAAGGAGATTGCACCAGGGAGGGCCTTGTTGGCTTATATGAACGACTCAGGGCAGATTGTCGTCATGAGTGTTCAGTATCACCGGCGTCGAGACACTTCAAAGCGTGGTTCTGAGAAAGAATGGATCTGGACATTGACGCAACATGTTAGGATTGACGGAAGAGGCCCTCATAAGGAGGTAAGCTCATGCTCTCACTGTCTACAGTTTAGCTTCACTTTGCACTTCATGCTCACTCTTTCCTAGGCTTCAGATCCACAAGACCCAGACTTCACCCCTCAAGGCAGCGCCTTTTCTATAAAATGGAGTCCCTGGCTCATCGAAGATGGATATAAGACGGCTACTATTGCATATATTGCGAAGAATCACGTAGGCTTCCGGAGAATCATACTATATGGCGATTGGGAAAGAGGTGATCTTCCCGATGTGGTATCTGAGAAAAGTGATACCACTGGCATCTGCCTACCCCTCTCCAGTGACGCCTTGGTTGAGTGGGAAGATGCGGTAAGTGGTGATTGTGGTTATAAATGGACTGCTTTTTGATGCTGACAAAATGGCAGATATGGACTGAAGGAGATTCTCATACTGCTCGTGGTATTGTATCGACTCCGTTTGCTGTTAAGCCGTTTCAGGTCATACTCAACGGTCCTTTGTCTGAGCCTGCGCCACCACACTCTGTCTGGGAGTGTGCCTCAGCATATCCCGAAGCTGATGAACCATCGACAAATCCCATCACAGGTGAGTCTATTTGGCTGCTACGTAGACGATAACCTTGTTCTTATTATCGATGCTAGGACTCGTTGTTCATGACCCGGATCCTGAAAACAAACCCCCAATTCCATACTACTCCTTGGTCAGGTTATCTGCCACCTCTACAAATCTCGACTGGTATCAGACAAACCTACCTGAAGGAAATCTGCCACAGTGGGTGGAAGATATAGGAGATCAACACGCTCGTCTAGTGTCTCGATCTGCCGCGCTATACGGCGTCGACTCAGACTTTGAGTCAGACTCTGAAAATGGAGACGACAGGACGATGCAGGAAGCACCTCCAACGCAAGCCGAGCCCGTTTTGCAAGTCCACCCCTACCGGTTCCGCCTCTGGGGCTTGGCCAAATCCCCGGGCGACGGATGCACTGCCCTGCTCGCCTCAAAGCACGACACCCAGCATCCTGATCGTCGGGGCATCTCAAACGTACACTTTGACTGGCAAGTACCTGCCGATACAGATGACAAGCCTCAGCGTATCAGAAAAATCTCGAAGCCCCTTACGACTGAAGGCCGCGTATGGGAATGGATGTATGGCATGGGAGAAGATGTCCCCGGCGTGGCTCCTGGACAGAAAACGTCTACTACCAGACTACAAAGTAGCCCATTAAGACAACTGTTCCAAGACGTGGTGCTGAGGCTGCCATGTGTATTCTGCAGCACTCAGCTATCGGTTAAGGACGACGTAGCAACTTGTGAGAATCGACACGCATTTGGTACGAAAATAGCCTTTATATCCCTTTCTCTCCCCCTTTCTCCAATGATTTTCTTTAATAACGTTCCATAATAGCCATTTGTGCCACGTCTGGCATTCCCATCTTGGCACCAGGGATATCCCGCGTGTGTGGTGTCTGTAAGATGCGCTGCCTCAAGGTATCTGAGCTGGAGAAGCTGGCGGAAGAGTATCTCGGAAGCGTTGACGCGGTGGGCGACTCTCAAGGGGAAGTGTGTGGAGGCTGTGGCGGTAAATTTGTTATCTGAGACAGGTAGGTTGAGAATTACTGCTTGTTCTATACGGGCTGCAGGTAACGTTAGATGGATCAGAAAGCAACACGATTGCTATATTAGACTAGGAATAACGAGCGTGTTATCCGTACTTGAGATTTGGTATCAGCTCAAATTCAATGCGGTTGTTTGGACAGAGGTTTCCACAGGAAAGCGAGATAGCAACCCAAGGCTTATTTTAGGGAATTGTTATTCAACACCCCAGTTTTGTTATCCAGTACCCCAGCCGTAGTTGAAGTTGCGAATTTTAAACTACTGCTTCTACTGCCTCTACTGCTTCTACTGCTTCTACTGCTCTACTGCTCTACTGCTCTACTGCTCTACTGCTCTACTGCTCTACTGCTCTACTGCTCTACTGCTCTACTGCTCTACTGCTCTACTGCTCTACTACTCGCGTTTGAGATTTCGACTTCCTTATTTTATCAAACAAAATCTACAACGACCTAGCTAAAAGAAGCTGCTTGAGGGATCCAAGCTCGCGGCACGAGTCGTGCAGACCTATCCGACTGCCTCGGCACCAAGATATCGATGAGAGATGCGGACACCAGATCTGGCACGAAAGGCATATACCTCGCCTTCTCTTCGTCTAGCTCTAGATAAGTTGATATGAAAGAAATGAAGTTTGATTCGGTCTGTATGCTCCCAATATGCGCCATCGCTTGATATATGAGCTCACTCTCAAACCCCCTTTCCCTTCCCTTGTTCTTCCATACTTTTTATATGTACGTTGAATTTATCATCAGCCTCTCTCATGACTAGTTTCCTATCCTCACATTCTCATTTTGCATCTTATCTTAGTAATATCGAGATGTCACTAAGCAAAAAAAGTCGGACTCTGCATTCCCACATGGTTGCCGCAAATGAGTCGCCCGTTAACTGGTCTGACTGCCAATGGATTGGAGACTGTTACGCCATTGTTAGCCAATATCCTGCCTTTAATAATCCACAAAAGGCAGTCTTGTCACCTGGTCCCATCTCCAAAGCAGTGTACTTTGGAAGTCTCGCTTCATCCAGACAGTTGCATTTGAGAAGTACGCTGCCCGAGTCGTGAATATAATCCAGCGTGCACGGTCTGCAAGTAGCATCAAAACCACCACTGTAATGACGTTCCAGATTATCAGTAAAGTCTTTTCCATATAGCTTCTTAAGATAACTGTTCACTTACTTTTCTTCATACACCAAATGACCCCCAACATTTCCAATACACGAGTTCAAATTCAGGCTCGTCTCCCACCACATGCCCGCATCGTCAACACATCGTCCCTCCAACGTCGTCATGCCGATTTTCCCATGGCCTCCGAGTGTGACCTGCACGCACGTGCCACCAAAGACGGCATTGCTATCGGGGCTTTTGACAGTGGCTTCCGTCTTGTTTTGCGCGAGATGGTTGAATCCCGGGAGAGGCACGACAGAGGTTGGGATCACTTCTAGGACCGTGCTCGTCGTAATAGCTCTATCTTGCGGATGTCCTCCTGAGATGATGAAGGGAATAGTGGGTGGGCTGCGGTAAGGAGCCGCCAGGCCAGATGCGGTGAGAGTGGTGAGAAGGACGGTGAGCTGTGACCGCATTGTGAACTGTTGGCTAATGGGGAAATCCTCTCAGAATGGTTGTATTTCTTCTTGATAAGAAGATTTCTGGTGTATTTATATCAGTGGGGTTAGGCAACAGCAAAAAGGAGAGAGAGAGAAAAGGTGAAGAAAAGAAGCAAGTCCAAAGTGGGGGACAGCGATCCGAGACAAAAGTAAACGATCCGACTGGCAACTGTCCGACAGACAGGATGAAAGGCAGATGACAATCAAATCAGCCTATTCCAACCCCTTGCTTAACGTTTTGTGATATTGATATGTTGTTGGCTCCTATTCTGATGAGGCACAATAATAGATTGGCGTTGGTAATAGTAGCCAACTTTGCTGCGTTTCATTTATCTTTCCTTTCCCCCCCACATTAAATGAGGTCTTCAGATAGGTACGTATAATATTGTTGGACGCACGATTCTATAGCTCCATCAAATCAAGATTCGATGTCTGGCCAACATCAATCGGGTAAATAAGGCAATAAAAAAGGCAGGAGGAAAACGAAGAGAGGGCACCTGCATCCAAAGAGCCTCAAGTCTCTAATCGCTTTTTTTGTCGTGTCTTTTTGTTTCATAAATGTCGTCGATAAGGCCATGATATAGGCTAATACGGGCTTTTAATGTATCTGAAGAAGCGAAGCTAATAGCGGTGGAAAGAATGCTGAGGCGTGACGCAAGTTAGTTCGGCTGTGCCTTCCTTTGCACCAACACTTTACGGACCTCCTTTATTCCGAAACGAGACCATTGAAAAAGCTGTTATACCAACATAACTGCTGTCGTCACTGTTGGTAGCAGCTTTCACATCTCATGCTGTTGTTATCACATGTACGAGATGTGATCAGTCAGTCCTATATATATGCATATAATATGACCGCTTTCAAGAGGCAGCTGATATCATTTAGATTATACCGAATTCATCTAGAGCCCTATGCCGAAAATTACAACTACTACCAGGATCATGCACAAAATCCTAGGGAAGCCTGAATGTAAATCTTAAATCTGATCTTCATATCCGTGACTATATATATTTATATACCTGGCTAACATAATCGTTCCATAAACGTCTCATTCTCCTAACGGGACATGCAAATACTTCCTATCGTCGTAACCTTGAAACATGCGGCTGCGGTCCAACGCTTTCTTCGTTGCCAGCTTCGCATTCCTTCAGTCGCAGTTCCATCACATACCGTGGGATAATAAGGTAAAAAGGGGGTAAAAAGAAATGAAATAGTAAAGTACAAATCAAGCATTGACTCAGTCCCACCAGATCTTGCTTGGAGCAGAGTTCATCATGCATGCCAATTCAAGCCTAGGTTAGATAGTGTTTTATCACCTGTCGCAGCACAAAGTCAAGGTACAACAATCAGGTATAGCGAGGCCAATGCCTTCTCGTATGTGAATGATATATACACAAGTTAAATGTAAGATGCTGGCATCAGCTTTATATAAAAAAAAAAAAAAAAAAGGAAAATGCTCGACATGGCGGCAAGAAGAAGTGAAGGAGTAACCATAAGGAAAAAGACAAAAATAAACAAGCCAAGAGAGGAGTAAATCAATAATTCACGTCCTCAATTGTTAGATACGGTCTCAAGCTTACGCCAAAGAGCCTTATCCTGTTCATAGATACCTCTCAAAAACGCCCAGTCCCCTTTCTAGTACCCAGATGTGGCTTAAATTTGTGCGCGCAAGGCTAATATGCTTTATCGAAAAGAGATCGCGACTCAGCATCAGTAGCTACATTTAATAGGCTTGGCCAGGAACAGGTTTTCTCTCAATGGGGCTAGCTGTTGGTTCCGCTGGAGGGCCTGTTGGCGATGTTGGGTTTGAATTTGGGTTCAATGGGCTAGACGTAGCCGGGGTGCTTTGTTGTTGTTGGCTCATCACACTGGGGCTTTGAGGTCGGCTGGTGGGAGGTCCCTGGGGCTTGGGTCCGGGGCTCATTGGACGACCCATCGGAGACTGAGGTCGACCTGCGCCATTGCGGTTCATCGAGCCGGCGGGTGAGGCAGGACGTGATCCAGGGCCAGGAGCCATTCTCGGAGCGCCGTTAGGAGGGAACTTGCCTTGCGGCGTCATGGGGCGCTGGCTTTGAGGAGTCATTGGTCGCTGGCCAGTAGGAGAGTTGGCTCCCCTTGGAGGGCCTGCTGGGGGTCCCTGGGCGGGTCGAGGCTTAACGGGACGGGTAGACAGGCATGTGCGAGGAACGACACCCTGCTGAGACCGATCCATACGGATGACAAGCGCCTATTATTCCCACACAGGTTAGCATATGTCACTGAAATATATCTTGGCTTTTCAAATATTATTAGGATTCAAGTACTCACCCATCCATCGTCATACTCGTGAAGAAGACGTATCACATCGCCAGCTTTCAATTCCACCTCATCATCGAGAGAAGGCTTGAAGTCAAGTTGCACTCGGTGAACGGTAGAGTTGGCAGGACCGCCTGCGGCAGCGATAGCAGCAGCGCTCTGGGATTGCTGGCCAGTAGGAGTAGAACCAGCAGGGGGTGATGATACGCTAAATTCGGTGCCGGCAGGGCTTGGGGGGACGGCGGCAAGCGTATTGACAGTCAGATCAACATTGTTGTTGCGGTTTCGCATCGATTGCTTGCGAGCCAGCGTTGAGGCTCCGGCAACAGCACCGGCAGCACCGGCAGCAATGGCAGAAGCGGCAACGGCAGTAGCGGCAACAGCCTCTTCAGCATGCGGTGCATCAGAGATTGACTCAATGTCGCTCACAGACATCACAGAGGGCGTATAAGGCGTATAAGGACCGTTACCGCTTGCATCTTCGTGGATAGGAGAGGGAACACGCTCGGCTTGTTGACCAAATGGGTTAGCAGGGTGATCGCTCTGGCTGGTGTTGGGACGATCTGCGCCATCGCCAGTAACGGCAACACCAACAGCACCAGCGGCACCGGCGGCGGCGGCGGCGGCAGCAGCAGCTTGCTTCTCGAGATTCCAGTTGGGCAGGAATTGCGTCACGGGCCTGAGGCTAATGCGCGGCGCATTAGGGTTTGTGCGGACAGGCATGTCGTCAATAGGTTCCGGGGACATGGCTGGAGACATTGGTGGTGATACCGGTGGCGACACTGCAATAACTGGTGTTATGGCCCGCGGCTGGACCGGTGGTGGAGGGGCTGGTTGAACCTTTTCGTTGTCATCCATAAGCTGCTCGGCCTGAGCTTGCTTTCTGCGGCGGCTGACGAGGAAGAAGACGAGCAGTCCAATGACGAAGACGCCACCAAGCACTCCAATAGCGATTCCAGCCTTGGCTCCAGCGCTCGTGCCAGAGCTGGCCGCACTGACACTGCTAGGGGTCGACGATGCTGATGCCGCGTCAAGGGTGGGAGTGGCAGCGCCCGAGTGAGCTCGGTTACCGTCAACGGCCAGCTGCGTTGGTGAGCCGGTAGCCTTGGCAAGGGCCGTGTCGGACTGGGATTGAGTTTGCTGAGGAGATTGAATGACAGTCGGTTCAGCGGAGCTCGTCTTTTGTGCTTGGTGTGTCTGCTGCTGCTGACTGGGAGTGCTCTTTGGCGTCTCCTTGGGCGTCTCCTTTGCCGGTGTCGGCGTCTCCTTTGACGATGATTGCGCATCAGGCTTCGGGGTGGGCTTTGGAGCCACTGTCGGAGGAGGTTGGCCTTGATGCACAGTCACGTAGCCACCAATGGGGCCGGAAAAGGTTGCTGACATGGTCTTGTAGACAACTTGAACTACAGTGGCTTGATCTAGAAGAGAATTAGTATGTGAAGGCATAGCTATAGATGACCCTTTTGCCATCCAGGCCGACGCAGCAAATACCTTTGTTATCTGAGCTATCTGAGCTATCTGAGCTCTTGCCCGAGCTCTTGTCGCTGCCTCCATTGCCCTTGGTATCCTTATTGTCATCATCATCATCATCACTATCGTCAAAAGGGTTTTTTCCATGGACAATGTCGTCAATGTCGTCGATAATATCTCGACGACGGTGTTGGTGGAGGTGCCGATGTGAGATAGGCATCTTGTCGAAAGTGTGAAAGCACACACAGCCGAAGTGGATTCCGAAGTATCGAGGTGAGAGAAAAGAAAAACTTGACGTTACAGAGCACGAAAGCTGTGATGTGTCGCCTCGGTTGGAATATATTGGCAGTTGAGTTCCACAGTCAAAGAGGCTGGGGTAGTCTCTGACTGGAATGGAGATTATAGTAGTGGAGGGATAAAGAATGAGGTGACTATTGAGTCTAGGAGCGTTTCCGTCGACGGCGGGGAGCGACAGATGTCTCAAACTTTTTCCTTTCCTTGTGCTGGGACACACAAAAGAAGACCGCGGAGCTGGATTCGAGAGCTGTCAAGACAGACTAGACAATACCAGGCTGTGGCACTTTAAAAATGTTCCAGATAAATGGTGATGCAAACAGCAAAGTGCGTAAAAAACACGTGAGGGAGCGAATAATGCACTCGAACAATGCGCGCAATATCAGAAGGGATTGTCGGGGGTCGGCGGTGACTCTTGTTCAAAAGAATGAATGAGTGCGCAAAGCGAGCGAGCAAATCAACGAATGAATGAATGGACGGACCGAAGCGCAGCGGTTGGACTGGCGCAGATGTCCCGACTCCAACGATCGCCCTGAGAAGCGATGATGTTGTCGTTTGTTCAGGTGAGGCAGCGCACGATGGACGGCGGTGGTGAGGAAAAGAGAAGGGAAGAGGCGAAAAGAAGCGAGCGAGAGAGGATACCCGGGGAACGCGGCCCTAGTCAAAGTGCCTGGCGGATGGATGAGGTGAGGAGCTGGGGCTACGAGCTAGCGGTACCTGCAGGTGCCTGCAACTGCAAGACAGGGAGGGCTAGGCTCGCAGAGGTGTCTTTTCTGGCCAACAGCACGCACTCTGGCGGTACAGTCGAGCTGCAGCTACCTGTGCTAGCTTGAGGCACAGCAATTAGGCGGTGGAGCGCCCGTCATCAATTAGCATTGAGTCGAACGCCTGTTCGGGAGACATGAGCAGAGAGCGATGAAGATGCTATTCCCAAAGGCTGCATCGCCACTCTCAGCCATTCTGCTAGCCAAGACCACTACTGGCTGCTAGAGCTAGAGCTACCACCGGCTGGGCACCGACGCCCAAGCAGCGCGCAACTGGCGCTTGTGCAGCCCAATCGCCTCCCTCAAGTGACGAGACAACACCAAAGTGCACCCAAAAGTGCATCAGGTAATATGAGGATCAGCGCCGCTGTCGACCAAACAAGCCACCAGCGCCCGGCCCCAGTCCCATGGTCTAAAAAGCAGAAAAGCAGCTGCTGGTGCTCCTCCCAGGATCCGCAGCCAGGAAGAGGGGCGCCAGTGCCCACGGCGTCAGGGACACGGGCGCTGCCATTGGCTGCTGGGCCTGGCGGGAGGGAGGCGCTAATCCAGGAACCGTCTCCAGCGACGCCAGAAGAGGATGCGGTCATTGGCCCGTGCGAGGCGCTGCTGCGAGCTCTTTTTTAGCTTCGTCACCTTGGCATCCTTGTCTAGCAGAGACGCTGCGAGCAAAATCAAAACAAGAGCAGCAAGCTAGACGGCCATTACTGCTAACAGTAAGGTGGCTCTTTTTTTTAGGACAAGGCGCGCTAACAACTCAAAAATCGTGCTACTGCACTGCTACTAGCTACTATCGATACGATGGCCCTTTTGGCCCTTTTCGTCCCTGGCTAATTTCCCCTTCAATATCCACGACGGGACCATCGGATCAGCATCGAGGCATCGCGGAATCGACAGCGTCGTCAGCGCTTGTGATATTCACATACGACCAATAGCGTATACCAGTTGGCTGGGATACAGCACAGTCAGCATCAAACAATGGGCACGTCGATATCTTTGAGGCGCACACGTGTCTCTGTATTCACATCGTGCGGTATCACAGAGCTCCCATCAACTCCTCGGATCCGCCTGACAGCTAGTGACTCTGAGGTTACATGCTGCACGCATTAGTCATACACACGAGCACGAGCACGAGCACTAACCCGATGATGGCACACCAATCCGACTTCTGGAAATCTCCGTCGTCGCGTTTATCCGGCATCTGACGAGCCCCTCAAGACAAATAAATGCGGCCCCCAAACCTGCACGCAGCTTAGCTCAGCTTAGCTACTTCTCCGAGACCTCTTAAAACCTTTTTGTTTTATTTCCAAGTTATCCCTACAGCGACCCATTTGCACCAAAAGAACTCGCCAATGGTAATCCCGTCTTCGAGTCGGTGGCTTCAATCGCTACCATTACCACTTCGTATATAGACGCGCTACCCATCGCAGCCCGGCATAAGGCTAGCCAGGGGTCATGAAACAGCCCCCTTGGGTCTTGGCAATGCAAATTGGTGATATTTCACCATTCTCAGCGTCATTGCGCAGGGCCCTACCAACCCTGGTGAACACGCAGAGTAGCAATGAGAGCCAATTTTTAAAAATAAAATAGTCAAAAAGGCTCCTCCCGGGCCGGCCATTCGAAAAGAGGAAATCTCCGCGACGAGAAGAGAAGTTCATAGAACATTGGGCTGGATTCCACACGATGCCCGAAGTGGGCATTTCCTTTTCTGCAGCGGCTAGAAATCTAGTGCGACTGGTTACCGATAAAGAAAGAAAAAAAAAAGGCTCGCCGGGGATATTCTCCATTTTGCATAGCATTTACAAGCGTTCAGTATCCGTCGTCCCTCCCACCAATCTCGTTTCTCATGGGTTTTGTTTCTGCATTCTCTTATCCAGCGGGGCAGATCGGACGAGCATAGATGGACCGTGCAATCCTAAGAATCCTCAGTCTTCACCATGCTTAAACCCCGGAGATGGCGGGTCCGAAAGCTCACGCCAGCTTGTTTGTACGACCACAAGGTACTAGCAGGGTTCCTATCAGCTACGAAAGCCTCTTGTTTCAATTCCGTGAGGAAAGACAGCTCCTGTGCCAGGCTCCCTCCCTCTCCAATTAAGGATCAAAGCCCCCAATAGGAAGGGAAATTTTGGATTCTCTAGCTCTGTCTCAGAGCAAGGGAATCAGCTGCTCCTCTGCCCATGACCACTTTGCCTTTGCTGAAGTGTACTTGTTGTAGTAGGACCTCTACTTGCTACTCAATCGTAGTGTGGCAGCCTCCTCTCGCTCACGGACAGCACATCCACTTGAAGTAATAATAATCCGTTCCAGTAAAGCCCAGTAAAATCCTTATAAAGAGAGAGATGGTGTGAAGCCGTCTAAAATGTCATAATAAAGGGGGAGAAGCCGGCCTCATGCCCAGCCTTGGACTATTTATCCGCGCCGCAAACTATTGCTTCTCACCGGAGTTTTCCTAGTTCTTGCATGTAAAGGTAAAGGAGTGCTAAATAAAGCCTAAAAGGGGGGTTAATTACCATATTTGTAGACGGCTAAAGTCATCATCACAGCAAGTTGTAATATACACAGGCTGTAAATCATCATAAATTCTCATATTCCTTTCTCTCCCTCTCTTTCTACTCTATCTATAGATATCTTGGTGCGTATAATGTACATCCATGTATAAAAAAACACGCCCTGAACAATCATGTTCTCTCATCCCGTTCATCTAGTCAAAAAACGACATCTAGACAAAAGAAAACGCTCTGGGTATTGCAGAAACAGAGCAGCAAAGAGCGAACCAATAATACAAGTACCATCTCTCATATCCGTAAACCTTTTCTTTTTTTTCTTCTCCTTCCTGGCTCCCTTAAAAAATCACATTGAGTCCTCCATCTGTCGACTCCTCGTCTTCGTCCAGCTATCTTTATCTTCCTTGCCGCCCTTGTTCTCCAGTCCAAGGCCTTTCTCAACCCACTCTTTGCTCTCCATGTGGCTCAGTCGACTCAGCGCTCTGGCAAATGCAAAGGCCTCTTCCTCACCAGCAAAGAGTGGGGAATCTTTGAGCTTCTGGACACTCTCTCCAAGGTTCTCCATCACATTCTGCGTGGCGTCTTTGGTGGGTGCGGCAGCAGACGGGTTGGCTTGGATCAGCGTCTCAGCAACCTCATCACGCGAGACAAACAGTTCTCCGAGAGGCTTCTCCGTCGTGAGGACGAGCTTGGCGTTGCCCTCATAAACGGCATCGATAAAAGTAATGAAACGACGGGCGAGATCTCGCTCGCGAATCGTCATGCCAGGAACCTCCGTCACAATAAAGGCGTCGTACTTGCGCACTAGCTCAAGGTAATCGGCCGCCGACTTGGGCTTCTTGATGAGCTCATCGAATGTGAACCATGCGCACCGTCCGCTGACGCGCGGGACAAAAATGTCTCGTCCCCAGACTTTCTGTGTCTCGGATCGTGGTGCAAAGTTCTCGGAGTCACCCAAGAAGCGGAACCATTTCTCGGCGTGAGACTCGGCGTGCTGATCTAATGCGGTGTGATAGACACCCGAGGGTGGTCGAGGGATTTTACGATAGTCCGTTGGTGAGTCGAGGTTGATGACGTGGAGACGGTTCTTGAGCAGCTTGATTGCTGGGATAAATGACTCTCGCTGGATTCCGTTCTTGTATAGGTCGTCTGGGTGACGGTTCGATGTCGTTACCAGGACCACGCCATGAGACATGAGACACTCTAACAACCTTATTACTCAGTTAGCCTTTTATGTGACAACTCTATACGACTGTGGCTGAAAGTAAATAGTATTACTCAGACAAGAAGGACCTACCTCCGCAGAATCATGGCGTCTGCCACGTCAGTACACTGGAACTCATCAAAACAAAGGACATTGCCCTGCTCTGCGATATCCGCCGCAACGAACGGCACGGCGTCAACATCGCTTCCATGCTGAATCTTCAGTTTATGTAGTCTCTTGTGAACATCCTGCATGAAGTTGTGAAAGTGTATTCTCGTCTTGGTCTTCACCGAGGGGGGTAGAGTGTCGTAGAATAGGTCCATGAGCATTGTCTTGCCGCTGCCCACATCGCCAAACAGGTATAGTCCTCGGGGTAGATTCTCCGGGATGTCTTTAATCGTAGCCTTTGCAGCGCCTCCATTGCCAAAGAGTGATGAGAAGACAGACTTCTTCGCTGGTTTTAGAAGATCGAAGCTTGGATGGACGACAGGCGGCGCGTGGTAGTTGCGGAGCTCATTGTGAAGATGCTGCAAGCTCTCGATGATGCCTATACATGCAGCAGTCAGTCAACCATGGTCACCAGATATTTCCTTCGCATCATAGAATAGCTCACTCACCTCTTTGATGTTCGTCGTTGCGCAAAATGCCAGCATCCACCCGTCTGTCATACTCCTCCAACGGACCCAAAACGCCTATCGCACGGTCCGAAACGGTCGCCAAAGCCCTCGTCGCCGATGGGAACGGTCGCCATATCGTCTGTGTCGCTCTCAATCCACCATTCAAACCTGCTCGCACAGCCACCCGCTGAGCCGACTGCACCCGAAACGACCTGGAAAATTGCCGACTTCTGGCACAAGAAGCCGAGGATCTTAATCGGCTCAACGGCCTGCTGGCCACGGCACCGCCTCGCATGTTGTTCGATTCGCGGCGCTGCTCGAGAGCGCTATTTTTATCACAGAGTGATCCTTGAAAAGAGGAAGAGAGTGAGAGAAAAAGGCCCGTCCGCGCTTCGAGACTAATATTAGTATATAAGCTCAGGGTCCAAAGAATGTTGATGATGTAGTGAGTTTTAGTGGCGGTGCGGCTCAGACGGCATGACGGCCATGCGGGTCAATTCCGAACTACCGAGCACCTTCGGAGAGCGGCCGGTAGGTTTAATGGGCTGATTTTCGACAACAGACGTAATGGGTAATTAGCCGCAGTTTAGGCGCTGGCTCCGGTGCGTGGTGACGTTGCTCGTGTAAGAAGCATCTTGAGAAAAGGATCGCTTTGCATTTATATTACCGGCCAGCTGCTAAGTAGAGCAATTGTTGCTGTTGAGTTCGAGTTTAACCTTGCGCCTCTCTTTTGAGTTGAAAACGCCATTTTCTTTATCTTCTTCTTCTTACTCTCTTCTCACGCGCCACAGGCTGGTCCCCGCGGTTAAATTATTGGGCCCTAGCTAGGATTTGCTGCTTGTATAAGTGGGAGACAATTACCTTTCAACAACAGCAATGTGTACCCTAAAGCATTTCTACATCTTCTGGAATTCGGCTAGCTAGTTTTCAACACGATGAATTATTGAAAGACGTTTAAAGACTTGGTAATATAATTCTCCAGTCAACCCTCATCAAAGGAATATTATGTAATATATTTGTTTTTTTGGAAGAGGTAAATATGTAGTGATAAGTTCAAATACGTGACGCGACTACCGCAAATTGTCAACATCACTATCTCCAGAAGCCACACAAGGGAGATATGGTTTCTGGCCCCCATCTTCCCCCATCTTCCCCAGCGTATATCGTCCAATAGTACAGAGCACATTCTACTTCATATAAACTCTAAATAGAGCAGAAATACCAGCCAATAGGGTTAATGTCAGCATACTCTTACCTACCCAGGTAAAGATAGCTCCATTCCCATCTTCTCCACCATGTAATCATCAAAGTTACTAATCTTCATTTACCGTTTTAGTCAGCTAATCTATTTCCACTGTCATCAATACGGGCACGCTAAGCTGTCAAACGGTAGCTCAACGCGAGGAGGACAAGCCGCCAACAAGGGCAAATGGGTGATGGTTCTTTGTTGGAGGGTCAAGCAAAGAGACTATTCTACAAGTCGTGGGTTTGCGAATAGTTCGTCCGGGCACCCAAGCTCAATGTAATAGAGCAGATTCCATCTATCTTCTCTCATGCCAACTCAATCGTCCTGGGTATATCAACTCTCGTGCCCTATCCAGAGGTACACATCGCGCAGATACAGAACTTATCCGTCTAGCTTACAAAATAAACGAGTAAAACTTCAATAAAGTATCTCTCTCCATTCATCATCCATTCTACTCAGCCGCTACCGATGCCAAACAACTAGTACGACTTTGCTTCCGACTCGACATTACGATTCAATCCCTTCAGAATGCCCCTCTAAAATGGGGAAAAAGTACCGGAAACGATATGGTCCCATTACATTATCAAGCCGGCTGTGGTATCGTGAGCCAAGTATTTATCCATTAGCCTTGATGCCAGAGAAGACCGTAAAAGGCGTGCAGCGTTTTGCTGGGATCCACGAATCGACCCGGGCTGTCATTCTGCGTTGAGATTTTGATTTAGAGATCGTAATTTTTCGCCCAGAAAGCAGTTATATGTGCCGTTAATACTAAAGCATCGACCCCGTAATGTTGCTTCCCATATCGTGGAGGCCATGTACCTCGCATTAGGCGCTTAAAATTCCAGGTTATGGCCTGGGATTGTCTCCTGCGATTACGCGATATGGCGCGTATTGTGACCGGGGGAGTTATAAGCTGCCCGCCCGACACATCCGGCAAACGGTGTAACCTCATTACAGGGTGTCTCATGTGAGTGTCCATTCCAATAGAAAATCTCTCCGCCGGTCGAATATACAAAGGTTTCTGCGATCGTCGGAGAACTATTGAATCGTCTCGTAAATTTGACCGTCAAGTCATTGGTGGATCGTTCGTGCGTAGTTCATATTTGATTCACCTCGTCAATAATAACCGGATCCCGGAGGGGGTGGTGGAGGAGGAGGAGGCTGAGGTGGAAAGTCGCGACCTGTAGGGTTATGATAAGGATTTATGGAAAGGTAACTCATTGCTGCGGTATTTTCTCCGCCCGCTGGAGTTGTTCCGCCGTGTTGAGAGACGTCGTCTAGCAGCGAACTTGGAGCATTCAGAGGTTGGAAGGAAGGCTGCCTCAGAGATGCCGTAGACCCTTCTGTAAATGCCTGCGAGGCGTAAGGATGCGGTGCAGGCGGTACCACCTGGTGTCCAAACGGCGACATTGCTACCTGCTGAGGATCCCAGGGAGCTGCGCTGGCTGCTGATAGACTCGTTGTTGGCATTTCCCTGGTTACCTGGCTAGGTAATGAAAAGGGAACTCCAGAGTCCAATGATACGGGCCTTCGAGGAGTAATGACGTTTTGAAGCTGCTGAACATGATCACCGGCGCTGAACCGGTGTCCTGAGCTGGGATCTGTCGATCCACTCTGCTGCAAAAGAAACTGGGCAATGTATTCGTCTTGGAAGCCGTGCTTGTGAAGAAGCTCTCGGAGCTGTCTATTCTCTTCGGCCACACGCCTGGCTGCAAGTTGGACCTCGGAACTCGCAGAAACCCCTTCAAGCTCAAAGTTTCTGAGTCGTTGCTCAAGCTCGGCGATGTACTCCCTCCTCCGAGCACGAGACCTTCTCTGGTTGTCTCGGATGCGAGCGAGGTTGGCTTTTTGCTGCCGGAGAGAAAAGAGGAGAAGGCGTAAGTCGGCCACTGGTTTCTAACTAATGTAGATTGGGGGAGGGGAATGGGGTAAAGATGATACACGGGGCGAACCACTTACTGCAGGAGTTGACATTTAGGGCCCGATGTGATTTGGCCGCATAAATAGCGACCTATCGCTCGACTCCGGAAGAAAGTTGTTGAAGGTGCAGGGCGCAAGGGGAGAAGGAGCGCGGTAGCTGGCGCAAGTGATATGCAGTGCTGACAGCGGGCTTTTTTTTCAGTGGCATATAGCAAAGGAATAGATGTTGGATGGTCTGAAGAAGCTGTCTCGCCAAACAAGACGGTGATTTCCATATACCAAACGCAGCCACAACAGTCATGACCGTATGGGGGGGTATTGGGTAATATACAAAGTTAATAGAGGACGGGCCAGAAGAGGAGGGAAAGGTGATAAGAGAAAAGGTATTAGAAAGAGGTCAGCAAGATCCACTAGAGAGTCGCGGCCCTAGACGGCGACAAAAGAAAGAGACGCAAGAAACGGGTCCCTTCTTCTAAGTCGTCCAAAGGAAATGGATCAAGGATATTCGTATCCTCCAACGACGCGCGGGAGCTGAGAAGAGTTGGCGGCCGGGGAGGAGAGGCGAGCAGAGAGCATTCGCTTATCTCTTTCTTCTCTCTCACCAACTCTCTCTGGGTTTCTTTCCTCGCCTTCTCTTGAAGGTGAAAAAGAAGAGCTATCCAGCAATAAGCGGGGATGAGAGAAGAAAACACGACATGACCCAGGCGCACACGCACACGAGAGTCCCTGGCTCAATATAGGGATGAGAAGGTAATTTAGGGACCCAGGCAGCTTATATTAGGCGGGAGATCGGTAGATGTACTTGGCAAGTCTGCAATACAAGAACTGCTCTCTTCCCTACCCTAGGCTTAGGTCTAATAACGTATGGATGCCATGTTGGACACCAAGGGAAGCGCGCTAAGGCTAAGGAAGAGAGCAGCATGTGTGGGCGCCAGACGGCCCCAGATAGCAAGCAAGCAATGAGGTCCTGCCTCCACAAAGATTTCGTACTAAGTTAGCCCGCCCACGTTTATTCGTTATCCATGGATGGGTTTGGGAGCTGGGGCGAGATGCGCCACTCACGGGTCGACGATGCCGCCCAAGCCTTGGACGTGCAAGCCACCTCGGCGAGTAGTTATATCGCCGCCAGTTCATCGAGTTATGCAGCCACGCCTTTCGTGCCACGCGTAGATGGCAAAGGAGATTAGTTATCAGCCACGATAGGGCTACAGGCACAATAATAAATGAGCACCAGAAAGAGAAAACAACGTCGCCTAGGCGCTCGCACGTCACCCGGGGCTCGTCGAGCCCAGTGCCCGATAGTGGGCGCTTTGGGCGGGTCTCTAAAGGCCCGGGATTTAATATGTGAAAATGCGTCTTTATACATGCGCATGTGTGTGCGTGCAAAGCCGCCAGTAAGAAGCTCTAAAGTAGATTGGCATTCTTGCCAAGTTCCATGTGCCCGGCAAAGCTGCTGTGGCCATTACCAGCATCCCCTGCTCGCAATAGGCATGCGTGGACATGCGAAATACGGCGTAATATCAGCATCCAAGAGTGTACTTGTTCTGCGGAGAAGAACGCGCGCGCTGGGGGGCGGACGGAAGCTCTTGCTGCGGTTCGTTCGGACAGATTGACAGGGCCGCCTCTAACGCGCACAGTACAGGACAGGCAGCACGAGCTCCGTACATACGCGGACATCTTGGACGCTTTGCTCGAGTGTGACAGCATGACGGAGCGTGCGCCGCAGCGCAGCGAAGGTCGATCATGAGACAAAATCCCTTGCCTTTTCCGCTGGAGCCACACTACCGGGACGCTGGGACTGACAAGTGGTGCGCCAGCGCCGTTATGGCGGGGCAAGAGGCTGCTTAGCCCTAGCGACGCCATCTTTTTTTTCTCTTTCGTGAGGGAGAGGCCGTGCCGTCAGAGGGGAGGATTTTGGCTTTTGTCGTTCGCTGGTGCCCGCGCGCTTGCATGCACGTCTAGGCCACCTCCACGGAGCCCTCCGAGGCGTCTTCGATTGGCAAGTTCCGCGCCCCGACACCGAGAAGTTTGCGCTGCATCAGTATCCGTGCCTGCACCCGCACCTGGCCTCATACCTACCAAGTACCTGCTCGAGCCGGGGCGCGTTCCGACAGACAGTGCAGGTTCCTAAAATTCACTCTGGTCCCCCCGGTCGTTTTGGCGGTTTTGCCATGTGGTTTTGGCGGCATGGTCCAGGGTATAGTAAAATGAACTGGCATTTGTTGTATGAGAGAAAAGAGAGCAGCGAGAAACCTGGCAGATTAGAGGGGGAGCCAAAGAGCGCCACTCATCAGTAGTTAGATTTGCCTGTTTCCGAGGAAGGAGCACCCCCCGGCTGCGAATATTAAACCACAGGTAGGGCAGGCTCGATGCTACAGCGCAATGAGACCCAGCCCGAAGCCTGTTGGCAGGTACCCGGTACGGCATACTAATCCGCTGCCACTGTTCGCAGCTACTGCTAACGTCGCAGCGCCGGTGGGGACAAGGCGCGGTTAGCTCTGGCTGGAGGCCCCTCAACTCCACGTTGCCTCAGTCGAAGCACCTGGCACGACGCACGGACTGCTCCATGGTCTGTGTACTCGGTACCTGCACGCCTACCGCCGGCCGTGTATCTCCCCCGGGGGACTAGGTTTTCACCTATTGAACCTTCCCCATCTCCCACAACCGCTGCCCAAGCGCCTCGACGTGCCTGGAACTCGTTGCAAGCAGTCCAGGCCGGGTCACGAGGCTTGCGATAGTCGATACGGGATGCGCCTTTCAGCCCTTTCACCACCCTCAGGCTTGCATCCGCCGTAGCGCAAGATTGTGCTGAACAAAAGTGTGTGTTGTGTTGGCCCAGTTAGTTGAAACTGTTTTCGCCCTACGTCTCACATTCCTCCGGCTATCGCTCATCACAGTAACCAACCGTTACGAGTTTCTTGGAAGAAAGGCAGATGGAAAAAAAGGTTTTTTTTGCTCGTCCTTCTCTCTGCTTTTCCTCTCACTCTCTCACACTCAACCTCACACATTCTACGTTTTCTGTTTGCTCAGCTCAGCTCAGCTCCTCACTCCTCTCCCCTCCTGTCCCTTCATTTCTTTTGTTTTGCTCTCTCTGGCCAAGATAATATACTCACAAGTGCCAAGTAAATTGACTCTTCATCTCGGCTCACCCCGGCCGTCTCCCCACGATGGAACGCTGACCCAACCTTGAGCTCAATCTCCCATCACATTGCATGCCATGGGTATGGTTCCGAGCGCCTCTTGACCTGCGCGCTAGCTTCACAAGGGTATCTCGTCGTGAAACGCGGCTGCGGATTTTTGTCCTCCCTCTCAATTGATGATGCAGATGTTATCCGGTGAGTCTTGCCGAATGCCAATTTCGTTGGCGAGCTACATACGGCATCTATGGGTCAGAGCAGCGTCATACGGCGGTATCTAACGTACGACAACGTGCCGAGGTATTGCAACTGGCGATTGCATGTACAAGTGCCTTTCGGGGATGTCGCACTGGCAAGTTCTAAAATTTCAGCCTAGTTGGCTCTGGCTTGGCTCTCGCTCGGAAGACTGCCGGATTGTGAAGCAATTACTACTACTGCCAAGTGTTTGTTCAAGCCAGCTGCCGAGAGCAAATCGTTATTGTTTGCACACCCATCTATCTCATAGTCGTCTAAGCCTCCGCCTCACTACGTGCACCGTCCAACTCTGCCGGAATAGAGTTCCTCTTTGTCTTTTTCGTGGTATTTACCGAGTGTGGTTTGTGTGGTTTGCTGTCTTGAGCTTGGGCTGCAAAATGGCTGACAACCAATACAGAAAACAGTACGAGTAGGCGAGCCGCAAACTGGGCTGGCAGAGTGAGCAATTGGCCAAAAACGGAAATCAAAGCGACACCATTCGCCTCTTTTTTAGCGGCTGAAAAGGCTGATTACGTATGAGCTGAAGAAATCGCAAAAGCCAAAAAGTTATATGTGATCTGGAGGGCTCAGAGAGGCAAATCGACTCTAAGCGGCAGATCTGGATCCAAAAGCTTAAACAGGCATCTTTTCCAAGTTGAGCGTGCTATCCACGTGAATGGCCCTATGTGAGCCACACTAACCAGCTCCAGATCGAGCGACAGGAGAGGGCTTTTGCCGCACTTGCGCACGATGCATCTACCGATGCTCCAAACCACACGCTACCGAGTGCTACCACGGGAGACGTGCATCGCTCAAGCCCAGGACAACGTCAGGATGCGACCAGTTCGGCGACCAAGAGCGCCGGTGCCGTGGCAAGGCGAAGCGGACCCCCGAATACTCGGCGGTCCGCCACTAGGCACCGCGCAAAGCGGCCGATACGCGGCCAGACTTTTAATTCCCCGTGTACTACCTGGTAGGGCTATCAAAGGCTGCCGCCTCAACATCGCCGGAGTCTATAAAGATCTTGCCTAGACTATTTTTTTTTCCCCTTTCTCTTTTTTCCCCTTCTCTTAAGCTAGCCATCGCTCAGCCTATCGTACGATTATGATGTAGCCAAGCAGAGCGGCGAATCTGTTGTCTCGGTGCCCAAAACTGGCCCAAGCTTGCTAAGTTGCTAAGGTAAGCATCGAGTGAAGGAGTCGCACAGCCACATCAAAGATCAAAGCGGCCCTAGCGGCCAGCTACTAGTCTAGTATCTGCTCCTTCAGATCATTGCGGCGACTTACACAGAAAATTGCTATATTTGGCAACATTATGTTTGATCACAAGGCCCCTTCTGTCAGCAGCAGACGAACTACTCACGAGCGCTATGCTGCGGCTCATGCAGTTGTGCTGACTCTGGTGAGGACGGGAACAGGAAGAAACAGGTAAAAGTGCCAAGAAAAGTGCCA
Source organism: Trichoderma evansii (assembly GCF_050947405.1). Classification (NCBI taxonomy): domain Eukaryota; kingdom Fungi; phylum Ascomycota; class Sordariomycetes; order Hypocreales; family Hypocreaceae; genus Trichoderma; species Trichoderma evansii. The sequence goes on along the minus strand of NW_028145192.1, from coordinate 526,375 downwards.
AGGTGCTATTGCTCTACTCTGTATCTGGATGCGGTGAGATGAACCCCCCTTGCAGAGTGCCCAGACACGGCTCAGGTGCTTTGTACTTCGTATAATGAGCCAACAAACACGTCAGAACGTCCGAGCTCCTTGTTTTTGGCTATTCCCCCTCCTTGGGAGATACTTATTTGATTCGAGCACTTATTTGATTCGAGCACTAAGGGACGAAATATCATCACAAGTGACACACATTATTCGAACGATCCCAATTAACCATCACCTCATGCCACTATACTTGTACGGAGTAGGTAGTCTTAGATGTTTTTCGGTGAACCCCCTGGTTGGGTTGACTACTCTAAGACAAAATGTAACCCAAGACTATTCCTAGTATGGCGGCATTATGCATGACCGCCTTATGCATGGATGCATTGGGGCTTTTCCATCGTGGCGCAGACTGATTTGAGCTGTTAGCTGCTTTCACGCGGTTGCTTGGGCAGCTTCTTAGATCTGCGCCGTGAGACCCTCTGAACCTCGTAACTACCCAAAAAAATCAGTAGTAATACGAGGACCCTTCGTGATTTTCAGCTCGTATTTAAATACTAGCCCTATCCCAGCTTTGACCCATAAACTAGTATTCCGTTCCCCTTTGTGAAGTAAGCTAGCTGCTCTGCATTGCTACTTATTTAATATTCTTTGTTCTTTTTTTTCCTGTTTATTTTCTTTCCTTCAGCGATTGTATCTTTCTCACATTTTCTCTCTCAATCATTGCAATCGATTACACTTGCAATTATACAATGCCTTCCATCAAGAGTCTTTTGTCGGCTGCCGCTCTGGCATGCCTGGCCAACGGAGAGACAATCAAGATCACGGCTACTTCATCGAACACTTTCGACCCATCAACCATCACGGCATCTCATGGTGATATTCTTGAATTCCATTTCGAACCGAAGAATCACAGTGTGGTTTCGGGTCTCTACGCCTTCCCTTGCACTCCCATGGAATTGGGTACCGGGTTCTTCTCAGGATTCACGTTCAACACCACGGATGGCGAAGCAGTATGTGAACTTTTTAGCTTCCGCTTTCAGCCTGCTTGTATACTAACTTGATGATAGGAGAAAGTTTTCCGCGTCACAGTAAACGGAACCGACCCGATTCCCTTCTACTCCTCGCAGGGCAATGAGTGCGCTGGTGGAATGGTTGGAATCATCAACCCCAGCAAGAACCAGACGCTTGCGGATTACAAGAAGCGAGCCTCCGCCTTGGCAAGGAGCGTCTCCCCGGGCAAGACAAGCTTTGGTGGTGAAATCGCCGACAACGATGACGACTCATCCAACTCTACCAGCAGCAGTGGTGGAAAAGGCGGCAGCAGCAGTGGTGGCAGCAGCGGTGGTAGCAGTGGTGGAAGCAGCGGCAGCTCTTCAGACAAGGACGGCAAAGGTAACGGCAGCGTCTCTTTGTCTGTGTCAATCGGAGCACTGGCACTTGCTATGCTCATTGCCATTTAAAACGGCAGCTTCTGGCTACCTAGGGCTTGGAGTTGTCCAAGAAGCCCGCCAGATGATTGCAAAAGATACCCCTATCATAGAACATTAATTTACTGTCTTTGAAAAGTAGTGCTTACGGCTGGACATTGTCGGCAATAGTAGTGGATACAGCTATTGAAGATACGAGGACATGAGGATGACGGACTTGATTAGTTTTTGATCGCTGTTATAAACCAGGACTTAAAATAATTTGTAATATGGAATATATTATGCCAAGATTGTTATATTTCACGTTTTGGATATCGCAGTGCACAGCTAATAGCGTTGGTGCAATTAGACCTAAATATAGACTTATGTCTAGGTAGCTACAGAGGTTCTCAACACAAGCAACTACATGGATCTTTGGGTCACAAAGATAAAGAGAGCCAAATGTTATTAAAAATAGTTTTTTTTCTTCTTCTTCCCTATTCCATTATAAATTAGACTAAACCAGATATTATCAGCTTGAGAGCCGTGAAGTAATATCAGCAATCATGTGGTTGCGCCATTCCAAATGTTCCATGCCGCTGAACAACTCATCTTGCCGCTAACAACGAAAGAGAGAAATTACCCAGAAAGCCAAAGTGAAGCGCCCTTTACATTAAATACTTCCTAGTTGATCTTCAGTCACACATACAGACTTGTGCCTTTTTTCATCCTTGAGCAGCCGAATAACTTCGTCATTCTGTCTCTTGAGGTTGCCATTTTGTTGCTGAACGCTCTCAAGATTTTCTTTGATGGCCGTTATTTCGTCGCGAAGATTGGCAATTTGATTCTGGGGATGAACATCTGGCAGCAGCTTGTTTTCTTGCTTCTCAAACGCTTCAAGTATAAGAGTCTCACGTAGTTTGTCGAGCTTCTTTATAATACTTTTGCAATTGCCTTTCCTGCTGGCGACGGCTCTTATCTCATTCCAAATGGTGAATGCCGGGTGGTCGGGCCAGGTTGTTGGTATAGGCTTCTCCGTCATCTCTTTCCAGGCATACTTGTCCAAGTCATCCAACGATTGCTTAGAAAATCCCAAGATTCGCTCGTCTCTTTTGATCGTTGCCCACATACGGATGCATGATTTATCTATGGGAGATAACACTTTCATGTGCGCCAGTGTGATATGTCTACCCATCTCTTCCATTACGAAGGTGTGGTCGCTTTTGAGGAGGTCAAGTATATCTTTGAGTTCGTTTTCTGCTTGATCTCTGGTCATTTCACGTGAAACTTCCACTGTGAATGTTTCGCTATGTTCGATCTCGCCGTTATCTGTGATGGCATCATCTGGTTTATTATATGGAGAAGGGCGCGTTGCATTTCTGCGCTTGCCAGATTGAAAATATTTGGTTGACCAGAAGGAGTCCTCATCAAGATCCCTTTCAAAAAATGGGTTGATACCACGATGGTCAATTCTGGTTTCCCATGGATCAATTCTGCACTTGATGCGGATAATACGATCTTCGTTGCCCACGTAATTTTGAATTGCGGTCAGTGCCATTTCTAAAGTCCTATATGCGTCCATCAATCTTGTACACTCATCAGTTCTAGTGCCCTCAACTTTCATGATTTTCTTAAGAGCTATCGCCGTCATGATTAATGGCGCTGGGGGGCAGTGAATATGTTCGGTGGAATCGCTATATTGTTGAACAAGCTTCATCTTGGCCTTGAGACTTCTGTGTCCTTTCCAGCCACTCCATGTTGAATGAGGCAGAATACCGGTATCCATTGCTTTCTTTACACAGGCTTTGAAGCAAATGCGGTAGTCATCTGGGTCTACACCAACGCGATAGAAGGCTAGCTTCATGATCTTCTCATAGCACTCTTCGATCTCGTCCTCATCCATTCCAAACCGGGAATCGTAAACAGTATTCTCTTGCACATTGCGCAATAATCAAGGCAGGACCAATTCTTTCCGGCGTGCAATTTTTTTCAATGGCGAAGATGTTGAATCCATCCTGAATGTCCTTATCTGCTTGATCTAATGCCTTTGGTTAGCTGAGGAGAAAATGAGCTCAAGGATTGTAACACGCCTGCTTTGTTCTTCGAAAAAAATCTTTGTCTATCAAAAAGAAAGAAGAAAGAGGAAGAAAATCGTCTCAGGAATGAAAAATCAGCTGCCAAGAGCAAACGGCCAGGAGAACTAGCCATCGCCGCCAGCTGGCCGGCAACTGCACTTAATATTTAGCTATAAATCCTCTTGAACCGTAAATAACTTCAATAAAATATCTACGGCGAGTAATCTATTTTGAAATTATTTCAACGCCTTTCCACGTTGATGAGGGCTGCTATTGTGCATTTTATCCGCATCTGCCTCGAATTCACCATTGCTGCAGCTAGTTTTATTCCAAGAGGTCGTTGTCTATCATGTTAAAGAGTAATATACGCATGCACTATATCAAATAAGCCCTAGGAAGGACATCTCTCAGCGTACACGCAGCTTGCTACTTATCCAATGCTTTTCCTACAATTAGTTTTATACATCCATCCATAGGGGTGTCTTGTGTTTAAACGACCGGTGGCCAGACACTGGCCATCATCTCTCAGAGCCAGTGTCAAGCTAATAAGTGAGCATAGGTAATATGAAAGTACATAACTGTACTGCCCTTCAACTGGTTTTGGAATTTGCGCAAAGATTCTGCACAATTCTACCAGGCTGCGCACTGATTATCTCACATAGCAAACTACGCATGGAAATCTTATTCATTATGAGTAAAAATGATTCCAAATCTAGAAATATCTTCTAAGAGAGACATATCATAGGCCATATGAGGACTAATCAATAGCTCTTATGATGCTTGTATGATGACGGCAGCATTTGATGAGGTGACAAGATATTCGACTCATTAACTGCCACTCGTTGATGTTGACAAAGCAGAATGAGTGAGAAATAGGATACTAATACCATTGGCCTGTTTACACTTTAGATGACAACATAATTCATCAGAAATTAAACAGCTCAGATGAAAATCAAAAGCATCGAGCCCTCTCATGGGCAACATCGATGCTCATGAGGCGAAGTTTCTGGCTGTCTTCTAGCTACAAACTGCCAATCCTAGGCTAGCGTACGTGAAAGGATACAAATTTACTTTGATGGCAACTAGACAAAGAATAAAATCGCCCAATCATAGATGACAAGGGATGTACCCGCGTAATAGACTCGGTGGGATAATAGGACCGAATGACAGGTCAAACCAACCCTCAGTTTAGTATTCCGCAAAGGGATTAATAGCAAGGAGCTAATAACCGTCTTGAATTTCTTAAAATAAATCTGTCTTGCTAATCATTTCCGGGGCTTTTTTATTGCTCTATGTGTAGTGAAGGCTGTTGCCTTCTACGCCTATGCTACCTTTCGCTACCTTCCGCAGCACCATAAGAGGGAATTGCCACTTCATATGAGCAAGATACTGTAGCAAAGCCTATAATTTTAGTCTCGGCACTTGAAAATTTATGACTGTCGTGAGATCTTGGTGATGGCCTCTGGAACCCTGGTGGTTATGATAAACGACTGCCAAACTACGCCCTACTACGCCCTACTACATCACTGCAGGATAAACAGCCCACTTGGATTTCTGCATTCATTCGGCTATCTGCCGAATGGCTAGATTTACACCCCACCTTAAAGGGTAAAAGGTAATCTCGTCTCACTCTCACATCATCTGCAATAGTAAGCCACTCGTAATCTCACACCAGTAGTCGCAAAGCTTATAGACACGAGAAATCAAAAAGAAACGGCGCTTAGATTTTTTTTTCTGCTTCTCTCGCGAAAATGATGTAGCAAAAGCTCCGAAATATCCTACAACGCATTCATTCTATCCGTTTGTATCCGATTGAGAAATAGTGCTTGGTAAAAGTATCAGAGGTCTGTGTAACGATAGCGGATGATGTGAAGGAGCCGCATTGGGCCAAGTTACTGTCTTGTAAATTAATGTGCATAGTACAAAGATGAAAGGATAAAATCGAATACTCTGTAAAATGATGTGGTTTACTTGGTCATCTGAGAGGGAGAAAGAAAAGGATCGTTTACTAGCTTTAGGGTATTTATTGTCCTACGTCGAAGCGTTTTGTTTAGAGGGCTGTAATCGTAAATGATATTACAGTCTACAGCTACATTGCTAATATGGACCAATACAGTCATACTAGTGAATTATATAAGCGTATCACAAATGACAAATCATATTAAACAAAACTCCTATCAATGCAACAAATGCAAACAACAGATGCAGACACCAAATGCAGACAACACATCAAATGTTACCTAGATCCATCCACCTCCAAACTCCTCAGCCAATTCTTCTTCAAAAGTCTTCTTCGTCCCGGCTTCAATCGCAATCTTCAGCTCTAGCTCTACGAAAGCGTTGGATTTCTGTTCCTCGATGACGTCGATAATCCGCTGGACATGTGGTTCCAAGATGTCATGATCCAATGTATTGGTTAGCTTGAACCTCTTTGCTAAATACTCCTTTAAGCCGTCGTAGAAATCGAAAATTGCCCTATGGCGTTCTAATGGTGATGACCTCTCTAGACATTTTAGACATACAGAGTCGGATGTACACAAATTGATTTGTTTTGCGCATCTCTTGCCTTGGGCGCCGCATTCCTCGATGTACACATTCTCGACATGTGTACATGAATACGTGATTCGGTCGACGACACACATGGTGAGATGTTGAAGTTTGGAGAACAGGAAGAAGAGAAGAAGAATCAGTTGGATGGGTCTTGGCGGATGTTGTTTGATGTGGTGATGATGAAGTTAGACTCCAGGAGACAGGACATTTCGGCCGTTAAATATTCATCTTGAGTTGATCGTATTTGCGAGCATCACTGAATTGAGTTCAAAGGGGTATAGAACATAGTATTGATGGAACAAACCACGAGCAAGTGAATGGCGATAATGCGTGTTCAGGATTTGTTTGGCAGAGGTGAATGAAAAAGGAGAACAAAAAAGAAAACAAAAAAGAAAATTGGCACAATTGAAAGCATTCAAGTAAATTACAGGTTCAAGTGCAAGTATATTATGCGGTAGTACAGACTTTATCCATGAGAACATTAGATGGATATCTAGAGAAAACGATAACTATATAGAGCAGAGAGTGAAAACATCTAAATTATACATTAGCTAGTTCAAATCTAGCGATTAGTTCAACTTTTGTTTTTGCCGCCGGAACGCCTTGAATTGAGCCTCTTCTTTAATCGACAATAAGTTCTTCATTGTTTTCTGCCTTTGGCTCGACCTTGGCTTTCTTGATACTCTTGAACTCAACACCAAATGCGCAGAGTAGCGAAGCGCAGGTCAATGCCACTGCGGCAAGGAAGATTCTTGTGCAGGCAAAGTTATACGCATTTATCACAGCTGACAGAAATTCCGCAGGAACAACCTTCACGAGCTCAGTTGCACCGGTATTCACAATCATCATAGGGTCTAGGCCTGGGATATTTGAGAGACGTTTGACGAGCAGGGTGCTGAGGATCGTCTGGCCAACAGAAACGAAGATGGCACCTCCAAGCTGCTGCGCAAAGAAGAGGATTGCAACACCTGTCGGAATCTCGTCCTTGGGAAGTACTGTTTGGATAGCCAGATTGACGGTCTGGAAACCAAATCCTAGCCCATATCCAGTGAGGAACTGATAGCCAATCCAGTGAGAAGATGGGGTATTCGGCTGGAATGTAGATAAGAGGCCTTCGCCGATGGCCATGATGCATGGGCCAATGATCAGGGATGGGGAGTAGTATCCGGACTTTTGGGTGAGGAAGCCTGACATGATGGATGCCACCACAAGACTGAGAACAAGTGGAAGAGTGTATATACCCGACTTGACCGGATTAATGCCATGTGTAGTTTGGACTAAAATGAATTTCTGTTAGTATCAAAGATTGAGAGGGATATAAAACGAATCCACTTACACCATAGCGGAATGTAATAAACACAGAGCATCATTGCACCTGCAGTAAAGATCATAAAGAACGTGCCGGAAAGCATGGTCCTCTGCGTAATAACCTTAGGAGGCAGAGACGCAGTTTTTGGCATCAGAACTTGGACTGCAGCAAACGCTATGGCGCAGAGCCCAAACATGATGAAGAGGAGAATGATACGCCAGCTATTCCACGAGTATGTCGATCCTCCCCACTGTAGCGCAAGCAGGAGAGACACGATGGAAGGTATGAAGAAGAATGTACCGAGGGGGTCGAGACGGAGAATCTGTTCGCTGACGGTAGCAGGTGGCTGAGGTTTCTTGGGCATTCTCAAGAAGAGGAACATGATAACGAAGGCGACGGCTCCGACGGGGAGATTCAGGTAGAAGCACCATCGCCATGTTGCGCGTTCGGTAAGAGCGCCTCCGATGAGGGGACCAGAAACACTGGCAATGCCAAATACCAAGCCGAACATGGCTATAGGTTGGCATATGTTAGAGACTTTGTTCTGAAGGCGAACGCCGTTTAGAACGGGTTGAGAACATACCTTGGAACATGGGACGCTTCGGCAGGGGGATCAGGGGAATCGTAACCAGCATCGTCCCTGTGGTGATTCCTGCAGAACCTATACCTGCGATTGCTCGTCCTATTATGTGATGTTAGATATTTATCAGGTCATTGTACTGTGGTTTTTGTCTTTATGTGACTCTACATAGAGTGGCGTCTGTAAAAGGAGAGAGTGCACTTACCAATAATGAAGACGACAGAACTTGGCGCGGCGCCACATACTGCAGAACCTATCTCAAAGACGACAATGCAGGATAGGAAGATAAGTCGTAAATCGTAGAAACGATAAATACGCCCCCAAAGTAGCTGAAATGCAGCGGTAGAAAGCATATAGGCTGATCCATACCATCCTATGTCGCCCAAGCTCTTGAAATCATCGGTGATTGTGGGAATTGCGGTGGAGATAATGGTTCGATCCAAGGCGACGAGGAACATGGAAACAAAAGCAGAGAGCAAGATGAGCCAGAACTTTAGAGATTTCGGTTTGTAGTTTGCTTCTGGGCTGTCAGGGGCGGGGCCCTCAGGTGCTGCCGCTGCCTCAGCATCATTCTCGTTTGCTGGCGGTGAAGTCGCTGGGGTTGATTCTTGTGCTGGCTCGGATTTCTCATTGACATATGTGTCGAAGTTCTTTGAATTCTGTGATGATGCTGTAGAAAGTCCTGGCTGATCGGTAGGAGACGTTGTCTCTGCTGCCGCAGCCTTCTCATCGGAGAAAGGCATTGTGAAGAGGTTTGGTGTTGTCGTATCAAGTGTTACACGGCAGTTCAAATTTGAGCGAATGACTGTTTATTTTGAAATTCGGTGATTGTCTCAGTTTGACGACCAACAGTTCTAGAACGCGGACTTAGAAGAAGACGTTTATAAATAAGAGAAAGGGGTTTAAAAAAGTCTAAAGCTCGTGGGTACCGTGCCCGGCGCCATCGTGTCCATTTCCGGCCATATTTCGAGCATTTGGTAAAAATGACGGGAGAACAACGAAAGATTCATTTTGTTATCATGCTTCGGCCCCGTAACTGGGTCACTTACAAGCCAGACGAGGCCCGTAGCCCAACCGGCCGAGAGAGATCTCGGACATGCAACAGCGGCGCTAGTACCCGTTGGGCTGTGGCGCCTCTGGTCTCGGGACCGAATCGATGCCCGAGCTCCTATTGTCTGGCCTTATTGTCTTGCGTGGCTCTGTTTTCGGTGATTGCTGTTTGTCCTTGTCCTGGGCTCGGTTCTCGATGCAGAACAATGCTTATTAAGGCTAGGCAGCCACTGGGGAGAGATTGAATTAGGGGCTGTTGCGTGGAACGTGTAGTTGGCGATGAGTCAAGTGTGGATATTGAGCTTCGGTTTGAAATTTGAAGGGTTCATGCTTAAAACTACCCTGGTTCGGAGTATTCTTTAGCTTACGCGTTAAGGCTGTGAACTGTCGTGAGAAAGAGTTGACGAATGGTGAATACGCCATCTGTTTACGAGGATGTAAAAAGCTGAGTGTTAGTCCTATATTGCATCTCATTTCGTTTCAACTACCAGCGTCAACGTCATGCGAATGCGTTGGCTCTTACGAAGGGATGGTACAATCAAGTGACAAGATCATACCACCTGATCTTTAGTACGATGGGAGCATACCTGCAGGTATTTGTTATGTCTCGGGAGTCTGCATTGGTGGCATATACCCGAGTGTTTGTTGTTAGTGGCCTCCGTATTGATCGAATAATAAGTGGACTGCTGCAGCTTTCCGATAGACCAATTCGACTCTGCTGCAAACGCAGACATGCGGAATGAGTCATCCAAGTACTGCACATGTAGCAGCTGTTAATAAAGAAGCCAAAGTCGCAGTCTGATGCTACCCATCCATCGTCCCATCTACAAGGGATTTACATGCGCTGCCGCTTTGGTATGAATCCCCTGCTGAACTAATACAATTCGCTCCCCTGATTGGCCCCGGGCTGCTAAACGGCGCAGCATTCCAACAGCGCCCCCCGCTTTCTCCTCTGTCTCCAATGCAAATCTCCCACAGACTGCAAACCAAACCGCCTCGCAGCCAAGGACAAAAAGAGCCTGGACCCGGGTCCGAGATTCTTCGCTCGCAACCGAGCCTCAGCCCTACAGCCAGTTGCAGACCCACGGCCCGATGCGCTGTGAGCCGGAGTGCGTCGCCTGAGGAGACAATCTGGTCAGCCGCATGCAGGGTTTTGGCCCAGCGCCAGCCAGCCCGCCAATCAGTCTCTGCCAACGTCGCAGTCGCCGGCACTCGCCCTCGCATGATCCGGTGAGCGCTGCTCCCAGCACAGCCAGCAAAAAGACGGAGCCTCGCTGGCATATTCTGCAACATGTCTGGTGAAGCGTCTGCCAGCTTTACAGGCCCCGGCTCGGCCCCGCCGCCACCGCAGCCGCGCCCGAACGCCGCCGCTTCTCCAAACCGGCCTCAGCAGCCGCAAGCATTTGACCCCTCGGCTGTCAAGCTCACCAGAGGCACCAGTTGTGTGCTTTGCCAGCAGCGCAAGGTTCGTTGTGACAAGAACAAACCCTGTTCCAACTGCGTCAAGGCTGGCGCAGAGTGTCGCGTGGTGCCTCCCCAACCGCCAAGACGCCGCAAGAAGCGGCTGCAGGAGAAGGATCTGCTTGAGCGGCTGCGCAAGTACGAGACTCTCTTGGCACAGAATGGCGTCAAATTCGATGCCATCGACCCTGACTACAGGGCTGATGGCCATGCCGGCGATGAGGTTGACGAACTGGAGAATGACTTTGAAAGTCTAAAGACTTCTGCTGAAGCATCTGGCAATCCTCCTAATTTGACCGGTGCAGGCTCGTAAGTCTCATTGCTTACGTGTTACTATTGGTATTGGAAGGAATTCATTTCATGGAATTCTGAGACAAGACCATAACCAAGTAGAGATGCTAACTCAATCTACGTGATGCTGCAGATTCCGCCAACCTGGAGCATGGTTTTCACTTCATAAAGAGGTAAGAACTCACTTACACATACTCGCTGTCCTTTATAGAGATGCTGACTGCGGATCTACTATAGTTTAGAGCAAGTGAGCAGATGCTAAAAGACTCGTCCGAAGATGAGGACGAAAATGCTCCCAACTATGCTTCCAACCAATCCTTCATCCACGCCGCCTTTGACAAGATGTTTGCTAACCAAGACGGCTTCCCATTCATCATTGGTGGTTCCACAGCCCCCGTCACCCACCTTCATCCTCCCTCTATCCACATACTCCAGCTTTGGCAAATCTACATTGATAACATTAATCCGCTATTAAAAATGACCCATGTGCCTAGCATCCAGAGCAAGATCATCGAGGCAACGTCCCGGCTTCACGAGGCCCCAAAGAATATCGAGGCCCTCATGTTTGCCATCTACGTAATTTGCATCAACTCTCTCGAGGATGCCGAAGTGCAGAGAACCTTTGGTGAGACGAAACAGGAACTGTTGGGCAGATTTTTTCCAGCACTTCAGCAGGCTCTGGTCAATGCCGGCTTTATGCGCATGCCCGACCCCTTGACTCTGCAGGCATATCTTTTATATCTAGTAAGATTTTCACTCCTGCTCTCGATATATTCTTCACTAACACGTGATTTAGATGGCCGTTCGATGGTATATAGACCCGAGGCAGGTATTCTGTATGATGGGCATCGCCGTTCGCCTCGCCCAGCGCATGGGTCTTCACCGAGACCCCGACGGCTATGGCCTATCCCCCTTTGAAGTTGAGCAGAGGCGGCGGTTATGGTGGACGCTTGTCTCTTACGATCGGCGTGTGGGAGAGATGACGGGTTCGACGGTGACTGCGCTTACTAGCGGCTGCGACTGCAAGAAACCTTTAAACGTCAATGATTCTGATCTACACGTTGATGGCAAAGAGCCCCCAACACCACACACGGGACCTACAGAGATGCTTTTTGCCCTGACGCGCGTTGAGCTCGCCATGGCCGTCGCAAGTAACAGCAATAGAGACAGCTTCAAGATGAACCCCGAAAAGAAGACCGACTCTTCTCCGTCCGGGAAGCCAAGCCCCGTCACGATTCGTCTTGCTGGCCAAGATGCTCCTGCGTACACTCTCGAGGGGTTCTGTGCTCACATCGAGGGCACGTATCTGGTTCACTGCGATCCCAAGATTCCTCTCCACTTCTTTACTCTGACCATGACACGAGCGGCGCTCTGCAAGATGCGAATCATCAATTTCCTGGTTCGCAACTTCAACAATGAAACGATGCCGCTAAAGGAAGTAGAGCGCGACGCACTCATCTTGGGAGCAATCGAGATGCTTGAATATGACAATGTAGTCCAGTCTTCTTCCAGCCTTCAGCCGTACAGGTGGTACGCGATGCACTACTTTCCCTTCCCGGCTTACATGTTCCTGGTTCAGGAGCTCCGCAAACGCAGCTCGGGGCCGCTGGTGGAGAGGGCTTGGGCGGCCATTGAGTCGAATTACGAGCTCAGAGGCCTTCTAAGCAACCTCCACAGCCCCATGCACACAGCTTTTAGTGGTCACTTTGTCAAAGCTTGGACGGCGCATTACGAAGCCCAGCGAGCGGCAGGGAAAGAAATCCCCATGCCACATTTCATATCCAAGCTTCAAGACCGTGTCGAGATGCGACGAAAGGCACGCTTGGAGAACCGCCCAGACCCCGGTGAGCAGGCAGCACCGATGGTGACCTTCCCTCGGCCGCGTACTCGCGAGGTCTCGTCAAACTCGCCAGATAACGCTGCCATGATGACTCCACCAGTAGACCAGACTGCCGGGTTTGGTGGCGCCCATCCCGCTATGGCGCCCTCCAGCTCGGCGTCTGGGGAAGACGACATGGACTGGTCATTTCTAATGTCAGGCTATCAAGATGCTGATACGTTTCAAGGATTTAGCACCCCCTATCACGCTGGTTTCGGCAATGGTATGGAGGGCTTGCGTAATAGTAGCGGTGGCGGACCGTCTCCGCATATGGGGGGATACGGCGGCCCCGGAGGACCGTCGGGAAACATGTTTGGAAACTAGGCGATGGAATAGCGGCGCGCGCAAACGATTCCTTTGACGGATCGGAGTTATTTGGGACAAGAGATGGCGGCACGCTGGAGAGACACCGAAAGATATACCCACCTCATTTGTGTTTGCGCACATGTATACAAAGTGCAAAGCGGTGTTACTTGGGAGGATTTTGCTTTTTTGATTATTGATAGGGGAATACATATAGGTAAGGAAGAGACATGGATATCATCACTCAACCAGGCTACATTATGGCCCCCAGATAGTAAGAGACCACTCTGTACATAATATTACAATGTACTAGACTGGTACAAGTAGATAGAATATACCACTCATTCACATTTACACCCCCTCCTCTCCTCTGTTAATAAACACCCAGTGTCGATCTTCCCGATATCAAGAGGTCATCACTGCTGCTCATGTTCGGTACCCCAGGGCCAGTATGGACTGATGTTTGCGTAATTTGGTACTCCGTACTACTGGTATTAGCACGGCTACTAATACCCTTACAAGGCTCCGTGTCTGAGCACTATTACCACTTAATCTACCAGATCAGGCTGGTTTCCTCATGGTCAGATTTGGGCAACTCCGCTTATTTTTCACGTAACTCCGCGACGGGGAGTTAAAAAGAATCGCCTCATTCCGCCAGAAAGAAGCATTGCTGAATGCTATATACGGGCAGTTTTATTATACTTTTACAAAAGAGACATTTTAATTATATTCATCTTTTCATTCTCTCTCAGCTTCTTTCAAGACAAAAAAGAAAAAGAAAATTTTCATAAAAGGAAAAAAATAGACAACCGAGATTTATAAAACACTTTTTTCCGATCATCATTTATAATCTACTCTCTCATTTATAATATACTCATCCTTCCTTCTTCCTCGAACTCCCTCCGTGACACCCGCTACGCACCTCTTATTTTCCCGTTCCTTTTACTCCATAATTTTTCTTCCATGGGCTAAAATTTCCCTAGTTCTCACATATTCCAACGCACGTTCCCTCTTGAACAGTGTGCCCAAACTAAAAAGTTATCCATTTTTTTTAAAAAAAAAAAAAAAGAACCAGGGGTGGTGGGTGGGAAAATGGGCTGGGTTCGCTTTTTTACGGGTTGCGCGGTATGCCCGTCGCGATAACCGCACCGAAAAAAAGGGAGGGGATGCAGGGAATGTAAGAACTAGGCCTCGTAGTGGTAAATTACTACGCTATTTGACTTGTTCTGGTAAACACCGAGTTGTCGGCATATACGGATGAAATACACTAGAGGTGACTGTTATAGGTAGTCCTACGTTAAACTCGACATGCGGTGATTTTGGTAGGTTGCTAACTTTTTACCCTTTTTAGACCGGCAGATGAATAAGCGAGGATCTACATGTTATATGTGATTTCTTAAACACCCCTTGACAGGTAAAGTATCGGAGTGATATCGACTTCACTCCGCATATATCACATATACCTGTTGTCACACTCAATCAAAAGACTCAAATTCAACACCCCCAAAACTCCTCACAAGTAATAGAAGTGTATAGACATGGTGGAGATGGAGGAGAAAAGAACAGAGGGGAAATCCTAGCTGTAGCAGTAAAAGTGCTAATACCAGTAGTATGAAGCAGTACTATTAGTGGTAATACAGAACAAGAAATACATGCAACAAGCTGCATACAATACATTCGACAAGGGTACTGGTACCACATCTCCGCCGCAAAACCGATCGGGTCATGTCATCGCCGCCGCCTTCCTATTAGCCACGGCCGTCCCATGTGTACTGCACATGCAGCGTCGAATCGTGTGGTGGGCATACGAGATCCTCGCCTGACTCTGATCTGGGGGCGCCCCTTTGATGGGCGGCTAATGCATAATGAATGTGCAAAAGTGCGGATGGAACAAGGGATATGCGCAATATCCGATCGGTGTGCATATGATAGAGAACAAGAGGCAAAGAGAATAGATAGGGAATCACGAGGCTTGGGTGCGTGGGGATGGGAGGCTTACAAACGCCAGTTGACGGCATTGTAATTAGACAAGGCCGCCGCCCCGTTGCTGCAAGAAGAAACGGATCAAAGACAGCGGTCTTGAAAACAGAGTGTAGAAAGTGGATAAAAGGGACAAGATAGGACAAGTCGCCAGACCAGGGTGTCGAAGCCAGGGTTGGCTTGTCCGCCAGATCACTCTTTGTAACGAGACATTTGGCACATCTACACCGTAACTGTCAATATTTCCGGTCACCCGCTCTCTTTTTGGTGTCCAATGGCTATCGGAATCTGCCTTTATGGCGGCCCAATCTTGGGAAGCAATAACGGTTCGTCCTCAAGCAGCCACATCGCAACCCAACCATCCCACCTCTTTCCATATAACCTGATCCCAAGGAAATCTGCCCATAAACCCGCACCCAGAGACCATGACATGTTTGTTGTGCCAAGAAATTAAAGAAAATTAAAGTAAAATAAAATAAAATTCCAACCCATTAACCTTCATCAAATGCCCGTTTTCGTCGTTCAAAATCCAGATATAAAGGAAGATGGAAAAAAGCGCTCCATGCAATAAAAAAAAGTGGATATCTGCCCTTCTTTAGATACTACGCAAGGAAATTGCCAAAACAGGATGATGCAGCCTTGCCGACCTTTGTCCGCTTCCCAAGTACCGAGCCAGCGCCGTGGTTCTTCCCATTAACCCCCAATATGTTTTTGATTTATTCTTGCTTTGTTTTTTCCGTTCCCATGATGTGAATATTTTCCTAGCAGCGTTGTATGCGAGAGATGAGATGGTGGGTAGCAGTAGAGAAGTGAGAGATTATATTGACCAGGGGAAAGGAGATAATGTGCAGTGGATGAGCAAGGATAAAGAATTTCCAAGAGGTGCCGTCCCCTTCACCCCATCTTCTGCTGTCCTATAGCTCTTCCAGTATGCAACTCCTGGACAAGTGGCGCTGGCTTCACATAAATCGCCCACGCCAAATAGTCCCAAAAAAGAGATGGAGATGGAGAAAGAGAAGAAGAAATACCCAAAAATAGATGGCGTCGCCATGTATCGTAGAGAATTATCAAAGGCTCTCTCCATGAGGAAGCCGCTATATCATAAGACGTATGGTGGACAAGGGTATTTGGATGTTTTATGCCACAAGGGACGTTGTCTCTCATCAAAGCCACTCTTCTAGGTCTTTCTTCTTTCTCCCTTTCTTTTGTTCTGTCATCTTGCCATGTAAAATGATGGTCAACTCCAGTCCGCATCACATCTATGCGAGCAGCAATGCGATCATAGAGGCTTCTGTGCCCAGACAATCCCCCAATCGAGGAGAGCATGGATTTTGTTGTTGTCCATGGCCATAAGAGTCTCTTGACATAGCTGTCGAGCTTCCTCTTCTGATATTCCCAAGTCGTCGTGTCTGATGAGCAAGGCTGCGGTCCAGTCGATGAGGTTGTCCTGGTTGAACATGCCCATTTCCCTTTCTCTTGAGCGCCGCGACCATCTTCCAACGGGAATCGGGGTATGCTGTTCTTGAACGTTGATGAAACCCATGTCTCGGAGCATTTGTGGTAATCTCGGGGGAAGATAAAGTTGCCAGCCATATCGTCTTGCGAACGGTCCGTCGTTTACGAGATCATATAGGCGCTGAACAGGATGATCTGTTGCTGCAGTGCCGTCTTCGTAAGTCAGGGGTATGAAAAGATCGTGACACTCAAGCCACCCGCCCGGTTTCAAGTTCCTATAGCTCTTGGTTAGAATACTCTCTTGCTCGCAGAAGAGATAAAGGCAGGAAGTTGGGATAATCTCACTCAAAAACTCTTTGGAGAAATAGTTCGGGGTTGCGAACTGTCTGTATGACTGATCTAGTATGGATGAGGTCGGCACCGGCGTAAATCCTTGTCCAAGGATGATTTTCGTCGTCCAGATCCTCTACTCGAAACTCAACATTTGGTGGAGACCAAGGAGGTTGAATAGCTGAAATGTCGCTCCCAATGACACGAGCGCTGGGGTATTTTTCGGCCACTTTACGATAATGTTAGTCGATGAATATGACATTTGAATAGCTCTTCACCAACCGTCAACAGGCCAAAATCCAGCACCAGTGCCTAAATCGACAATTTTCTGGGGGTTGCTGCCGACCGGAGAAATAAAGTGGTCGCCGCCGAGGATATAATCCGAGTAGAGCCTATGTTTGAGGTGCTCACGGGCCTGTTCTGTGTCGTCGTTTGGTAGCCCATATCGTCCCTCAAACCATCCCTGATACCGTCTGGCTACTGGTTAGCTTTCATCAACTTGACTCGGCTCTCTTCTTTCATTCTTGCTTTGTCATTCACAGGTGGCGACAGTGTATCAGGAGTTCATCTGTTACATACCTCCCATTTCTATATCTGTGAACCATTTGGGCGGTGTCGATGGATGTGAATTCAGAAAAATCAATGCTTTCGGCATAGTCTGACGTCGAGTCCTCACTCGAGCCATAGTGATCGCCACCCGACCCCTGGTTACTCATGATCGCCTAGTGTATATGATAAAAGTGCCTTCAAAGCAAGAGGTAGAGAGAAGTGAGGCTATAAAGCAGCGAGGGAACTTGAGAGAAGCGTGAGTTGTGAAGACGGTCCCAAGCCAGTCGAAGTTTTCGCAAGTGCAGACGAGCTCGTCGAGCAGAAGACCGAAGACGATGCTTACTAGGAAAGAGTGAGAAAGAGAAATAGTAGAGTGCCTCTGCTTTAGGGAGCCAAGGTCGATCTATTTTGAGACAGAAGTGGAAAGCCCCAAGAATGATTTGCAGAAGTGGTCCAGCCAGCAGAGAAAAAAAGGGCTGAAAGGGTGCCTCGATCAAATTGGCTATGGTACCATAAGAAAGCAAATGAGCCACGCCCCCAGAAACCAGACCCCGAACCAGAACCAGAAATTTGACACGGATGGAGAAGGACGCAGAAACCAGAAACCACACGCGCACTATACACACACAGACAGACGGAAACACGCAAAACGTAATTGTCCTAGAGGCCCAGTAGGCTGGATCCAGCGTCACCGGTCGGGTCGGTGGGCACTCTAGGATGGGACCCGGCGAGGCAAGGGCTTTTTGCTGGCCAATGCGAGGCGCTCGTGGCAATCCAGAGTCTCTGTGCGTGTTAGGTCGCTCTCCCAGCGACTTGGGATGGAGGGTCAGACAAGCACATAAGCACTGCCCTGACAGCTCTTATAGGCGGTGCGGTGCGGCGTCAGACAAGGTTCAGAACTGGGAGTCAAGGGCCGGGCCCGCGGCAGGGATCCGGAGTCGAGCAGAAGAGGTGCTGAATGACTGACGGGAAAAAAGGAGATGCGGCAATTGAGCAGAGTCTGGAGGTTTGAGTCGGGAGATGGAGCTCTGGAGAGCTGGACGGCGGGAGTTTGCTCAGTTTTAGCTGTACATGCACAGGCACGGTCCCCTGCTGCAATCTGTAGGTACTGCTACCTTAAGGCATGTGCGCAAAGAGGACCCTCCCGGGGGCGTGGAGCACGCACCAAAAGAGAAAAAGAGGGCGTGGCTCCAGGGTCAAATAGGCTTCGGCTGTGATATGTGCGTTGGCCGTCTGTAGCCAGAGATCCGGGACTTAATAGCGGGGTGGAGAGCAGTGCAGTGGCTGGTTTTTCCTTAGCAGGTTCCGTATTCCTGGGCCGCCGTAATGTCGGGACTTGAGACCAAAGCGGCGGATTGGGAAAGGGAGTGAGGAATCATAGCGAGAAAAAAAAAAAAAAAAAGCAGCCAAAGACGAAGAGGAAAAGGCGGGGGCTCTAGCAGCGAGTTGAGGGCCTTTCTCGCAGGGTTCTGAGCATAGCTGCTAGCAGGCATGGAGTGCATATTTGATGCGGTCCGTGGAGGTGCAAGCTTAGTGGCGCATCCATGGCTAAAGCAAGCCGCCAAAGGAGGAACAGAAGATGCCAGAAACGGGCATAGCTTTGCAGCAGAGGTATGTAACGGCGGAGTTAATTGGCAGGATGCTGTCGCTTGACGAGTTCTGGTTGTCAGTCGATTCATGGAAACGACTTGGAAGACGTAATGAATGCATGTTTGTACCTGGTAGGTACTGGGAATCACCGCTGCAAGAGGGGCGGGCAGCCTGGCCCGAGCAAACATACCAGGTAGTATTGGGTAGTAAGTCCAGACGGGACCCGATGTGGACTTGAGTCGTTTCACGGCCATAGAGAAACTCCCCGATGCGATGCCCCGAAAAAAGGCATATACCTGCTCTATACCTCGGAGGAACTACATCGCCCACTACAGCTTGTACCCCAAGGCTGGCAGTTCATCCAACCAGCGATTCCTGACGAGCTCCTGCCATGTTCTGATTGATAGAATCCCAAGCAGGTAAGACCAGTCAAGGCAAGCACTAATGCCTACTTTAGACTGAGCAGGAGCCTCTAGCCCAATATCCTCAGGGTATTGGTATACTCTGTGCAGGAAGGAACGGCTCACCTTTGAAGGTGTGGTAGCCCCGGCCTGGCGGTACTAATGTACTTGCCTGGTAGAATCTCGTACCTTATTGGAAGGCACAGCTGCCGACCGCCTTTGCGTGGGCCGTGGCTGCTACGGCGGTGTAAATGATGTGTGTGGCTGCTCTGCGGCTAACCGAGCTCCTTTGCGCTCTCGTCTTATTCCTTCAAGAAGAACTGGACAAATGAAATATGCAACAAAACACCAAACGCCACATACCAAAGGCAATGACGCTGTACCGGCTAGCTGGCATCATCATGAGTGTTTGTTGACAAGGAGTGTAAGAGAGCAACTACTAGGCCACTAACGATACCATGGTGTACACTCCATCATGCGCGACGCAACAGCTCATCGCACAGCTAAGGCAGTGGACCGTTCCGCTTAGCAGCTCAGCGTGGGCCACCGCCCAACAACGTCTCAGGTCCGCTAATACAGTGCATTAGTTGGTGGCCGTTTGGTATGCTGCCCGTACAAGTACGTGAATGGATCACGACTTTTCCAACCTAGTGCGCAAGCGCCCTACCAGAGATTTTACTACAGCAAGACATAGGGTATTCTACAATTGTAAACAGACAGGACGCAGATAAACGAACAAACACGAGTGAAATAGAGGGAACCAAAGCCAACACTATCTATGTAGCGCCGTTTAGTTTGTCGCCAAGCCAAAGCCATCGCCATGCCCTGGGCGGCTTTGAGCAAGTCTACCACTTAGCGGTGGTGTAATACTTGGACCTGTTCTTCCGTGCAGCCACCAGGGCTACAAACAAATAGGCGAATCTAGTGGCTGTCAATATTGCTCCCGTACAGATAATACAACACGGTCCGGCATAGGCTGGCGAAGTTGTCTTCTATTTAGATTAACAGTAGTGCAGGCCCAACGCTTGGCTTAACTGTGCGCACCCCCCTCCCCTCCGAAAAAGAAAAAAAAAAAAAAAAATCAACAGCCGGACCCGACAGTCTGGTGCGGTGTGTCATCCTCTGGCACTCCTACGGTCTCGGGGAGTGGGAGAAAGGGCCCCGGGGGGGCGGGAAACCAGCGTGGCAGCAGTCCACTGCCTGACACGAGCGGGCGTCTAGACGCTACGCTGGGCCCTGGCAGCGTTCCGGCAGGTTCCCTTTCTCGGCTGCACAGCGAGCGTCGAGGAGCTGCAAAACTGGGAATTAAGGGCGGTGAGCTTGACAGGACGTGGCGGCGCCACTCTGGACACCACTCCGGACACGACTGTATACTGTAGGCACCAGAATTGGACACTCCCTTGGTTTGCGGCACAATTTACGTCCGCAGATTACGGGCAAGGAATGCGGCTGCGGCAAAACGCACCTGGGTCTGTTTCAGCGAAGGATGCTCTGGGCGGTGCTGGAGGGCAGAGCAGCCAACACGTCCCGGCCTGGCGGTTAAGACTTACGGGGGTTTTCTCGGCTCGGAGAAAAAACGATGTTTTCGTCCTGTGTCATCTCATCTCATCTCACCTGCGAGTGCGCGAGGGGTCCGATTGAAGAAAATGGACAGAGGCGAGCCAACATCCATCGCCAAGCGAGGCATCCTGGATGCACTCGGCAGTTCCGCATAACTACGCGAGCCTTGAGCGAAGTCGGGTGTACCTCTACAGGGCATCCCGATGCGACTGCAGCAGGTTCGGAGTACTGGTACCGGAGTTGCGGCTGGCGACCAGGCCGGCGGGACAGCGGCAAGGGCATGCTGCGGGGCTAGGAACAGCGCTCTAGAAGCTGTACACCGGGCGTTGGTGGCAGCAAACATGTCGCCGTAGGGAGCAGACCAGACCAGTGCGCAACCTGCTCCGGCGCATTCGTACCTGTACTTGGCGCTGCCAGACCCCTCTAGCAAGCGGCTAAGCAGAGCAGCTCGACCGCGCGGGTTCCACCCTTCTGCTTCTATCTGAGACCGATCTACTACGGCCGGCAGCCGGCCCAATCCCAGTCCCAACACCGAAGCTGGCAGCAGCGGGGTAGAACCGACCTGGTGAACGAAACAGGATCAGCCAGCCAGTCAGTCTAGCCCGGCAGATGTGCAGCGTGGCTGGCGCCGGACGCCTCTTTTGTTGTGCTGATTTGCACTCCTAGTAGACACGAATTACTTGGCTTTCACATGCGCAGTCTTGGTTGGAAATCAAACATTCGTGGGCTCGGCTGCCTGTCCTCGGTGTCAGCAGCAACCTGTCCAGCCCACGCTATAGACGCTCTCTGCCGTCTTGCGCACATAAGTCCCAAACGGATAGGCGTGCATGAGGCGCATACGAAGTACCAACATTCAACATCGTACCATCGAATGGAGCCATCCACACCCTCCCTGAAAAAGGGCGGGGGTCCCAAAGGATCTCTGGTGCCGTGGTTTACCACACGGCTGGTAGAGGTTTGTATTTGCCTATTATTGTTACAATTAGTTTAGCCTCTTGTTTTAGCGAACAGATATTTCTGACTATTTCTGACCGTACTCCGCAAATCCCTGTTCTATATATGATAAAAGATATTGGGATAACGAGGGCCGCAATATATTACTAGCAGGTGCTCTCTTCAGAATTCGGCACAAGCTATAGAACCGTCTAGAAGAAGCGTAGGTCGGCCGTTGGTATTCCCTCCCCCATTGAGAAGCCAGATGGTATGAATCCCACTCAAGGATGGTCATGAGTCGTGATAACAAATCAATGCGGTCCTACAACTTTGTTCGTTGCCTTTGGCTACGAGACACCAGTGCTGTCTCCAACTATTCCGAGGGGCCTGCGAAATACTGCCTTTGCCATCTTCCCGCAGTAGTTATGAAGAAGCTAACCCTAGTCTCCATCAGTGGATTCTTGTTTTTCTGTAATCTTAAATCAAGCTTCCTGCCTCTAGTACTGCCTGTTCTTTCTTGTTACAGTCGCTACCACCTTGCATCGGATTTCCCGCCGAATGCTCTCGTATCCACTTGTGCCACGCAGTTAAGTCCGCCGAAGAGGGTGTGGGTAAATTGACCTTAGTCGCAGACTGCGTTGTCGTATATTTTTCCCCTTTCAACATGTGCCATTCACGGACCAATAGATGAACCCATGGTTGGACTGTACACTATTATGCTGACTGTATTAATCTATTTGGCAGCCGGGCGGGCCGAAATAGATTGACCATCGCTTCCCCGTTACCAGGAATATTACTTGCATCCGTCGGTAGGGATGGGCACCCGGTCTTACAAGAGATGAGAAGGGGATCATATAATTTAGGTCGTGAAGTGAGATTCTGGGCAAAACGGCGTTTGAAATTTAACGGCCCACGGGACGGATATGGCCGTCCCTTTTTGGCCGGTGCCGAGGCGGGTACGTGTATACTATTTACTACCTTTTTTATTTTGCGGCGACTTGCATTGCTTTAAAGCTGGTGTCCAATGTCGAGTTTTTTTGCGCAGATTGGAGAAGGCTTTTTTATGCGTCACATCTGCAGCGTAACAGGGGGTTAACGATAAGAAATGAGAGCGGATTTTGGTGCCCCAATGGGCCTGAAAACTGGATAGAACCTAAAACCGGTAGCTTTATCAGCGTGGATACGGAAAATCGGAGAGGGTCTATATGCACAACATATTACAGAGGTACTATCTCTGTTCAGAACCTCCACTGTCGTCACAAAGTCTTTTTTCATGGATCGGATTTTCTTTTGTCAGTTCGCGGCGGCGTTCCGCATTCGTGCCCCACTTTCTTCGAGGACCCCTCCATTGATCCTTCCCGCTAAAGCTCGTCGCGGTGCGCGTCATTCAGTGGCCGCTCTTTAATGGCCAAACGCGTTTTCTAGCGCAAAAACGTGCCATCGTGGGCTTCAAGATCTCTCCAACAAAGAAAAAAAAAATAATAGAGTGTGCCGCCTTAGCCTTACAGCAGCACGGCGTTAGCATCAGCTTCAGCATTTTATTTGCTCTTAGCCCTTTGTTTCTTTATTCCCATTTTTTGTGTATTTTCGCATTGATATGCTGCATCTGCTTTTTTAAAATCTTCATTCTTCGCTTCTACTTTTACAGATTCTCCACTTGAAACAGCCCTCCCAGATTGCATGTGCTATGCGCTTTGACGGCCCGTGTCTGACGCCTGTTCCCTTTTCTGTCACGGCCCGGCCAGGATCTGGTCGCGTTAACAAGGCAATTGTCTCCTATCCAACAAACGCAGAAAACAAGAATTTGTTTTCCAGCTTCCAGTCTATAATCTTTTGACGGATTGGAGCTTCCATTGGTCTTGATATTGATATACAGATTCGCCAATTCGAACCATGTATCTCCCGCGTTCCCTAATATCGAAGCTCTACTCGCATCTACAAAACACTCGCCATCCCCTCTCTCCGCCGGTATTGATCCTCGTCGCCCTTGAACCAGACGCTCTTTGCGCTTGCCGAATCCTCACTCGCCTCCTCAAACATGACTATATTCCGCACAAGATCCAGCCCGTCGCGGGATACAATGACCTGGAAAAGGCCGGCAGGGAGCTTGTCGTCCCGATGATGGAGTCGCAAGGTGGTAGTGGAGGGGTTGTCATTTGTCTTGGCGTTGGAGGCATGGTCGACCTTGGACCGCTGCTAGGCTTGGAGCCTGAAGGCGAAGAATCTCCCTATAGCGGCGTCGAAGTTTGGGTTCTCGATGCTCATCGGCCTTGGAATCTGGCCAACGTTTTTGGCGGCTTCCCACTCGAACCTATCAACCAAGTATCAAGCTCATACAAGTCGAGGAGTCCAATTGGAGTCTCAGGAGGAGCGATCGATAGGGCATACAAAACGGGCAGGGGTGGAATTGTGGTGTTTGACGATGGCGACATTGAAGGCGACCTCATGACGGAACGCGATGCATATCTTGCACTACTGGATATGCCAGACATTGAGGGGCAGGACAACGACGACGACGACAACTCCAGCGAAGATGACGATGAGGAGGAGGATGGTGATTTTGGCCACGAGTCTGCTCATGCGGGGCAAAAGAGGAAGAGCCTAAAGGAAGACGAGTCCAGCGACGACGACGAGTCACGACCTCGCCAGCGGCGAAGAAGTAATTCTGTACGTGAATAACAGCAAAGCACTGCTGCTAATTCGATATAACGCAATGCTGACCAGATATACCCATAGTCGAGTTCAATAGTCGGATCTCCTACTCGACCGGAGCCCAGAGGCCTGCTCTCTATCCGAGATCCTGGTCCCATATTGTCAAGCGATCCCATCGAACCCCCATCAGGGGCCCAACCCTTGCCAGCCGCTTCCGCTCGTTCTTTGAGAAAACGGCTTCTACGAATGCGACGAGAAAACGAGACCGTTTTGCACCAATACTACAAGATGGGCTCGTCTTTTGCCGAGCCCATTTCATCGATGATGTACTCTTTAGCCTCTGAATTAGGTCGCGATGACAATGACCTCCTTTGGTTGGCAATAGTAGGCGTTACATCTATGGAGTTATATGGAAGGTCGTCAGCAGGCGTCGCTGCACCTATTCGATCTGGAGGGTCCGGGAAGCCATCAGGGTGGTTTGGTGTACGAGGTGCTCGTCTCCGGCAACTATTGCGAGATGAGGTCCGAAGGTTGAACCCACCGGAAGTAGCAAACGGAAAGGCTGTCCCTGAAAACAACGGCATTATACCAACTACGGCGAGAAACCCTGAAGATACGGGGATTCGTCTTTCTCCGGAGCCGAAGTTTCTCCTAATTCGACATTGGAGCCTCTACGATAGCATGCTACACTCACCGTATTTATTCTCTAGATTAAAAACTTGGAGCGAGACGGGTATCAAGCGACTACACAAGCTTCTCGCCAAGATGGGAGTTAGTCTGGCGCAATGCAAGCAGAATTACACGCACATGGATATGATGCTAAAGCGAGAGCTCAGAGCGAAGCTTTTGAAATACGGATCTCTCTACAACCTCGACGAGATGGTTCCTTCTGTCGACACCGACGGCAAAGATCGAGCAGGGGCCAAAGACGGATGGGGCTTTGTCCGAAGCTGGGGCTGGCGTGCAACTCTCAGTGCTCAGGACGTTGGCGTCGTGATTGGTGCGCTATTAGAAGTAGGCAAGCATGCCCAAGCTCTAGAAGCAACAAATCCAGGGCCAAGCCAGGTAACTCGGGAGATGGAGGACGAGACAGAACTGGCTGCCGAAGGCGAGGAGTGGATTAGTCGCTTCTGGGAAGCTTATGACGCGTTGGAAGAGTGAGCTGAATTCATAAAAGGATATGGAAGAGATGACATGTTTACTAACAAATTTTATAGTATCGACGCGCTGAAAGCTGGACTTCCAACCGCGCAATTCCTTCACCGTGCAATCTATCGAACGGGAACATCTCTGATCAACAAGAAGCAAATCAAACACCTTCGGGCTTTCCGTATGTGTGTTGTCAAAGATGGCCCAGATGTGGCTCTCTTTACCCACCCAGCAGCATTGACAAAACTAGCTCTCTGGATTGGAGAGGCATTGGCCGAACAAGAAAAAGAATCACAAGGAAAGCTATCTCACGGCGGTCGCGGAACACCCTTGGTGGTAGCGAGCTTAAACGAGAAGCGCGGAGTCTACATTGTCGTTGGCACAGGTGGTGGCGGCGGACCAGATACTGTATTTATGAACAGAGCGGGCAAGCAAGAAAGAGAGGCAAACAAGGACGCCAAGGCAAAAAAGAAAGAGGAGGCCCGAAAAGTGAAAGAAAAGATCAAAGAAGACAAGCGCGCGGCTCGACGGGCTGCCAATCAGGGCAATGATGATAACGGTGACGACGACGAGCTGGAGACGGAGTCTGAGGCCTCAGAATCATCGGAATCGGAAGACGACTCGGATGACGAGGATGCGGAAAACGACCGGGGCTACGGCCTGAACAAGTTTGGAAATGCTTTCCAGGAGGTCGTCTCGGAGACAAGTGCGCGCGTGCGAATCGACAGCTTTGAGCACTCTGTTGTGGAAGTCAAGAAGGAAGACTTGGGGGGCTTTCTTGAGAGTCTGAGTATGAAGGCTGTAGTGGGTTGATTTTGGTAGTTTCAATTACCGCCAGTCTTTGAAACATGATATGAATGACGACTATGGTCCTTTTCCCCTCCTCTCTACCTCCTCAAAAAGCAGAAAATTAGCCAAGAGGGGGAGGAGGCATGTAGGTGGATTTTGTTTATACTGTGAAAATTTCTTTATCTTACTATGTTATTGTATTTTCTTCCCTTTGGTGTTATTGGAGAGCGGGAAAGGATATCGAATGGACATGAGCTTGAATGGATGAATGGCTGGGATGGGATAGTGGGAGTTTTGTGAAATGGCGGCTGTCGGAGTGTGAGAAACATGGAGATTGAAGACATTTCTTCTTTTGACATGAACGGCCTCTTTTTTCCCCCTGTGATTTGCATATTATCATTTTGTCTCCTTGTATTAATTAATATGTTGATTCTGATGTCTCTTTCTCTGTTGGTTCATACTTCAGCCTCGATGATTGTTTGTTGCTGCTAGACTTTTAAGCCGGATGATTCAAACGCGAATAGGGCTACGATTTCATACAATCCCTTGGAGAAGAAATTCATGTACATTCACATTGCAAAATGAACTTGTTGGTTTGGCAATTCTTTTAATTTTTTTTCCCAGGTGATTATCACGATCTACATACTCCCTCTGCGGTATATGAGAGCGCCAGATCAACCATCTCAACGCCCTTATTTATATCCCAATTCATTTCATTTCGTTTTTTTCCCTTTCACTCCAACAGTTATATCCTCTTCATCCTCGTTTAAGCGTTAATGATAACGTTGAGTCCGCTACTCTGGAAGCCCTGGTTCAGCGCCACGACGACTTGCTTGGAGGTGACCATTGACAAATCAGCCAGGGTCTGGAGAGTGACGATTTGAGCGAGCAGCGCAACTTGCTTATCACCGCTGAGCTTGTCGATTGAGCTAGCGTTCAGGACGCCATCCAAGCCGAGCTGGGTGAGAGCACCGCTGATGGCATTAGCAAGGCCGCCGTTGTTGTTGTTGCCGCCCTTGCCCTTGCCCTTGCCCTTGCCCTTTCCTTGGTCTTGACCTTGGCCCTTGCCCTGACCCTTGCCCTTGCCCTTGTCTTTACCACCTGCGGAGGCAGTGCCGTTGCCAGCTGCGGCATTGGTAGCAGTGGCAGCAGGAGGAGCGACAGCGACGGTAGTTGCGGCAGCAGCAGCAGTGGTGGCAGCGGCAGCGTTGTTCGCATCGGCAGCAGAAGTTGTGGTAGCGGCGGCAGCAGCAGCGCTGGTGGTGGTAGCAGCACCCTTCTTGTCATCAGCAGCACTGGTAGTGGCAGCAGGAGGAGCGGCGGCGGCGGCACTCGTGGTGGCGGCAGCGCCCTTCTTGGCAGCGGCATCAGCAGCGGCATCGCCAGCAGGGGCTGCAGTGTTGCCGTTCAGAGGAACCAGATCTCTTGCGAGCATGATATCGGCAGCGCGCTCCAGGAAAGATCGAGCAACAGGAGCATCCTGAATCTCCGAACGAGCGGCGAGAGGCTTGGCCGGAAGGGCTGCTGCCAGGCCAGCGGCAGTAAGAAGAAGGATTGAAGAAGGCTTCATTTTGAATGATGTGAATAAGTGAAGGAAGTAAAAAAAAAAAAAAAAGGAGGAATAAGTAAATAAGAAAGTTAAGGATTGGTTAATCAAGCAGAGGTTTCAATGAATCGAAGCAACAGAGCACAGCTCTTGTTGAGGAAAAGAAAAGAATTGAATGTTAAGTGAGTGAAGCGCAGCGACCCTGAGGAAAAAAAGAGAAGAAACGAGAACCAAGAGGGGCGGCAGAGAGGTATAATATATTCCTCTTTCACCTCGTGGAAAGAGGATACCTCGGATGATTCCGTGGACAAGCTTTGGACAAGCTTCGTTCTGCTTCGACTTCATCCGAATCCTAGCAGCTAGGCAGTAAGGTACCATCGCTTGCGCACCCGCCCTGAGACCGGATGTGGTGATATCCAGAGACTACATCCTGGGGATAGAGCCCCTGGTCCGTTGATGGTTCCTGGCTCTAATGCCATCTCTGATCTCGGCTGATCACCGTAGAGTCATGGCATACTCCATCATGCCCCAATGAGGACTGGATAGACTCCTGGGCTGGATGTAGTAAGCCAAGACTCGTGAATCGGAAAGTCTGGAGGAATGAATGCGAAACACGAACCGTCTCCCGACAAAGGCGATAAAGAAGGCGAAGGCAAATGATGCGACACGAAGTTCAAGGCTCGCTCAGTATAAGTCAGCAAAGCTCAAACTGAACCATCGCAGGATTGGGCATAGTGCGGGTTGAGAAGGCTGGGCGGTGATGAAGCTGAGGCGTCGCAGAAACCGCTAGGGGGTTTACTGAGGAAGTGCCGAATGCGGCAAGTGTCGCTGTATGGGGCAACAAGCTGTCAACGCTCTGCCGACTCGCACGTTTGAGAAGGTCGCGGGGCAGGTTTCAGGCCCCGGCCACTCTCAGACACCAGATCGCCCGGCAGTAAACAAAGCCGCACAGAAGGCCAAGGTCTAGATGGCGGCAAAGGAGGTGATAACTGTGATATCCGTGCAGCTGCTGCTAAGGAACCGCTCGGTTGGAGTCGCGCCATTGCGTCCCCTGTTTGGAAGTTTTTCGGAACGTTTATCGCACCTAGTTTAGAAACCCATGCAGAAACATAAACGACGCACCCGCCTTACCTACAGGCTTATTAGTAAGGTTTTAAAGGTTAGTTAGAGTTATCTCTAACAATAATAATGTGATGACTCTGATTTTGGTGTGATTACTATCTTCTTGAGGTTTCGGTTGTTCGCGGAGGCGCCCGGAAGATGGAACCTATGAGCAAGTGAGCTATACATAGTAGCAAGGTCAATTTCTAAGACGCAAAACTTGACAGATGACATGTCTCTGTTTGGTTAGATGTCACAGTTGTGCCCAAGTCACGTATGAAACAAACACTGCATCTCTTGGCCTGTCATTTCTGGCTGAGGCCGGTCATGTTGAGTCAGCCTTAGCGAATGAGACACATTGCTGATCTTTGCATCCATTATCCATTCACAGAACGGTCTCGCGCGGAAGTTTGGGATTTTTGGTTTGTTTGTCTGTTTGTTTCTTTTTATTATTCTTTTTTGGTGGTATCATTCGTCATCTGCTTGCCCTCGTATTGTCATTGGTGGCGTGGAATCCAAGCCATTCTCCCAGCATGCCTCCGGGCTTTGGTACTGGGCACTCTCTCTTTGCTCGCTCCTCCGCTTGTTCAAAGTCGTTGTCCGTCGTCTGGTTGAATTGCACGAGTCCGTCCTTTGCAACTATAGCTTCCCTGCTCCTCCATCTCTTCCGTCTGCCGTTCTCATCGACGATAATCTCCCCATCAGCGTACTTGGTCCGCGGCACCGGGCATGGCAGAAGATGCGGCAGCGCAACAACGAAGAAGCTGGCAATAAGCGTCGTAGCGAATATGGACGAGGTCATGCGAGACCTGGGATGAAGATGTGGTGTCATGACTGGGCAATCCCCGGGAGTTAGCGGGATTGGTTGACTGTGGTGTTTGGAGCTGCAAATTTTGACATGTCAGTCGAGCTGCTTCGATGCCAGCGACAGCCAGCCATTGGGGGCTCACAAGAGGATCGTGGCATGTTCCTTCTGGCCACGATACACGCCCAATTGGAGGTTGGCGATGAGCGTCTTCTTAGGAGCAGAGGAGCCCAGGACCCATAGCTGCTGGGAATTCGAGCGGGCAGAAAAAAGACGCCCGGTGGTGCAGAACCGATTTCCCGATGATTCGATAACAAGCTCTCTGATTGGCTGAGCTCTTAGCTTGTAGCTAGAGGTTGCCGCATTCGGGGCGCGGCACAACATAATTCCTGCTGGGCGTCCCAAGCACTCGGGAGGTCGCCTGCAGGCTTCTAATGGAGTGCTGGAGCGCTAAAGAGCCCGCTGGGAGCTGTAACCCTGCCTGCCAGGTGCAGATACAAGTCTATAAACGCTTGACAGCAAAGCTTAGATAAGAGGACTACTAACGTGCCTAGGTATATTTTCACCTCTCCCTCCATATAAACCAGTTCTATTACTTCGCAGTAAAATTATACTTAATTGAAAGTGATATGACTATTAGTATTTTATCGAGATGCTTTATATATTGAGCAACTAGTCTTTTAAGAATGTAAATTTGGTGGAAGCTGCGCAGCGTTGACTGAATTGGGAGGCCGTACGTATGTAGTACCACAGTATTAGCGCAATAGCGGGCATGCCACTTTAATCCTGAGGAGCAGAACGCGATAGCGCTGATCCATTTTTAATCTTCAACCTCTCTTATCTACCCACGCGACTCTGCCTTTTTCAATATCAAGCGGGCATTGGCTACTGCTTGATCTTTAGCGATTTACCACCGAGATATGTTATAGCCGTCTTTCTGTCCATTTCGATTATCGCAGCAGCCCGACCGGCGCACCTCTCGTGCGACCTCTGTCGACCCTCTAACTTTCTCTCTCTGCCTCCTCCATCATGAGCGATCTCGACAAGTCAGTCTCATATCAATCCTGTCTCAGAGTGCTGTTTGTCCGCTAACACTGTCTGTAGAGCGATCGCGCAACTGCGCTCATGCCGCCCCATTCCGGAAGACCAAGTGCGGGAGCTCTGTCACCGCGCCAGAGAGCTTCTTATCGAGGAAGGCAACGTCGTCACCGTGACGGCGCCGGTAACAGTAAGCCTTTCCATCGACACCTTTCGATATAACAAGGATGGGCGGTAACCAAAGCTTGTATGCAATGATTAGATATGCGGCGATATTCACGGCCAGTTTCATGATCTAATGGAGCTGTTCCGCGTCGGCGGCGATGTCCCCGACACTAATTATCTATTCATGGGTATGAACATCTCCATATAACCCTTCCTGAATGCGTATCATGATAATTAACGTTTATTAAATCCGTAAGGTGACTTTGTCGACCGTGGCTTCTATTCTCTCGAATCATTTCTTCTTCTGCTTTGTCTCAAAGTCCGATACCCAGACCGCATGACACTGATCCGCGGCAATCACGAATCTCGCCAAATAACGACAGTGTACGGCTTTTACGACGAATGCCTTCGCAAATACGGCAGTGCAAACGTATGGCGCTACTGCTGCGACGTATTTGACTATCTCGCCCTTGGCGCCATAGTTCTGGGTGCGTCTAGCACTCTCTCGCCTGGCATGCCAGAGGACGACGACACCGAAATCGAAGTGTGCGACCAAGCTGGCTCTATAATCAGTCGCTTCCCTCGCCAACGCGCCAACCAATCAGCCTCTCAAGAGAAGCTCGAGACTCCTAATAAAAGCACAGCGGACAAGACTGGTCCGCCTGGTTCAGGAGCATCAGGGTCCAGCAGTGGCAGTGTGGGCAATCCTACAGGAGCTATTCTCTGTGTGCATGGTGGATTGAGCCCGCTGGTCGATACAGTGGATAAAATACGACTTATTGACCGGAAGCAAGAAGTCCCCCACGAAGGAGCAATGTGTGACCTTTTATGGTCCGACCCAGACGAAATCGACGGTTGGGGCCTCTCGCCCCGAGGTGCTGGATTCCTATTCGGAGCTGACATTGTCAAGGTTTTCAACCATCGAAACGATCTTAGTCTCATTGCTCGTGCGCACCAGCTGGTCATGGAGGGATTCAAGGAGATGTTTGATGCCTCCATTGTCACCGTCTGGTCAGCTCCAAACTATTGCTACCGATGCGGCAATGTTGCCGCTGTGCTGGAGCTTACAGAAGATGAATCAGGTACTGGCATTTTCCAGAGGACAAACGGAGATGTTGGCCGCAGCTCTGGCGCCGTTATTGAATCGAGAGGTGGTCCTAAGAATGGCCCTGCTCGACGATATCGGGTGTTCCAGGCCGCGCCCCAAGACTCCAGAGGAATGCCTGCCAAGAAGCCAGTCGCGGATTATTTCTTGTGAGAGTTTATTTGTTTTTACCAACCATTTAGAGGATGCTTCTTTGCGCCCCTTGGTTAAGTTACCATTCTTGTATATTTGGTAACCAGTTCTATCCAAGCGCAGCAGAGGGTATGCGAATGTTTTCTTTTTCTGGAGGGCGAATATACATGTCAGGGGGTTACGAATATTGCTATGGCGTACAGGGGGTTTTCACGAATTTATATAGTATTAGACATCACAAAGATGATACCGCTTTTTGCCTCATTTTCAAAGATGTCTGTTTAATTTGATGTAAAAGAATTATACCACTCGAAGAGGCTAAATGTCTCCTCTGGGTATCTACTGCCGTATATGTTGGTAATGAGAAATGAGTCGTTGTGGAATGGGTCGTAATAACTGGAAGATCATACGAAGTACGATTGTCGTAAAATAGGCTGTATACAACATTAACTTTATAAGATGATTTTTGTATAAAATACTAAACAACAAGTATACCACTACTGTTTAATACGCTCAACAAAAAGAATTCATTCCTCTATTTTTTATTTTAAATAAACCTATATCTGAAATCGTTCTTGGCATAGGGAATATACTGATACATAATAGAGTTAAGGGTAGCTCCCAAAGCGCATATCAAAGGCATGAGGCAGCTTAGTCAGCGCATCTACTACATGTTCAACCCACCCCAGGCACGCGGGGCAAGTCGTTCATTCAACCTCCAACTAAAACCAGCTCCAGCTCCACACGCTGCTTCATCGTCTCCAATACCATACTATTTAGCTATAGAACTGCGATTTCGACAACATAATCTCCCTTTACAAAGACGATTCTATCGCGGCATCTGCTACTGGCAGCTTCTCTTCGCCATCATGGATACTGCTAGCACCGAGAACCCAGCGAACCCGCTGACGTCTATCAAGAACCCTCTGCGGTCCAGTGAAGGCTCTCTGCTGTCCACTCAGAAGAGCTCGCAGCTCCAGGCTGTATTGCACCCGCTAGTTCTCCTCACAATCTCCGACTACATCACACGACACACCCTTCGAGAGCAAAAGGGCCCCATTATCGGAGCTCTGCTGGGCCAGCAGAATGGCCGAGAAATTACCATCGAACACGCTTTCGAATGCCATATCGTGGAAGCGCCGCTGATGGCGGGAGGTTACTTGATTGATCCTGTACGATTCAGTTCAAGATTGGAGCAGAGTATGCCGACCCAAATCAGCTATATCCCGTGTTTTATGCGGTGCCTTGCTGATCATTTCATTGCTTAGTGTGCCTTGTGCATAAGGATCGAAAGTTAGACTTCGTCGGCTGGTACACATTGCTGCCGCCCTCTGGCCCCTCATCCACCATCTTGCCTATCCACAGCCAGATCCTCGAAGGCTGGAATGAGTCCGCCATTTTGCTGGGTTTCCATCCTCAAGAGGTTATGGAGCATTCAGTTGGTGGTAAACTGCCGTTGACGATCTACGAGAGCAACTACGAAGTCGACGATGCCAAGGCCGAAAACGATGGAGAAGACAAGAAAATGGAGGACGGAGATTCTATGCTCAAGCTAAAGTTCCGAGAGGTGCCATATTCCGTCGAGACAGATGAAACAGAGATGATTAGCATGAACTATGTCGCTAGTGGAGGTGGAAATGCCGCCGTTAGTGCCCCTGCATCAACGGCCAAGGATGAACGACCTGCTCGTTCGATTGAGTCAAACGGAAAAGGAAAACGAAGGCTGGTAGAGAGCGAGGTTGACGAGAAGAAAGATGAGCCGCTGGATGATGCAGCAGTTCTCACACGAGAGGAGGATGAGATGCTTGCCTCGTTGACGGCCAAGGCAAACGCCATCAAGATGCTTCACTCTAGAATTCAGCTCATCACTACTTATCTGGAGCGTCTGCCACCCTCCTTCACTAGCGGAGTTTCCCAAGAAGAAAGTATGGATACGGATTCCAATAACACCACACCATCCTTGAACGTACTGCGGCAGATTCAAGCTCTCATCAGCCGACTCGACCTCGTCATCCCTTCAGACAAAGAAGCCTTCGAAAAGGAAGTGCAGAGCGAGACGAACAACGTCCACTTAGTCGGTCTGCTGAATTCCATTATGCAGGGCGTTAACCAAGCACGAGACGTGGGCAAGAAATTCCATGCCATCGAGTCAGGCAAGAATGCTGCGGGAAGACGTGGAACGACAGACTACTCCTCTACGACCCCGTTTAACGTTCCAGGTACAGGCGACCTACTCGTTTGATGATGGAGCTACTTCTATGGCACTATAAAAACCTTTTCTTTTCTTTTTCTTCTTGTTTTAAAGGCATTACTATTGGGCGTTTTTTGTTTTAACACAAGGGAACAATTGATAGATAATGATATGACGAGGGTTGGCGTTAGGTGCTAGACAATCGGTACTATAGGTACAAATATCCTGCAAAAAATCACACATATGGATAACTATTTCTATGTCCATATTCCATCTTATTCGTTGACTTTAGCCCTTCAATAAATTGATATAAACATGTGCTCGTTTGAAGGGGAAAAACTAGTATTTTTAAAGACAACGGCCGCACTTTTGGCATCAAATAGTAAGTAGAGTATAAGAAGCTCATCATCCATCGTTATCATCTCTCTCGTCTCTCACTCTTTAAAAAGTGCTCGTTGCCAGCCGGCTGGCGGCATTCCGCGCGTCAATTCGGTCCTCGTCATCCTCTTCTAAACCAACGAGATCGCCAAGGCCGGGGCGAGGCTTGCCTGATCCAGACTCCTGGCTGTCTTCTCCTTCAGCCTCCTCAGCCACCTTACCGACGCCAGAAGTGGTGCGGCTCGTGGCATCCGATCGACGAGGAACGCCGCTCCAAGCGTCGCCCTTAGGACCCTGGCTGGCAGCGAGGCTGGTTCGTCGCGTGGTAGGGTGGGACTCACGACCCAAACGGCTGAGGCCGCCGGAGGAATCAATCGCTCGGACGTCTGCTCGAACGCTCTCGAGGAGGGCTAGGGTTCGACGCTCGGCTTCGATTTCTCGGAGAACGAGTTCCCGGATTTCCATGCGCAGGTCGCTGGCCGTCCGGTCAAACCATCTGCGGCGCTCCTGGACGAGAGTCTGGGTGACTCGGCTTGTCTTGTTGAAGAGATGGGTTTCGTTTGTTCGGGCTTCATCAAGGGCTGCGATTGCCTCGTCGACCTTCTCGCGTCTGACGCTGGAGCTGGCTTTGAGACGATCAGCAGCGTTGAGCTTGCTTCGTGTGACTTCCTGAGATTGCAAGAATTCACGGATGAGAATCTGACGGTTGGTGAGAGTCTCCTTGACGATGAAGGCATCCTGAGAATGGTATTGGAATGGGTCTCCAATGGTGGCTGCCTCGGCTGTGGCCTGAGCGGCGTGATAGTCGCCGACGGTCTGAATCACTCTGCCAAGCTTCTTATAGGCATTTGCCAGACCTGGGTGAGGTTCCTGGACGTGCATGGCGCCGAGTTTCACACCATAGTCAGACTCGACAAGACCAAGACCTGTAAGTCATTTACCGTTAGTAAAATGCGAGGGGTCAATTGCTTGGCAGGCACCGTTATTTCTCGTCTTACCTCTCCTTGCCTTGACAAGCTTGTCAACCTTGTGGCCTGCATCCATCGTGCCAAGATAAAACAGTTTAACGATTGGACGAGCCTCTGCGAGCTCAGGGGTATCATCGGGAGGCGGAGCAAACTGCTTCAAGATTTTCCTGCGAACGCCGGTTGCGGGCTGCTTCCTCTTCACCAGCGGGCTGTAGCCAAAATCACTTTCAACGAAGAGCACCATCTCGTCATCCTTCATTAATACCTCGTTCCCACACACGTAGTTGAACCATCTTTGCATCAGAGCCTTGACTCGGTTTTCATCCTCCTCTGTGCCGGCGCCAGCTGATGTGATGGCAGGAGGGACCGCGGGCACCAAAGCCTCGGGATTAGCAGATATTAGGTGCTCGCCAAGCTTGACAAATTCGGAATGCAATCGTCGGACATCTCGGTATTGGGTGGTGCGGAATCGAGGTAGGTTTGTCTAGGAGAAGCAGGTCAGTCAGATTCTCACGAAGCTCTACCAGTGAAGCGGGAATCAATGACAGCTTACATGTACGTCGAATCGCAGAATGGGATCCTTCTTCCCTGTTCGCTCCAATCCTGTAATCTTCGCCTGCAGTCGGAATTGGGGCTGCGGGGGTTTTCGAGGCTCCTCCGGCTGGGCATCTGTCGCAGCAGCTGGCTGGGGAGCTCCCTCGAATCCAGCAGACTGAGGAATATCTCCAGACTCGGGATGCGCAGCCTCGTCTTGCTCTCCTGGTGCAGGCGTGGCTACACCAGACACCGGGAAAGAGTCCTCTCCACCATGCCCCAGGCCATTGGACGATTGCGGGGTGTACGGGAATGGGGGAACGGGAGCATCTCCCGTGATGCTTCCAAAGGTCGTGCGATCATGCTGAGGAGAGGAACCTGGCGTATTGCCCCATGGAGAAGCCGCCGGGTCTTCGGTCTCGTGTATAGAGGCGCTATAGTCCATGATGAGGCGTTCCTAGTGGGCACACTCTAGATGGAGGGTATATCGGAGCAGATATTGGCAGAGAACGGCGAGTCCTGGAGAGGAGGGAATTATATATAGGCGATTCTCTCACGATTGGGCGTCGCTCATGCCGCAAAGCCCGGTTAGAAGACCGCTGAAGATGAACGCGCAAAGCTGATTGCGTCTCCAAGGCAGCTGATTCGGTTCGGCTACGTAACTGGGCAGGCTGGCGACGACACCGAAAGTGGGCACGAAAGGTGAGTCTGGGGAGTGGGCGATAATTGGCCAACTAAGCGCAGCTTATCGCGCCTAATTAGACGCATGAGAGCTCTTATCATGGCTACATGCGGTATAGCGCGGGGTTCTTTGGAAGCAAAAATTCGTTATCGAAGCTCTAATCCACTACGCTTTGCGACGAACCAAAAAGATTGCATCGTCACTGCGGAGCGCGCATATCAATTTTCAGTCGCAAAACAAAAAGACAATCACAATGGGCAAAAAGAGATCAAGAGAAGAGGCCAAGGACGTCCCTCCAGCGGATGGCGGTGCTGATCGCATGGATGAGGACAGCAGCGATGACGAGGTGAGATGAGAGGAGAGAAAGCTGCAGCTCTGTAGCAGCATCACTGACATTCACCAGGACTTTGACATGGTCAATGTTGATTTCGAGTGGTTCAATTTCGATCCTGAGATCGATTTCCACGGCACAAAATCACTACTTCGACAACTTTTTGATGTCGACGCCAATCTCTTCAACATGTCTGCCCTGTCAGACCTTATCCTATCACAACCGACAATCGGCTCAACAGTCAAGGTCGACGGCAAGGCCAACGACGCCTACGCCATGCTCACGGTCCTCAATACATATGAACATCGCGAAAAGGAGCCTATGAAGGATATTCTCAAGTATCTCGCGGAGAAGGCCCAGACCAACCCCTCAATATCTGCCGTCGCCGAGCTCATCAACGCACAAAAGCCCGTTGGCCTCGTCTTCTCAGAGCGCCTCATCAACATGCCGTCCGAAATTGCGCCTCCACTGTACACAATGCTGGTTGAAGAGGTGGAAGACGCATTGGAGGATAAGGAGCCATACGACTTTGGCTACTACCTTGTATTCTCCAGGACATATCAAGAGGTCGAATCAACGCTTGATGTGGAAGATCGAAAGCGCAAAAAGGCCAAGGAGGAGGCATCGACCTACCACTTCCACCCGGAAGATGAGATTCTACAGAAATACGCAGTAGCACATGGCAGTTTTCGATATACGAAAGAAGATGACGCGGTGGCGGATAGCAAGCGAGCGTTTCAGGAGTTGGGTATTAAGACATTTGGACACATGATCCTCATTGAGGCGGGTAAATTCAAGGAGGCCGTCAAGGCCGTTAGTGATTATATAGCTGCGCCGCAGTAAAAACAATAATAATGAATTGCTCCACTATTCTGGTAGGAGCCTCTGCATCAAGTACTCAACTTCCACCTCCTTAGTCAATGGAATGACAAAGTCCTTGTACATCGACACTACCGCATCTACATTGATCTTGACAGGCTGCTCTATTCCTCCCAGCGTCGACGGGTCTTTGCCGTAGGTCTCCGCCTTGAGGCGCAAGCGATCGAGAACCTGCTGCTCCACGGCTCTGTTTGTGATAGACTCGCCAATGGCCTCCCGATTCTCATCCTTGATCAACTGCGTGTAAAGCTCGGGATCGGACTGGAATTTAGACTCGGCAACAAACTTGCCAAAGTGGATTCTCCTGGATAGTGCCTGTAGACAAGCAATGTCGCAAGTCGACGTCGAACCGTAGTTTTCCTGTGACTCTCCTCGATCTTCGCGGCCAAAATTGGGGCATACAACAGGTAAGAACTTTTCAATGTAGAACTTCTTGATCTTATCATTGACGCAAACGTCGTTCTTATGTAAGATCTTGGGGTAGTTGAGAGGCTTCAAGAGAGGCTTCTGGATGGCCTCTGGGAAGAAGGCATATTCGTCGGGTGATTCGAAACGGCGAATGAGAGACTGGAGCTTCTCTTGCTGCGAGAAGTAATAGTCGAAGAAACTTAGGCTGCTATCAGGGATAGGGAGAGCTCCTGGTGTGTAGATGGTCTAGAGAGAGCTTGTTTAGTAATGCGCAAGCTTATAATGCAGATCTTCTCGAGGTTGGCATCCGCGTATCACCTTGTTTAGAGGAAACTGGACTCTCTCGATGAGATGGAAAGTGATTGTATCTTCGAGACGACTGTACAACGAGTTAGAAATGAAAAGACGGTCAAGAGGAAGCACGCAATAGATATCAGCGAAACTGACATGAGCTGGAAGCGGATGCGCGAGAGATCCAGTGCTCGCGAGCTGTCGGCCATGTCCACGGCGGAATCCATCTTTGGCGACAGAGGTTGAAGCGAATTATGAGAGGAATTAGGGCGACAAGATTGATCTTATTGAGTTGAGCGTAACGAAAAGCTCAATGAAGGCTTAGATACTCCTTATACAAGCATACGCAACGGATTCAGTGGTAAGCTGACGTCTCAGATCTGCAATGTGACTGTGGTGGGGGACGTGAATTTGAGGTTGAGCCGCTCCCGAGACCGGCGTCTGACGGGACTCATAGTAACTCATAGCCAAGAGCCCCTCCATCTTCAGCGGCAGCTTGTGATTTAGTAGCGGCAGTAGTAGCAGCAGTAGTACAGCAGTAGCGAGTACTAAATTTGAGCCGCCGATGCTGCGACGACGAAAGTGGAAATTGTAAGATACTAGATTCTGCGACTGTGTAAGACGAAGGCTATAGATCGGATTTCCAAATGTTGTTTGACGAGGCACCGCGTATTATTGGCAGATATTAGCCGGTCTCACATCGCTAAAGTGTACATAACATGCGATCACTTCTGGGCACCCATCTAGGCCTAGGGTCCCCTGGAGATCGAGTTTGTTAGGCCTTGCCAGGGTCCTGTATCAACCGCCGTCTAGCCCTTGCGCCCCCGGAAAAGCCCCCAGTGGGGCGTCCAACGAACCGCACAGGCGAGCGAGAAATGCAGAGGCTAGCAGAGACATGCCGAAACACCGCCAATGGCCTGCAATTCTAGCAAATATTATGCGAGCGCTGTACTACCTGGTACCCAATTCTGTAGTTCAGACAAGTAGTGCTGCAGCTAACTTGTATTGTAGCTGTACTTCGATACCAGGTACCACTGCTAAAGAAACAAGTAGAGATAATGCAGCAGAGTGAAAAAGCGCAAGGGCAGCGGGAAGCTGAGCAGAGCTAGAGGGGTGCATGGATGGCGGTACGAAATATTGAAACCGCTGGCATTGGCCAAAAGACCAGTAGAGAGCGGCTAGCACCGCCTATGAGCAGCAGCAGCACCCATTTATAAGGCAAGCAGCATGTACATAATAGCCGGGGCCCGGGCTGTCCTGCATTTTCTGCGCGCGTCATCCATTGCCGTACCCAGTCCCAAATTTCACACCCGCAAGGCCATGTCCATTTTTTGCGATGCACAATCGTGATTCTTTCTCACCTTGAGCGATACCTGACGGAAGACTTACTTCAACCTCGCGCCTCACCCTGAGCCTCATTCAGCGTCGGCCGAGCCGTTGAGTAATGGCCGACTCGGAGAGCCATTATGCCTTCGACGATGGCCCCGATGACGAGCAGTCCATCATCTCGGTATGTCGCCATTCGGAAACAACAAGAAAAATTCTATTCAGCCGCAATGCCGAGGCCATTGAGCTGTCGCTTGCCATTGTCTATTAGGCGCAATGAGCTAACAATATTCTTCCTCCCCATTGCAGACTCGAGGGCTTGAGGCATTCAGTCGCAAGGTTACTGTCACGGCGAGCCAATTGATGGGACCAGCCGCCGAGGCTTCGGGAGCCCATTATCGCGCCGCCATGGCCGAAGTTCACAAGCAGATGAAGCGCCCAAGTGTGCAGCGCGGCGTCTTCTCCATGGCTCGGTCGAGCCCTACCGAGATTGTGCGGTCCAAGCTGTCGACGGCAGAGATCCAGCACCGCGCCCTAACGCACCTCCCCGACGAGCTGCTCTCCAACATCCCCGAGCACCAAAACGCTTACTCGCTCTTCCAAGGCTTCCAGGCTAGCTTCCCAGAGTTGACGGATGACGGGAAGAAGCACCGTCGGCGCCCATCGAGGGGCAGGAAACTGCTAGAGGAGGGAGAGAGTACTCCCGCCACGCCGGCGAAGCTGTCCCAGTTGAAGAAGGAGAAGACCACCATGGTGCATGAGCTGGAGCTGTTGGGGGTGCGCAAGAGCATGGTCAGCTGTGAGATCCGCGAGATAGACAACAAGATTGCCAATCTCTATGGCATGCGTAGGATTGTCTTGGAGAGGCTTGCAGGCTTCGAGCAGGACGAGTCCTCCCTTGAACATGACGGTAGGTGTCTGAACCCATGCGATAGATGTATTTTGTCCCTTAATGATGAATGTGCGCCTCTAATTGCTTTCCATTCTTTGGTTACCTTGATATAGTCATGGATCTTGAAACAAAGATAGACGAAATCCAAGCCATTGTCGATGAGGCCGAAGAGATTGCCCGGAATACTGCCACAAAGGACGAGCGAGATCTTGTGGGCGACGCCGACGACCATGACCCTGAATTCATGTCCAAATCTGTCTATGAGAAGCTGCCCGGATCCGATGGCAAGCCGCGGAAATCGAAAAAGGTTCATCGCCGAAAATCCATGCCAATCCTTCACGAGCACTTTGCGCCAGGATCCAGCATCCGTGAAATCCGGGCGCATCGCGATACGATTACGGCCATGGACTTTGATGCCCCCTTTGGAACTTTGGTTACTGCTGCACTGGATGACACTGTTAGAGTTTGGGATCTGAATGCCGGACGGTGCATGGGTTACCTGGAAGGCCACACGGCCTCTGTGCGAGCCCTGCAGGTAGAGGATAACATTCTTGCTACTGGCTCTATGGATGCGACTATCAGATTATGGGATCTAAGCAAAACACACTACAACCCTCAGGGCGGTAAGGAAGTTGGCGACGACGACGAAGATGCTATCGCCTTTGAACACCCCGATGCTCAGCCTATCGAACCACCGGAGGGAAGCATGGACGACTGCGCTCTCTACACACTATCATCTCACGTTGACGAAATCACAGCGCTCCACTTCAGAGGAGACGTCCTGGTTTCTGGCTCAGCAGACAAGACGATCCGACACTGGGACTTGGAAAAGGGCCGTTGCGTGCAGACGCTCGACGTCATGTGGGCAGCTGCCCAGGCATCGGCCATTGCGACCACCAGCGATAGCACCTGGCGGCCGACAGGTCGTGCTCAGGGAACCTCTGCCGATTTTGTCGGTGCTCTGCAAGTGTTTGAGTCCGCACTGGCTTGCGGTACTGCAGATGGCATGGTCCGCTTGTGGGATCTACGAAGTGGCCAGGTTCACCGCAGCTTGGTCGGCCACACTGGCGCCGTGACTTGTCTGCAGTTTGACGATGTGCACTTGGTAACGGGCAGTTTGGATCGCAGTATCAGAGTAAGCCTATTCCTAATTCTCACTACATTAATATTTTGGAATTTGTAGACAGAATCAGCTAACGAATCGCTTTTTCAGATATGGGATCTCCGAACCGGATCCATCTATGACGCTTACGCCTATGACAACCCTGTTACCAGTATGATGTTTGATGCCCGACGAATTGTGAGTGCGGCCACCGAAGACGTGGTCAAGGTGTACGATAAGGTTGAGGGTCGACAATGGGACTGCGGAGCGGGCGTCGCTGCCTCTGAGGGGGTCAAGTCTGCCTCCAAGAATGCCGCCATCGTCGAGCGTGTTCGTGTCAAAGACGGCTACCTGGTAGAGGGTAGACGCAACGGCATTGTGGGTGTCTGGACTTGTTAGAATTAGTTTTATTTTAAAGTCGGCGCAGCTCAAGCGAATGTAACGAAAGAAAAGAGTGTTGGATTTCTTGTACGTTTATGAAATGATGGGAATTGGTTGTGGGGGTTCATGTGCGTGGAAAATATATATATGTTCTGATGAGTTCAACCATTTTTGCTTTAGCTACCTACTTGGTGTTAGAAAGTGAATGGGCGAGTGCAAGGGCAGAGAGATTCAGCGGTATTTTGATTAATGAAATTTAATTGTTGAAAGAGTTGAATTTTAATTAATGCGATTCTATTTAGAAAGAATGAATAAATCAAACAACGGGAGTTTATGGCGATGTCAAGATGGCCGATGCTTGCTCCGGGTAAGATAAGAAGATGGCTTACAGGTTTGGCACCAGAGCTTTCACTTCTCTCCACTTACACCTCACGCCACTTCTTGATTTTTTTCTACCAGCACGGCCTGCGGATGCATTAATTAACAATTTTAAGCGACAATCTCTCTATTTCTTCTTTTATCTATGTGATTATGCATATATAGCGGTCCAATTGTCATCATCCAGCATGTCTTCGCTGCGCGACCAAGTGTTGTCACGATATCGCGGTGCCGCAAATACCATCACCACATCTCAACATGCATCCCCCGGCTCAGAAAACCCCAACACTGATACAGTTCACGAATCATCACAATCAGAGAGCGCAGATTTAAAAGGGTATGCGATGCAACAATTGCTGCAGCGCCAAGCACGCTGCCTCACCAAGCTCCATGAGGCCCTGGAGCAAGGGACCAATGCTGGGGTGGACGAGGAACTGCTGCGGACAAGGTTGGATGATCTTGCGTCGGTTTCCATGTCGACGTTTTATGCTTATCGATTTGATTTACTACCTCAGTACTGGAGGTGGATTTACACGGATACCTTGATTCTCATGTCACATTACGCTGTTTTGCAAGCTGCTCGGTGTGATTCGTTCGATGAGCATGTCATGGACCGCGTGGTTGAGGATATAGACAGAGCCCTCATCGTAGCTGGCGGCGCAGGCAAATTTCTCGGTAAACAATGGATCGAAGGGACGTTGGACCTGCTTAGTCGCTTTTG
This sequence comes from Trichoderma evansii, assembly GCF_050947405.1. NCBI lineage: Eukaryota > Fungi > Ascomycota > Sordariomycetes > Hypocreales > Hypocreaceae > Trichoderma > Trichoderma evansii. The sequence goes on along the minus strand of NW_028145192.1, from coordinate 482,705 downwards.
GGAAGAAGAAAAGATGGCAATTGCCGGCGAGCAAAGGCCGTATAAGCGCATCAAAAGAGAGCAAACGTTTTCTGACCGTGAGCCATTCAATCGCCCTAGTCTCTCAGCAGACAAGACATGTCCAAGATATGAGAATTGGACGTTGGAGAAATTCGAAAAGTACATGAATGAGGAGAGTCAGGGAAGACCTCTGCCTATCGTGTTCACAGACTTGACAAAGGAATGGCCTGCTTTTTCGGATGCCCCGTGGAATAGTCCTGAATATCTCCTCTCCAAGACATTTGGCGGGAGGAGACTTGTACCCATTGAGATAGGGAGAAGTTATGTCGACGAAGGATGGAGCCAGGAGCTCGTACAGTTTAAAGATTTTCTGGCGAAATATATCGACCCCAGCATCCTACCACATGCTAGCGATACCAGCGCACCAGAGCCCCAAAGCGAAGCCAAGCGGGCACCACAAAATGTAATGGTAGGGTATCTGGCCCAGCATAACCTCTTCGGACAAATTCCCGCTCTCCGAAACGACATTCGGGTGCCAGACTTCTGCTGGGCTGACGTCCCGCCACATCCCACGACCTCGTCGAAAAACCAAGCGGTCGTGGACGTTCCTCAGCTGAACGCGTGGTTTGGTCCTGCGAAGACCATAACTCCGCTGCACACGGATGGGTATCATAATTTGCTCTGTCAGGTTGTTGGAACAAAGTATGTGAGGTTGTATTCTCCTGAGGAGACGGAGCGGTTGCGGCCTAGGGGGATGGAACTTGGCGTTGATATGAGCAATACGAGTGAGCTAGACGTTGGCGTCTTGGAAGGCTGGGATGAAGTCGATAGTAGTGGTGATGGGAACGACGAAGAAGATTGGGAGAAGACGAGAAAAGAGCTGGCGGATGTGCCGTATTGGGAATGTATATTACAGCCAGGGGACACATTGGTCATTCCTATCGGGTGGTGGCATTACGTACGCAGTTTGAGCATCAGCTTTAGTGTGAGCTTTTGGTGGAATTAGAGTTGCGCCTTTATGATATGGCGAAGTGTATTTTTGGTGAATGCTAGATACCTTAGTCGAGGTGCGAGTTATGTACCTACTAGGTATATAGTGAAGAATGAGGCTGACGATGGCTCGCACATTTAAATCTTAATTTATATTTAAGTTGGCTAAAGGGTGGACAAAATTAAGGGTCTCAAAGTAAAAGTACCAAAGTAAAAGTACATATAACCTGGGGAGAGAACCCTCAAATTATATGATCTACACAATTGTAATATTGAGAGTTGAGTAGCATATATGTAATAAGTAGGATGGCAGAAGTAGCAGAAGTAGCAGAAGTAGCAGAAGTAGCAGAAGTAGCAGAAGTAGCAGAAGTAGCAGAAGTAGCAGAAGTTGTAGTTTGAAAGCACTTAAAGTACCTATAACGCAAAATTAAAAAAATAGCCGTGGACCATAATACAAATTTAAGCCACTCTATCAAGATGTCTTCTGAATTTGCCTTAGGCATCACGACAAGGCAAATTTTTATCTATATATGTATGGGGGTTCGCCTACATAGTCTGACGCAAAACAATCATGGGCTCCAAACCATGCTTTTATGCCCGGCCTATCGTTTCCAAAAGACCTTGGAGTTACCACAAGGCATCTGGCCAGTGATGAAACCACAGTGGAAAAAAGCTCTCCAGCTGGAGGACTATATGCCGCCAAAGAAAAACTTTCAGTGTTGTGGGAACTGAGGCCCTATTATAAGTCCGATATAATGCAAGGTCAACCTGCTCGGTCAGCTAATGGCCGAGTGAGTGTTTGCTTAGTTACCACAGGGAATAGCATGCCAATGATGAGATTATACCAGAAAGCTTTCCAGCTAGAGGACATGCTATTTGTCGTCAAGCAAAGCCTTTTTGGTGAAATGAGAACTGAGGCAATGCGGGAAACTATATGATGTTATGAAATTAAAGATGAGAATGCGTCTGCTAATAAGACATAATGTTTGCAATTCTGTGCTGAAAAATCGAACTCCCCTGCCATTATTGCTTTGTTTACAGCGAGACACATTTGATAAACTGATATAATGCATGGTTGGTGAACAAGAAAGAGTGGATCGAGCACCATGTAGGTAGGTAGCCGTTCTTGGTGTCCTGGAGTTCACCATGGGCATTTGACTGTGCTATATTGAAGTATGTTTGATCACACTTTACGGACAGTGCTTGTTAATCAAGCAATAATCGCTGTTTCTCCTTCATCATCAATCACTGGTTTACTTAGTCATCATTATTATACTTAGAGGAACAATATCGTATATTTAAAAGCAAAACTACGCTGGCATACGCTTTGCCCTACCTACGAGGCACAGATAGATAAGATCGTGCGCAAAGGCACACCGTAGCTGCTGGCACGATCAAACGTGGAGAAATAAACAAGAATGAGAGACTGGACACATGGTCAACAAGCAAGGTCGCTTCACCCCTGAGACGAGCGAGCATCTTCCACGCTCTCAGCCGACACTTGCGCTCCCCTCCGGGCCTTTGCACCAGCCTTCAACGTCTCCCACTTCTCACGGTACTTCTCAAGGGTCTTTTGCTGCTTACGGTTGTCCTTCTCAAGGCGTTCCATGTGCTTCGTCATTGCCGAAATCTGTTCCTCCAGTTCGTGATTCTTCCGTATCAACTCATCGTCGTTCACTCTCCCAGAGGAATGCTGCGAACCAGGAGGCATAATACGATAGCTTTCAGCAAGAGCAAGAGCAGAGCTCTGGGCGCTGGCTTCAAAAGTGTGGAGGCGTTTCGAAAGTTTGTCAAGCATGTCCTTTAGCGATTTATTTTCCAAGCTGAGTTCTTCGATGGTGTTGAACAGTTCCTTTTCTGAGTGGCTACGAGCAATACGTCGTCTTGGGTTAATAGAACCAGGGGCTTCACGGGCGTCCACAAAGTCATCGTCATCTTCATCATGAGGCAAGAGGTCGCCATGGATCGAGGCTTCCAATCGGCGCTTTTCTTTTTCAGCGTAGCTCAGAATGTTGGCATAAGACATGGTATGACCGGTAGAGGGAACAACGTAGAACGAATCAGCAGCAGTATGACCATCTCGAACGAGAGCTCGCATAGTAGCCTTGGAGTAAATCTTGGACAGATCCGGTTCGACACTAGCAGACGGAGAGGCACGAGTACGGGATTGCTTGGTGGGGGACAGGTTGACAGTAGGGGGAAGCACAGCAGATTCAGTGGGAGTCGCGGGCTCCTCTTGGATGAGCGGCAGACCAGCGAAAGCGAGAGGAGCAGAGATTTTGTTGATCAGACTTCCAAAGGTGTTGTAGAAGCGGGTGTAACCACCATCATCTCTTGCGGGAGAGCTTGGCTCGACCTTGGGAGACGCGCTGCCCTTGGGCGCAACGCCTTCTTGCTTAGATGTAGTGGCTACAGGCGGAACCCAAGTAGGTCGGCCGGTCTGGCGGTCCATAATGTTTTGCATCTTGGCCTTGGAAGCATCGCGTTTCGCTTGGGGATCGACGTTACCGGGTGCCTGGTCGTTGGACACGCTGGGGCTGAGCGGCTGGGTGCGGTCCTTGGAGCGGATGCCTCTGGCGGAAGCGAGGTTGCTAGCGATGGACGACGACATTTCGCGGCCCATGTAGCGGCGCTGCGCCAAGCCAGGCGGCTGAGAAGCTTTGGCGACCGTGGCCTGGGCAGAGTCTCGCGCAGAGTCCACGCCGAGGGCGTCGACGTCGCCTTTCTCAGACTGCGCCTTCTCGGAAAGCTCCCCATCTCTGGCGTGCGGCACCTGCTCTGGCGGCAGCTTGAGGATCTCAGCTAGCTTCCTGTGATGCTCCTCGAGCAGCTTCAAAGTCCTGAGCGCCTCGACGCTGGAAGTCGACTTGGCGGCATTAGCAAACTCGCCTGCGGCCAGGGTGTGCTCGCTGATGGCCACGGTGGTATCAGAAGACGAAGATTGGCGGGTAGCGACAGCGGCAGCACGCGCGTGGTCGTGCGCCTTTGTGAGCGGCGAAGACTCCATGTTGTGAAAATCACGGTTGAGTCTACTGACAAAATGTGTGTCTCTCGCCTGCGGCAGAAGCGAGAGAGACGGGACAGTATGTCGGGTTGACGATGTGGGAAATTGCCAGTTTCGGCCGTCTTTGGTGGATGAAGATGAGTTGCGCACGTGTGCGCATAAGTGTGTATAATCTGTGCGGGCACTTTTTAGCGTCCCGCTTCATGACGGCATGCGGACGCGATGGACATTGGATGAACAGCCGGCGGCAGCAGGGATTGGGCGGTGGAAGGGGGTATTTGGCAAGTACTGCGCGGCTTGGCTAGGTTTGGCGCTTGGGACAAAACGGCCAAAGTGTCTGGGTTGAGCTTCTGGAGTCGCATCGGCTAGGCAGTAATTTAGGTGGTGATTAGTGCTGGAGTATTTAAGGCTCTGCTGAATGAAACAGCTTGTTCGCTGAGCTGGCGTGAGGCTTGCAACTGTTTGCACTGTTTGCGCTGATACACATGTACAGTATGTGACGCAGATGTCGAAATATTATTAAATCGTGACAGCACGCACCCGCAACAAGCAGCAACAACTGCCAGCATCCATTCAGTACGGGGCGTCGGCGCATTGCATCTCCCGCATCGTCGTCACTCACGGCCGCCATCGTCAACGAACTGGCTTCTATCTGGCACTAAAAAAGAGCCCCCCACCTTCAATTCTCCTCCTCCGGGGGTGCCTCGTCACACAATCTCGACAAAGCTTCCCTTGTCCGTTTCGCCAGGGGCCATTTCTCGCATCTCTGGAGGAGCCTCCGTGCCATCGGCCCCGATCAAACAGCCCTTGCTAATTGCGCAGCCTCGCTTGGCCGAATCAAACGGGGCTGTTAGTGCACAGCACGGAGCTGGTCCATGATTTCAGGAGTCGCGAGGACAGGAAATGCTATTTATATAAGAATATCATGCTAGAAGCGCTCGCGCGACCAAGACGAACGTCCATCAAATCAAAAGCCATCTCTCCTAGTTTTCCGGTGATTTCTGTTAACAACGCTCACTAAGAAATAAGAGCGTCGACGGCGAAGCGGGGACTTCAGCTTGCAGCTTTCCAGATTATATTTTGCATTTTCATCTCTTCATCTTATTTTACGACTTACTCACCTTATTCTTCTTTTCTTCTTCTTTTCTTCTTCTTCCTTCTCCCTTGTCGATTCCAAGAAGGCGATCCTCTTTTCTTCTCCCTTTCGATCCGCGGCCTCTGATTGATCGATCCGCGCGTGTCACTGTTTCACTCGGCTAGCATTAGCGGCCTGCAGAGAATATGGAGAGCAGCAATGGCGGAGGAAGCAGTGGTGGTGGCGGAGGATTGGGCAAGCTTCTGGCCAAGCGCAGACGACGAGTAAAGACTGGAGGCCTGGAATCGGACGCATCAGGCCGCGAGGACGTTGACGATGCAGCATCCATCAACGCCGCCGACGACGACGATATCGACGATCGCAGCTTTGGATCCTACGAGTCGGGAGGCGCCGATGCCGATGGAGAATCTGACCGGTAAGTCTTGAGATTTATTCTGCATAACAACCTTTACTTTTTTTTTTTTTTTTTGGCTTGCCTACACTTTCTGGTGTTCCTATTAAAAGTGTCGATTTGATATGTACCTCGTCGTCTCGCCAGTGGCAGAATGACAGGTAGCAGCAGCGGCGCAAAGTAGCATTCAATGGCATGCTGCCAATCTACACTTAATACGGACTCCCTCCTTGCGTCTTTCCTTCCAAGCCCAAGCGCGCGTTCCTTCAACAAGCCACACAGCGCATCTTTGCGTCTTTGTCTTTGTCTTTGTCTTTTCTCCATTGATTTTCTCTCTCCCTTCTCGCACGCACCACATTATTTTTTTTTCTTTCTTGTTTGGCTCGTATTCGCATTTGCTGTACTTCTTAGCTTCAGCCCACGTATGCGATTCAGCCCCTCTCTACATGCACTTGTCTTCATTTAAAGGCGTCGCATCAAGCTCTGACACCGAATCAGAAGCAGCTCTCGCCCCCCACTATCTCGCTCGGCCACGACATCCCTAACATCGCACGCTGGGCACCTGGCAGCGTCATCTCCCGTCGTACAAGTGACCGACTTCGACCCTCCGACGAGCGAACGACGGCCGTCTCTCTTGTCTAGGCGCCTCCGCCGTGGATCTTCCAGGAGCTCGTCTCCCAATGCATCCAAGGAGCGCCTAAGCGAGATAGCTCAACTCCCCGAACCGCCTGCTGCAGCCAGGACGGCTTCACACCCTGAAAAGCATTCAATCGTCCCGCCGGCGAGGATCTCGACATCGCCTGCTCGGCCCTCGACAAGCGACGATCAGTTTGGCCCCGTCATTGTAAACACCCCACCGACACCGGTCGAGCGAACAAGTCCACTCGTCTTGCACCAGGAGAGGAAGCTACCGCCTGTCATTTCAGAGCCCGCCTCGAATGGGGATAGCACGTCCTCTTCTTCCAACGCCGTAAGCGCGCATCGAAGAACGAAATCGGGATCCGCGAGTATAGGGCCCAGCAAGCTGTCCAACATCACCCTTGCACCACTCTCACCTACCCCTGAAGGCAGCGAGGTCCAGACACCGAGCTCAGCGGGGTTTTTCTCATCCATGTTCTCAGTTGCCCAAAACGCTGCAAGTAGTATTAGTAGCAACATCCAGGGCGGTGGTATTGGAATAGGAGGAAATAAGACTCGGACGAATCTGGCGGCTAAGCCACAATCATCCCCTGCCCCAGAAACCGACCACGTTGAACCCCCACCATCTGAGCCTCAGTCGAGCGACGTAATGGATAAAAAGGAGTCGGCAATCAAGACAATTGGAACCGGCGAACTTAGTTTGAGTCAACTTGGCATTGCAGAGCCACCTGCAGCCATGGCGGCCATTGAAACATCTCGATTCCCAGACCTTAACGATACACGCACACGATCAGAATCGGCACCAACTGACACTCAAGCCAGGCCCGGAGATGATGCACTCGACGGAACGATCAGTAGGCCCAGATCGCTGTACGAAGCCGCGGAAGGGGAGCCAGGAGCTTCACAATCTACGGATGAACTGCAGCGGGCCGGTAGCATAAAAAGCGATACTCAGAGGAAGCGAGGAAGTTCTACGGCCACTACGAACACAGTCGCACCAGCAGCTCCTGGGGGTACTGCTCCCAAGCTCACGGGATTTGCCATTGCTAGTAAAAAGAGGAACCGCGACTTCCATACCCTATTCAAGAGCGTGCCAGATGACGATTACCTTATTGAGGACTACAGCTGTGCGCTACAGAGAGAGATTCTTGCGCACGGCCGATTATATGTGTCAGAGGGTCACCTCTGTTTCAGCAGCAACATTCTCGGATGGACGACGACTCTGGTTGTGAGCTTTGACGAGATAGTATCCGTGGAGAAGAGAAGCACTGCTTTGGTCTTCAAAAACGGACTGATGATATCGACTTTGCATGCAAAACACATCTTCGCCAGTTTCACTAGCAGAGACGCCACTTACGATCTGATTGTCAACATCTGGAAGCTCGGCCATCCGACCTTGACTAGCACGCTAAACGGAGTACGGCTCGAGGGTACTGGTGGTGATAAGACTGAGAAGCTTGATGTCGAGTCTGGAAACTTGGAGCCGGAGACACCAGCTGGATCCGATTCTGAAGAAGGCAGCGATGATGACGATGATTTTTATGACGAAGAGAGCGACCATGCTCCCGAAATCCAGGCCGCAGACGCTGGCGGCAACGGCGGAGACTCTGCCAAGGCAAATAGGAAAATATCTGGCGCTCCCGCTCCCAGCGCAGCCGTGCTTGACGCGGCCGCAGACGGGCAATCTCCAGCAGTTGGCGCCGGATCGTTCCCCGGCCCGGCGACGCACGCTGCGACTGACTGCGGTGACGGCGAGACGCACTACGACAAGTTTTTGGCCGATGAAACTATCCCAGCTCCGATGGGTAAGGTTTTCTCTATGCTCTTCGGTGAGGCTTCTGCTGAGTGGATGGGTAAATGGATTACGGAGAACCAAAAGTGCTTTGACTTGCAGATGGAAGATAAGAAGGGCATGAGCCCCGATAGCCGCACTCGAGGGTTCACTTACATCAAGCCTCTGTATGCTCCGATCGGACCGAAGCAAACAAAATGCATCGTCACCGAAACCGTAGACAACATCGACTACGAAAAGGCAGTCAACGTGAGTGTAGTGACGCAAAACCCTGACGTTCCCAACGGCAACATCTTCCGCGTCAAGACCAAGTACTGTCTCTCCTGGGGTGAGAACAACGCCACTCGAGTGCAAGTCAATTGCACTACAGAATGGAGTGGCAAGAGTTGGCTGAAAGGTACGTGAATTTTTTAAGCCTTGTACTTTTGTTTCTGCCTCCAATTGGCTAGCTATAATTACTGCCTATTAACATGCTACGTTGTAGGCACCATTGAAAAGAACGTCAATGAGGGTCAGGCCCAGTATTGCAAGGACTTGTTTGCTGCCTTGAAGGCAGCAGTTTCTACCCGACCGCGAGCCTCTACTAACGGCAACGGGGCTCCAAAGTCGAAAAAGAAGGGCAAGAAGAGCAAGGCACTTCAGTCATCCACGGAGTCTATCAACCCAGGTGCGCGTGCCAAGACGGAAGAGGCAAACTGGGGCTTGTTCGAGCCGGCACGCGGAATTCTGGAACCCATTGTCGATATTCTCAAGCCTATTCTCACGGGAAACATTGTTTATGGGCTTCTGGTGGGCTTGCTGGTTGCTACCTGGTTCGGATTTGGCTTCACGCCGAGCAACAGAAGCCCCGCACCGCTGGGATCAGACCCTTCCCTGAACAGCGCGTATCGCCTTGCCGCTTACGACGAGATGTGGCGCAGAGAAGACAGCGAACTTTGGGGGTGGCTAGAGGAGCGCGTAAGCCTGGAGCGCCTTTCCGTAGAAAGGTCAAACGCTCGCAAGCGAGAAGCAGATCCCAGAACATTGGAGGAAAGGGTGAGAGAAGAGCGGATGGACGAGCGAGAAATCCAAGAGGCCATCCGGGTTACCGAGGACAAGCTCAAAGTATTGAGAGAAGTCATGGCGAAAAGCAAGCTGCTATAGCTTAACCAACAGCAAGCAAGCGATTCCACCTTGTAAAAAAGGACGCACTCATCAGTTTCATTATCTTTATTTTCTTTGTCAAGTCACACGTACACTTATACGCCACTACACACCACTTCACACCACCCACATTATGGCATCATATTGCATGTTAAAGCCCTCTTTTTAGCCAAAGTATTTTTTTCCTTATGTACATATAGATTACGGAGTATGGCGGGGGCGAGTGAGAAATTCCCCACTGGTTGGGATATCACAACTTGTTTGCCATGAGGGGTTTTGGGTATTTTCTATTATTATCATCATTGTCATCATTGTGTTGTAGCGAGTTATTGAATTCACTCTGGTTCAATTGTACATGACTTCCTTGTATGCCTAAAAAAAGCTCTCAGTTGTCAACTATTGAAAAACAATTCTAAAAAGAATTGATAACCACTACTAGTTTTAAAACGATGTTACCACAAGAAACAATGTCAATGTGGACAGGTTGCCACTGCTGCTGACACGCGATATGAATCGAGTAAAGTAACCGGATGCTCGAAATCGACACCTGCAGAAGGATCTCACTGCGAGAGGCAACCAATCCGGCATAGTGGTGGTGGTCTACTTACCCAAAACTGACTGGATAGCTCAACCATCCAAGTCAAGGAATGCTCTGTATGGTATGCATGTAACTGAGACCAGCATGGCTCGGCGTCTTACGGAACCGAGCTAAGACTAGGAGCGCGAGTCAGCCTTGTAGGGCCTTGTAAGTGCCTTGAGTGGCTCCTCTGCTGAGGACATGGAGACGATTATCCCTGGCGCCAACAGCCGCACTATGGCTTTTTTTTTCTTCGCGGCATGTGGCTTGTTGGCCTGTGGGCATACTTGCATATAGTTTATCACGCTGGCCACTTACAAAGTAGCAGTACTACCGTTAGGATCTGTTAGGGGGGGTTGAAGACGCCTTGAGTGGTGCGAGGGGACGCGAGAAGGATTTCTTCTGTGTGTCGGTGGTACCGGGCCAGGAACAAGAGCAAGAAAGTGTGTGTCCGTGTGGCTGAAGAACCTTTTCCTTTCTCTTTGCTGTTGGACGGCGGTAAAAAGAAAATAGCCCAAGATTCCGGCATCGCGATGGTTTCCCAGGATTATATCAGCCTAAGAGCTGCCGAGGTGTCTGGAATAGGCAATAGTACATGCTAGCAGCCCGTCCCTGCAGCAATCACAGCAAAACATGAAGTAAAAATCATCCAATGCTCCCCCACTTGAGAGCGTTGACGTGGCTTCACCACCCGAATGCCAACAATTCCGCCAAAGCATGTAATATGTATGTATGTGTACGGAGCACGACGCAGTTGTTATGTATGTATGTATGATTTGTATGCATGACTTGGGCTGGTCAAGACCTAATAAGGGGCGCCGGGCGTCATTATCAGCTGCCGAAGAGCGGTCACGGCTCAGTCAGTTTGGCGGTGGCAGCCAGAGGCCAATGGGGGAGCCAAGTGGGGAGCTGGAAGAGGCTCTTAAACCGGGGCTCTTGAGAGATGCTGCTTGTTTGTTCTGGTTCTTGTGCCTCTCGTGTAAGAGGGGAAAATGCCTCTGTCCGGCTGTACGGGGAGGGAAAAAGCAGGCAGGGGGGTCGTGATCGAATCTGAGACAAGCACCACAAAATCGGGCTCAGAAAGAAGAGAACAGAAAGGAAGAAGGCCAATCAAAACGTCATCGTTGACGATTTCCTGCTCCCGCTTCCCTGCATGGGAGAGACGCGATGATGCCCGCTTGGTTCATTCATGGTCAGATACTAGCGCCTCTCTGCGCCTCAGCTTTATCTCTCTTTTGTGCCTGGATGTGGCGCAGTAGCCCCTCGGTTCGCCTAGGCCCGGGTGGTGCTCACGGGATTGCCCTTCTGGCGTCGCGATCTGATGGCACTACCGCTGCTAGCACTGAGCATAGCTTATGGCGCTTCTTCTTGTCGCTGTTGCTCACGTACGAGAGCGAGCCGTTACGCAATAGACTGGCACTAACAGACCTGGCGGAAAGACGCCTCGCGATGGGCTGGCGCTTGGGCTGGGCTCCCTCATCTCAGCATCGCAGAACTCCGAGGCCAGCAGATATCCGTGATGCCGGCTGAGTACAGCGCTGCGCTGCGCTGCCCGTTACACTCGCCATGCTAACCACAGCATCCACAGCATAATGCTCAGCGTGCTCAAGCCACAGTCTGGGGGGCGGCCGATTTTGGGGAGCACTGGCGCAGGGATCAGCCTGGCAGACACAGCGAAAAGGCCCATTGGGGGGAATCCCTCGTGCCCCCTCCCCTCCTCCTCTGTCGCCTTGCCCAAGGGCCACTACGAAATCGACGAAAAATCAGCCGCGGACAGGCCATGCCACCAGGTCACACCCAAAAGGGATACCCCTGCCCCGAGTCCTACTTAGTCGCCCGGCAAAGTCCTAGACGTCTTCGTCTCATTCGCTGCGTAGGACCTCCCGTCTGGCAAAGCTGCCTCCAAGGCTCCAGCCAGCTCACCAGCCGTAGCCTGTGCAATTAGAGAAAGAAACAAAAACACCATGGACGGTGCCTGAAGGGTGGCCGTTTCTCACTCTGCCTTCTTACATTTTGCCACATTCTCTTTTTGTTTCTTGTCTTGTCCTGCTCCCCTTAACAGAGATCAACTCCACACGAGGGGGCCTTGTTTGGTGACCTTTTGTTGCCCCATAACCATACTGCGGTACCTGACGGCGACAACCTGGTCAAGGATAGGTTCAGACCGCCATGGAAAACAAGAAGCTCGACGACCCTGGTGTCGCCGCCGCCTTAGCCCTACGACGTCTAGTCCGTAGCCCAACCGTCGGTCGTTTGGGTCCAAGGAGGACGTCGACAATTGCTTCCAGCAGCAGCTGTTCAGCATCCTCAGTGACTTCGTCAGTCGTCGACGACGAGATGCCGACTTCGTGTGTGTAAGTGAAAAGCCCTCCTGACTCATGGGGAGAAAGCAAGAGACGATGCATTCAGTTGATATTCGTTCCCCCTTGTCTATCTCTAACTTTTTTTTTCTCTGCCTCCCTATTTCCTCCCTCTCTCTCTCTTTACTTTACTATGGTGTTATATGCTGACTGTTGGTTTGTTCTCGCCGTCCTAAAGCTCACGCAATACTTCGGGCGACGAATGTGCCTTGCACAGATTCATCGTATGGGTAGCCGTCAAACGCAATGCCTGCCAAAAGATGACCCCAGAGGAGCGGCGGGAGTGCCCGTTGCTTCGTTGCCGGAAGAGATTCCCCAACCATGAGCTCATGCTTCAACACCTGTACTCGTGCGATCACCTCGTCGGGGGGGAGTACTGGTGCTACGACTGCGAAAAGCCCGAACAGCTCAGTGATGTCAAGTGCAGACGCTGTCTGGGGCACCCATCTAAGAGGAGGAAAATTGTGACCATGGCAAAGAGCTTCTTCAGCTCGCTGGGCCACAAACCAAAGTCTCAGGGCCTTGCTCTGGCCGCCTCCATGGGAATAGGCACAGTTGCCAGCGGCGGCGGCAGTGGGGGCGAGGACGAGCCAGAGCCTCCGAGTTACGAGTCCGTCTTCACACCCACAACGCCTACACCTCTCCCTCCGCAGGCCGAGCTCTTCTCGACCGAGATACATGAGATCGGTTCGAGCGAGGTACTGCTCCCCACTATCCCGGAGTGTGAGACCGAGACAGAGGCTATACCCGCCCCTGGGATGGTCCCCTGTCTCCCCCCATCCACATTCCCCATCTCACCACCAGGCTCCCGCCCGGGAGCCGTACCGCTGCCATCGACTATGGAAGCAGATTTCATAAATTGGAGGCCGTCACCACCATCTCCCCCAACCGTGGCACCACAAAGCCTAATGAAGCCCATACACGGAAGGTTGGTTGATCGTCCAACACTGCAGGTCAACACGCACCTGGACCAGTATCGAGGCCAAGCTAGCCGTCGAAGCAAGGTGCTGGCCCCGAGCTCTTCTGTCCGGTCGACTGCCAGTACAGACAGCACCGACAGCACTGATAGCACCGCCAGCTATAACATCTCGCCCATGTCGGGCTGGTCTAGTGGATGGACAAAGACATCCGGCTTCGAGTCAGCCTTGACGTCACCTGACGACCTCGTTAGCCCTCAGAGCCTCCTACCCACGGGCCCCTTTGCTACTAATACCATCTCAACAAGACCTATTCCTTTCAGCAACTCAGAGTTTGAAAACATGGTTGCCAACTCTTGTCCGTCGGAGCTTCCTGCTGACATTCCCATGTTTGATGACATTCCTGTCACCATGGATCCTCAAAAGACTCAAGCTCACATGAGCCTGGACCAGTCTGCCTTCTCATTCAACACCGATATACCATTTGAAATGCCAATTGGACCTCCGTTACCCTCAACTAACACCATCAACCTTGCCCTCACACCACAATTACCACCACCACCACAGCAGACTTCGGAACCAGCTCTACTACATAATGTCACCTCTTCTAACCTCACCACTATTACACAGTCTCTGGCCAGGTCAGTCCAAGACGCACTACGGATGCACATTGCCGACTCTAGGAACAAACTCGACACCATCAACCAGAATGCTCTCATGAAGAAGCTGTGCCAGATGTCTCTCTCCTCTGTTGCAGCGGCTGGTATGGAAACCATGGTGGACATCTTAGAAGGCCGTCACAATGCATCACCTCTAGACCTCTTATGCTTCATCCACATTGTCTTCTCTCTGTCTCTGGTGATCCACGAACACGACGCTTCGAAATATGCTGCTACTCTCTTCAAGCAGGCACTCTTGTATAGCAGCTGGTTCTCGGAACCTGACAGAACATCCTTCATTGAAGTCGTCATCACTCTTTGGGAGCACAGCGAAGTAGACAACAACGAGATTATCGAACTATTGCAATTAAGCCCGAACTCGAAGGGTAAACAGCCAGAACGCTCTCTGCATGGATTGAGATCTGATCCACTGGTAACGCTTGCGGCATACTTTTTGGACGGTACGCTCACTTGACCTTTTCACTCTGTTTTCTTTTCCTCTGTCTTTCACTTAAGAGGCTAATGATTGAAACTGTAGAACTCGAGTACGAAACGCTACGTGAGCACAGCTATAAGGGACAACCCTCTGAGCTTGCCGACCAACACTACAAGGACAGCCTTGTAGCAAGTTCTGATTCGCCGTTTGCCATTGCCGCTAGGTTCATGATTGAAAATATAATTTCTCATCAATACTCTCACTTTCCAGGATCTGAGCTTGGCATGAAACAACTTATTGGCCAGGTCAACTCTGGTGGAGTGGGAACCGTGCGACGGCTGGAGTTAGAGCTGATGCAAGCCGGGAAGGTAAGAGAGAAGAGCCACTTTTTATTTCCAAAAAAAGCACATGTAGTATGCATGGGCTAACGAGTTGCAAACATCTAGACTTATCTCCCTTCCAATGTGTTCTTTGACGAGTTTATCGAAGTTGTTCGACAGAATACCGATCAGTTATACGCGCAACGGCCTTTTTTCAGCTCCCGGTCAACATATCATCGATGCGGCATCCAACTCATGAAATCGCTAATTAGTGAGCCTGGTAGAAGCTCGGCAGTCGTGCCTGTTAGGACAGGGGTAGAATCATCAGGCCTTTCCACTGAAGCACTCGATGCCATTATGGGAGTCAACTTTGACGGCTTTGATTTTGAGTCCATGGTCAACCTCAACCCAGACGATGGTAATATGCCCGAGCCGGCGTCTGCTGTTGGTGCCCCACTCATGGGCGCGGCAGAGTGGACTTCAGCGCCAACGGTCGAGTCAGCAGCGTTTGCAGCCACACCTGCACCGCCTCTGGCTCTAGGCCCTGAGACGCTACAGCTTATGGAGGAAGACCCGCTGATACCACCGAATGCCTCAGTACCCAGCAAACCAGAACCGACAGCGACAGCACCATCAGCAGCAACGGCAAAGGTCGAATCTGACAACTGCTGTGAGATATGCGGCTATCGACCCAAAGGCGATCCTAGGTGGTTTGTGGGCAGCATGGCCAAGCACATGAAGACGATACACAGCGAGAACCCACAGATATTCCGATGCCCGTATCCCGGCTGCACGAGCCAATACAGCAAACGCGCGGATAACCTACGACAGCACCAGATTGAGAAGGGACATTTTGTCGACGGCGAGGGGAACCAGGGGCGGCGGCCGCGCAAGAGGAAACGTCCGTCGGACGGCGGCGGCGGTGGTGATTAATGATTTATACTTGTATGCACATGTATAAGTGTGATCTCTACCACTGTCTTCACCATACTCTCCTTTTCTTGTTTTTCTTTTGCCTTTCTTTTGTCTTTTAGAAGTTTCATACCCTCTTAGCCGGCGGATTTTTTTTCTTTTTCCTTTCCTTTCCTTCTCTTTTTCTTCTTTTTTCAGTTTTTTTTTTCATGGGTCATTGAATAATGTTTAGACATGCCATAAGCGAGCGAGAAACAGGCGGGCGCATTTGGAAATTGTGATCACCATGAGATTTAATGATTTGATATACACCGAGTATTTACGGGCGGCTTTGGGCTGCACTCACATAGCGAAAATGATATGCGCAGCGTTGGGTTGACATTGGGCATGACCTAGCGGCAAGGGATAGAGGTGACGTATGAGTGCTGTTACCGAGAGAAATGAATTCATGTCTCCTCCATTATACATACGTTTGCTTTCAGTGTTTCTTTCTCTTTTCTTTCTGTCTCTTCTCTTTTTTCATTTTTCTTTTCATTTTTTTTCTTCCTTTTCAATCTCTTCGACTTGCTCTTTTCCATCCATTTCTTTCTGTACCATTTGTTGCGGATTCGTTTCCAACGCAACGTTGTCAAGGTAAGAGATGCTGCAGCAGACAATGCATAAAACAGCAAACAGCAAACAAAGTGACGGCAGTGGCTGTGCCCATACATGGTCTGGATGCTGACGGGCCGTGTGGCCGAGCCGAAAAGTCCCATGTCAAGGGAGGAACTGGCGTTTTGGCGGCATGGAGCTGTCACTACAGTACTGTGTTTTCTGCGATATGGGCAGAGTGGCGCAAAGTACATGTACGGATACCATTTACAAAGCAGCCTTTTAATAGACGAAGAAACGGGGCTCCCGCCATTTACAGTGTCGTACCTATGCGTAGCGCGTACAGTAGCAGTACGAAGGCGCCTGTCAGCTCGTACAGAATGAAGACTGAGTGCTCGTACTGTACAGAGGGAGATGAAACATGGCAGGCATCTCATCTCAGCTGTGCGATCCACCGCGGTGGCATGCT
Organism: Trichoderma evansii; assembly: GCF_050947405.1. Taxonomy (NCBI): domain Eukaryota; kingdom Fungi; phylum Ascomycota; class Sordariomycetes; order Hypocreales; family Hypocreaceae; genus Trichoderma; species Trichoderma evansii. The sequence continues at coordinate 466,409 of NW_028145192.1, read as the reverse complement.
GCCGCTGCCAGGGTTGCTCTCTCGGATCGTAAATGCAGCCGCAGAATTCCAATTTTGCTGTGCAAATTGGATCTCAGCAGCTGACCAGTTTCCCGCGTCCCGCTTCGAGCCAAGACCGCGTGCAAGAGACGGGCTTCTGGCACTGTCCTGGGCTCGCTCGGCACCTGTGGGCGCTTGCTAGAAGCAGCCAATGCATGGATGGCGGCGTGGGATTGGGCGGACGCTCACGTAAGTTTTTTCTAGGCGGGCTGACATCACATGGTGCAGGCGCAAAGTGGCCGGCGTAGCGGGTTTTTTAGGGGCGCCGGGGCGAGCGTTCTGGCGAGGTGATTTGACGGCGCTGGGCGATTTGAAATGCAGAGTATCGGAGCCCATGGCAGAGGCAGGGAGCAAGGGAGCACAAGAGGTCTGGCATGTACTATACTTGGCACGCTCTCGGTATGATGACGGAGCAGCGCTGGAACAAGCGTCAGGCCAGCGCGAGGTAAACCAAGGTGCCGCGGTACGGCGCCCAGTACCTGGCGCCAAGGTACCCGTTACCGACAGCTATGCACTCACAAGCACGGCGTGCGCGAAGCAGTTCGTGCTACGTCCACGGCCGCCGAATGCGTAACGCTGAAGGATTTTGGGGGATGCGGCCTTTTCGATGCGGCTGCGGATAGGGCTGAACAGGAGCGCATTTGTGCTCAACCCCCCGTGCGACCCAGCGGCCTTGAGCAGCGACAGGGTACCGTCGATGGCAGTTAAACTCTGTTTGTGCGACCACGATGTGTCACGATCGTTTGCCTCCCAGGGCCCGACTCTAGCCCAGGTTTAACAGGTGCTAGGACAGATACCGCGCCGCCCATGTACCACTGCTAGTGCCTCAGAGTACCGCTTTACCTGGCGGTACGGCAGAGGCAGGCAGCAGAGCTGGGGGGGCAGTGCCGACGCAGCGCACAGTGCGCAAAGGGAACGACCCCCTGCAGTCTCCAGCGAATTGGGCGTGAGGAAAAAATTGATGAAAATTGCCGGCCACGGCCCCCATTCTGAGCCCAGCCCATAATAAATCCCATCCCATCGCAAATCCATGCCAGAGCGCAGAAAAAGCAACGACGCCAGCAGGCGCAAAAAGAAGAAGAGAAGGGAGCGAAAAACCCCCAGCCGTGGAACCCACTGTGACGACGCCCAGGATTTGAATCTGGCCTTCAACAGGACAGCGAGGAAACGAGAGAAAAACTAAAGCCTCGCCCCCCCTCCATCTTAGATCTTGCTTGTGCTTGTCAAAGACCCCCCCCCCCCCCCCCCTCCTCTCCATATCAAACCCCCTCTCTCAACCCCCCAAGGTTCCCCAACGCACACCAGTTTGCCTTTTTTATTTTTTTTTCTCCTTCGTCATTCTGCCCACACCTCCTACCCAGCGCGCACCTCCACGCTTTGCACGCCTCTGCCAGCCCTATTAACGACACCCCCGAACCAGGATTCCGGGTTTGCTCGTCGCTGGAAAAGACGAGGAACCAGATTTCTGGATTTTGCCGGACAAGCAAGAACAGTCCTTGATTGAAAGAATCGGCCGCGCTCGTAGCCAGCGTTGGACGCCGACCGTCGCGATCGACCGATCCGAAAGCCGCGACGGGCGGCTGACGACGACGATTCACGCCCTGCCGCCGCCGGTTGGTGCGATTGCGTTTTCGCGACTCTCCTCGCCATAGTTCCGCCGCGTCGTTTGCTGCTCGCCATCGCCAGCTCATCATGTCTGGCCTGGGCCCGTCCGGGTCCAACGCGCATGGCCTGAGTTTCCCGCAGGCCGGCTTCAGACGCAGCGCGGCCTTCCCCCCGTCGCACGCAAACCAGCCGAACAAGCAGTCGCCGGCGCCCCAGGCCGCCTCGCCGTATCAGTCGCAGGCCTATCCGCAGCAACCGCCGCAGAGCGCGTATGCCCAGCATCAGCACCTCTTCAACACGCCCGCCTCAGTCAACGCAACCGTCGCGAGCGCCTCGTCGCGGGCGCCGAATGTCCATGTGCCAAACGCCATCAACGTGCCGCGCCAGCGGACTGCTCCGCCGCGGCAGCAGATCCAGCCGCAGTCGAACCCGCCGCCGATGCTCTTCCCGGGCTCCATGAATCAGTCCGTCACCCACGACTCCATCCTTTCGCATCAGCAACATCATTCGCAGCATCATCCGCAACAGCATCAGCAGCATCCATCACAGCAAGCATTGGGCGGCCATCCGGGCCACGCGCAGCAGCAGCAGCAGCACCATCAGCAGCAGCAGGCTCAGCAAGCAGTTCAGCAGCATCAACAGCAGCAGCAGGCCGTACAGCAGCAGCATCAGCAGGCCCAGCAGGCAGCTCAGCAGCATCACTCTCAGCAGCAGCAACCACATCATCCTGCTTATGCTCAGCATCAGCAGGCACATCAGACTCATCCCTCCCACCCAGGACATCAAGCGCATCAGGTTCAGCAGGTTCAGCAGGTTCAGCAGGTTCAGCAGGTTCAGCAGGTTCAGCAGCAAGCACACCAGGCCCAGCAGCATCAACAAGAACAACTCCACCATGTACAACACTCTCGCTCCCAGCAACAGGCAGCGCAACAACAACAGCAGCAACAGCAGCAACAGCAACAACAGGCGGCACAACAACAGCAGCAGCAGCAGCAATCTTCGCGACAGCAGCTACAACTGCCTCAAGCTCAGACTCAGCAGCCGGTGCAGCAACAGGTAGCCCAGCCGGTTCAGCAACAAGTGCAACACCAGGTGCAACACCAGCAGCACCAACAGCACCAAGCTCAAGCTCAAGCGCAGGCCCAGGCTCAGGCACACCAACAGCAGCAGCAGCATCACCAGCAGCAGCAACAACAGCAACAGGCAGCGCAACAGCAGCAGCAGCAGCAACAGCAACAACAAATGCGAGCTGCTGCAGCTCAGCAATCACCTATTCCCCAACAGCAACAGGATAGCCATGCAGGAGACGATATAGATATGGACGGTCAGCAAGAGGGCGAGGAAGGGGACAGCACCCTGGCTCCATCCAAACTCATGAACGACTCATTGGCAATCGCCCCCATGGGAGAGATGATGTCACCACCCCCAGAAGGTGGCAGCTACCCAACTCTAGAAGCTGTCCAGAAGGCAGTTTTGCGTTACTGTACCTCGGTGGGCTATGCTATTGTCATTGGTCGATCCAAGAAAACTGTTCCTGGTCTGAAGAAGGTGTTGTTTGTCTGTGATCGAGCTGGCAAGCCACCGAGCCGAGTTAGCCCCGAATTCAGGAAACGAAAGACGTCTTCCAGGAAATGCGACTGTCCATTTGGCTTCTTTGCCATTGAGCAACGGACCCAATGGACTATTCGATACCGACCCGACCCATCGCATTTGCAACACAACCATGGACCGAGCGAGAGCCCGTCTAATCACCCGGCAGCTAGAAAGCTCGACAGCAAGATGGTTGCTGCTGTAAAGCAGCTTAAAGAGAATGGTTAGTATTACATTGCACCTTGCTTGTTTTGAAAGAAAGAAAGAGAAGATGAAGAGAAGATGGAGAGAGGGTGAAGGCATCTTGTTGGATGGAAATTCTCGCTAACCGATCCTATGTATAGGTGCAGGCGTATCTGAAACACTGCAGATTCTCCAAACGGATAATCCTGACTGTCACTTGCTGCCGAGGGACATTTACAATGCTCGGGCGGCCATCAACCGCAATCCGCAGAAAGTGGCTACTGGCCTGGCGGAGAACAGGCCGGCCATATACACCAAGCCGCTGCCATCACCCGAAGACCGAATACGGTCAGACCTACGACGGGAGCTAGCCAAGGCGCGCGAGGATCTGAAGAAGGTGGAAGACGAAAAGCAAAAGGAGATTGATGAGCTTAAGGCTAAGCTGGTGGAAAAGGACAAGATCATTGAAAAATTTGAAATGTTCATTGATATTTGCAACCAGAGGGTCATGGTTCAAAGGGAACGGCTGGCTGGTCATGAAGGTGGCGCGGCAGGTGGAGGCAATCCGACTGGTTAAGACAAGACAGACGCGAGCGCTTACCGTCTACATCTACATCTGCAGCATCATCTGCAGCATCATCTTCATATCTATTCTACCTCTATATCTCTCGCTGCGTCTGTCTGCCCATACCCAACCTCCCTCCTTTCAACCTTCCAAAACTGGCGTACCGGTCTTTGAAATATGCATTGGGAACCCGGAGAGCAGTCGGTCGGTCGTTCCGGTCTACGGAGTACTACTACATACGGAGAGGCGTTTAAGAAACGGTGATGTCGGTTCGTTCCCTTTTTTATGACATTTGTTATCATGCAAGTATATGACGTATGTGTTTTCTTTGGTCTTGTTTCTTATTTCACCTCTTTTTTCATTTGCTTAAGATGAGGAGGATTCGCTTCCAATTCCTGTCGGTCTGGATAGCTACTGAAGCATAAGGCCTGTACGCTTTCCAAGTCATGAGCTCGCTCTTTTTTTTATTTTTTCTTTCCACCCTTTTCTTTTATATCTAAACTTCCTCTCTTTTGCTATCGCCTTTTTCTTTTTATACTGTGTTAGGTCGATTCATAGGGGGCGTCATATTATGTAAAACTGGTCTTTGAGGGTTGTTGAAAGTGGAAGGAAAGGAAGGTTGAAAGCATGGGATTTGTAGGACGCTGGTTGCTTTATGCTGGTAGAATTCTTGTTTTTTTCCCTTCTTTAAACGGTCTCAATGCTCGAATGATGAAATTTGAAGGTTTTTTTTTTTTTTTTGACGCAGTCTTTCTCTTTTTTATATGTTCTCTTTTTTTGCGATCTGACTCGCTCTTTTTATGCTTGATTGAGTGATTTTTAGAAGTGTGATTTTTGGGAGTGAAAACAACAATTGATATAAGTCGTGTTGAATGCCTCTTTTTTCTCTATATACACCCTGATATGTGGCAACGGGTACTATTACCAAAAAGGTGCAGGACCCTGGAAACGTGATACGGAGAATTAAACGTGCCTAGAGGCGTGTGAACGAGGATTCTGGGAAAATAGGATGGCAACGAAAAAGGGGTGGAGTGTTAATATCGGCAGATACACACACTCGCAGATACAAGTCGTTTTTTCTTGAAGAGGAGAAAGTGGCGTGGCGTGGCCGTAGCATTTTTTTCCTCTCTACGACTAATTCTGCATAGGGGTATGTTTGTGTGGTGTCGACTTACCTTACCCGGTATCGATGGCCACCCCTCGTTCCTGTACCTTTCTTTTTTAAAAAATCTTGCTATCTGTGATTTTTTTTTTGTGTTCTCCATTTTTTGGGAGTGGGATGGGGCAAAGGCGGGAGAGGCGTGTGCGGGATGGATATTGGGTGCGAGGGTATTAACGGTTTGTGTGAAGATAGGAGTGCTTGTAGTAGGTGGTATTTGATTCATTTGACTGCGTTTGGTTATGGTTTCTTTGTTTTCTGATGCGTTGATGGGTAGGATGGCATATTTGCTTTACATTGATTGATGGTGGTTAACCGGTAGGTAGCTGGGTGGGTGTGGTTTGGATGGGTTACTGGGGGGAACTTTTTGGCTTGGAACTGAGTTAATAGGAAAAGGATCACTCAGAATTGATCTAGAATAAAAAAGGAAAATAATGAAAATATTAAAGATGCAAGATGATACCAGTTACGAACTTGGGCTACGTAGAAAAAGTGTGTAGGACGTAGCTGATGATAGATGTCATGGGTGCTGCAGGCAAACCCCTCCCACTCGGTATTATGAGGGAGGTGAGACATTATTACTGCTGCTAGCTGCCGTAGACGATAATGCATCAGTGATACTCGCTGCTGAAACAGCTGCAGCTCAAACAGGTAGGTCAAGGTGTGGCTGCTACAAGCTACGGCCTATGGCGAGCTGCGTGTACCTCTCTAGCCACAGCCTCTCTAAATCAACACCTCGACACAAAGCCAATACAGTACCTGCTGCTTCCCCTCCTTTGCAGTGGGCACAATAACAAAAACAAACATCAACGCCTCGTTCTAGGCCAATCAGGCACGGATCGCTGGCGTTTCCCCTCCTCGTCCAGCTACCGTCTTTTTTTTTTTTTTTTTTCCAGCGCCCACCCCCATCTGGAGAAAAATACAGTGCTGCGCTGGCTGGCTGGGATGGGACACATGACAATTGAACCAGAAGCTGGGAGCGCGACAAGGGTCCAGTCCGTTTGGGGTCGCGTAACTTGCCCCGGGCCATTTTAGCTCGTTCCTGTCAGGTCTGTACTTGGGCCGTAGCTCGTGCTGCTGTCTGGAAGAATGTACCTCATGTGGATATGCTCCATTGCCGTAGTGCAACATAGTCTGCGATAGCACTTTGTGTGTCTGTTTTGATGCGGTGTGCCTCCTATTTTCGTTTCCAGACGACGTTTCCATTTAATAAATTGACTGTTTGATGCATTTTCTTCTCCCCCGGAGTGCAAAACCTCTACCCTGTTTGCCTGAGATAGATCGAGGGACCCCGGAAACAGCCCCTAGAGCTCATCTTTGGTAGCGCACAGTACTTGCGAGTACCTGCTAACTTCAAGTCACCACAAACTACATACCGCAGACCGCTGCTACTGCGACTAACTAACGTGCATCGGCGCCACGCCTGCATCTCTCTCCTGTAAAATCCCCTTGTTTTGTACGACCTCTGCGAGAGCTCCGACCACTACGAGAACAGCATCTTCTACTCACCTTGTCCTGACTGTCGAGCATCATCCCTCTTTTTTTTTTTCTGTGCCTCGCCCCTCTCTCTTCCGACCCCTGGCGAACATCCATTAGCCACCGACCGAATCGAGGCCCCACCATACCTCGAAACCTATCACGAACCTGACGACTCTGGAGATGACCGGCTTCTCGACCTAGAAGCTTGCTTGTTCCCTTCTTTTTCCTTTCCTCTTCTTCTCCCCCCTCCGTAGACATTTCCCGCCATGGAAGTGTCTTCGGTCAGCGTCCCGAGCTCGAGCCTCGGCGGCGCCACCAACGGCAACGGCGCCTCCATACCGGCCCCCTCGTCGCCCACACCGACGCCGACGCCCTTCCCGACCATCGAGCCCGAACGCGTGGTCGACCACCTTGCCGCCATCTGCGAGATTGCCCTTGGCGCATCGCGGGCTGATCTCGAGCTTCCCGGCAACCTGCTGCACAAGGCGTCGTACGGCGAGACCATTTCGCGGTGCACGCGCTTCGCCAACGATACCCTCAATGTTTTGTATATCCAGAAAGATGTGGTGCAGTCTGGGGCGCTGGAGAATGGCAATGAGAATGGAGAGTCGATTGGGCATCCTAGCATTGATGCTGCTGGTGAGGATTTCTGTATTTTCTCTCTCCCCCCGCACATACTCCTCCCCTTTTCCTTATCTCTCACTTTGGGTGGTGATTTGGGTTGAACTGACATGGACTGATAGCTCCCACTACCTACGACTACACTCTCTCGACCGAAATCACCTCAACACCCACCACCGTCGCTACTTTGATTTTGCTCAAGGCATCGCAAGCTATCGATTCTTCACGTCCTCTTACTTCGCAGATATTCATTACTAATTTACCCGGTCCCGCCTCCCTTAATGCCGCCTCGGGAGAGCAGGGCGTTGCGCTCTCCCCGTGGGAGGTGCTTCATTCCCAAGTGCACCATGCTTTGGTGCCATACTTCGATGCAAACAGCAAGAGCCAGCAGCTTGCCAATGGGTCAAGGGGCCGAGACGTCGATGCAAAGACGGGCATTCCCGTTACGAAGAAGCGATTGAACGACCTGGAGCTCAGTCTGCTTCATCTGCAGCAGAACGTTGATATTCCCGAGATTTCCTTGGCGTTCCACTCGCTTATTCAGAATGTTCTCGATGACGCCGAAGTCACGGAGACGAAGCCTTCTATGGAGGCTATTCCGAAGAACCTTCTCCAGGACAGCAGCTTCCTCAACAAGCTGCAGGCAAACGTCAACACCTGGATCAAGTCCATCCAAGGTATCACCAAGCTGACAAAGGAAACTTCGTCGAATGCCGTTCAAGAATTCAGCACAGCCAGCCAAGAAGTCAACTTTTGGTTGTCTATGGAGTCTGCGTTGGAGGGAATCGAGGACCAGCTTAGGAGTGAAGGTGTCCTCTTGACCCTCGATGTTTTGAAGCATGCAAAGCGTTTCCAGGCTACCGTCAGTTTCGTAGCTGATACAGGCCTGAAAGAAGCCAAGGAAAAGGCACAGAAATACAACCAGCTGATGCGCGACTTCCCGCTCGACGAGCTGCTGTCCGCCCCATCTCTGCTCAAGGTCGAGGAAGCCATCACTCAGATCTTTGCTCATTTGATGAAGAAGCTGAGAGTGTGCCCGTATCCGATCAGGAGAGCTCTGAGCTTGGCTCAAGCTATTTCGGCGGATTTGAACGATGTGCTCCTTCGCCTACTTCCCGGCGTTGAGCTTGTCAACTTGGGCTACCCAGAGTTTCAGAATGTCATGCGCACATGCGACAGCATTTTCGCCGCTTGGGAGGACAATATCAAAGAATTTACGCACTTGGCCCGTATGCTCATTATTCGCAGAAACGAGAAGCGAATCCCCATCAACGTGGAGAAGAATCACTCCGAGCTTGAGTCGCGAATCAAGTACGTCAGCGCTTTCCGAGACAACCACGAGCAGCTGCAGAGGACCATTGTCAACGTTTTGGGACCCAAGGCTATCATTCCCGGTGTTGTTACAGAGATCACCTCTTCCTCCCCTACTACTGCCGGTGCTGTTATTGAGGAGATGGGCGACGTAGATGCTGTTGAGGAAGTCAAGCGAGCTTGGGAGGCCCTGCAGAATGTCGACCTCCTGGATGTGACAGACCAAGGAAAAGAGCGGTGGGCTCAAGCCGAGAATCTGTACAACGAACGCACGACGAGAGTCGAAAACTCCATCATTGCCAGATTACGAGACCGTCTGGCCACGGCCAAAACTGCCAATGAAATGTTCCGAGTCTTCTCCAAGTTCAACGCCCTGTTTGTGCGCCCCAAGATTCGTGGTGCCATCCAGGAGTATCAGAACCAGTTGATGGATCATGTGAAGCAGGCTATCAATGGCTTACACGAGAGATTCAAGCAGCAGTATGGCCATTCCGAGGCCCATGCCATGGCGCAGCTTCGCGATCTTCCGCCTGTCTCAGGTGCGATCATCTGGGCTCGCCAGATTGAACTTCAGTTGGACGGTTATATGAAGAAGGTCGAGGCTGTTCTCGGTCCCGACTGGACTCTGCATGCTGAAGGCCACAAGCTTCGAGAAGAGAGCGAGCTGTTCAAGAATAAATTAGACACCGGAAGGATATACGACGCATGGTTGGCTGATGCTAATCGACGAAAAATCTCCATTGCTGGACAACTCTTCAACATCAACCGAGTGAGATCTGCAGGCGGCATTCTCGAGCTGAATGTCAACTTTGATCCTCAGATTATTACCTTGTTCAAGGAGACCCGAAATCTGACCTGGCAATCTTACCTCGTCCCCCATGCGGTTACTACAGTATCCAAGGACGCGAAGAGGGTATATCCGTACGCTGTTAGCTTGATGGAGGGTGTCCGAACTCTGTCTCAGACGCTGCGACAGGTATCTGAAATGGGCGAGGAAGCCATTCTCCTCAACGGGTACAAGAACGAGGTTTACAAGCTTATTGCCGACGGTGTCCCATTAAGATGGGAGTCCTTTGTCAACTCACACGAGCTCTTCTATGCCGACCAGAGACAGATTCGGCCCCTGCTTCCTGGAAGTACCGGCTTTGGCCAGGCCAAAAACACCGAGAGCAAGCATGGTATGTTCATCTGGGGCTTCGCAGCGGCTGTTTCAGTGCTTCAGTCAAAGACAGCTTCGCTTAGCTCCATCTACGCCACCATTGAGCAGGCTCTGAAAGACCTCAGCACTTGCCCTTACGATGCTGCGGCTTTCCAAGCTCATCTCGACACCATCCAAGCTGCTGTTGATCAGCTTAACTTGGAGCAGTATGCCAACCTTGACTTTTGGGTACGTGGTGTAAACCACAAGGTTCAAACTATCCTGCTTGAGCGTCTCTCCACTGCGGTTCAGGCATGGATTGCTGCCTTTGAGGAAGATGTCCCGGCAGATGACAGACGCAAACTGTCCAAGGACGATGAAAAGGATGGACCGACCATGAAGCGACTTATCCTGGAGATTACCATGCGCAACCAAGTTATTTACCTTGATCCCCCGTTGGAATACGCCAGAGCAAGCTGGTTCCTTCACCTCCATGACTGGCTGGGCATTGTTTGTAACCTGCGCAAGATCAAGGCTACTCGATACCAGATGAGCCTCAGCACTGAGACTCAAGAGGAAGCCCGCTTTACTGATCTGCCTTCTCACTGCGCCGATATGCTTCACAGCGTTTACGTGTCCGTTGAGAAGAAGCTTAGAGAAGTTAGCATTTATGTGGACAAGTGGCTCCAGTTTCAGTCCCTCTGGGATCTCCAGTCTGACCAGGTCTATGATATGCTTGGTGATCATCTTCCTAGGTGGCTCGAGTGTCTCCAAGACATTCGAAAGGTGCGAACGACTTTTGATACGCAAGAAGTCAGCCGCTCGTTTGGCCACATCACCATCGATTATGATCAAGTTCAGACCAAGGTCAATGCCAAATACGATCAGTGGCAGCAAGAGATCCTCATGAAGTTTGCCAATCGACTGGGCAACCGAATGCGTGATATCAATGCCGATATCGAGAAGGCGCGAAAGAACCTCGAAGGCCAGAGCTCAGACACCTCATCTACTGCGGCGGCCGTCCAGTTCATCACAGCAGTTCAGAGCTGTCGACGCAATGCCAAGCTGTGGGCACCAGAGATTGACATGTTCCGCCAGGGACAGTCTACTTTGGTAAGACAGCGCTACCCATTCCCTAATGATTGGCTTCACATTGAGCAGATTGAGAGCCAATGGGAAGCCCTCAAGGAAATCTTGGAGAAGAAGTCCAAGATTATGGAGGAGCAGTCTGACGCCATGCGAGCCAACATTATTGCTCAAGATAAGATTATCAACGAGCGTATTGCAGAGATTGTGGCGCAGTGGAACGAGGAGAAGCCTGTTTCGGGAACAATCCAGCCCGATGTTGCTTCTGCAACATTGACAACTTTCGAAACTCGCATTACGGCCTTGCAAGAGGAGTTCCAGCAGGTCATGAAGGCAAGAGAAGCTCTCGATATTCCTGGTAACAATGACAGTATCTTGGAGGTCACTTTGGAGGAAGTTCGTGATTTCCGATCCGTCTGGTCCAACCTTTCTACTATTTGGACTAGTCTCAACGAGACTCGAGATATGCTGTGGACTGCCGTTCAGCCCAGAAAGATTCGCCAAAAGGTGGACGATCTGATCAAGAGCACAAAGGATATGCCGAGTAGAATGAGGCAGTACGCCGCTTTTGAACACGTCCAGGGAGTTTTGCGTGGATTCCTCAAGGTCAACAACATCTTGTCTGATTTGAAGTCCGATGCCATTCGTGAGCGTCACTGGCACAAAATTTACAAGCAGATTAAACCCCAGAAGCGCTTTTCACCTAGCTCCATGACCCTTGGTGATGTTTGGGATCTTAATCTCACTGCCACCGAAATCATTGTCAAGGACATTATTGCCCAGGCTCAAGGTGAAATGGCTCTTGAAGAGTTCCTTAAGCAAGTTCGTGAAACTTGGCAAAACTACGCTCTCGAGATGGTCAACTATCAGAATAAGTGTAGGCTTATCCGTGGTTGGGACGACCTGTTTGCCAAGTGCAGCGAGAACTTGAACTCTCTTCAGGCTATGAAGCACTCGCCTTACTACAAGGAATTCGAAGAAGATGCGGTGGCTTGGGAAGATAAGCTGAACCGTGTTCATGTGCTCTTTGATGTCTGGATTGATGTGCAGCGTCAGTGGGTTTACCTGGAGGGTGTCTTTACCGGAAATGCTGATATTAAGCACCTCCTCCCTATCGAGTCTGGTCGTTTCCAGAACATCAACAGCGAATTTTTGGCCGTTATGAAGAAGGCTAACAAGACGCCTTACGTTCTCGATGTGCTGAACATTCCCAATGCTCAAAAGTCCCTGGAGCGTTTGGCAGAAATGTTGAACAAGATCCAAAAGGCCCTTGGTGAATATCTGGAGAAGGAACGTGTCTCTTTCCCTCGATTCTACTTTGTTGGTGACGAAGACTTGTTGGAGATGATTGGTAACAGCAACGATACACTGCGTATTGCCAAGCACTTCAAGAAGATGTTTGCTGGATTGGCAGGCCTCGTCATGGATGACGAAGGAGTCATCTCTGGTTTTACCTCCAAAGAGGACGAGACTGTTATGTTGAACAAAGAGATTTCTTTGCAAAAAACACCCAGGATCAATGACTGGCTTGCTCTATTGGAGAGTGGAATGAAGCAGACGCTTGCAGAGCTGTTGGCCAAGGCTGTGGAAGAATACACTCCCATTTTCGAATCTGACAACATTGATCGAGAGGCTCTCATGACTTTCATGGATGCATTCCCCAGTCAGATCGTTGTTCTCGCCACCCAGGCTGTCTGGACGACAGCTGTTGATGCATCGCTTACTTCAGGCGGCCAAACGCTGCAAACCCTCTTCGAACGCGAAGTCCAGGTTCTTCGTGTCCTTGCGGAGACTGTCTTGGGAGATCTCGAGGTTCTCCAGCGCAAGACGTGCGAACAGCTGATTACAGAATGCGTTCACCAGCGAGACACTATTGAGAAGCTGGTCAATGCAAAGGCCGATTCGCCTAGTCACTACCTTTGGCAACTTCAGATGCGCTATGTCTATACCCCAGATGGACCCTTCCTCAACCGCTTATACATTAAGATGGCCAACGCGAAGCTCAACTACGGCTTCGAGTATCTCGGTGTTCCCGATCGTCTCGTTCGAACTCCCCTTACTGACAGATGTTTCCTTACGCTCACTCAAGCCCTCTGCCAACGTCTTGGGGGTTCGCCGTACGGTCCTGCCGGTACAGGAAAGACAGAATCCGTCAAAGCTCTGGGTGTCCAGCTCGGAAGATTTACTCTTGTCTTCTGCTGTGACGACACTTTTGATTTCCAGGCCATGGGTCGTATTTTCTTGGGTATTTGCCAGGTTGGTGCTTGGGGCTGTTTCGACGAGTTTAACCGTCTCGAAGAGAGAATCTTGTCTGCTGTTTCGCAGCAGATTCAGAACATTCAGCTCGGTCTGAAGCAAGGAGCTGAGAACGACAAGTCACAAATTGAGCTTGTTGGCCGACAGCTTCGTGTCAACGAGAACACGGGTATCTTCATTACCATGAACCCCGGTTATGCTGGTCGTTCCAACCTGCCTGACAACTTGAAGAAGCTTTTCCGAAGTGTTGCCATGTCCAAGCCCGACAAGGAGCTCATTGCCGAAGTCATGCTGTACTCACAAGGTTTCGGCCAAGCCAAGCGCCTCTCGAAGCAGACAGTGCCCTTCTTCGACAAGTGTTCAAAGGAGCTGTCGAAACAAGCGCATTACGATTTCGGTCTTCGTGCGTTGAAGAGTGTTTTGGTTAGCTCTGGTGGTCTCAAGCGTGCTCGTTTGGGCGATGGCGACCTCGGTGTTGAAGAGATTGTCGAGCCTGAAATCCTCGTGCAGAGTATTCGCGAGACAATTGCGCCGAAGCTGATCAAATCAGATGTTGATATAATGATCAATATCGAAGAGGACTGCTTCCCTGGTGTCAAGTATGTGCCTGCTAACCTTGTTGCCCTCGAGGAGGCTATTCGTACACTTGCCGCTGAGCGCCATCTCGTCGTCACTGATCTCTGGATGACCAAGGTTCTTCAACTGTACCAGATTCAAAAGATTCACCATGGTGTTATGATGGTTGGTAATTCTGGTACCGGAAAGTCTGCTGCTTGGAGACTGTTGCTTGATGCTCTGCAAAAGGTCGAGAATGTCGAAGGTGTTTCACACGTTATTGACTCCAAGGTCATGTCCAAGGAGGCCCTCTATGGTAACCTGGATTCCACTACACGAGAGTGGACGGACGGTCTCTTCACCAGCATTCTCCGTAAAATTGTGGACAACCTTCGTGGTGAAGACTCCAAGAGGCACTGGATTGTCTTTGATGGTGATGTTGATCCTGAATGGGTTGAAAACTTGAACAGTGTGCTTGACGACAACAAGCTGCTAACCTTGCCCAACGGAGAGCGTCTCAACTTGCCGTCCAATGTCCGAATCATGTTTGAAGTCGAAACGTTGAAGTATGCAACACTCGCCACTGTCAGTCGATGTGGTATGGTTTGGTTCAGTGAGGATACCGTTACACCGAACATGATGGTTACCAACTACATTGAGACTCTCCGCAGCGTTCCCTTTGAGGATTTGGACGAGGATAATGTTGCCACAGGCCAAAGCCCAGCCAAGACACTGGCTGTTCAGGCTCAAGTTGCTGATATGCTTAATGGCTACCTAACTGAAGAAGACTTTGTCAACCAGGCTCTGGAGCGTGCTCTGAAATACAACCACATCATGGAATTTACAGTCGCACGTGTTCTCAACACTTTGTTCTCGCTATTGAACAAGGCCTGCCGAGACATTATCGAATACAACGGACAACACGCCGACTTTGCTCTCGAGTATGACCAAATCGAGGGCTTCATGGCGAAGAAGCTGCTTCTTGCGCTGGTCTGGGCCCTTACGGGAGACTGTCCGCTCGGTGATCGAAAGTTATTTGGTGACGATATCTGCGCCTTTGCCAACTTTGGTTCGCCGCCTCTGGATGGTACTAGTTCGCTTATTGACTTTGACGTCGCATTACCACAAGGTGAGTGGACGCCATGGCAAAACCAGGTACCTACCATCGAGGTCAACACACACTCCATCATTCAAACCGATGTGGTCATCCCAACTTTAGATACTGTGCGCCATGAAGACGTTCTCTACTCTTGGCTGGCTGAGCATAAGCCGTTGCTGCTTTGCGGTCCTCCTGGTTCCGGTAAAACAATGACACTTTTCAGTGCTCTTCGCAAGCTGCCGAACATGGAGGTTGTTGGTCTCAACTTTTCCAGTGCCACGACACCTGATCTGTTGATCAAGACATTCGAACAGTACTGCGAGTACAAGAAGACACTCAACGGTGTCATGCTGTCTCCTACCCAGATTGGTCGCTGGTTGGTCATCTTCTGTGATGAAATCAATCTTCCGGCCCCCGACAAGTATGGTACTCAACGAGCCATCTCATTTTTGCGTCAACTTGTTGAGCACAACGGCTTCTGGCGAACTTCTGACAAGTCATGGGTCACTCTCGACCGTATCCAGTTCGTTGGAGCTTGTAACCCGCCTACCGATGCTGGACGTACGCCCATGGGTGCCAGATTCCTTCGCCATGCTCCTCTTGTTATGGTGGATTACCCAGGCGAGCTCTCTCTTAACCAGATTTATGGTACATTTAATGCAGCTGTGCTCAAGATTATTCCGTCTCTGCGTGGTTACGCCGAGTCAGTCACTCATGCCATGGTCCGCTTCTACTTGGAATCCCAGCAGAGGTTCACGCCTAAGATCCAGCCTCATTACGTATACAGTCCTCGTGAACTTACTCGTTGGGTTCGTGGTGTGTATGAGGCGATTAAACCCCTCGAAGCGTTATCACTGGAAGGTCTCATTCGTATCTGGGCCCACGAAGCGCTGCGACTCTTCCAAGATCGTCTTGTGAACGAGGAGGAGCGCAACTGGACTGAAGAGGCTGTTCGTCGCATTGCTCTTGAATACTTCCCCACTATGGACGAAGAAAAGGCTCTTGGCGGTCCTATCCTGTACTCTAACTGGCTGTCAAAGAACTATGTTCCTGTTGATCGAGAGCAGCTGAGAGACTTTGTGTCTGCTCGACTCAAGACGTTCTGCGAAGAAGAAGTTGATGTTCCACTTATTCTCTTTAACGATGTGTTGGAGCATGTCTTGCGTATTGATCGTGTCTTCCGACAGCCACAGGGTCACTTGATTCTCATTGGTGTCAGCGGCTCTGGAAAGACTACACTGTCGCGCTTTGTGGCCTGGATGAACGGTCTCAAGGTGTTCCAAATCAAGGTCCACGGCAAATACTCAGGAGAAGACTTTGACGAGGACTTGCGTGATGTCCTAAGGCGATGTGGTTGCAAGGGCGAGAAGATTTGTTTCATCATGGACGAGGCCAACGTCTTGGACTCTGGATTCTTGGAACGTATGAATACCTTACTTGCCAATGCTGAGGTGCCTGGTCTCTTTGAGGGAGATGAGTATGTCGCCTTGATGACGGCTTGCAAAGAAGGTGCTCAGCGACAGAACTTGCATCTGGACTCACCAGAAGAGCTGTACAAGTGGTTTACTCAGCAGATTGTCAATAACCTGCACGTCGTCTTTACCATGAACCCGCCCGAAGGGGGTCTTGGAGGAAAGGCCGCCACCAGTCCGGCCTTGTTCAACAGATGTGTGCTGAACTGGTTTGGAGATTGGTCAGACCAGGCGTTGTTCCAGGTTGGCCACGAACTCACGCACTCTATCGATTTGGATAAGAGCAATTTCAACGCCCCTGATACAATCCCGGTGGCTTACCGCGGCCTGCAGCTCCCGCCGTCGCATCGTGAGACGGTTGTGAACTCGATGGTGTATATCCACCACTCTCTGCATCGGTACAACCAGAAGCTACTGAAGCAGCAAGGCAAGCTCACATTCTTGACTCCACGCCACTACTTGGACTTTGTTACGCAGTACGTCAAATTGTATAACGAAAAACGAGAAGATCTAGAGGAGCAGCAGAGACATTTGAATGTTGGTCTTGAGAAATTGAGAGATACTGTAGACAAGGTTCGCGATTTGCGTACTAGTCTTGCAGAGAAGAAGGCGCAGCTCGAACAGAAAGATGCAGAGGCAAACGAGAAGCTGCAGCGAATGGTCGCAGACCAGCGAGAGGCAGAACAGAGGAAGACTACTTCTTTGGAGATTCAGACGGCATTGGAGAAGCAGGAGGCAGAGGTGGCAATGCGGAAGAAGGTTGTGTTGGAGGACTTGGCAAAGGCGGAACCAGCCGTTGAAGAGGCCAAGGCAAGTGTCCAGAGCATTAAGCGACAGCATTTGGTCGAAGTACGAGGCATGTCCAACCCTCCTCAGAGTGTCAGGCTTGCACTGGATGCGGTTTGCGCTTTGCTCGGACACAAGATCAATGACTGGAAGGCGGTACAAGCGGTTGTTCGAAAAGAAGACTTTATTGCCAGCATCATCATGTTTGACAATGGAAAGCAGATGACCAAGGGATTGAGAAACAGGATGCGCAACGATTTCCTGTCGAACCCGGAGTTTACTTTCGAAAAGGTTAACCACGCTTCCAGGGCTTGTGGTCCCCTTGTCCAGTGGGTTATCGCCCAGGTCAGCTATTCAGAGATTTTGGACCGCGTTGGACCTCTCAGGGAAGAAGTTGCGCAGTTGGAAGAGCAGGCACTCGAGACAAAGGCCAACGCCATGGCCGTAGAGAAGAATATTGCAGAGCTTGAGGCCAGCATCAATACTTACAAGACTGAGTATGCCACTCTCATCAGCGAAACTCAGGCCATCAAGGCCGAGATGTCAAAGGTGCAGTTCAAGGTCGACCGAAGTGTCAGGCTTCTCGACAGCTTGTCTTCTGAGAGAGGTCGTTGGGAGGAAGGAAGCAAGTCGTTCGAGACCCAGATCAGCACACTTGTGGGAGATGTTCTCGTCGCTTCGGCATTCTTGGCTTACAGCGGTCTGTATGATCAGACGTTCCGAAAGAATATGATTGATGACTGGTATCATCAACTAGACCTGTCTGGTGTCCAGTTCAAGTCTCCCAACCCGGTGACGGAGTACCTGTCTAGCGCGGA
Organism: Trichoderma evansii; assembly: GCF_050947405.1. Classification (NCBI taxonomy): domain Eukaryota; kingdom Fungi; phylum Ascomycota; class Sordariomycetes; order Hypocreales; family Hypocreaceae; genus Trichoderma; species Trichoderma evansii. The sequence continues at coordinate 448,647 of NW_028145192.1, read as the reverse complement.
TGAGAGACTTGGATGGCAAGAAAATACACTGCCAGTTGATGACTTGTGCACAGAGAATGCCATTATTCTCAAGCGCTTCAACCGATACCCTCTCATCATCGATCCATCTGGAAGAGTTACCGAGTTTTTGCAGAAGGAGTGCAAGGACCGTCGCTTGACAGTCACTAGCTTTTTGGACGATACTTTTACCAAACAGCTTGAGAGTTCTCTGCGATTCGGTAACCCTATTCTTATCCAGGACGCTGAGCATCTGGATCCTATTCTCAACCACGTCTTGAACAAGGAATACCAGCGAACTGGTGGCCGTGTTCTCATTCAGCTCGGCAAGCAAGACATTGACTTTTCGCCATCGTTCAAGCTCTATCTTTCTACTAGAGATCCATCGGCTACTTTCGCGCCAGATATTTGCAGTCGCACCACGTTTGTCAACTTTACTGTTACTCAGAGCAGTCTCCAGACCCAGTCACTTAACGATGTGCTCAAATCGGAGCGTCCTGACGTTGATGAGCGACGTTCTAATCTCATCAAACTGCAAGGCGAGTTCAAGGTCCATCTTCGACAGCTTGAGAAGCAGTTGCTGCAGGCTCTCAATGAGTCTCGCGGTAATATTCTGGACGACGACAAGGTTATTGAAACTCTGGAGACACTGAAGACGGAGGCGGCAGAAATCTCAGACAAGATGCGCAACACGGAAGGCGTCATGGCCGAAGTGGAAGAGATTACGCAACAATACAGCGTCATTGCCAAGTCTTGCAGTGCTGTGTTTTCCGTCTTGGAGCAATTGCACTACATCAACCACTTTTACCAGTTTTCGCTGCAGTACTTCTTGGACATTTTCCAATCGGTGCTGCGAGGGAACAAAAATCTGGCCAAGGAGACCAACCACAACGTTCGCCGAGATATTATTGTCAAGGATCTATTTGTCAATACATTCAAGAGGACGGCACTTGGCTTGCTTCAGAAGGACCGCATCACTCTAGCTATGCTTCTTGCTCAAGCATCGCCCTACAAGATGGACAAGTCTATGATTGATGTGATTCTTGATGACCGAATCGCTGGCACTGATCTCTCTTCTCACCCAGAATCCAAGGAGGCTGCTTTCCAGGATGCCAGAAAGCTTAGCATACTGAAGGAGAAGCTCGATGCTGTTCCAAGCAGCGATTGGGAGGGATTCCTTACTGAAGAGGTGGCCGAGAGTGTAGTGCCCATGGTTTGGGAGGAAGGTACTACGGGCATGGACCGGGCTCTGTACTCTCTCTTGCTTGTTAAGCTTTTCCGTATGGATCGCTTTGTGCCTGCGGCTGAGCGCTTCGCTACGCTTGTCTTTGGCGCCGACACGTTTGATATTGTGGAGGATCTGAAGGAGACGGTCAGCCAAGTTTCTGCCAGCCTCCCTATCGCCCTAGTGTCTAGCCCTGGTTTCGATGCCAGTTACAAGGTAGACAATCTTGTGCAGAGATCGGGCGTTCGCTGCACGAACATTGCCATGGGTTCCAACGAAGGTCTGGCCAGCGCCGACAAGGCCGTCAGCAGTGCAGCAGAGACGGGATCGTGGGTTCTCATCAAGAACGTGCACTTGGCGCCAACTTGGCTACAGAGTCTCGAGAAGCGCATGGAGTCACTCAACCCGCATAGCGACTTCCGCCTGTTCCTTTCGATGGAGTCGAGTCCCAAGATTCCCGTGAACTTGCTCCGTGCCTCGCGCGTGCTCATGTATGAACAGCCGGCGGGTGTGCGAGCGAATATGAAGGATTCGATGTCCTCGCTGTCGACACGCGCGGTTAAGAGCCCCGTGGAGAGGACGAGGCTGTACTTGTTGGTTTCCTTCCTACATGCGGTTGTACAGGAGAGATTGCGATATGCACCAAGTCTTGGTTGGAAGGGGTTCTGGGAGTTTAATGATAGCGATGTAAGGATTCCTCTTTTCCCTTTTTTAATAGTATTTTACTGACTGATGGTGATAGTACGAATGCTGTGCGTTCATTGTTGACGTTTGGATTGAGACCGTTGCTGGCAATCGAACCAACATTGCGCCACAGAACATTCCATGGGAAATGCTACGCTATCTAGTTACGGAGACGTATGGTGGCAAGATTGACGACGAGGGCGACTTTAAACTGCTTAATCAACTGGTTACATCAATCCTCACACCAGCTGCCTACGATACTGACCACAAGCTGGTTGAGGGACCTGATGAACTCCTCGTCCCGTCTGGCACTGGTCTACAAGACTTCAATGCCTGGATACATAAACTTCCTGAGCGTGAACCTCCTACATACCTTGGCCTGCCGGCGAATGCAGAGAAACTGCTACTGGTTGGTCTGGGTAGAAGCTTGGTTGAGAACCTCCGCAAGGTGACGGGACTGTTGGATGAGAATGAGAGACTTGTGACGGATTCATGACATGGATAGATGATGATGATGAAATGAATTGAGGCTTCAGGGTTTTACGGGCCATGACTGTTTTCGACGTTATGACCCTGTTTTTTCTTACTTGAAAGTTTGGCATTGAGGCGATTGAATTGATGACTAGACGGTGGTATTGTTTTTTGCTGCAAAAAAGAAAAAGAAAAGGGATATATTGCTTAGTTAGATGCGATTGATTATGCGGATACCCTGAGATGAAACATTGGTATTTTTAGAGTTATGCATATAGTATGTTTTTAATGATTTAATTCGAATTGGCTTGATATACATTTTGTGCTTTTCATGTATTTATTTCATGAGCGCGAATGGCGCTTGGCTTATTAGTGATATGCGCTCGGACATGATTATTAGAAGGCTAATATTGCTCGGCTGAAGCGAGAAAGATCAGGTGAAGGTATATAGATGCAAGTTTTTCCTTTAGTAAAGGCCGAGGAGAGACATGCATGAGATTGGCGCGTATTCGGTGATGCTTTTATTGGGTGCTTGGAGATGGTAATGCGGGGGAAGTCGGCGATTGATTTAGCTGAACTAGTTGCTGGATTTGCACTATTTACTGGGATCTATTTTGATCTACTGGGAGAAGAACAGGTTATTTTTAGTGAGTGGCGGTGCTGGTGCTGGTCGTTATATATCACCTATAGAGCCATGATAGTTATGAATGAGGCTTTCAAAATCATCGCGATCTATGTACCTATATCTCACACCACGCAGGGTCCAGCCACAATTCAGTTGACATAATCAAATTGATACTGCTACACCAATCCAACAGGTATATTTTCTCTAATGACGACCTTTCTTCAATTGTTTCAGCTTACCTCAACCGTGGTCCGATGAGGTCAGCTGCTCCCATTCCCCACCCCCACTGGAAGACAAGCGCTACACACCACTGATGGACTTGCACTTATACGGCCAAAGCTGCGTCAAACCAGCTATAGCGGAACATGCTCCGACGCGCAATGCAGCTCTCCACGGGCATCTCTCCCGCGTATTGAGAGAGAAGCTACTGCAGCACTAATTATCAAGTACGACACAAGCAAGGGGGTAAAAAAATAAGAGCCCAGTGTTTTTTTGTGCTGCGGAGTATCGGTGGTTCGATATACTGTAGTACTGAGGGTGGTGTGTAAGTGATGAATGGCTTGCACGCCCCTCCACCAATGAAAGACATTCCTCATCCCTTGTCCAACCCAAGCTAACCCTTGGCTTGCGCAGGAAAACGGTGACGGGGGCTGCGCGTCATGGACCAGATCGTACTTGTTGCTGCTGGATTCACGGGCTGGGCTGGGCGGTGGCGGGTTTTGATTTGACGGCAGGATTGCTGAGCTTGGCTTTCCCCGCAGCGGGTGGTGACGAAGACGATAGCTGGAGAGGGTGAGGGTGAGAGTGAATTGGGCGAATGAAGCGAAAAGCCATTAAGTAACAAGTATTGCGAGGCAGAGAGGATAACGTGTTTTTGCTATATATACTGGCTGGTTCGCAAATTTGCCCTTGCTTCCAACCTTCTTTTTATTTTAGGCCCTTTTACTTCTTTTCCTTATATATATATATATATATATTCATCTGGACGATTAGGATTCCATCTCCCACGGCGTGAATTGGCATTCTAGGGCAGCCTTCTCGTTATTTTGCTCGAGGCTACAGTACCCTCAACTCGCCGCGTCATCGGATTCTCGATACTTGTAATATCAAAAAGGAAAAAAATTGGAAAGAAGCAGACATCATGTCAGGGTGGGATGCTTGTAAGATTCCCCTAATCATAATCTCGCCTTCATACAGATTGCTTATCACCGTCCTTTCTATCATCGCAGGGAACCCCTTCCAGAGGAGGGAGACGCACAGCCATGGCTCGGTCCTCGCATACAAGATCTTCACTTTGCTGACCTGGCTGGTGTCGGTCATTGTCAGCGTATACTACTCCACGGGATGGTATCACCACAAGATTGACTTCCATCGCATATGGGACCTGAATGACGCGCACCGCACCGCTTTCACCATGAACCACATCCTAGCTGAGGTTTACTGGTAGGTGCTCTCCTTATATCCGCAAGATGAGATAATATTCTGACGCAAAAGAAAATAGGGTTGTGCTTTTCGTTCTTCAATTCGGCTACGCCACCTCTCTCTTCTCCAGCAGCGCCGAGGTCGTCCATGCCGCAGCCAACGTCGGCAGCCACTTCATCTTCAACAACATCTTCCACATCATCTTTGTCCTGCTCTTTGTGAACTCGCACTTTGCCATTGCCGAGGTCATTCTGATTCTCAACTTTGCGAATCTCAGCTCGCTGTACTTCCGCCACAACACCGCTCCGCGCTTCATCCATGTGCCCGTTGCTTCGGGCCCATTGGCATGGACCTTTGTGGCCATTTATTGGAATGGCGCCATCATGGTGCCGCACCCGCACACCCTGGTGGCTAGAATCTTTGGCAACATCTTCATCTGGTCTATTTTGGTCTATGGACTGTTTTTCATTGTTACCTACAGTGTAAGTCGAAAAATGTGTTTCCTTTTTCAGTCAATTGCCAAAACAGGTAACTAATAATTGTCTTCACAATTAGGACTACACCATGGGCTTCGCTCTCAGTGTCCTGTCTGCCGCAATTGGTGTTGCTCAATTCAAGCGACAGGTCATTGCATTCCAGTGGATCTTTGCCTTTGTCATCATGGCTGTTCTCTTCGTCCTGACAATCGCCATTGCTGCCCCGCGCGCGGCCGGAAGAGACGCCAGATGGAGGCGCATCACATCTGCAGACCAGGAACGTGCACCGCTCCTCAACGAGTCTGCCGCCTAAAGGAAAGACAAATAGCCATCAATTCTATCGCTACATCATAGCCAATGGCGTATTGACATTGGTTCGAAGCGGCGAGAGGAGATAGGGTTCTAGGCCGCACATGTTTCACATTTCACAACAGACAATCACCCGAAAGCCTGTTTGCGGTAGGTTGAAAATACATCCCTGGTGCTTATCATGAGTGTATGACGTAGGGGAGAGTAACACTACAGATTCTGTGAATCGAGTTGTATTTATGGGAGTTTTTGGGTCAAGTTGATTTTGATGTTGAAATTGAGAGATTGGTAGTAATTCATTGGTTCGCTTTCAAGATTTGCATATAGGCACTTAAGCATACCTTAGTATCTACGATGGTAGATTCATCCATCTTGGATCTTGTTCTTACTTCCGCTTTCAGTCGGCTATTTATAGCTTATACGAATAAAATGTTTTCGATGCAATTCATGGCTTGTAGATTTCCAAGATTAGCTCCGATTGCGTTCAATAAGGACCATTTCTTCCGTGAAACGGGTGATTCGCTGCTCGGAATCTCCCTACTGGTGAGCATGAGCTTGGCTTGACGGCTCAATGACGTCGACGGTGTACCGCTTTGGCCACTCGTATCGATAAGACTAGCATCGGATCAGCCCACCCCACGACGTGGCTGTAACAGAACGCAGGGATTCGTGATATTTGCGTGCACAACATAATCTGATACCTGTGTGCTTGCAGTAATATTGGGTAGTATCACTTCGTCTTCTTATCATCTTGTTCATGCGGCGTTACAGCAGATGAAGCCTCTCCGGCCATTCCCCTTCCCGCTAAACATTGGGACGGATATTTGCCAGATATCTCGCATCTATGGCATCCTAAAGAGCCCTCGGTGCATGCGGTTTGTGAACCGAATCTTATCGCCAGAAGAGCAGGCCAATAAAGACCCAAGGCTGCGATGTCTTGAAGACCGTCCCATTGTTAAGCCCTTTCAGAACAATGAGCTTTACCCTTTTGAAAAGAGCAAGGGGGGCGCTTCGATTAGCGAAGAGATAGCTCGTCAGGATCCAGATGTATGGACAGCTGCTGCGTTTGTTGCAGGCAGGTAAGCAAGCAAGCTTTGTGATTGGACAATCAAGCACACAAACTTCACCAAAGAGGAAATTTCTAACATGGTGAGCTGCACGTAGATTCGCTGCTAAAGAAGCGGCCATCAAAGCTCACTCGCATCGTCGACTCACTTTCCATGACGTTGTGATTGAGCGCCGCGGCAGAAAGGAGGAGCGTCTAGGGAGCGGACCGCCAGTAGCGCGGATCAAGGGCGAGACCGAGGCGGATGCGGATGTGAGTGCCATGATTTCGATTAGCCATGATGGGGATTATGCGACGGCGGTTTGTATGGCGTATGATCCGAGCGTGGAAGTGGAGGAGGGTGATGAGGATGATATCGTGCGGCGGTGGAATATGGGCGAGATTTGCTGAGATGGGATAATTTTACGATAGATTACCATGAAGCAGGCAAAAACTTGAACTGTTTTAATTATCTACTTATGACGATGTCTTGAAACTGCGCCAAGTCAAAATAAAAGCAAGTGATTTTCTAATATCGACATACAGAAAAGCAAAAAAAGCAAATAGAGCAGTTTATTCGCTCGACGTACCAGGGACTCGAACCCTGAGCCTCAGACTTAGGAGGTCTGCGCGCTACCATTGCGCCAGCACGCCCGCTATGGTCGGTCGATTGCTTCGACCAATCGCGTCTAATGGAGTGCGCGAATTTATTTTGACTTATAAAGCTGCTTTTAGTTACAATTACTCTTATTATTAGATGGGCTAGCTCTATCAGATGTATCTTGTATGAATTAGTGCTTGTTAAAAAAACAAGGATGAAGAATTGCTGGTCGATGGAAGGCGGCACGCCATGGCAATTTATCCTTCGCTCCTGCCTTTATGGACGCAGTGTAATAAGATACCAATCTCACATTTCTTTCTTCTCCCAAAGTGATACAGATGTATCTTATCAGTCATCTATTCGCATTTATCCAGGGGTGTATGTGAATGTGCCATCATCATATCATATCAAACATCGCCTACGTTACTACATTCACATCTACTGTTGGCTTGCGGCTTGCTCAGCGTATTCCAAGTACGCAGGCTTTCAGCACACTACTTATTATAGCCAAGTCGAAATCCACTGCGGGGAGCAGAACGAGGCTTAGATCCTGGCATGGCAGCCCTGTTCTCTCTCTACGAAGCAGAGCTAGGCTAATAAAGCATACAGGCTACTTGATCAACGGGTGTCACCCCCGAGACATTAAAGCATATATTGCGCGCAGTGGTTTGGGACATGCATTACTTAGTTGGGTTACCGGCTCGCGCTCGTGATCAGATAGATGACTCACCTGGTGAATAAGCTGCGAACTCATTGGCCTGTGGGTTTGGGTCTTCATACTACAGCAAGGGTCATCCGAACAGCACCTTTTCGGTGCGTTGGCTACCGAGCACGCGATAGGCACTAAGTAGGACGACATGGTTAGTTATGGGCCTGCTAACCGCTCAATTCAGGAACAGCCCATGCAGAGCCAGGATCCTACCGACCAGAATGCAGTATACCGACAGTTCAAGCTGTCAATGCGGAGCATATAGAAGCCGAATACTGCTTGATGCCGACATGCAGGCTACTAGTAGTTATGCGTATTGGCACTCTGGTCGACTCAATTCTCTCTGAGAGTTCACAATTCAGGTTTCCCATTGAGGCTGCCGCCTAATGGAATGAGCATATGACACGCAATTGGACCACACCAAGCGCGCCTTTTTCAACGTAACCCGTCCAAGGCCTGTAGCTGCAGCTCTGCCGGTGCCGCTTGAGCCGTGCCCAGGAGGACCGGCGCCGTTTCTTGTCGCTATATTGCGGCCATCCTAATCATTTCAACGGCATAAGGCTGGATAAGGTAGGCATGCCTACTTCATACTCTGTACTTATTCGCCTACATTGAATCCTTCGTTGCCCATACGATCCGTTAAAACCCGTGCTTCAACAGCCGTACAGATATTTAAAACGACTCACTGCTGCAGATTCAAATATGACCTCTTCATGAGAATCATTGACCGCTCATAGATGCATGGGTCAAATGCTTCCTTCCTTCTGTAATACTTCGTACCAGACATTCGCCTTTTTTGTCCCAAAGAATCGGTGAGCGTTACAAAGGCTGGCTTCTCATAGGCCGCCCCTTATACAAGACTTCTTGCCTGTGAGATACGCGGCACCAAAAGCCCACTAGCACACCAAGACATTCCCGTATCAGTCATTTGTGGGGAGTCTAGCGCAGGGATTTTTGCAGCCACGGCGTGTTCGTCAGGGATTTCAGCGCCCTTTTCAACGCCGAGCGGGACGTACAACGCCTGGGATTCGGTAGCGACTCGGCGGACTTAGTCGGGTGTTGGCAGCCTTCTCACTGGGGCCCACTGTATTACTACTACATCACGATTCAAAACTCCAAGCATTTCGTCTTCAATCTATTCTTTTCATCCTCTCTCTACCCAATCCTTATTTACTCTTTCCTCTGTCTACTCTCCAGAGAGGGCAGATTTTGGGTGACGGCATCATGGATGTCGTTCTATCCCGCCTCAGCACACAGTTGCTCTCGCCACTGAGCACAGATGAGTTGCTATTTCGAGAGCCTCTAGCGTTTCTCAGCAGGTACGTCACCTACATCTCATGCATTCTGTTATCTATGTTACAATGGCGTACCCTCCTCGTATCTTGTTTGATGGATGCCTATCTCCTCTCCACGCCGATATTGGAAATTGTCTCTTTTTTGCTGACGAGAATCTACACATTTTAGCCTCCGTGCTGATGACTCTGAGACTGAATGGATAGCTCGAGTTTCCGAGTTTGCTCGGTCTGGAGTTCTCCAGGGTGCGCTTCTCGCTACCTCAGCGGTTTGGCTGACATTTCGTCTTATTCGGCACCGCAAGAGCACCGTACCAGCCAATAGAGCCAAGGCTTCATCCATTAAATGGCCCTACGAAATTGCGTCGCAGGCCTCCCGTATTGCCTCGCTAGTCTTTTTGACTTTGGCTTTCATCCAGGGGCATGTGCATTTGCTTAACGTAGTTGTCGTTGCCTACGCCTTTGTTCTTGGCTTGTTACGTCCCATCAATGATCTCAATTGGCGCCATGTAGCTCTCCATCAAATCAACTACGTCTTGACCGCCACGTTCTTCATCCTAGTGGCCGCGCAGCTGCTTCCTTGTATTCAGGTTGATACGGATCAGTGTATCACAACCACCAGCGTTATTGGCTTCCTATCCTCACTTGGTGCAGCAATGATTATCGCCTTGGCCACTCCGAGAGAGTGGGTTCCGCCTGTTATCAAGCATGATTTTCCAGGATACACAGAAGATAATGAGCCGGCTCCTGAGGAGACCTGCAGCTGGCTTAACTATTACTTCACCTATGAATGGCTGACACCTCTTGTGTGGAAAGGCACTAGACAGAAACTTGACATGTCTGGCATCCCGACGCTAGCTTGGTACGACGAACCCATGTATTTACTCCAAAAGATCCAGAAAGCCCGATCACTATCTAGAAAGACTTTGTGGACAGCATTACGATTTCAGCGCAAAGAGCTACTGCTGATGGGCTTCTGGGCAGCCGCCGCTTTTACCATGGAAAACGTCTCTCCGTACGGCATGTTTCGGCTCTTGGATTACATCTCCAGCCCTGACAACGCAAGCTTCCATCCCTGGGTATGGCTTATTCTCACATTTGCTGGTCCCTTGTCGCGATCGGTCTTGTTCCAGCAGTACGTCTTTAACTCAACTAGATTGATTGTCCGAGTTAAATCTGCCATGACCCAGGAATTATACCACAGGGCTCTAGGGTCAATGGAGCTGGAAGAAGATCCGTTTGATCTCAAGGCGGGGAATGCTAACAAAGAGAAAGAGGGCCAAAACGCCCAAAAGTCGACATCTGCTGGTCGCCTAGCAAATTTGATGGCTGCCGACGTGGATGCTGTCTTTCGGGCACGAGATGTAATTTTGGTCTCTACAGGTGTTCCCGCTGGAACAATCATCTCTCTCTTTGGACTTTATAGAATGATGGGCTGGGCATCTCTGGTTGGAACGGCCGTGCTGCTACTCGCAACCCCCCTGTCCGTGTATATGGGTAGGATGATGTATGGCGCACAAAGACGAGTGAGAAAAGCCCAGGATACACGTATATCTCTTGTTGCCGAGTATCTAGCTTCTATCCGTGCCATCAAATATTTTGCTTGGGAGGACCCCTCCACGGACCGAATTATTGCGTCCAGGGCAGCGGAACAAAAAGAGCTGTGGCGCGTGGCTGTCTTGCAGACCTTGGTTAACCAAGTTACGCAGGTGTTCCCATACATCGGACTGTTAGTGATGCTTGCTCTGCACGTTGGAGTAGAAAAGCATCGTCTTGATGCTTCCACTGCGTTTACTGCTGCCTTCCTTGTGAAGAATATCCGTAGAAACATCATGATGGCCAGCGCGTTCTCAAGAAACTTTGCCGCCGCCAGCGTCGCTTTTAACCGGTTGGATACTTATTTTGAGAACACTATACCTCTCACTCGATACCCGGTAGGGCCATTGAGGATTGAAGGCGCCTCATTCCGCCGGAACAAGAAGGCAACCTTCCATCTGGAAGACATCTCACTAGATTTTGTCGAAGGTGGCCTCAATGTCGTCACTGGTCAAAGTGGGAGTGGTAAGAGCACACTCTTGCTCGCAATTCTTGGTGAAACTCATCTAGAAGGTGGCAAAGTCACAGCACCTAGTGATATTGCATTCGCTTCACAGTCCGCTTGGCTTCAGAATGAAACTATCCAAGCCAATATCCTCTTCCAAAGCCCCATGGACCGTGCTCGGTACGACAGGATAATTGAAGCTTGCTGTCTCAGCGTGGACTTCAAAGAGCTGTCTGACGGCGATTTGACTGTCGTGGGTGAGAATGGTACTTCATTATCTGGAGGTCAAAAGGCTAGAGTTGCGCTGGCAAGAGCTTTGTATTCACAAGCATCTCTCCTGCTTCTAGACGATATCTTTTCTGCCCTCGACGCGAAGACTTCGGCTGGCGTTTGGAAATACTGTTTCTGCAGCGACTTGCTCAAAGGCAGGACTACTGTTCTGGTTACTCAAGTCCCTTGGATTTCGTCTCAGGCAGATCTTTCTATCTTATTGGACAGAGGGCAGATCAAGAGTGCAGAACCAAACATTGGTGTCGTTCGCCAACCAATTACAATTGCCGAGGTATTGGGAGGAGATGACGATGATACTGAAGACGAAACTCAAGTCGGCACTGAAACCCCTCCTGAGCCAGAATTACAGTCCAGTGGTGATGCCCTCAACGATCCTACAAAGGTTGCCAACGAGATTTCAGCAAATGATATTGTGAATCAAGAAATGAAGGCGTCAGGCAGGATTGGCCGGCTTGAGGCCTTGCAGTATATGAGATACTTTGGCCATCCAATCTTTGCCATCTCCATTTTGGTTGGACTCGCCGGCTCCAATGTCTTTTTCTTTGCCTCTAGCTACTGGATGGGTATCTGGGTGGACGCATACAACAACAAGGCCCATGTAGACATTGCTTATTACATGGGTATCTACGCTCTCTTTACCTTTTCTGAAATTATCTCTTTTGGATTTGTCATTGTCGCTTTCGAATGGGGAGCATGGCGTGCTGGCCGCAAACTTCACAATGACTTCATTCGCGCAATTATGAGTGTCCCCCTGTCATGGTTCAAGACGATTCCCATCGGCCGCATCACCAATCGGTTCTCTGGCGATATGGCTTCTATTGACTCTGGACTTAGCTCTATGCTCCGAGTGACTTTCGACTCAGTCATGATGTTGTTTGCTCGCATCGCCGCTGTCAGCTCAATTATGCCAATCTTCATGTTGCCGGCCCTCGTCACTTGCTTTTTCGGTGTTGTGATTGGAGAGATGTACACACGTACGGCAGTCATCATCAAGCGGCTTACTTCATCTGCTCAATCTCCCGTCTTTTCTCAATTTGCCGATACTCTTGCTGGACTACCCGTTATCAGGGCTAGAGCAGGAATGAGCGAGACTTTTGGTCGCGATTTAGCATCCAAGTTGCGTGTTTGGTCAGCCGCGGCTGAGGCCAACTACAACTGTAACCGTTGGGTGGCCATGCGAGTGGATTTTGTCACTGCGTTGGTGGCTCTCTTTGCCGGCATCATCGCCCTCTCAAAGGTGGGAGTTGTCGGTGCTGGTTTGGTCGGTTTCTCCTTAAACAATGCCAACGGTCTGAGCCAGACTATTCTTATGCTGGTGCGAGCCATGAATGATCTCGAGGTAGAAATGCAGAGCTTCCATCGTGTCAAGGAGTATGTCAAGCTCGAACCTGAAGGAAAAGATGACGTTACATATCCCGAAGAAGGAGAATACGCGGATGACGATAGCCACGTAATTCCCAAGAACTGGCCAAGATCAGGCGAGATCGAATTCCGCAATGTCACCATTAGATATGATCCTGATGGCCCCAATATTCTTACAGATGTCAATCTCAAGTTCAAGGCTGGAGAGCGAGTTGCAGTTGTGGGACGAACGGGCTCTGGTAAGAGCACTCTGGTTCTATCTCTCTTGCGGTTCACACACATTGTTTCTGGCCAAATCCTTTACGACGGAGTCGACATCACGAAAGTTCCTCGACGTAAATTACGTGAAGGCCTTACAATCATCCCCCAAGAAGCGACATTGTTCAACGGAACCGTGGAATCTAACCTTGATCCCACTGGTCGTGTTCCAAAGGAAATTCTCGAGAAAGCATTAGAGAATTGTAGGGGTATCGCATCCTTTTCTAGCGACGACTCTTCTGATGAGACTATTGCCGATGATGTTGATGACCGCTCCGTTCATAGACAGTCCCAGGGCATCTCTCTATCAACACAAGTAGATTCGCGCGGGGAGAACTTTTCTCATGGCCAACGCCAAGTATTGTCGCTCTGCCGTGCTCTTATTCGCCAAAGCAAACTGATGCTGCTGGATGAGGCAACGGCAAGCATGGACTACGAAACCGACAAGGGTATCCAGCAAGTGCTCCGAACTGAACTTGAATCTGCGGGTAAAGATCGCACACTGGTGACGATTGCTCATCGCCTGCGGACTATTATCGATTATGACAGCGTTGTCGTTATGGGTGCTGGAAAAGTAGTTGAGTAAGTTGCGATGTCTTTTGATGCTAAGAATGTTTTATCGAACAGTTTGCTAACCGATTTGCTACAGATACGGCTCCCCTCGAGACTTGTACAACTCTAAAGGTTTATTTTACGACATGATATACCACAGTGGTGAGATGGAAGAGCTGCAGGAAATATTAGAAGATAAATAATATGATGACTTCTTTATGTATATAGAAACTTTTTTTATATGCGATGCATGGGGATGGCATTGGATAAACAAAAACTGCCCAGCATAGTGGCGAGCATAGAGATGTTTTACTCTATAAGCTTAAAAGGAGAGACGTGAGAATGGAAGCATATTGCATAATTTATTCTTTTTTTTAACAATAAAAAACAAATAGTACTAATACATCGGATCACACACATTAAGCATAACTCTCATTATCTCACGATTCGCTGCTGTGCTTCACTTTTGCTCTGTGGAGATCTGAGAGGCTCATTTTGTATAAATGCTCTCGGAATCCGAGGCCCCACCAACCCACTAACACGCACGCCACTCTCCACTCTCCACTCTTCTTAGATGAACCAGCCCAAGAAGTCTAGAAAAGAAAAAAAAATTGGACAACCTGTCACCAGGCCGTTCTGGAATTGAACTGCTCACGGCAGGGCTTGAACCTGCGGCCTCCGCATCACTAAGATTTCAACTGAAGCTGAAGTATTAGTACGAAGCTCTAACCAACTGAGCTACGCGAGCTCTCGATTTGGCAGAACTAGATGTTAATTTACTTATAGATCTCTGCCAATCTGACCTCTCTCTATGTAGGCGGCTTTGGAATTCTCATGGAGAATATCAGACTATTTATTACTTGAGATAGTTGGAATAGAGTCATTATCTATGTTTTCTTCTTCGCTATAGTGAAGTATTCGTTTAGTAAGAAAATTTTCGTACACAGACAAGCCCTTGTGTCCCCGTTTAATGTAGTAGCAGCATAGTCGATATTGCTTCATGACTCGGGGGTTTTCTTACCCTATACTTGCCGGAGTTATTTGCAGCTACATGTGCTTTTTTGCCATGATGTAATATTATACAGCGCTACGTTATAAGTTTATATATGATATGACTGTAATTGGTCTTAAATGAGAATTTTTTGTTGCAATGGTGTGTTTGCATCTTTGAACAGCCAACCCTAAACATCGATATAGCCAGTGTTCTTAAAAGCCACGATGTCTGTCTAGAGTAAATAGCGGCGTCACTCTTATCATCATTTCATGAATGGAAATTTTCATTATTAATTAATAGTATATGCTCGCCCAAGTCTCACTCAAGTCTCCGCCTCTTATTATGCAGCTCATCCTGCCACTCATGCGCTGAGTCTCTCCGTCGACCCAAGCCTCGCGCATCATAGCTATTATCAGGAGCGGCGACAACGCTCAAAAGCAACTTTGCGTACGCAGCGGCCGTAGCAGCAGCATATTCTTGCCACAGTTTATTCTTGAACGCATCTGCATAGTCACAGATTCCCCGAATGACAAGAGATGGGAATATGTTCATTATGCCTGCAGCTTCCATCTCAAAGCACAGAACGCCGTGTTCTTGTGCCCATTTATCACGGGCCTGGGAACTTTTGATTACATGATTTCCGGAGGCTATGAGTCCGTAGTGAATTTCTGGATCATTTGTTGGCCGTCGACTTCTCTGCTCAATGTGGCTATCACGGTTGGCGCATTCTTCTTGTGATTGGCATTTCGAGCATGCGGCTTTGAACAGTTGGTCGTGTTCTTGCCCAGGGTGTTTGTATCTCGATCTCATAGATTCCGGGACTCGGTTTATTATTTCATCGAGATATGGCTGCAAAGGATAAGAAGCAAGGTCTGGATCCGATCGTAAAGAACTTATAGCAGTCATCAAGGACCGGGGAGGCGGTGGAAGGGACCCCGTCAACTCGAAGACATTATTATCCTTTTCTTTGCCACGATCGTATTGAACCACGCCCGGGTAGCCGGCCGTAGGTAGGCTCACGACTACATCTCCGAGCCGAATATCGTTCTCGAGAGAGGGTGCACCGCCTCCGATGCCAACCATCAAGCAGAATCTAATGTTCGGGAAGCTTCTCCTCATGTTTGACGCAGAATCAGCTGCTGAGGTCGTTCCGTATTCTGGGAGACAAGAAGCAACAATCATGTGTTTCCCCATCTGCCCCAGCGCGTAGTGGTTACTATCTCCGGATAAACTTTCAAGATTATCGTGTTTTTTATCGAAAAGGGCTCGCACGGCCAAAAGCTCCTTAGGCAACGCACAAAGTATACCGACTGTATATTTTTGCTGGGGGCGGGTTTCGTTACACGGTATAGAGACATGCTCTGGGAAAGACGTTTCAACTTGTCTATTAGCTGAAGGGCCAATCGATCTTTGGGTGCTTGATCGAGGAAAATCTATCCTTGGTGATTCCATATCAACTTCGATGCCACTGTCTTTGAGAGAATCTACATCGGATACGTTAGGCGGCGGTAGTTTTCCCTCACTCGGATGACCACAGTCTTCATAAATCCAAGAAAAGCTAGAATTATGCCCGAAGATTACAGCTCCGGGGCTTTCCAGAGGAATATCAATCTTCCTGGGTAGCAAAATGTTTGACATGGCCGAGGGGAGTAGTGATTGTACTGGGTCGCTGTGATCTTGCCCAAGTATTCCTTTGCACCGACACGTTCCAAACAGACTCGTCGGCGTGTGCCATATAATGTCATGGCTAACTCTTACCTGGATATCTTGATGGAGATGGTTATCTTTTACCAGTTGGCTCAAATCAGAAACGCAAGCTGCAAGGTAATACTTTTGTTTTGGCATCTCAGCCCAGTATTCGCATATATCGGTGCCAGGTGATTTGATTATATCGCCAAATCCGCGCCCAAAGAGAGTAACCGCATGAATGGCTCTGGTGAAATCAACCCAACTTTTCCCGCGTGGTTCTAGAGAGGCCACTCGCGGGTAAAGCGGATCGCGGCTCATTGCTAGATCGTTGAATTCCCAGCCTTCAAGGTATCGTCGTGGTTTATCAGCCATATTAACGCCACGCTCGCCAGCAATATCTGCTTGATGATCGATGAGCTTTTCCAAGATGTTGTAAAAATATTCAATTCTGCTCTCCAGCAATAGATACCCATGTTTCTCACGGTACAGCTTAAGCGCCAAATTTTTTGGGTTAATGAGCACATCAATAGCTGAGTCAGCCATGAATGGTTTTTTTGATTCTTGAAAATTCCTTTCCCTGAAGATGAAAGCAGAGTTAAACTTATCTGTGTTGTTGTATGCCAATGATGCCCTTACTATATGCAGCAAGGCACTTGTTCCGTTGACGAGCCAGCCGCGTTTCTCGCTCTCGTCCCACAGCAGCACATATTTAGTAGCAATCCATTGAAGCCTCGGAATATAACCGCTGCGGGACACATGGATAGGCGTTTCTTTGACTCCTAGACTGAATGTGGGACCGCCGACTATGCACCGCCCAGGAGATACGTAAGTACCGACGAGACTGCAGCCTTCATGAGGCGTAGGCAGCGCGGAATTAGCAACAAAATAGTTTGCCTGTGCTGAACCTGCGGAGAGTTGGCATTAGCGAAACCCCTCTTGACGTTTTAGAGAAGGCCCTACCAGCATAAAAGGCGGCATCTTCGCACCAACCGAGAACATGTCGACATTGTTCTAGATCCAGATTGTTGGCATATCCCAAGCTGGTTATGTTGCTATCGAGATAGGATATACGGTGCCCATCTTTATTGTAAGCCAGGTGCCAAAATATCATGTCACCAATTCTCTTTGTTGGAACCAAGAGAATGGAAAAACCTTTGATAAAGGTCATCCCTTTAAAGCAATCCACTCGCTGTGTTCGAGCCAGACCCGCCATTATATTGAACGGAATCTCAGCCCCGGTGCCTGTTTCAGCCCTCGCTGGAATTGGATATCCTTTAACTACCATTGGATTCTTGAATAGGTTGTACCAACATACGCCATTCAATCCGCCAGGATCTTGCTGAATCTCGTCCCTGAAACCTATCTTGAACTTGACAATAGTATTCTTAGCAAATAGCGGCTGTGTCGCTTGAGAGCTGATAAATGGACTGCAGCAAGCAAGTCCTTGATCGTGTGGAGATGTACGAAGTGCGGCGCCGAGCCAAGCAAGTTGTTCCCCGGCTTCAGTAATAGATGTCATAGGCCCGTCAGCCGTAACTATGAATTTTGTTCCATCAATCCTTGCACTAAACTCTGCCCCTGTGGATAGGTCGTCTGGAATATCTTATTATTATTTATAATCAGCCTCTACTTTGTTGACTTACCCGTGCTGTTATACTTGAACTTGCTGCCTACCATGTCTTTTATCAGCCGCATAATTATACTTCCGGATGATGGCCATGTCTGATTAATATATTGGCCGCATGTTGTTACATATGAATCCTGATAGGATCCAGTCACCGTAATTGCTTTTTCTATTGCCTCGTGTAGTTCAGTAGAATACTGTTGTTTCTCTAGAAAAGCCTTAATATCCCAGTCAACTTCGAATATGGCATTATAGATTTTAGCGGGTGTGTGATTGCCAATTTGGAGCGATGACAGTAGAGTCTGTGTAATCAAATTCTTAATTGTATCCATGAAGCTCGGCTTTGCTGGAGCCATGAGAAGCTCTTTTTTTAGGCGGCTGAGAAGCCACTGATAGCCCTCTGTTTTAAGGATAAGCTCACGGTAGGCGGCGAACCTCGGATCGGCGGCATCTTGGAGCTTCTGCGGAACGGTAGCACCCGAATCTTTCTGCCACTGTGGAAATTGAACATGAGGGGGACGTATCTTTGCTGGTATCCCAAATTTTTGTCCAGCTGCTTTCCACTTGTTGTTCTCATATTCTTTTATAGCGTTCAACAGCGCCTGACTCTGGACAGACTGATCAATCAATGAGACATCAATATTGGAACCAGATTATTATTTACCTCGTCTTCAGCAAACTTAGGATAGTGCATATCCGTGTACCAGTGCTTTTTGATGGAGCCCTCTGTTCTTGTGGGGAAGGCCTGTAGATTTCAGTTAGCTTCCCCTTTCTCTTCCAGATCTTTCTTTATTCCTTTTCCATAATTATACATACCTTGACAATCTCGGCCCAGCTGTTTCCGGCATTTCGCATCTGCTTCAACCGCAGCTCTTCCTCAGGGGTCCAGAGCGTGTTGATCCGGCTCTTCGATAGCTCTATTTTGCTGAAATCGTCCTTTGCCGAGTCAATATTGGTGTTTGCTGAATTGATATCGTGACGCTCATTGAATTTCGGCAGTATACTCCTACCATCCTCTGATTGAGTTCGGCTGAGATCCAAATTTCTCAGCCAGGCACCAACGGTATCACTGATTGATACATTATCATTATCGGAACTGGGAACTGGTGTTGTTTGAGGATTCCCTTGCTCGAAATATCTCTTTTGGAAAGACGTAAAAATTTTACTAATTATTAGACCATTTATACAACGTATACCACGCGTTCAGTAACTTACTCGCGATTCCGCAAAATAAAACTCTCAATATTGTAGTGCATATCAACTGGCACATTATGGCCAATTCTGATCGCAAAAGCTTCCAATAATTCAGGAAGAATACTTAAGACTCGGTTACGAGCATTCTGGTCCGTATTTACGTCTCTAACAGCTGTAAATAAAGAATCTGCCAACCACGAGTTATATATTTCAAGCTTATCACGACCGATATCGGAGAAGTTCCAGTCTCCTGATTTTGTTTGGTGGGAGTGATCGATATCTGTTGTCACACTGCTATCTATCCAAGTAGATCCAAATGGTGTTAGCCTTCTATAGTGACCATAACCCTTGACTAGAGCGCTACAAGCCACTGTAAACTCACCATTGACTGAAGGCAACTGAGTCTTGCTGCCGGCACTGCTGCCGACAGTCATGTCGAAGTCGCTTGATGGGGAGTCCCAGCTTAAATACCTCCTCTGTGCTGTTCGAACAACTTTCTTGTGCATAATAGTTGGAGTTTCTGGCAACTTAATTCCGTCATCACCGTCTATAATTGTTTTAAGCGCGGGTAAGAGAGTTTCCCAACAAAGCACCTTGATATCTACCTCAAGGTTACTAGGTTGGGGATTGGACAGGCCCATGATGAGCTTAAATAAGTCTTCTGTCTCAGCCTCAATCTTGGAAACTGTGAGAGGGCGAAAATTCTCCAAAATGTCGAGGATGTGAGTCTTCTGCTCAGCGCTAAGTCTGTATGGCGAAGGCCACGAACGAAGCCACTCAATTAGATCAATTATATCCTCTTCAGTGAAATAATAGACGCCTGTAGCATCCTCCTTAATGCATGAGATGTAGAAGCTGTTAGGCGGTGGTTCCCCATTTGAAGAAACTGTGTGGAAGCTGATTTGTAGAGTTGATTCAATCAGAAATTTTCGAAATACCACTATACGCCGACAGTCATGCAGCTCTTCAGGGGACCAACCCTTGGTCATTGCATCAAGGTCACCGATGACTTTCAAAGTTACTTTATTCGGTGCCTGGGGACCGTAGTTCTCTTTGCTATTCAAGGTTGTAGAGGTCTGAGTTGGGTACAGTGTTTCATTATTGATATTCTCACCAGAAGTTTGTTGTACCATCATCCGCGGCGCTGTAAGCAATGCTAACTGTCAGGTACAGATAGGAAGACTTATGAAGCTTTATAAAACGACCGGAAAAGAGATACTTTAATACCTTTGCTCATTCTGGGCGGGTGTGTAGAAGACGTGGAGCGCCGAAGAAACGAATATCCAATATTATGTGTTATTGGTTCGGGACTAGAGCTCTGGCCCCTCTCTGCTTCATGTCGAGATGAATCCATCTGTAAGACACTGAATATTTGATACTTTATAGAACCAGAACTTTGAGTTCATCGATACTTCCATACCCGTTGATTATGATAAAGAGGCATATAGAGATACAAACTTGCTAAAGAGTTGGCGTTTACTTCCCTATAGTTAGGTACCTACTATCAGTTTATAGCCGCGGATTATTATTTACCCGCTACAGACAAGTAACTGCAGCACGGTATTTTGTTGACCAGAGTCGTGTGATTATAGGCTAGCGCTTAAAAGCCTGGCGTGATTAAGCCTTCTCATAAGCATGGTTTTGGTCAATCATCTCTCTGAACGTGTCATTTTCGCATCTTTGTGGCATAATTTCCAATATGTCATATAAAATGTAGTGAATATCTGTGCATTGGAATTTTGGTGCTAGCGATTTGCTCATTATGAATTTGTAGCGTAAAGTGATAGGCAGCATCTCGTAAGAGAAATGGGTCGGTGTAAGAAACATCCAGCGTATGCAAGAGTAACTTTAGTGGGAATTACCATCCTAAAATTTCCCAAAAGGCAATAAGAGAGCAAGATGATTTGCTAAATACAAATTTCTACCATTTAATTTTATAACACGGTTTATCGGTAAGAGTCAATGCGTTGAGAAAGCCTGCCAGCGTTTTTGCTGCTGTTTGGGTAAGTTCCACTCTCCGTTTTGAGCGGCCCGTCCCGTGGTCCACACTTTGCCGTCACCACATCGACTGTTGAGCGAAACAATCGTAGAATTCATTCCCACGGTGTTGATGAGCCGATGCGGAGGAATATATATATCTAAGTAAGGATATCATAATCAGATGACAACGTCCCCGAAGTTCCGTATCAGTGGTATATAATTCACTACAGAAGCAGTTGCGAAAGTAGCGTATTTCGCCTTGTTTTCTATAATAGCGGGTATCAGAAACAATAGAAGGGAGATATGAGTTATATGATTGAAGCCCCGTTATATAGCGAACCTAGAAAGAAAAAGGCCTCTGTCCCCACGAAAACGAGCTTGAATCTTGAATCAGGCAGGTGATGTGAGTTATATAACTCTACGAAAATTTTAACTGATCTTCGCAAAGTCCTCAGACGTTATCTTCATAGTGTGGGCCATTTTATATCCTACGGGCTACTACTATGAATGCAAATACCATCTTGGGACAACAGATCTTTAACTGTATTATCATTATTTACATAGGTACAATAGGCGCTTGGTGATTGGATGTTGTCTGGTAGATAGATGTACCTTGGCTGCCCAGTACTATGAACCCCTGAAATGAGATATATGAATTTTTTAGCAGTTAAGTCGCTTTATAAATACTGAAATCCCGCTTTATATCTATTTAACGCAGACGATGCCTCATCAGACTGTATATCGGATCACATGGGGTTGACCATCCTCATTTAGTGTCTTCATAGTACTTTCTCAATGAGACCAGCGAGACGCAAGCGAAATTTGTATGTGAATACAACTAATCGTCAAAACTGTGCTTAATTATCCATATTCTTTATTGAAATTGGTGTAACCATCAAGAATTAGAAACTATAGCTAGTCCAACCACAGTTATCGTAGCCGTAAAGCAACGAGGCATTGGCAGATGCCAGATAGATGATGGAACGCACAACTCCTTGGACTGGGGTCACCATCCAAGCGCCTAATTCACTCAACACTCTTCATCTTCTTTTTCTCCTACTCCACAGACTTTACAGTTTCATTTAGTCATAGAAAGGAGGAGATACTGTCTGTCCCATCGACTATCATGCATGCTGCGGCGTTGAGCTCCTAGGAAGTGGGGTAATACACATACCATCATCTAAAGCTATATTTTGCGCTGCATAAATTATGTATCATTCGCCTCTTTCTTATGAGAACAGAGACAACTTCTTCCCAGTTTTGATATTGGATGCATCGGGTGTTGCACTCGACAAAGGCGGCACGGATGGTGGATTCTGTCTCATGCATGAAGTAAGAGGGGTAATTGACCAATACTGTTCGGTCAAGATGCATCCTTACGTTCTGCCCGGCTTCTGCAGGTCGGGACATCGCAATTGTAGTTGCATACAAGGTTCTCCCCATACCATTAAAGACTATTACTTTACTACAACTTGAAACGTAACCATTTAGCGTGTCATCCTATGTCTTACCTGAATCGCAGTAGTATCCCGAAATCCGTATTCAATGAAAGCTGAAAGCATGGTTGTATCCCGGGCGGCTATGCCGCCCCGGCTCATCGCTTTGCCCGATGGTAGGGTGGTCTCCACTGGTGTTAATCCTTCCTGATCGTCCCTGATCGTCCCCACCCGGATAGCCACCCGGTATACTCTATATTAGCGTCACATCTAACTACGTATGTCCATATGATCATATTATTAGCCATTTGTCTGACTTCATACTTTGAGACATGCTAACGGCGATTGTCTAGCTCAGTTCTCGTTCCACTGGATGCCACGTCACCCCGCAGCGTCACTTTTTAACATGCAAAAACTGAGATGCCAATAAGGCTATTTGATCGGCCAGTCGGCAAGACACGGCGTGGATATAGAACAGATTGCTAGCAAATGGGAATCAATCCTAATGGTGCTACTGCAATATTACTACTAGTAATACGGACTAGCAATACTACGTCGTAGTAGTAATACTGATCCGTCACCTACGCTATCTCATCTCCTGCAGATTGATATCCACCATAATCCACCATCTTCTTTCTTACTGGGGGAGATCTGCATTTACTACTAGATGCAGATGCAACTTCACCTAAACAAAACCAGTCAGTTGCGGCATTGATCTCACCTTCAGCTAGCCACGACTCTCAGCTAGCCATGAGCGAGAATCCGACACCCTGTCGGCATATGATCTCCACAAGTTTTCAGCTCTCCCGCTGTTGGTGGAATCCGTGCATGTAAGACACGGGATAAATGTGTACGGAACAAATGTTTGTCTCAAGATGTTTGATCATAGACGTAAGAGTAAGAATCTAAGAGAGTGCCAACAGACGGCTAGAATACGATACTGGTAATAGTTCGGACTATTTCTTTTGGGCAGCTATACATACGTTTATATTATGAGCTACAATTCTATATATACGGATTTAAATAGATATCTATATTGTATTCTTTAATATAATATTACAATGTATTGGTAATATTTTCCTTTCTATACTATTTTTACAGCATTTTATACCTATAATGACAGATATGAAGCCTCTTTTGTAAACTGTTTGGGTAGCCACCAAGGTTCCACTGGGAATATTTGACGTCAAAATCTAGGCATGCAACCGGGACGTAATACTATGTGGTACCGCATGAAATGGGTGCATGAGGAGGCAATGTCTTTGCCGCCACATCCTTGCCTTAGAACCATGTTGCTCTTTTGCATGCGTACAAGTGGGCATGTCGAACGGATGGAGGGGTATATAAACTCGTAGATGCTTTACTTCGTTTTATCTGCAAAAGAAATATTTCAATCTAACATCTTTCCATCCTGCTCACATACATTTACAACTTCCACATTCTTACGCCATCATGAAGTTCTTGTTCGTTCTCCTGCTCACTGCGTCTACTGCGTATGGCTGTGGAAGCAACGCATACAGATGCAAACACCCTGACAAGACAATCGATGAAATGTGGAAGGTGACGCACAGAATCTGCAATGACTTGAAAGAAGACGACTGCTATTGTTCCCACTGGGCCGAATACTACTGTGATCCCTTTGGGGATAATATCGCTGAATTCAAGCGTAGATGCAATAACGAGGGCGAAAACTGGTACTGGTTGGAATGTTAAAGCAAGGTACGGCCGACACTGAACTTGGGTGAGGAAAGTATATATTGGATGTTAATAGCTTTCTTTAGACTCTTAAGAACGGCATTGTGTGTGCTTGGTAGCGCCGCCATCAAACGATGGGAATATCGTATTGATGCTTCATTTGGTGCGCTACAATATACTCTTGGCCTTATTTGAATTGGTGGATGAAACGCATCTTAGGCGAGTCGTATATAACTTGACGATTCCTCTCATTTTGATCAAGTCGACATACATCAATATACATTCAATTCTGCTAATCCCTCGCTAATTGACTTTGACTATCATCAAAATGTGAATGACCCGTGTTCAATATTGCTCAGTAGTTTGCCTTCTCGTCCTTTATGCTTGAAATAGGTGCACCATTGCCCTATTTACATACGTACTTCTTAAAGTTTTACTCTCTTAGCCACCATGTATATATCACCATTGCTTTGCTTTTCTTGAGCCATCTGACATCACTGGCTTAAAGTTATTTCGTCAATCTTGGAAGCTACGTGATACATCCTAAGCAAGAGCAGACAACGCCAATTATTACAATTTCTTACAGGAATAAGTAACCTAAGCCTGGAAACTCGACTTCTGCTACTGAAACTCGCCTTCTACAGCACTTGCATAGCTCAGCATAAAAATAAATTCGAATCTACCAAATACAGGATAGATGGACATTCGCATACGCTCCTTACAATTCCTCTTTAGCCGAATCCCACTTGCAGAAATTGATGTGAAGCATGGTCCCATACGCTACCCAGCCACCTCCATCCCAGCCATTGTAGCAACTATCAACTATTTCCGCAAAGGCTGACTTGCAAGCCGCCTTCGAGGAGAACGCTCCAACCATTCCGATATTGGCAGTGTGTCCGCTGCTGTCGGAGAAGCTCGACCAGGTGCCAGTTTTCTTGTCCCAGTGATTTTCACAGTAATCATCCGCGTGCTGAGTTATTTCACTCTTACTGACGCAATCCAACTTGTGTGCTCCCTTGTTGTGGTTGGAACACTGGCCAGCGATGGCGCTTGAAGCCAACGCAAGGATAGTAGAGGCTTTCAGAAGAAACCGCATGGTTGGTATATATATATAAAAAGCTATAGAATAGATTAGAACGCCTCCACAAGAGTTTCTGTGGTGAGATCAGTACCTACTGGCTCAATTATGAGAAGAATTGTCGTTTGGATTGGGTTGTAGGCGATGGTGTAAGACCGAGGGGCGTAGTACTAACTTTTATATTAAAATCAGGGCGCTCTTTGGGCATAGAATGATTTATTACGTGAGCCAGCACATAGCGTTATAAGATAGATCAATCAATGGATCACAGTGACCCACGCAAACTCAGATGACGAGAGGACTCCCGGGTGGCACTTGAGCTGGAAATGGCTTGGACGGGAGCTCCCGATACACTTACAAGGATCGGAATTTAGTTGTTTGCTTTAGACTGGTTGCATGCGAGCTGAATACAGGGATGCTGTATGCATTAGCAAATTATTTTGCCAGCTATATCCATCCTCTAAATCTATCGGAGATGCAAAGATCTTATGTGGACCATAGAGCTATCACCATTTAGCATAGTGAGTACATACCTAGGTACATGCAGTATTATGCATATTGGGCACCAAAAGGAGAGCTTCAGCCGCTAAAATTATGCAAGACAGAAAAATTATAGTAAGTTATAAGTATAATATGTATATAATTGAAAATTACTTTAAGCAGAAATAAGATCAAAAGTCTACACTTTAATATCAAGTGTTATACCACTACTATAACGCAGCCAAAATATTAGTATATTAATTTAAAAGAAACAACATGTAGCTGCTATTTGAATCTGCTAAAATAATGTCATTAATTTTATAAATATTAGCTAAGAGCAATTAATATTCTATCATTTTGATGACATAGTTTGCATTGCTAGCCCCTCTCTCTTTGACTTACAGGCATCTCTAAATGGTGATGGGTGCTTACCCCTGTCTAGGTACGGTATCATTTGTCTCTCCTCTGTTACATCCGTATTTTGTTTCCCAGCACAAACACTCAGCATCCCTCAAGCCCACTATTGAAAGCCACAAAAGCTGCACGTCGATGGCGACTCCTAAGCTTTTAGTACTCCGTACACGTATGCGAGCATGATAACCCCTCACCTCTGCCGCCTAATGTCTCGGCGATGAGAGTGGCGCAGCGGCAACAGCCGACCAAACTTGCAGACGCCTTGCCACTGACTCAATATGATCAAGTATGAGGCCTGCCATACGCCAGCCTATCAAGTTCAGTCAGACGAATTTCGCTCATCCCGTTGTGACGGCTGCATGCTGCCCTGACGCATTAATGATACTCTGGGAAAGCTGGGTGGTGATAGGCCATAGACAGAGCTGCCCATCACACAGAAGCCTGGATGACATCGGGTTTCGCCTATTCTCTGCCAATTTCGCGATGCTACGGCCTCGTATCACATCATTGTGTCGTCAATAGGATTTCAGAACCCCGCATTGCGAGACCATTGTAATCAACTTGCTGTCTCTCTACAGTTGCTTAGGCAGAGATTGAAGGTGCCGATGGGAAGTGTGATTAGAATGGTCCGAGGGACTTTGAAAGCAATCGTTGGTGATGTGCTAGGCTAGGCTTTGTTTGAGAGGCCTATATTAAGGAGAGCCACAGCTTATTGACGATTATCATGAGAATCCTTTTTGTGTAAGGAAAATTCTGACTCATGCAAAATTGCTCACTATCTTCTTTGCAATCTACATAGTAATTTTGTTATTGATTTCCATCTTCAGCCATGGCGGGTACAGACACACTATATTCTCAGGGGTTCAACTTTGGTAGCTTTGTCCAAGATGGTGTTGACCCTCGTACGGGGCAATTTACATCCTCCATTACATTGTATGAGACTCCGGCCGAGATCCGTAACTGCGCCTCATTCAGGCTAGTTCTGAAGTTCAGTCCTTCCAATGCTCAGGATATCGGCTTCGGCAAGGGGTGGTCACTCAATCTTTCCCAATATCATCATTCTAGTCCTCGTAGTCTCGCTCTCTCCACAGGCGAGTACTATCAGGTCGTTTTGGATGGTGGCGACCTCAGTGTCGTAGATCTGAAGCTTCAAAAGTTCACGCTCAAGAAAAAGGATTCTGACTTCCAGATCGCTCACAAAGACGGCCGGGTGGAAATTCTGTCAAATAATGACAATACCTGGAATTTCAGCGTCCCCACCAGACTGTATGCCCCGAATGGTCGTCAGCTGGAGCTGGTTTGGACTGCCGTCAAAGGGCAGCCGAGACTGAGAAAGATATTGGAGGGCTCGGAACAACTTTTGGTGATTAATTACGAAGATCCAAACGTTGAAATAGTGCGTGCCCCAACGTCCGCCGAACCTGCCACTTTTACAGCCTTGATAAAGGGCGGCAAGCTGGCGGAATTTTGGCTACCGTTGAAGGATAGGCCCAGGCCCAAATGGGTATTTGAATATGAAACCCATGGCAAAAACACTTGCCTTTCCACTATCACAAGCCCTATTGGCCTTGTTGAGACGGTCAGATATAAGTCGGATGGCCACAGAGTGCCAAAGGGGGGTCCCTCAGCGGCCGTTCCGTACGTCATCCAACACATTGCAGAGCCGGGCAACCAACAACCCGCGATGCGGACCCTCTATAGCTACTCGACCAATAACTTCTTAGGTTACGGTGGCGTAGACAGCTGGAAGAGTGGCCAAGATAACTTATACCGTGTAAGAGACGATTATACATACAATACCACTGTCTCCGCTGATGGCGGCCAAGAGACTACATATACCTACAACAAATTCCATCTACTCGTCAAGTCGCAACAAGAGAAAGACAGGAAGCAAGTCACACAATCCATTACCTACCATGCAAAAGAAAATGTGGCTTTTGAACACCAGCCCCCTCAGTTCCAGCTACCGAAGACTGTTGTGACGAATTATCGTGATCTCTCAGACCAGAAGCTATCTCGAGATGAGCAGACTCAGCACGATTTTGACGAATGGGGAAACCCTACCATGGATATCCAGACAAACGGCGTCCGCACGGATCGTGTCTACTACTCACCCAAAGGTGAATCTGGTAGCTGCCCAACCGATCCACATCTCTTCCAACGATATCTGAAAGAGCAGACTGTTACGCCGGCTAAGAAGTCTGATCTGGCTCCAGTGCGAAGCACTCATCACACATATCACGAGATGCCCACAGCATCCGGGGCGCCGGTAGCTACATTTGTTGTCATTGAGAAATCAACTATTTTACAAGACAACAAGGCCATCAGCAGCATCGATCGGGAGTATGTTTCCAGCCCCGGAGAGAGGGACCATGGTCGTCTCCGGCAGAAGACGACGACGATGATGATATCTGAAAACCGGGCTACTGTGCAGAGCTGGACTCATCGGTACACAGCGGACAAGACGTTGGCTATAACTGTGAAAGAACAAGGCTTTGACGGCTGCCAGATGGAGGAAGAAAGGAGCTACTCTTTGGATCATGGGCTGGTGGTGGCCCAAGTTGATCCAGCGGGCGCCCAAACCAGCTTCAAATATGATGAGATCGGTCGTATTAAGCACACGATTATCTCTCCAAATACCTCTCACGAGGCAACACAGACTGTCGATTACACTGTCTCATCCAAAACTGCTGGATATATCAAGACGGTGACAGACGTGAAGCAAGTGAAGACTCGATACAGCTTCGACGGCTTACAGAGGCTCTGCCAAATCGAGAGGCAGGATGACGACGGTGATTGGGACACAAGCGGCACCTATACAGGTACTTTCCGCACAGTGCAGCAAAAGAGCTATGATGCGCTCGGCCAGTGTAGTCAGATGGTTGAGATCGATTGGATGAGAGCTCCAGACGGTCCCAAGAAGCAGTCCACCACTCATCGTTATGAATACGATGGTTGGGGACAAGCATGCAAAGCAACTGAGAGCGACGGCGTTGTCACTTTAGTTAACACAGATCCCATCTCTCAGACGAAAACGGAGAGTATTGAGGGCCAAGGCAAGAAGAGAACCCGCGTCGAGTCGGGGGATGTGATTGTCCAGGTGTCGTTGCTCAAGAAGGATGATACCCTCTATACCAGTGTCGATTATACTAATGATGGCCTGGGTCGGAGAGTTCAGGAGAAAAATGGTAAGGACTATGTTACGCAGTTCTCGTATGATTGGTTTGACCGCGTAAGCAAAACAATTTGGCCAGATGGCAGTATCGCAACGACGCAATATGCGGATCATAGTACAGACCCTCTGCCTGTATCGGTCCAGGTTCAAGATATCATCACGGGCAAGCAATCCTATGACGGGCTAAGTCGCGTGAAGACAACAGATTCTGGAGGACGCACCACCGGCTTTTCGTATAAAGGAAGCTCGCCGAAACCTTTTAACATGATGATGCCGAAGAAAACTGAGGCTACCATGGCCTACGATGACGCTTTAGGCTACGCGCTCAAGGACAGAACTATGCCCGATGATCAGCAAACCTTTGATTATAACAATAAAACGGGAGAATTGATACAAAGTAAAAATTCATATTGCACTGAGAGCCTGAAGTATCTGCCATCAGGCCTGTTGAAGTCTGAAGACATTCGCTTCGGACAAGGGAAAGTTAGGTCAACACTACATGCCTATTCTATGAACGGTAGACTTCAGAATTACTCCAACGCGCACAGCCAAACACAAGAACTCAAGTATGATGAGCACGGCCGGCTCAAACAATTACTGCAAGGCCCGCTCACAGTCACGCTCGACTACGACAGGGCAAGTCGACTATGGAAAAGCATCGTCCACGACAGTCAAAAGGGTTCGACTCTCAGAACAGAAATCGTTTTTGATGACTTTAGTCGCGAACGCGAACGCACTCTGATCCAAGATTCGAAGCCTCTGTATAAGCTAATTCAGGATTACGATGTGCTAGACAAACTAAAGACTCGTGAACTGAAGGACAGCGATGGCAGCTCGTTACGACAAGAAACCTTTGATTATGATAACATGGGCCGACTATTCGACTATCAATGCAAGGGGAGCCAGCTTCCTGTCGATGAAGGCGGACGCCAGCTGCGGCGTCAGACCTATGGCTTTACTACTACTGGGGGTATAGCAAAGGTCACTACGGAGTACCAAGATGGTAGCCAAAATATTGCCGTCTACACATACAGCGATAGTGACCCTGACCAACTTGCTAATATCAGTAACACCCACGCCGGTGAGCCTGAAAAGATTACTCTCGAGTACGACGCGAATGGCTGCTTAACGCGAGATGAGCAAGGCCGAATACTAGAATACAACTCTATAGGTAGCCTCACAGCGGTCAAGAGTTCTGACGGATCGACGGTTCTCAGTCGGTACCACTATGATGCCCGGGCCAGATTAGTCTGCCAGGAAGTGCCTGGCAGGCCAGACTATCATCTATATTATCGCGACAGTAGCCTCATTGCTGCTACCAGCGGCGATGCCCAGCTCAGTTATGTATCCGACGGAGTTTCCTACTGGGGCCAGATCCTCCAAGAGAATGGACAAACGGCAACTTCATTGTGGGCTTCCGACGCACACCAGTCGACCATCGCATGGCTCGACACCAAACAATCAAACCAGGTTCACACTCAGTGGTATACGCCTTATGGTTTCAGCACGGCTGGATCTGCCATCGCTTGGAACGGCCAGTGGAGAGATCCTGTCACAGGCTGGTATCATCTTGGCAGTGGATACCGCGTTTATAACCCGGTGTTGATGCGCTTCCACGCTCCTGATACATGGAGTCCTTTTACTTCTGGAGAGATTAACCCCTACGCCTACTGCCTTTGCGATCCCATCAACCAGGTGGACCCCACTGGCCACTCGAGTGATTCTGCCGGAAATACTAAGAAGAGAAGCATAGCTCAGTTGATTGTCGGCCTGGTTGTTGGCATCTTGGCGGCCATCTTCACCGAGGGCGCATCTTTGGCGGTAGAAGTTGGAGTCCTCGTAGGCACTGGAATCGCTTCTGACGTAGCAACCGGCCTCATATACGACGCTGCTTCGGGAACTGCACCGACTTGGGGGAGCATAGGAGATGATGCTCTCTCTAGCGCTATTGGCAACATCGTTGGGCTCGGCGTGACCAAGGGGGCAGGAAAGCTCTTCAAGTCGATTGGGGAGACGATAGATCAGCTCCTAGAGGGCGCTGCTAAGATACAACACGCTGGAGGAGCGAGAACTCTTCCTGTAGACCAGATGAATTTGACTCAGTTGAAGAGCGAAAAGTACTGGCTATCGTTTGGCCCAAAACCGAAACATTTGAACGCAGAAGGCAAGGCCATGCGAACGGCCCGATTAGATGCTGTAAAAGAACGGCTGAACGACCTCGAACAAAAGACAAAATGGGAATGGAATTCGAAGCTTAAGCAAGGCCGCATACATTTAGTTAAGAGCGACAAGACAGCCTGGAGCAAATATCACAGCTTCAAAAGAATGATTACAGAGGACAGGATTCACCCAAAGACTGCCGCCGAAAGCCTTGGCGGGTCAGATTATGAGCTACTTACTCCGGGGGCAACGCATTCCATCAGGTTAGCAAAGGGACATCGGCTTTATTTTCTGTTGGACCAAAAGAATCATGTAGTGAAAATTGATGAGATCGGAGGGCATCGGCCCTAGTTTGGCCAAGAAAGCGGATATTTTGATAGCTCAACGCAATATGAATCGATCAACTATGAGAGAAATATATTTTCCGAATTGGATTTCTTTTTCTTGAAATTGATATTAAATGTGTCAAGTACAGAGTTCATGTGGCCATGCACGGCGTGGCTGTGATAGGAGGTAAACTCTGAACTGCCTATCTAACTTCCCACTCTGATAACTACCTACCTAGGTAGGTACCTAGTTCTTAAAGTAGCTTTATATTATAAATATATACCTAGGTACTTACCTTACTGGTTCGAATTTTAAATTGATTAATTCTTTTTAATAGAAAACGAGGGGTCATGTGGAAATCTAGGACCCGCACAAAGGAGTATACGGTTTGTGTGTCATATATACTTTTCTCGAGCACAACTATATTCATTTTATAATATATAATTACATATATTCGAAGGTTACGCCATGGTTATCAGTTCACTGTCAGTACAACATTGAACTCTCAGCAAAAATTCGACTGCGCCTGACCATTATGTTAGACGTTTGAACCCTCGAACAGCGAGCTATAAATTATGGTCGACTTCGGCCATTAGAGCTGTTGCATAACACAAGTTATATTTTAATCCCTAATTTTCTTAGGTATACACATTGCTCGACAAATAACAGGCTGTGCTTGTATCGAATATATGTTCATAAGTGTCTAGACAAAGGGGTAAGACCATTAACCAAGACAAACGTAGGTAAATTCATCCCTCCATTCCAGTCGTATAACTACTATTTTATTTTCTATATACAGCTCTCTATCCATGGCCGCCGTTTCGGAATCATCTTCGGCTCCATCCCAATCTTCAGCTCCATCCCAATCTTCAGCTCCATCCCAATCTTCAGCTCCATCCCAATCTTCAGCTCCATCCCAATCTTCAGCTCCATCCCAATCTTCTTTAGTTCCAAGTTCGCATACTGGGATTCTGCGCGAGGAGAATGTTGCTCTGAGACAGATCCTGGGTTATCGTCTCGAGGCCAACCCACCGTTTGCGGTGCCCTCAATAGGCAGGAATCTATCGGGCACGAGCATAAAGGATGTTTTATTCGTTTCTATCGACGTCGACACAGGGAAAGGTTATGAAGTCATTTCCCCCGGTCAAAGTTTTCACATCGGTATATCTATTTTTGACACCCGACACCTCACGAAGCGGCCTATCTATGTTGGCGATGCCATCGTCTCTTACCAATTTATCAACAGAGACGATACAAAGCCCTGTCAACGAGCTGCCAGAGCTTTTCTTTTTGGATCGACGGAACTGATAGCGCTCACCGATCTTGGGGCGAGATTTATGTCGCTCACCCAAGGCCGCGATTACGTTATAGTGGCACACGGCGTACATGAAGACATCAAGTTCTTCAATAATATCAGTAGGGAGATCTCGCGGCAAGCCTCTTATATAATGGATACAGTCAAGGCGGCACAGTATCCCCTACAGCTATCGTATCGGCATAGCCTCGAAAAGCTTCTCAGGGGATTCGAAATTCGCTACGCGAAGCTCCACGCGGCGGGAAATGACGCTCACTTTGCTCTTAGAGCTCTGCTGATGATTGCCGTTCGCGATGGCCAAATGAAGCCCGAGGCTCTGACCGCCGCGAATGAAGAGGTCTTCCGGTTCCTTGATGCAGTTGCACATGCCCCGTTTACTTTGCCCACTTCGACAGAGAACCCACCGGAGCCATCCAAAGGGAAAAATAAATCGGGGAAAAATGCAGCGGGGAAAAGGAAAAGGAAAAAAAAGTCAAAGGGCCGCCAAGCACGGGTTGAGAGAAGGGCTGCTGAACGGAAATTGCTAAAGTTTTCCGACATCATCAAACAGGAAGTCCAAGATGACCAGGACAAACAGGGTGGAGAAGATGGTCAGGGTAGCGAAGACGACCAGGATGTTGGAGATGACTCGAATAGTGAAACTATCCAGGACGGCGACAACCAGGTTGAAGATTATGATCAAGATAACGAAGACGATCGGGATGTCGATGACAAGAATGATCAAGATGTCCGTCATACTGAAAAATCTCGGGTTGGCAAAGATATCCAGGACGACGAAGATGATAGGGAGAATATTTGGACTTGTCTTATAGATAAGATCAAAGAGTGGAGGAGCGTTGCTTAGATTGTTGTCAAAATTGGCTGCTTTCTTTTCTTCTTTGCAATATACCACGGACTACTCACTCATATATAAAGATTTAAGAAATATACAACACTTAAAAATGGTAGAGGCCGTAGGGATGGTGGAAGCAGTGGTTGAAATTCGATGTTAGCTACAGTTGGGGGTGCTGGAAAACGAAACTGGTGTGTCAAATAACAATTCCTATAATTTATTAATTTATTATAGACAGCAGTAGAAGAAAAAATAACACTCCATGGATTTATAATTTTATATTTATTGCTCTTTTTAATATTTTAATGGTCTCCATCTGGAGAATCTGCCTCGGCCGGCCGAAATACCTCAGCTCAGCATAGAGCGATCAGATTGCAGTATAGCCCATTGAATACACAATTCATAGCCAGGCCTTCCACCGGTGATGATTGTCCACGGTCCATACTAAGTAAGATGGAAGTTTCCTTAAAATATATTATTCTACCTTGACTTCTATGCATACATTATGAGTATTTAATCTTATGAAACAGTCACTGTGACGTTTCCGAAGAAATTTTCACTAGAGTTGCCTACCAGCACAGTGAAATCTCCAGGCTCAACCACATACTTCATTTGGCGGTTCCACAGACCCCAATCCTCAACTGAGAGGTTAATCTTGACCGTCGTAGACTGTGCAGCCTTGACAGTGACCTTCTGGAAGCCCTTAAGCCTATATCGTGGCACATCTACGGAAGCAATCATGTCTTTGACGTAAAGCTGCACCACCTCTGCTCCGTCACGTTGTGATTTGTTTGTTACTTGCACCGATATGGTCACAGTATCGGAAGCAGACACCTGAGACTTGGAGACTGAGATGTCAGAGAACTCAAACTGGCTGTATGACAGGCCGTATCCGAATTCATAGAGCGCGGTAGGGTTCTCAAATACGTAGGTGCTGCCAAAGACAAGGGTACCGTTGTCATATATATGGCCCGGATTGGGGTAGCTTCTCGCGGAGTTTTGGTAGTCGTAGTAGATGGGCAGAGTTCCAACATCGTAGGGGAAGCTCACAGACAGCTTTCCCGAAGGGTTAACGTTGCCGTACAAAACATCGGCGAGAGCATATCCGCCCTGCTCAGACTGGTAGAACTGCTGCACAAGAGCAGACGCCTCATCTGAAATCCATGGCTCGGTAATGGGCTTTCCAGAACTGTAGACAACGACGGTGGGTTTTCCGGTCTCGATGATGGCCTTGACCAAGCGAGGCATGGCACCGACAAGATGGAAGTCGCTGATATCGATATGCTCGCCGGTTGTCGCGTTATAGCCTGACCAGAGCTCATTCTGGTCTCGCGACCATGTGCCGACGACGACGACAGCAACATCTGAGTTTTTGGCGGCGGCAATGGCTTCGTCGAAACCGGATTCGTCGTTGGACCAGCGCTCGCAGCCCTTAGCATAAGTGACCTTGCCGGTGCTAACAGAACTGATGCCGTCGAGAGGGGTGACACCTCGGGTCATTGCTGTGTGAATCACATAATCTCCATACTACACGAAATATTAGATTAGAACGATGCTCTGACAAAAAGCTGAATGTTGAGTATATTACTCACATTGACATAGCCGTGAGCCATAGGACCAATGACTGCAACATTGGCACTCTTCTTCAGGGGCAGAACATTTTCGTGGTTTTCAAGAAGCACAATGCTCTCCGAATCGAGTTGGCGGGCAATCTTCTTATGCGCCGGAGTGTTGATATACTTGAAGATATCGTCATCAGCAACGCCAGTGTAAGG
The DNA here is from genome assembly GCF_050947405.1 of Trichoderma evansii. NCBI lineage: Eukaryota > Fungi > Ascomycota > Sordariomycetes > Hypocreales > Hypocreaceae > Trichoderma > Trichoderma evansii. The sequence continues at coordinate 413,119 of NW_028145192.1, read as the reverse complement.
CTTCTCGAAAAGGCCCAGCTTGAACTTTGCGCGGAGTACACGAGAAACAGCGGTATCCAAGACACTTTCGCTCAGCTTGCCAGATTCAACAAGGGTAGGGATAGACTGGTAGCTGTAATATCCACCGCCCATCTCGACATCGTTGCCAGCAGGTAGAGCCTAAAATAGTCAGTTTCTTTCTCCCCTGATAATGCAAAGTATACAGATCTTCATGGCGTACCTCAAGAGTGATGCAATCGTTGTCTTCGGCTCCGCAGACATAAAAAGCGTTGGAAAGGCGGGCAGTACCACCAGCATCAGAGGTTACAAAATACTCGTAGCCCCATTCACCGCGAAGGATGTCGGTGAGCACTGCTGAGTTGGCCACCATGGGGACGCCATCGTAAGAATTGTAGGAAGACATGATTGAAGTGGCGCCGCTGTCAATGATGGCTCTCTTGAAAGACGGGAGATAGAGTGACCGCAGTTCGCGTTCGCCTCCGTGCACTGGAGAAGTATTGATGCCCTGCTCGGGTGATGCAAAGGCAGCCTGTTAAATTCAAAAAGGAAAAATGTCAGCCTAGTCTGCTTCAACCCAATTGAAGCGAAAGGTGACGTACAAAATGCTTGACAGTCGCCGAGACACCGTTTTCTTGGAGTCCCTTGGCATAACTATATGCCATTTCTCCCGCCCTTTTACGAAGTATTAGCATATGACTATCATGGAAAATGAAGATTTGGAAATAAAGGCGTACAGGTAGGAATCCTCGCTAAAACATTCCTCTACTCGACCATATCTCAACTCTCGTGCAAGGTCAGCCAGCGGTGCGAAAAGCTGGTTAACTCCGAGAGAGAGACTTTCAGTCGCAATGGCTTCTGCCATTGTCTCTACGAGGCTGGGATTGAACGAGCATCCTATGCCAATAGGAGAGTTGAAAATCGTGGCATTCAGGCCCAAGAACCCATGAAGACCTTCGCTCTGAACAAATGTCGGAATGCCTAAACAGTGTTAGTTGCATAGTAGATCAAAGAAGTACCATCGTTATCAATTCTGACCCAGTTTAGTTTCATTGAGCAAGTATTCCTGTGCCAATTGAGCAGCCTTCTTGACCGTCGTCATGTTGGTATAGTAGCCAGTCCAGACTGAGTTGGCTCGGTACTCCATGTTCCACACAAGACCAGATTTGTTGAATGTGCCATAAGTAAGGTCCAGATAGTTGGACATGTCGCCTTGAATCAACTGGGCCATCTTCTCCTGTACAGACATGCGTTTGAGCAGATCTGACACTCTATCATCGATAGAAGCGTGAGGATTCTTGTATAACGGCTGGCTTGAGGTGGCCGTGCTGGCCGCCGCCAGCACCGCCGGACAGAGACATACTGAGAGCTTCATTTCTCCAACGGAGAGGCCAGAGAAAGCTATCGGCGAGAGGCATAGCCAGCATCCATTTACAGAGCTATCAGCTATTTATCATCTTTTTTCCACGGTTAATTAACAGCGACCTAACAACAATCGCTGCAATCAAGCCGCTCGCCTTACAGTTCAGCATATGCGCGTTGTCATTTATCCGGAGGGGTTGACCCATTGTCGGATTTCCCGTGATGGAGCCCTCTGCTATTTTTTTTGCTTTGGCCGCTTGGCTTCCAGGGATAGTTGCAGGATTCATCTAAAGAGCATTTAATGCTTTGTCGTTCATGATGCCTTGGAGCCTCGGTCAAAGCTATCCCGACAACCTTGTGAAGATGTCACATCTTGGATGAAGTGTTTTTCAACGATATGATGTTGAAAAGGCTGAACAGGTGGAAAAAAATAGTGCCGGTATAGGTTCATAGAAACTTAACTAAAATCGCTGGCGATAGATGTTGTGTTTAGTGTTGGCTCGAGCTTCGTTTTTGCCGGCTTCTCTCAGGTTGTTGGCCGTACTTCATTCGTGCGCTTGGAAGAAATATGGTCTGCATTCTGGCGGAACCTTGCAATTTATACCGATTATCATTGGGGATAGGAGAAAACTAGCGAATCATATCCATGAATTCGCTATAGCTTCCCGCCTTATTCGTAGCCTCGAATATTGCTGCGCCATGTTTGAACGGAACTTTTTCGTAGCGGGCTTTGTCTGAGAATCTGACTTTGGTTGCGCAGAAGTATGCTTTAATTTGAACGACGCTGTTTAAATCCTTGCCATCCATGTACGTCATAGGATTGAAAAGGCTTTAGGGCGGCACGTAAGAAAAGAGGACGTGCCGCGTTTATGTAAAGAGCCGATGGGTAAAAACGACCAAACATACCACTCTGCGTCAGCCTCTTTCCGCTAATCCAGTCGTTCTAGCCTATTCAACTGTTCTCTCTGAATTTATCCTTTAAATTAATTCACTTGAACGTACTTAAGGCTAAAGGTATTCGGAAAGGAGGAAGACACAAGATACACTCTAAGCGGCTGTATGGTATTTAAACGACTAGATAATACCCTGGAGTTGGAAGCTAAACGCAGCGATTTTACATCACATGATGAGAATAATTGAGTTCTTTCGAAACAAATCGTTGGGCTGTTGTCGAATAATTTACAAACAGATCAGGTGTAGATTCGTAGGCAGAAAAATCAGAAAGTAATATCAGAAACTCCAGATACGTATCTGCAGTGTAAGTGGTCACTTCACTGTTTAAACACTCAGGTCAGCCCGCAAATCCATTGAGATAGCACCACATATCGCCATTGACAACAAGCTAATGAAAACAGTCTGTAAAAGAGCACCACAGCAAAACTGCTCAACGTTTTGGAATTTACCATGTATATATCTTGTTTATCTCCTATTATGCGGTGATGCTTATGATCCTGATGGATGAGAGGGGGTTCAAGTTCTGTGTGAGCGGCGGTAGCGCATCTCTGGTCGGGATCTTACTGAGAATAACAACCAATGGCGCCGAATGAGAAAAGCAAGACCGTCAGCATTGGACAAAAACCCATCGTGTTGAGAGATTGCTCTACACTAATTGAAGTCTCTCTGCTAAGCTCTCTACCAAATGGAGACACATGTATGTAGGGTACAAAGCTCAAAGCTTATGTCTATATTCTAGGCATGAAAGTTGAGACGGAGGAGAATATATCATTTAGCTTAGATTTTCTCTGTACTCGTCATATCGCTGTGCCTTTATTCAATGCATATCATAGGCAGAACTCTTGATAGATGTGACATGGCCTTGTATATTGAACCATGCAAGATCAAAATCAAGATTCATCGTCTTACAGCTCTACAGGCATGGTTACCCCATGTAGCGTCACTGAAGCTAGCGACGAGGCCAATTCGGTGAATTTGATCGGCGAATTTCGGTGCGCCGTGGTGCCCGTACTCCGTACACCATATTACCATCTCACCGCTAACTGTTTTGCGTAGGTAGGCTGCCGATAGGATTGGTTGGCGCAGCACAGGAGGAGCTGCCCTTCTAACACTGACATGGAAACTTTACTGTAGCAGATGGCTCACTGTTTGTACGCATCTCACTTACATTGTTATGGGAGAAGCTGCCGGACACAGTATGAAGTACATGGACAGGCGTTTTCGACACGGTATTTTCGACATGGTATTTTCGACGCGACGTTGGTATGCACTACGGCGTGAAATGGATGCTGTCAGCCGGAGTACAGCCAAGGTACCTGGTACTCCACACGGGTGCGACTTTTTTCTAGACGGCGGGGGAGGGGAATAATGGAGTACCATGGAGGCGGGCTCACTAATGGAACGAGTCACAGGCTAATATACATCAGTTGTTTTGGCATACCTTTACAGCATCATTGTGGTATCTGGTATTGCTGCGATGACTAACACGGCCGCTTGTAATTATAATAATTGGAGATGCCACTTTCTCATAGAGCTGTGTTGAATTGTATCAACTGCCATTGTGTTATATCTCGTTACCGTCAGCAAGTCGTTCTGCCTAGTGCATGCTACCAAAATATGTAATGCTATCTGGTAATAGATAGTGGTACTATCAGTCACTTGCAGCAGTTTCTCAGACTTAGAGACACACGCAAAAAAGGTCCCGTCGCCATACAGAACATTATTAGGCTATCAGCAGGAATACATTCAATGCTTACTTTTTATGCGCTCACCATGCTCGTGTCTCTGTTTCATTCCTACAGGATACAAACATCTGCGGCCTTCCGTGCCAAACAAGCAAATGCTGCTGTAACCCGCTCTAGGCCCCGTATATGCACCATTTCGCGCTTGAAGGTTGCGTAGAGACTGGATCCCCAACAAACTGGCATTCTTGCATGAGTACGTCTTACTTACATGTGAAAAAAACCCTGCCATGGTGAGATGCAGGGGCCAGAGAGCTGGTAATTGACGGCTGCCCTCGCTCCATGCCTTCATGATCCTTGGGCTTATATGTCCGCCATTGGCTAGGTAGCAGATTACTTAGACACGTTACAAATCCTTGATTAATATGCAGATACAAAGGAGCGTGGCCTTCTTCTCCTAGAATTAGTGGTACTTCCTAATCGATAAAAAACAGGGCGGGTATCCCGGTATGGAGTATCTAGCAGGTCTCTAGTACCCCCACCGCCATTGGCCCAATCACAATCCCTCCATAATTCGGAGAGCCGCTACGCATCTGTCATTCAATTGTCCCGCAGACAAATTTCCGTCATATTTGTTTGGGACGCCTTTTCTACTTTTAATCGTGACTCCCCCTCTTTATTCTCCCTTGCTGTATTCGTATATTCGTATATAGCACCTCCCAATTGCCCTCCATAGTCCTTTTCTGTTTCACTTCCCCGTCCTTTTCCACTTGCTGCCTTCACAGATTCTCGGCGGCCGAGTCGCTCAAGCTTCTCCACAGAATTGCGATCCGCATTCGGCGGGTTGTCGGCGACGTTGGTCGATTTTGGTCTGGCTTGCGAAAACCGCTGCGACGCCGAAGGCCAGTTGTCTCTTCAATTTTGCATCTGGCAGCTGTGTTTATTGGTTTTATCTTTACTTGGGGCGCTTTTCAAGTTCCTTCTTCCCTCTGTTTGTCGCGCTTTGGCAGTCTTCCATTTTGTGGTGAGTAATGCTAGTTTCTTGGTAATGGACTATTCGTCCGGCCTGGCACCTACTGACTCTTTACCCTCAATAGCGGCAGAGATCATTTCGCATGAGCAAATACATTGAATCTCCTTTATTCGATTTCTAGAGCTTTCTATAACCTGTGTTCCTCTCCTACTGATCGCGCTACCATCGCCCAACATGCATATCAAAAGCTTGGTCGCCGATACGGAGAAGACGAAGGCTCCGTCCTTCTCCTTCGAGTATTTCCCACCCAAAACCGCTCAGGGTGTCCAGAATCTTTACGACCGTATGGACCGCATGAACAACTTTGGACCCAAGTTCATCGACATCACATGGGGAGCTGGTGGTGGTATTGCAGAACTGACCTGCGAGATGGTTGTTCAGGCTCAGGCTGTCTACGGTCTGGAGACCTGCATGCACCTCACCTGTACTGACATGGGACTTGACAAGGTTAATGATGCGCTGCAAAAGGCGTACAAGGCCGGATGTACCAATATTCTCGCTCTCCGTGGCGACCCTCCCCGTGACCAGACCACATGGACCGCTGCCGACGGAAACTTCCAGTATGCTCGTGATCTCGTTAAGCACATTCGCGATACATATGGCGACCATTTCGATATCGGCGTTGCTGGTTATCCCGAGGGATGCGATGATAACAAAGATGAGGATTCACTGCTAGATCATCTCAAGGAGAAGGTGGACATGGGCGCTGGCTTCATCGTTACCCAGATGTTCTACGACGCCGACAATTTCCTCCGATGGGTCGGCAAAGTCCGCGAGCGAGGCATCACCGTTCCCATCTTGCCTGGAATTATGCCCATTGCCACCTATGCTAGCTTCCTTCGCCGTGCTAAACACATGCAATGCAGAGTGCCTCCAGAGTGGATGACCTTGCTTGAGCCGGTTAAGAATGACGATGTGGCTGTGCGTGAAATCGGTAAGACGCTGGTTGCCGAGTTGTGCAGAAAGCTTCTTGCCGGTGGAATCCACCATCTCCACTTCTACACCATGAACCTTGCCCAAGCGACCCGTATGGTTCTAGATGAGCTTGACTGGACCCCTTCAGCGGAACGTCCTCTGAAGCAAGCCCTTCCCTGGAAGCAGTCCAAGGGCTTTGGTCGGCGCGAGGAGGATGTTCGCCCCATTTTCTGGCGTAACCGCAACAAGTCCTATGTCATTCGTACGCAGGATTGGGATGAATTCCCCAACGGTCGATGGGGTGACTCTCGCTCTCCCGCTTTTGGAGAGCTTGATGCCTATGGTATTGGTTTGACCGGCACAAACGAGGCAAACCGCAAGAAATGGGGAGAACCCACATGTGTCCAGGACATAGCTGACACTTTTGTCAGCTATCTGGAGAAGAAGATTGAAACTCTGCCATGGAGTGAATCTGGCCTTGCTGCCGAAGCAGACCCCATCAAAGACGACCTTGTGGCTCTCAATAAGCGAGGTCTTTTGACCATCAACTCACAGCCCGCCGTTGACGGTGCCAAGTCCAACCACCCGGTTCACGGCTGGGGACCTTCAAACGGTTATGTTTACCAAAAGGCCTACCTGGAATTGCTCGTTCCACCCTATCTCCTGGACGAGATGATTAGCCGTCTCGACGACTTCCCCAATTTGACTTATTACGCTGTTACCAAGAATGGTGAACTGAAATCCAATGCGCCATCAGACGGCCCTAACGCAGTCACTTGGGGTGTCTTCCCTGGCAAGGAGATTGTGCAGCCCACCATTGTGGAATCCATCAGCTTCTTAGCCTGGAGAGATGAGGCTTTCCGATTGGGTGTCGACTGGGCTCACTGCTTCGATGCTGGCACCCCCAGCCGATCACTTATCGAGGGAATCATGAACGAGTGGTATCTCGTTAATATTGGTGAGTTTCAATTTACGAATCCCCCCATTCTTTTTCATGTTTCAATAGACTGACCAGGACAATTTTCTTTGCGTAGTAAACAATGATTTCCGCGAAAACAACACCATCTTTGGTTTCCTTGAAGGTCTTCAAGTCAAGGACGCTGCCGTCTCTGCCAATGGCACGGCCTAATTCCGTTTCATACATTTCGCTCAGGAAGCGAAATCGAAAAGGCCCTGATATATAGGGTCTTTTTGCAGATTTGGGTATTATTTTCTTTATGACTTTAATTACCCCTTGATCTTATCAGCTACTTTATTTTCTCTCAATCTTCATATCTCGGCGCAGATGACCGAAGAAAAGCGGCGTTTTTATTTGCACAGAAGGCGGAGTCGGTGTCTTTTTCAACAAAAAGCATACACCGAAGGCCAAATCTTTTATGAGAATGGGGATAACTTTTTTATTATATCCCGGGGCGGCGGGCGCAACGGGAACGGAACGCGAAAACATTATACTGGTAAAAAAAGAAAAAAGGCATGGAAGAGCCCGGTTCTAAACATTGGAATTGCATATATTATATCTCAACGATACCCCCGCCTGCGGACAAGTTTTTTTTGGTTTTGGTTTGCTTTTGCGTTTGTTTTTATATTTACGAGTTAAAGAAAAAAGAAAAGAAAATTGATAGAAAGACTCGGAAGAGGGAAGAGGAAAGTCTGGAGGAGAGTCTGGAAGAGAGAAGCATTACAGAAGCGCTATGAAGAAGAAAAAAAGGACATCACAGAGCGAACAGGCAGATTGCGGTGTATATACGTACCTATATATATGTATATATATCGTGTCTTCCATTGCTGGAAGTGTGTCAATGAATATATAAAGTACGACCGGCATTGCATATTAAGAGCCGCAAAATCAATCTTCTCCTTTGCATTCTCAAAAGTGAAAAACAGTGAAAAAACTCAGTGAATAAACTCTGTTTCTAACTGTCATCACTAAAGTGATAAACATCTCTAGTTGAAAGAAGCTAGCTGTATATTCTTCGGTGTTGTATAATTGTGGAAAATTATTCTTCTTGGCTTCTGACTGATTAAGCATGGCTTCATTAAAATGCTAGATATACACGCCCGTGTGTATATATGTTTGTATGTATTGTACACATTCTGTACTGATTCCCTCTCTCATCCGGTATATACACCTCTTCTCCAAATCTAATTGCATTCCTCTTCAACATCATTCAGCCCAGCCCTCATCATCTCCAACATCATAATCCATGTCAACCTGTCGCCCTTGCATATGCTTCTCAGGCAAGTCCTCAATCACCTCACCTTCCTCCTCATCGTCATTCATTCCAGCCATGGCATCACCATCACCAAGATCCTCATTCTTCTTAAAAGATCCAACAGGTGGCAAAGGTGTATTGACCCAGGAGAGATCAAGTGTTCCTTCGACTCCGGGTAGTTCTTTGCCGTGGAGACTGTAATAGAACTTTTCAGCTGTTTTGCGATCTTGGAAAGATACATTTGTGACTGTGGGAGTGGTTTCTACGGATTCAAATTCGCCCAGGTTCTGTAAAATGAGAAGAAGACATAAATTAGCAATTGTACCTTTTCAAGAGAATGCGCTGATTTGTACGTACCAAGAGGAAATGCCGAAGCAACTCATCCTTGTCAGCCGGAGTAAAGTCCACGCCAGTGACAGCCAGCTTCCGCGGCCGGTTATCCAGCGAGTACTGGGCATAGGCAGCATGTCTGCCTACTTGGCCCCTGAACGAGCCGCGGCCTCGTGGCGCAAAACCTCGGTCGCTACCGCGTCCACCGCGTCCCATATATCCCCGACCCCTTGAGCTGTAGCTGCTTCCATCTTCAGCCATATTAGGGTCGATACCAAGAATCTTGGCTTCCTGTTCTAATGCTGCTAACTGAGCACGCAACATATCAGTCGATGATGAGGATCCTGGAGCTTTAGCATCGCCGCTTTTCTCCCCCAGCCTCGCTTTCAGTCTCTCACTCTCTTCTTTGTGTCTTGCCAGAAGCTCTTGCTGCTGTTTCTCCAGCTCCAGACGCTGTCGTTCCAACTCTATTCGTTTAGTTTCCCTGTCTTGATGCTGCTTTTGCGCCTCTTCCTGCCTCCTTTGGAACTCCTCCATATCAATTTCAGGCTCAGCTTCTACAGGAGCAGAAGATCCATCGCCGTTAATTTTAGATGACCCACTATCGCCGTGCTTCGATGATGACTTGGGACCATCATCTTTGTACCAGAATACCTTGACAAATCTGTTATCAAAGATGACTTTTGGCGACCGATATGCCGCGTTTGCTGACGCCCATTTGTCATATTTCACAATTGCCAAATGCTTGTATGGCTGCATGGAGACTTCAACAATCTCACCAAACTGTGAAAAGAAAGCGCGGACCTCATCTTCATTGAAATTCTCCTCGGGGATATTTTCCACAACAATGGTGCTCTTGGATCGGTCATGAACCGGGCCCTCTGCTGAGAACGAGGCTCTGGCGCCACCTTTCTTACCGCCACGACCACCACGACCTCGGCCGCGGCCCTTTGTATCCATAGGGAACTGGTAAGGGTTTGCTGCGAGTGCAGACAAGCCCATTACAGCATTGTTAGGATCATACTCTAAGAAATGGGAAGAGGGTGAGTTAGTCGGATACTCCTTGAATTTTGGCAGGCTAGAAATCCCGGGATACGTACCTTCGATTTGAGATAGCATATTGGGGACATAGATGGAAGAGTTTCCATGGTCGTACATGCACTGGTTTCCACGAGAACAGTATCCTTTGGTATCAAAATCTCGACAGCGTCCTCTCCGCCGTTGTGAGCTCCTTCCACCACCGCCGTGAGGCATCTGCGCCATGAATTCGGCCATGCCAGGGTAGGGAATACCCATAGCTTGCATCTGCATAATTGCTTCAAGAGCACCCTTGGGATCGAAATGTGACATGCCTGGCATAGAATCCACGGACACGAAGCTCCCTTGCTGGCCACCCATCAGCGAGTCGTCCATTCGCCCGTGGTTTGAGCCCCGTCGAGGCTGCTTGTGGCCCCTGCCATGCGAAGATGGTCCATCGTATTCGCCGTCATCATGTAATCCTCTTTTTCTTGAACCGGTATGGTGTGGCGCACTGCTTTGTGCACCCTGGGCACTGGGGAGAGGACGAGCTGCGGCGCCAATGGCACTGGTGGTAGGCTTCGGAGGTGGCGGAGCGCCTGGTCGATATGACTTGTACGCGATCGCTTGGAAGACATCATCCAGGAAGGTCTTTGGATCTATGGCTGCAGTCAGTACGCCGTATTCTTTACTTCCTACGCCTGGTATAGCTCCAGCGCGTCTCTCACAGCAACTCCAACGGACCTTCTGTCAAAAAATCGGGAATCTCAGCTTCGCAAAGCGCACGCACCGATGCGGTGTCGCCGTCGTGTTTTAGCAGGGCAATGACATAGTCGGCAAGAACGTCGGAATCAGCATCTGATCTGTAAAAAGAAAAAGAGGTTAGCAACTGGGAAAAGAAAAGAGACAGATTACAGGAGCAGCGGCGCGCGTGCTCCTGTCTGTAGGCAAACAAACGTGTTTTCAATGCGCTTGACAATCCAAGTCTTGAGCTGCGGCGCATCCTCTTCCGGGAACAGCATGGCTCGGGATCTGGCGGAAAAAAGGAACGAAGAGAAAAGTCGTGATTAGTGCTGCATGGACGTTGTCATAAATAAGTAATTGGAACGTATAGGCTTGGTCGTAAATAGTAGAAATAATAAAGAATAAGAAAAGGCAGCTAGAGGGCCTCTCTTTTTTATGTTGGTCCGAGCGAAAAGAAAAAGGACGTTGTTGAATGTTAGATTTTCGAGTTGGCCAAAGCTACGGGGCAGTTGCAAGGCAAGGCTGCGCCTGACGATGGCGGAAGGAAGGTCCCGTTCAGTGGCTTTTTAAGTGGGGACTTGTCAGCTCGGCGCTGGAGCTTTTTGATAGATTAAACTGATGATCTGGATGCAGAGATCGATCTCCGTAGCTTTTGTTTAGTGAGCAATTAACCATTGTACAGGCTTATTTGTCATTGGTCATTCACCAATGTAGCATTCACAAGTATCATCATCATTCTCGGTATTGCAATATTGTAACATCATTCACCTAGTAGCAATCCAGCCCAGCTTCTAGAAGTCTAAAAGCCATGCCTCGACTGTAACATCGATCTACCTTGGTTAACTAGAGGACCTGTAACCCAAAGAACAATCAATACTCAAGGCTATAGAATAGTAAAAACGATATTTCAAATCATCATAAACACACGCATCAATTATCGATTCTTTTTTTTTTTTAACATTCATAAATTTCATTCATTCAACTCCACCGGCGCACAACTACATGCATGAAAAGCTGCCTAGTGAAGCTTCCCTTGATTATGGCCTCAACCTAGTATCCACACGTATTCCCTATTTTTTTCTTTAACGGGGTGGTATTTTTTTTTTCTTTGTCATTCAACCGTAATTTTCTCATCTACTTCCTAAATCAGTGAGGCGGCGTGCCCCTTAGTATAGAAGTAGTGGCCTTCAATTTTCGCTAGAAGTCGGTTGACACATTGTGCCCATTTTGACACGAATGGTAGTTCTATCAGCAAATAAGGGAGCCGTTTACAGCTTGTCATAGTACTGGAAAAAATATTAGCATCATGCATGAAAGGGGGTGAATAGAGTGGTTTATAACTTACGTTCTCGACACCGGGAACCTCGACCTTGATACCCTTGCGCTTACGCATCTCAGTGACGATGGTGCCGACCTTGGAGGTGGCATCAAGAGGAGAGCCACCGGGCAGGACCTGCCAGTGAGAGAAGACAGACTGGGGGAAAGCCTGTCCGGAGGTGGCCTGACGCAGGTCACCGTTGAAGCCGAAGGACTCAAGAACGGGCAGGTAGGCCTTGATGTTGAAGAGAGGAGTACCAGGACGCTGCTCCTCGTTGAAGACGTGACCACGACGGCGGGTCAGGACACCGTAGACACCACCCATGGCCTGCTCAGGGACCTGAATCTCGACCAGGTAGACGGGCTCAAGCAGAGCAGGCTCAGCCAGCAGAGCAGAGGCGTACAGGACACGACGAGCAGTGGGGATGATCTGGCCACCACCACGGTGGATAGCATCAGCGTGCAGAGTAACATCAAGGATGTTGAAGCGGATGGAACGCATGGGCTCCTCAGCAATGGGACCCTCACGGGAAGCCCACTGGAAACCAGAGACGACGGAGTCCTTGATTTCGTTGAGGTACTGGACGGCCTTGGTCTGGTCAACCAGCAAGTTGGCGCCAGTGCCATCGGGACCGAAGGTCCAGATCTTACGGGCATCGGTGACATCCCAACCGAAGTCGTCAGCCAGGACACGGGCACGAGCCTTGAAATCGTCACGGGGGCTGACCTTGCCGGCCTCAATGGCCAGGGACAGCTCCTCGTCGATGGGCTCAGCAACCATGTACAGACGGTTGTGCTTGTTGGGAGACTTGGACAGAGCAGTGATGCTGGACTTGCCCTGGACGGTCTCACGGTACTGGACGACGGGGTCGGAGATGATGAGGGGAACACCAGCGTGGTCCTGCTCGAGATCGTTCAAGCAAATCTCGAGGTGGAGCTCACCGGCACCGGCAACGACGTGCTCACCAGACTCGGAAGTGTAGGTAAGAACGCAAGGGTCGGACTTGGACAGACGCTTGAGACCCTCGACCAGTTTGGGGAGATCCTGGGCGTTCTTGACCTGGACGGAACGTCGGACGACGGGGGAGACGGAGAACTTCATGACCTTGAGGTTGTGGGCAGTCTCGCTGGTGGTCAGGGTACCAGACTTGAGCAGGAACTGATCGATACCGACCAGACCGACAATGTTACCGGCAGGCATGTCGTCAATGGGCTCGACCTTGCCACCCATCATCAGGACGGTACGCTGGATAGCCTTGATGAAAAGATCATCCTTCTTGCCAGGGGTGTAGTTGGGGCCCTGGATGCGGACCTTGAGACCGGAGCGGACAACACCGGAGAAGACACGACCGAAGGCGTAGAATCGACCCTTGTCAGAGGTGGGAACCATCTTGGAGACGTAGAGCATGAGGGGACCCTTGGGGTCACAGTCACGGATACCGATGGCAGCCTCGTCGTCCATGGGACCCTCGTACAGGGTCTCGACACGGTAGCGCTGGGCAGTGACGGGAGAAGGAAGGTGGAGGATCATCATCTCCAGCAGGGAGTCGGCAGCGGGCAGGAAAGTGCGCATGACGGCCTTGAGCAGCTGCTTGCCCTCCTTGGAGCGGTCATCGGGGGTAAGCTTGAGCTGGAGCTTGTCAAGCAGGGTGGCGATCTCGTCGTTCTTGAAGTTCATGACGGCGGAGAAGATCTTGAAGATGGGGTCCAGGATGAACTGGTTGAAAGCACGCTCGAGCTGCTTGCCCTCATAGGTACCGTTCTTGGTCCACTTCTTGGTGTGGGGGTTGAAGTAGTTGTCACCCCAGAGACGCTCCATCATCTTGCCCTTGTCAACACCAAACTTCTTGGCGTATCGGATGGCGAACTGGCGGACGGTGAAAGCCCAGCCGTGCAGACCGGAACCGAAAGCAATGGTACCCTTCTCGGGGTAGACCTGGAGGTCACCCAGGGACTTGTCGAGGTAGGTGGAGATGATGACGTTGACGGACTCGATGGTACGAGAGAAGGACTGGTACAGATCCTCCTTGGAAACCTGAAGCTCGAGAAGAGCACGGTCGACCTTGTTGATGATGACAACGGGCTTGATACGCTCACCAAGAGCCTGACGCAGGACAGTCTCGGTCTGAACGCACACACCCTCGACGGTGTCGACGACGACAAGGGCACCGTCAGTGACACGGAGAGCAGCAGTGACTTCGGATGAGAAATCAACGTGACCGGGGGAATCGATCAGGTTGATCAAGAAATCACGGCCGTCGGTCTTCTGGCCAACAATGTCCTTGATATCGTCCTCATCCTCGAGCTGACCGTACAGAGAGATGGCAGTGGACTTGATGGTAATACCACGCTCCTGCTCGTCGGCACGAGTATCTGTGGCTCGGGCGTCACCAGCCTTGGCGGTGGAAATGATACCAGCCTTGGCCAACAGGGAGTCGGTCAGGGTAGACTTGCCGTGATCGACGTGGGCAATGACGGACATGTTGCGGACATTGGTGGGCTTGTCCATCAACTGTCGGATCTCGTCAACTGTGAAGCTGTCATGATGAAGGCGTCGGTTAGCAAGATCACTCTAATAGAAGCTCAACTCGGAACAGGAGGCGAGGACTAGAGATGAGAGAGAAGCTCTCATCTCAGCTTGGCACGGTAATGGGAGAGAGCAGGTGAGGTAGAGTGAAGAAAAATTTTCGGCAGCAACGGCTTAGATGCAAGCACCCGAGACAGGACAACAAGAGAAGCATCGAAGCCCCCGCCACAGCTACACTAATGGTATAAAGCAAGAAAGGATACAGGACTAGGATGGTGAAGCTCAGAGCTAACAAGGTGAATCACGGAAAACAACTTACTTCACCATCTTGACGGTATTGAGGCTCGGAGCCTGCCTGAAAAACTTATGTGTGGTTTGTTGGTGTAGGAAGAAGAAAACGAAAAAAGAGCAAAGCGGGGTTGAAGAATTTGACCCCGCGCTTTATGCTCAAGTGGCTAAAGTGCTGCTAACTGCTGCGTAAGCACAAAGCTCTGTGCTTAAGGGACACAAAAAAAAATTATGAAGAGAAAACAGCGGGTTCACTGTCTGCTCTATCAGAATTTTTTGATGGGGAAAGAGAGGGAGAGAGGGTGGGCTGGGAGATTTTTATGGCGAGGAGGGGACGAAAAAAACCCACGAAAATCGGGTGGTGGGCGGAGAGGCAGGTTTGGGCGCCTGAGACGACGCACAAGGTTTAGGTTGAGCCATGACTAGCACGGGCAGCTTTGAGTTGGGCCAGTCTTAGCGGCCCTTTTACTGGACAGCTGTGAATCCACCAGGCAGTGAAAAAAGGGCCCGGAAAATTGAAAAAATACAAAATCCAGTGCGTAATACAGGTAGCTCGCGCAAAAACACACAGCACGGAGCCCCAGGCGTGCCAGCATGCCGAATTTTTCTTTGCCATCAGTACCATTATAGTGGGGGACTGTCTCGAAAGAGGGCCATGCACCACCAGACGATGGAACGATTGGAGTGTATTAGTGGGCACATTCACTGGGAGCCAGCCCTGCTAACGCCGAGTGATGGCGCCGGCGTCATTGCTCAGCAGCTGTGACTGGCCAGAACTGCTCGAAGAGGGCTAGGCCTAGCAGCGTTTGAGACGAGCTGGAGCCGCTAGTAGGTGCTGGGCAATAAAATTCTTCGTGCAGAGGCAGGCCTATTTTTTTTTTATTTTTTTGGAGCTGCCTCAGAGTGGAGGGCAAGAAGCCCTCACGGCGATACAACCTAAAGCCCGTCGTTCGATTTGCCATGGCTGGAAGTGGAAGCTGGGCGGCGGCACGGGCCCAATGCTTATCAAGAAGCTGTGTGTATATTCGAGTACATGTACGGCGTACGAGGACATGCATTATGGCCTTTGGTTGATGCTGTTACGGGGGCAATTGCTGGTCTAATACGAAGCACCAAATTAGAGCCGAGCCGAGTACAGCTCGAGGGTATATCCAAGGCGACGCTGGTTGCTATTCTTCAGCACAGCTTGTGCAGCTATTGAAGCTTCCTGCTGCTATACTGTAGTATCAGACAAAACAGCGTAGAGCAGACTCCTCCTCACCGGTACTGCCAGTAACCAGCGCCATTTGCAATCTTCAGCTTTGTCATCGCATATTTCGTCAAGCTACTGCATTCACTCTTCGATACGGCAGAAAAAAAACTTGCTGCGATTGATCCGCAGCAAAAATGGAGCTTGAAGGAGGGGCAAAGTGGGCTGCTGCATCTTCATGCTCATGCTGTCAGCCGTGCCGCAATGATTGGCCGCTTGCTCACGCCGCCTCAACTGCCTTGTCGATGTCGCAGTACGTACCGCAAGCACTTTATCCACAGGCCTTCTTAGGTAATGCTACATGCGGCTTGGAGCTCTCTAGGACTTCATAAACTCTCAGCCACACGTTGGCCATTTGACTCACTTCAATAACGATATCCAAAACAGCCGCATTAAATTTTTTAATATTGTTATTTATAGGACCTCCTTATTCTAACATACCACCGAGTCACTCGCCGGCCAAACTTTGAATGGGAAAAAAGCAGAAAAAGAAGGAAAGGAAAGAAAAGAAACAGGATTATTACGCCGTACTCCTTCGCTTTTAAGCTACTCAGCCCTCGAGTGACTCACGCCGACGCCTCTATGACGACCCCAAAATCCGCGAATATGCATCTTCCACCTCGCCTGCCAACTCCAACAGCGACACGATGACAATCTGATGAGTCAAATTTGGCAGCCTTTCTCTGTGCAAGCCAATCCATTCCAGCGGTGGCGTGGCCTCACCCATGTCTCGCAGCTGTGGTGTCTCGATGATTGGAGGCTCTAGAGCGAGATACTCATACTTGGACTGTGGCACATTCACCTCGGCCGTAATCTTCTGTTGCTCGCCGCCTTCTTCTTCAATTTCCGGCACTCCGGTAATCTTGACGGCCGTAAGGGGCAGCTGTCGACCCCATGTCTCCTCCAGCGACTTGTTGTGTTTCGCCCACATACCGCGTATGTAGCTGATGCGGGAATAGTTCCATCCGACTTCGACTTTGCCTTCAAAGGCACTCTTGAACAGGTAATCTATATGGTTGCTATTTGGCGTCTGCCATGTCTGCATTGCCGCTTCAACCCTCGGTACTTTTAGGATTGTACCACCCCGGGAGCCCGTTGACCGCTGAACCACATCTTCCACTGACATTTCACTGAGTGTCTTGGGTGCTTCGATGTTCCTAACACCTGCCAATCCAATTCGGAGCTGTCCCAGGGTCATCCTCAGCATGCTATGGATTCGTCGTTGCTCGATACTTGCGGCAAACCGCGCGTATGCATTCAGCGCCTCCATTTTAAATACCTGATGGTCGGAAAATGTGTTTGGGAACACGCCCAGATTGAGTGCCCGTAGCGTTACAACCACATCCGTGTCCAGAGAAATTGGGGACTTGGCCATGGTATCATCCGTTGGTAGCTTGGGAGTCCTCGTCGCCGCCGAAATCGATTGACGTGCCGCTGAAGACTTCCGTCTCATAAACTTCTCAATTTCCTTGAGCGACGACTCAAAATTCTCTCTCCTCTCCTGCATTAGCTTTGTAACAGCCTGATAAAGAGAGACAGCTTGAGCAGCTGATGTCGCAGTGCCAAATACTTGCACAGCATCACCGTCAAATATTGCCACAAGGCGATCTCCTCTGCTATCTTTGCCCTCTCTCACATTGTACATCAAAAATTCCAACGAGGTGATATCTGCAATTAGGAAGGCTTGATAATCAAACGCCGCCTTGACACGCAGTTCGTTAAAGGCAATAGACGCTTGGATTAGCGGAGTCTCATTGAGTGCTTTTTCTCGTTTCGGCCAATGGATCGAAGTCCGTAGTCTGAAATGCCGTAGAGCAATAAACCCACTCAAGCGACCGGTACAGTCGATGCCAATCTTATCAAAGCCGAGGCATAGATTTTGCTCCCAATCAGATGTCTTCTTGGACGACACCCAAAACTTGCTAATTTGAAAGACGGATTTGCCTATCGCTTGCCCCATATCAACGCTGACATCCAGGGCGGCGATGGATATCGTCGCCGTCCACGGGAAAGCTGCTGTGGCGGCCACCTGCTGATACCTTTGAACCAAGTGGCCTTGTGATGTCTCTGTAGCTAGCTTGGGCATTGGCGGTGTCGTGCCTGTAGCCCTCAAATCTTTAGGGTACCAGATTTCTTCAAACAGTAAAAAGTCTTGTACCTGTTTGGCGTTGACAGAAATTTTCATGGGGCTTACACTCAGAATAGCTGAAACACCGCTGGTGCCGCTGACGTGCTTGCTGTTCATGAATGAAAGTGTCACAGTGTCAACCTCGAAGCTTGCAGTCGACTCTCTCGAATACACATGCTGTACGGAAGCTTGTGGTTTATTAAGAACACCAGATATGGCAAAAAAGTTTCCGTGGTCTTGTGAAGAGACTGTGTTGAGCGTAAAGTAAACGCTATCAAAGCTCGTTGTAGCGGCAACACGGGCTATGGGCTGGCAGCTTAATGAGAACTCCTGTCTGCAGATACGCAGGCCCAAGTTCAGCTTTACACGACCCAAGACTGCGCTGGGGTCTGCAGTAAGGATATTATCCTCATCTCCAGACTTCTCTGGTTTCAGCTTCGGCGGCTCGGGATTTGAGGCTGGTTCACTATCTGTATCGTCACTCACTACCTCCTTCACACTGGCCACAATGTCCATAATGAGCGGAACAACTGATGGGTATAGAATATTGCTCGAAGCATCAATCTTAACTTCACCCGATAGTGCAGGATCATCTCGGCCATTGTCTCGGTATTCAGCTTTCCAGGCAAGCCCAGGGCTGCGCAAAACTGCGCCGCTTCCCGAGTCATCTGTTGTGAACTGGCCGTACTTCCCTGCAAGGGACGGGCGGCGACCGTTTCGCGAAAGCCGTGCAGCGTCATGAGCAGACTTCGCGCTTGATACGTAAACAACCGCGCCTGCAAAATCGGCATCCATGAGCAGGCTCTCAAGTCGTTTGTTACCAAAGGCGCTTTGTGAAGGCTTGGGTTTGGGTGCAGTTTCAGGCTTCTTATTGCTCTGTGCTGCCTCGTTATTCCATTGTACTGATGCCTTTTGCACATTCTTTGCTGATAACGATATTGATTCAACCAAGTTGGCTGCGGGGACGATGAAAGCTGATGTCAATCTTAGATCCAAGGATTCGCCCGCAGCTTGGAATGCCAACCGGCGAGCGTCCACCGTGGAGAAGTAGGCAATGTTGAAAATGACTTGGGGAAGAAGTGCCGAGTGTACAGATCTCAAATTCCTGTCATGACCAGGGGGTACCGTTTGAAGTTGGAGGTCTTCTATGGCCAGTCGTGCAGATCTCTTAGTCCTCGTACCGAACTCGATTAGTCTGATAGATAGCACTAGATCTTCCTCATCATTCGCTTGATGCCCACTATCATCCGCAACGTTCCAAGAAGCACGAATGTTTCGCAGTTCGAAACGATACACGACGGATCCCAGAATAGAGTCGAGAATGTCCGTATACTCGGGTAAG
The DNA here is from genome assembly GCF_050947405.1 of Trichoderma evansii. Lineage (NCBI taxonomy): Eukaryota > Fungi > Ascomycota > Sordariomycetes > Hypocreales > Hypocreaceae > Trichoderma > Trichoderma evansii. Next base: position 394,021 of record NW_028145192.1, on the reverse strand, counting down.
ACCTCGTCATCGTTGATAGAAATTCGGGGCTTAGACTGTCTGAGTCTCCTCAGGTATTCTAATTCTCGCGATGTGTCCAAATCCTTTATCTTTGTCCCTAGATAACCCAGCACATCAACAGCTGTGGACGTCGACCTTGGCGACAAGTTTACGTCAAACTCGTCGCTCCTGAAGTTGAATGACCACTCATCTTTGCCATCTTCTCCAGGACTTGAGCTGGCAGATATTGTAAAACTTGCACCGAAATTACCACATGACCTCATATTATCTTCTGTTCCTCTTTGGATATCAAATCCAACATGTCTGAGGTTCAAATGTATCTCTGGATATTTAAGAATAGGGCCGTGTATTTCATGACGGTTAGACGCTCGCAAATAAGCTTTATCCATAAAGAAAAGCACGTGCGCTATTGACCCAGCTTCAGACTTCAAGGCCGTCTTAGATGCAATTTGTAATCCTTCCAAAGTAAGATGAACAGCGTATACCATATTTGAGCTGGGCTTTTGAACCTCTTTCGTCTCGCTAGTCCCAAAGATATCTTCAACATGCTCTTGGATGGCTTTAGATTGTAGCTGTACCTCTTCGATAGCAGTGGAAATTTGTGGTCGATTCAGTGCCGTGAGGAGGTTATATATGGCCGATGCATCCAAACGCATGACTTCAACTGAGCAGAGCACGTTTAGTATACTCTCTGACTTCTGTCCTTGGCTCATTGTGATACGTCCATTTGTAGGCGGTATTTGTAAAAGAGAGATGGTGCGAGACTCATTCTTAACATTTATTTGCATCTCATGAGAGTTTTCTTTGACGTCAAAATCAAAAATGATTTCTTTGGAAGAGTCTGCTGCGCATGCCGCCCGCGCGACCACACCAGAGATTTGATATGTGAGAGATGGTATCAAGGGAAGCCTAATTTCGTAAGCATCTATGAACGTGGCAATATTAATCCTGAAGTTTGACGGGCGATCAGCCGCCACAGACTGAGATTCTGCCTTTGACAAATCAGGAAGCTGTGTTTTCAAGCGATAAAGCTGAGCAATCTCGTCTCTAAAGAGTAGATCAAGAACTTCCATGAGCCCAATGGGATCTTGCTTCACGGTAAACGTTAGGCCTTGGCTGCTAGCCGTCGCTTTGACTTTGTGTGCAGGCATCTCATCGACTGTCCTCAGTTCATGAGAAACGCATAGACTCGGTCTTCGAAACTGAGAAACGCCCAGGTGATGTGAATGGCTATGTAACATGGAAGTGACAGCATCACAATTTATCATCAAGCTCGTAAGAGTTGCGCCATCACTCGTATCAAAGGTGAGTAAGGAAGCTTTAAGCCCGTCACCCAAGGTCTTTGCGCTTAAGTTGACCGTTTCAAGTTCAATAGACCCCTTGATGAGCTCAAGAGCAAGATGATAAGCCGTCGACGGCTTCTTTTGCGGCTTTATGGCCTCCAGAACTGGCTTCTCGAAGGGGGGAGGAGCCTGGCTCTGACTTTTGTGGTATAGCCGCAAGACATCATCAGCAAGAACACAAAGTTCCCAATTCAAGCTGATCAGTGCATCGCCACAGCATATATTCAAAACAGTCACAGGTATTGTCCCCAAAACGGCGGTAGTAGGGTCCCGCAATCTCCTTTCAACCCTTGCACTGAGGTCAACGAGACCAATTCTGTTTTGTTTTGGACCCGGATCCAGTATGAGGCAGATGCTGCCAAGCTTACAAGCACCTAAGAGAGGGTATACTTCTTCGTCCTCTTGGTCATCGGCTCCTATATCACCAAAGATTTTCTTCAGGAGGAGAGCGTGTGAAACGTTTTCCAAATCCCAGTTTCTCCACTTCTCAAAGGAGCTCACCACGCGTTGAACTGCATCAGATGGAAGAGTTGGCGATTGACCCCAGCACTCTTGGATCAAACGAGATTTCTCCAGCTCATTTTTAGTATCCCAGATTTGGCGAAGTCGTATGATCATTTTCCAAGAATCTACTGTTCTCAAATGTTGATTTGCGGATCTAAGAACAGCTGAAGGTCGAATAAGGAAGGGAGGATCATTTGTTGCCTCTCCCAGTTGCAACAAGCGTAGCACAAAGAATCTAACGCGTGTAGAGTGGCGCTGATTGACTTCTGTCAAGAGCCGCTCTAGCTCAGTAGCAACATTGCCTGTACGGTGAATCAAAGAGGCCAAATACTCGATCTTGCCTGACGCGGTTCTTCCCTCGACTGAGCCAATGTCGGCATCAAAGTATGTGATTTCTTTAGCTCCTAGAGAGACCCTCACTCCATCGATTTGGACCACTACAGCGGCTTGTGGCTTCTGGACAGACGAGAGGCGCTCTGAGGCTGACATCTCAATAGAGCCTAGACGCAAGTCCAGGGAAGTTCTAGAGTTGGTGACGCCTTGTTCTTTCGTAGTTCGCGTCACGACAGCGACCTTAGAAATTGTTAGGTCATATTGATCTAGCTCTTCTTCAGATGGATCTGGCGAATCTAGTGTCGACGAGTTGAGAAACCGGAGGTTGATTCTAGGTAATTTGACCATAAAGTCAAGCATCTCTCCTTCAATTGGTGCTTCTTTTCGGGACTTGAAGATGTCTGTAATAGTACTAGACTGGAGAGAGTCTAGCACATCTTCAGGGTCAGTCGGTTGTAAGGCGGCTATTAAAATAGTTACATGGCGGATAGCTTCAGGAGTGACAAATGCGCTTATTCCAGAGGGGAACTCGATAATGGTACTCGACTGAGCGTGGTCTTCACTAAGATCAATAGGGTCGATATCATTCAAATTCAACTTCAGTCGATTAAAAAAATCGAAATCTTCTTCGTCGATAGGTGGAAAGGTTGCATCTCTGGTATCGGGCCTGACTCCCTCCAAGGGAAAATTCGGGTTGAAATATTGGCTCGAGAAAGCGATTTGAGACTGTTCAGTGTTTTCTTTCGCTGAAAAGTCGCCAACAGCGCTGTAGAAAGAAGGCCGTCTACCAGGAGAAATAGCATCCAGCCTGTCCATCTCAGATCGAGAGCCCATCATGGCAGCAGACCTTATGGACAAGCTGCCTCCAAATTGCGATGTCCTCTGTATATCGCGGCGACTACTGCGGAAACCGAGACTACTGTCGCTCGAAGAGCTAACAAAGGAGAGAAACGACCTTTGGCGGGTCACTCTCCGCGAGCGGGTGCTGACTGAGGCCTTGTCGTACTCAATTTCGGCAAGAGGAGGAGGAGGGGGAGGCATGCACTGCGCGGGAGGGTCAACTTGTTCGGGAACTAAATCGCCACCTGCACCAGGGAGGAGAAGGAACGGTGTTCTGTCTGTTCGCTGGTCCTCGCGATAGAGCAAGTCTTGCTGTATTTTACGTTCTTCGGAGAAATGGAATTTCCTTCCAATGGATGCAAGCCGAATATCTGTTTTAAGATATGCCTGGGTTTCAACTGGATGCTGTGGGCGTGACTTGTGTCTCGCCGCTGAGTCCGCATTTATGCATGAAAGCTCGAGGTTTGGTATAAGTATGTTGGCTCGTTTTGAATAGTGCGAGCGAGCCCAATCATTGCTGTTGATGTCGATGGCATCGGTAGAGAAACAGAAAACGCTTTCTTCTACATGTATCCAAAGTCGAACTGATTGAACAGCAACTCGAACGAACGTCACGTCGTAAAAAATTAACGAAGAGTACGGCACCACGGCATTTTCCACGTCATCAAACGTAAACCCGAATGCTGGTCCTGCTTTAGTCAAAGCGGCCACAAAATCAGTTGTGCACTCTCCGGCGACTGCACCAACAGAAACATCCCAGTTACAAAGATATGTTGGCTCTGATGGAGGTAAGCCGAATGTGCGGTGGCCAAACACTCGAATACCATCGATAAATAGTTGTGTATCAGCCGTTGACACACTGGGAGAATCCAAATTGCTCTCTGAACTGCCCAAAGACAGCGATAATGGACTTAAATCAAGTTCCATATCCATATAGTAATTTGTAAAACGCAAGTCCAGGGATAAAGAGGCTAATTCGCCCTGGAGATAGCACTTCGAGGAGTAAATATTAGTAGGGATTAAGAGCCGCGGGTCGTCCAGTTTAATGGCTAAGATCACGTCAAGATCATTAGATTTTTTGTTGGGGGGGAGAATAGCCGGCTCAGCATCTGGATTCTGCGCCTTCGCTTGTAGTTGCTCCTGATATTCCTCTTGGGTTCTGAAATGTACGTACTCGCCAAAATAGTTGTCTTTGAGTAGCATGAAATATCGAACAACGAAGCCGTAGAGGTAAACAGAAGGTGACTGGGCATGGATATTTAAGTCGAGAGTATCTGTATTAGCGGGGGAGGTGGTTGCATTGTACTGATAACTTCCAATGACCGCTAAGCCTTCAATATGTCCCAATTCTTTGGATTTTAGAAAAGTTGACTGCGTATTTGACTCGGAAGCTTGCAGTGCCAAGTCAAGAGTTTCAGTTCGTATATCGAAAGGAATACTGTTCCTGCTTGGTCGAAAATTATCAAGAGGTATGCAAGTTTCGGCTTTCAATTCTGGGCTGGAAAGTATAAGAAACGTGTTTTCATCCATTTCAGTTGGTTTATCGATAATATTCTCATCGTTAACGTTGAGATAAATTTTCACATTTCGCAAACTGAGATGAAGATGGTATAAAAAGGGCGTGAACACAAGATACTCGGCAAGAGGGCCTGCTGACCAGTCGTCAACCAAGTCAACGATCAAAAAGATATGATCCCTCAGGAGATACATATCCATTCCATCACACGTTATGTTAAAATTCCAATTGCGCAGCGTATTCCATGAGAGGGGGTTTGAAAGATCGCAGAAAATCTGCTGGGGGCCAGACCGCCAGAGTACATCATGATTAATGCTACTTCGCAGCTCAGTGCTAGGCAAATGAACCACCAACTTGGTTTTGTAGCCACTTGAACTGGCCACCATGTCCATGAAGTATCTGATGGTCGAATTTTGGGGAAGCTTGAATTCAAGCCAACCAGACGGGCGAGGCTGGACTGCTTCGCTTTTTGAACTTTTCTTGCCCCTAGTCCGATGCTTGCGTATATTGCGAGCCGTTTCTCGCTTGGCCAGCGGCGGCTCTTTACCACGCCAACGCCAGTTTTTAGACTCTTCCCTAATGGGGATGCGAAGCGTAACTGTGTCGTCCAGCTCTACTAGCAAGTCAAATTGTGTAGGCACTCTCCATGCTCCAACTGGAAGCGGTCCGGTCGCGGTGCCATCCTTGGAGAGCGAGGGCACAAAAACACGTTGCAAATCAGCCCTTTGCCGATCGGCCCATGGCCCGTAGTTCATAGTCCCTCCTTTTACCGACAAATGTACTCCCCAGGCTGGTGGCTCTGACCCATTGATATTTAAAGATGGGTTCATTTGTCTCTGGCGATAAGCATCTTCGGCTACCTTGCTAACAGCATCCCAGTATACAGTTACTTGACAGGCTGGGCTATCGAGAACGGTTGAAACTGCGGCATACTCAACAGAGGACCAGCGGGTTTTATCATCTATATCCTGGTCATCGAGATACCGTGACAAGCCTTGCCATTGGACGACTCCAGGAACCTGGACAGGCACAGCACCCCCTCCAGCCCGGGCGTCACTTGAAAACGACTCCACAGATCTTCGCCAATAAGGCACCAAGTTTCGCAAGGAACTCAGTGCCTTTCGTCTGTGTTGGCGGAAATATGACTTCCTTGGAACTTGCTGTGGTTCTTGGGGAATGTTCTCTCGCTCCCGTTGAGCTCGTGCGGCCTGGTCTTCTTTATAGTCCGGGTTGTCCAGCATTTCCACCACAGGATGCTCCAGTTCGATCTTGAACATTTGCCTGTATTGATCCACAGTCTTTGTATCCAAGGCATCAACATCTCCAGAAAGAGAATCGGCTTTCACGATTAGGATTGCTTTGGTGTTGTCATTTCCAAACACTGCCGCAGCTTTCTGGCATTCGATCTGGATGGGAAATAGTTTGAGGATGAAGGGTAACTCTGAACTTTCGTCGTCTGCGCTGTCATCGCTACTCTTGCTTTTGTAGCCGGTGCTGGGCCGACTTCCTGTTTCAGGCTTCCCGTTTCCATTCAATGCCCTATTGCTCTTTTCCTGGGATGGATAGCCTCGTTCTCGTTCGGAAAAATCTTCTTGGTTCGTCTTCCGCGATCGTAAACCTGCGTCTCCTTTCTCATCAAAGACCCCGACACTCGAGCGTGAGCTAGACGCAGTTGGATCGATGATACCGGCAAGGACCGAATCATATACTGGACTTCGGTTATAGACAAACCACTCCAAACCAACAAGATTTACGTTTATCCGGCATGGTAGCGCTGCATTCTTCTGTCTCTCTGATTCCAGTACTTCTCCTTCTCCATCCGACGCGAATATGTCAGCCTCTCTAACACGGCGCAGCCAGTATCTCCAGGTAATGTCTCCATGTTGAACACAAAACGTTTCGTTCGCGCCGTGGTATCGCAAGCCCGTAAAAAATATTCGACCAGCCAACAGGGATACTTGAAGTGCTTTTATGTCGAGATATATGTGGTATTGATGCCATGTCCAGGTCCGAATCACATAAGACACGACAGAGCCAAACAGTCGGTTAAAGTATAGCAAGAAGAAGATGGCGAGGATTGCGGAGACGATTAGAAAGATTAGAAACTCGCTAGACGCAGGTTTTCAGTAGCCGCACAGCTGTCTTTACGTCACATCATCACTTACTAGTTGAATCCCGGCTTCACCTGAGTGAGGATATCTGCGTCATCTGCGCTCAGCAGCCGATCCATCTCGACGAGAGCTTCGCGATCGAGCTTCCCCACGCCCACCAGAGACCCAATATCATTGTCCGTAGCCGCAGCTCTCCGATTGTTGGGGATTATTGTGCGAGGGATCGGTCTATCTTCCTCTGCATGTCTTTGAAGCTGCAGCGTCTAGAAGGTGTGCGAGCAGATGCTGGCGTTGAATGAAGAGACGAATGAAATCAATTGCACACTGGGGTTTGGAGATTGACGTCCACCCCCTAGGAGCGCTAGAGCTATCCGCTAAATTGCCATTTTCAGAAGCCTCCATTCGCCACGATCCACTAGCACCAGTGGAACTTTATGCAGCAGCAAGGCATGCTTTGTACATCATCTGAAAGTATTTCCGCGCCGAGCACGGGTGAGCGGGTACCTCCCCCGGGGTCCAAGCTCCGGCCGCGAAGCCCTTTGGGAGCCAAGGAGCACCAGACCTCAGCAACCTCCTACTGTTAGATCGATCTGATCTTGTGAGCATCGTCATACTTTAACCTCTTTTTTTTTCTGTTGTTTTAGCCACGAGACCATCCTCATCGTCCCGAGTGCTTCGACTAAACTGCAAATTTCCTTGATTTGAAGAAGACCGCATGCAGGGCGGAGCGATGACCTAAACGAACCATTCTCAGCTCTGCTCAGGCTCTCCTTCAATCTCCCTCAGAGAGTCGCGTCGTCGCCATCATGCCTGATCTGGGCACCGGCCAGAAGTTCACCACCGCCACCACAGTGGTCGCAGGTGTCGCATCGCTGGCAGCAACGGTGTTATCAGTGATGTAAGCCATACTTCTTTCCACAAACTGTGAAGCGTCCTAACCAGTACTTGGCAGCTCCATATGGCTACAAGCAAAGAACTATCGCAAGCCGCTGCTCCAGCGCTACGTCGTCCGTATCCTGCTGATGGTCCCGATATACTCTATCGCATCATGGACAAGCATGATTTCATTACGAGCTGCATCCTTTTTAGACCCTGTTCGAGACATCTATGAAGCATTTACGATATATACCTTTTTTCAACTTCTGATCAACTACTTGGGTGGAGAGCGGTCGGCCATCATTATGCCCCACGGTCGGGCTCCCGTCCACCATCTATGGCCCATGAACCATGTCCTATCCAAAGTCGACATCTCAGACCCGTATACGTTCCTAGCCATCAAGCGGGGTATTCTTCAATATGCATGGCTCAAACCCATCCTCGCTCTCGCGGCTATCATTATGAAGGCTACGGGTACCTACCAGGAAGGATATATTGGAGCTAAATCTGGCTATTTCTGGAGCGGTATAATTTACAATATTAGCGTCACAGTCAGTCTGTACTCGCTTGGGCTGTTTTGGGTTTGCATGCACAAAGACCTGGTGCCATTCCGGCCCGTCCCCAAATTCTTGTGCATCAAACTCATTATCTTTGCTTCATATTGGCAGGGATTTTTCCTATCGATTCTTGTCTGGCTTGGTGCTATCCCTGATGATGTTCAGGGCTACACGCGTGACAACTTAGCAGCGGCTATCCAAGACGCTCTCATCTGCGTAGAGATGCCCATTTTCGCGGTAGCTCACTGGTACGCCTTTTCTTGGCACGATTTTGCCGATAATAGGATCCAATCGGCTCGCATGCCCCTCAACTATGCTTTCCGAGATGCATTTGGTGTTAAAGATCTCATTGAAGATTCCAAGGAGACTTTTAGAGGAGATAATTACGGTTATCGGACATTTGATTCTGGCGACAAGGTCTTGGCGCACGAAGATTCCAGTTCAAGATATGCTAGACTGAGGGAAGGCATGCGATATGAGCGTGGAGGTAAAGGGAAATATTGGATTCCAAAGCCAGGAGAGGTGAATGCCACGGCACCATTGTTGGGTAATGGCAATGGATCATCCAGCTCCACTCGCCCCGATCAACTTAACGAGAATACCCACGGAACATTTGACGAACCGGAAATTGATCCCGATGAGGATCGTCTATATGACCAGGCCCGACAACTAGAATATGGGGATTGGAACGTAAGTTGGCGACCTTTTTTCTACTTGATTAATTGTTTTATATCCTCTGACTCTATGGAAATAGTACCCAGTGATTACTGCAAGCGAACCACTCAGGGAACGTTATGCTTCCTGGGCAAGCAGCTCAGAAACGAGACTTCTCAATTCTCACACATACACCAGCATCCCGACAAGTAACGATACAGCCGAGTCATCACAGCAAAAAGGCAAGCAAACCGAGTCGGAGCAAGAGCCGCCAGTGGTCGTTATCAAGAAGAAGAAGAAGCCAAAGAAGGTTGTACAGCACCCAGACTCTAAACCATCTGATGTAATATCCGACCGGGAAGACCAAGGCAGCGCTGGAGCTACACAGAGCTACGACAGCAGCCACAGTCCTCCTGCCGAAGAGCACGGGCCGTGGACCTCTACTACAGAACGTAACGACGCACGAGAGAGTGTATCCAGTTACCAAATATCAGACTCTGACGAATTCCGGAACGTTTGGGACGCAGATAATAAATAAGCGGCGTTTATTTACTTCATTGTTACGGAAAGCTGTTAGAAAGAATTCAGATCTATATGCCTAGTCATCTGGCCAGACAGGTATAGCGAGGCGTTCTTGGGTGATCGGAAATAAGGAAGACGGAAAATACCAGATTTTTTTTGTTGATGTATGCGGATATATACCACTTATATGCGGCCGCTTTTTCGTTTCAATTAGCAATCCTGTTTTGCTCTTTTCATTTTTTTCTCAAATGTTCACATGACGGTGTTGCCACGCGAGCACGTGGACAGGAGATGCACCTGTTGAAGCAGATAACTCTTACTTTCACAATATACTATATACTACTATATACATCTTGTTTTTTTTTTCTGTTTTCTTGTTTTTTTTTTTTAATTCCATTCAATATGTCTAGATTAAGAGCTGGCTCCCTTGGACATGTCAATCAACAGCTGCTTAGCATCAGCTGCGCTCACACTTCCAGGGCTGGGTGGTGTTGGGCCAGTGGTCCAGTTACTCGGTGTGCTGCCAAGCACGAAGTCAAGGCTTCCTCCGTGAGCAAAAATGTCATACCAGCTCACCCAGCTCTTGTTCCACGGGCGGCCGTTGACCTTGAGGGACTGGACGTAGTAGACGCTCTCACTACCGCCAGTAGTAGTGATCTTGAGTTTCTTGCCACCACCCAAGGAGATGGTCAAATCTGTGAACCAGGGAGACCCGATGAGGAAAGTGGTTTGACCAGTTACGGGGAATAGACCAATCATGCTCCACAAGAGCCAGGATTCCATGGCTCCAGCATCACTGTTACCAGGCAGGCCGCCTGGCGTGGGGCTATAGTAAGATTTGGCGATGAAACGGCTTCTCAAGACGGAAAGATCTTGTCTGTTGACATAGTTGTACAGATAAGGAGTAGCGAAACTGGGTTCGTTTCCAGGATTGAAGATTGTGCTGCCGAAAGCGCTGTTGCCGGAGTAAATGCCAGGCTGGAAAGTCATTTCAAGGCGCTGGACAAATGTGTCGGCTCCACCACAGTATTCAACGAGAGTTCCCAGGTCGTGGTGAGCGTTGAAGGAATATTCCCATGGGAGGGCTTGGTAGTATAGATCTGCCCAGTAGCAACCGCCGCAAGAAATGGGGTTTTGGGCAATGAAGCCGCTAGCGTTTCTTGGCCCAAGGAAACCAGAGAATCCAAGTGCGGTCATGTTGGTGTTCCAGTGGTTGCGCCAGTTGTGAGATCTGTTGAGATACTTTTTGAAGTCATTCTGAAGACCAAGGCCATTGGCAACAGTTGCCAGCGAGAAGTCATTGACGGCGCTGTATAAATGTTAGATAAATGAAGATAACTACTATATAGAGAAGTGAGAGACAAGGTACTTACTATTCCACAGCTCGGCTTACAGATCTTCCAAAGCGAGGAGTGATGTAACCGTATTGTAGCCAGTCTGGCAGAGCGCTTCGTCCCTCCTTGGTCGAACCAGTGGGATCGCGGGGATCGTTGTTGTTAGCCGGTACGACTTCAGCATTCTTCACCATGGAAGCATAGGCACCTTCCCAGTCAACCTTGCCGCGCACACCCTTGACATATGCATCAGCGAAGACGTTGTCACTGTTTGAGCCTCCCTGGACGGCGCCGTTGAAAAATGAGGACCGAGCATCGGAAGTATAACCTTCATTGCGGTAGATGTCAATCATGGACCTCAGGAGCTCTTCATAAAATACGGGCTGGAGGATGTGAAGGAGAGAGGTTGTGCAGCGGTGCTATAAGATGACTATTAGTAACCGTAAATCAATTGAAAAAAATAATTCGGATGCTCACTGTATCCCAGAAAGTGAAGATGTCATCATAGTAGGGTTCACCAGAGTTCCAGAGAGGGTTTTCTCCTGTTTTGTTCGTTGGGAGCAAATGCATGAAATAAAGTGCAGAGTAGAGCTGGTTCAGCTTCGTGACATTGGTTTCAGTGGTTGTTACTTTTGATAAAACTTGCGAGTTCCAAGCATCTCGAGTTCCCTGGCGCACAGTCGCAAAACTGGTGCCCTTGGGGATCTCTGCGTTGACGTTGGCACATGCCTGAGATTCTGAGATGAATGAGACTCCAACTCTAGAAGTCACTGAGGTCTGCTGGAATGTGAAAAGCGCACCCAGCCTCGCGGTCTGGGAGCTATAGCTGGTCTCCTCGTTTGAAAATTCAGCCAGAGTTGACCCGTTTAAGCTCGTTCCAATGAATGTTTTGAATGAAGCCGGAGCGTCAAAATATCCACAGAAGTAGACTGTCCAAGGACTAGCTCTGTTCCATCCCTAAACTCATGTTAGCAAGACATTCCAGATTTCAAAAGCAGGGGCATGCGTGATCTTGACCCACATTGTCATAAGTTCCTGATCCAGTATAATAATAGTATCCGGCATCGGTATCTTCTTCAACATTAATACTTCCTCCCAAGAAGTGCTGTTCGAGCCCTTGGCCGCGGTAAGATGACAAGACGTGTGACACGTCAACTAGGACATTGAGATCTTCGCTGACGCTAGGGAATGTGTACTGAAACATTCCCGCTTTGTTGGTAGCGGCCAATTCTAAGACAGTTCCAGAGCCAAGACTAGCTTTGTAGTAGCCAATCTCGGTGTAATCAGACGCGGCGCGAGTGTCGTTGATGGCATCACTAAGGGGGTTGTTTACCGTTCCAACAACAGGCATCTGAGAAACAACGCCGTATTTTGGGGCACCTCCAGTGCCGCTCTCATGAAGCATGGTGAAGCCCGTGAAGTTGCCATTTGCAAGATACCCTGAGTAGGCATCTGTGCCAGAGTAAAGATCAGGGCCAAGCTTGACCATGCCCAGTGGTCGAGAAACACCTGGGAAAGTGTTTCCGCCATTTGTTTCTCCCGTCTAATCATATAAAGTCAGCTCGATTCTTTTGAGGCGCAGCATGTACAAGTAAAGTGATACTATTCAGGACTTCACTTACACTGGTCAAGACATAGCTTGCTAAATCAACTGGAGGAAGAGCAGCCGAGTAGGCTAATGAGATCAGAGGTAATAATACTAATGTAGAATACATTATGATTATAAGAATGCACAGTCCAAAAGACACAAAGAGCATACTGAAAGAGAAAGGCCGTCGATCCCGTACATTACACCAGACTTATATGCAACTCTCGAGCTACAGATCTTTCACCCCCTCCTCTCGCTATTTAAAATGCCAAGGCGGAAAGCAAACGCCGCAATGCATGCTCCGCAGGAAAAAATAGTAAAAGTTCCATGCACGGTCGCAGCCAGCACTGAATACACGCATAATCACGTTCCTCGAGGTTGATCATGAGTGGGCGGCGCCTGAGAACAACGTGGGATGTGCATGCCACCTGAGTGGCCAAGGGGCCCTGCGTTGCGCTCAAATAGGCAAGACGCCAGCTTGGAGGGGCCGTCGAGATCCGTGAGGGACGGCCGTTCAAGTGCCGAAGTGGCACAATTACAGCATTATCAATATCAAATCGATCTTGCGATATCGTCCGGACGGGCACAAAGCGCGCTTTTTTGCAGAACGAGGGTGGCGATAACGGAATAAACCTTGCCGAGTCTTGGGCCGGCGCTGTCTCTCTGTAATGAAATGTCTTAGAAATTCATGAAAGTCACAATTAAACATGCCCACTTCGGCCGTCTATCGCGCCGGTTCGGCCGACGAAGGCTTTTGAAAGGGCACGCGCCGTTTTGGATAAAGAAGCCAATAAATGAAGACATGTCGCATGACTTGCAACCATAACCGGCAGCATCACGGACGTGGCTAGACCTCGTCTTGGAGGCGTACGGCACCTAATACTAGTAGTATTTGATTATGGTAATAGAAGAGATGTAACATCCACTAACAGCTTTTTACTGAATAGTACTTAAGTACCTACCGCTTGTGGAGATGCCGGATTAGCCTATAACTAGTATAAAGAGAGCCTTCTACATTAAGCTTCTTTTGATATAGGCTTATTGGAAGCTAATAAAAACCACCAAACCCTAGTGACGAGCTTGAGTCATAGAGGAATCAACTCAAATTAACCAGACCCAGCACATCATAAATATTGATTCCTCTTGTAGGGCATATTTAGGCAGACTGTCTTCCCTGCGGGGTTGCAAACCGGGAGAGGCGTTCTAGGCTCGAGGCACTTGGATCTCGTGGCGCTACCCAAATAAGTTAGACCCAGGAACGCAGCATCTTGAGTTATCGTGAGTGGATTGTATGCAATAGTTTATTTATTCGTGGTGTACTTCTCATCTACATACCTACATATATAATATACTTTTGGTATGAAATATTGCATCATTTCGAGCATTTCCACTCAAAGGCACCTTTGAAGCTGGAACGAGACCAGATGAGTCCCCAGGGCGAAACAACATCGGATGAACAAGATCACAATGCGGGGCAGAGAGAACTCGGCACCACTCGTAGCACAGATACACAGATATTGCCTTATTCCATGTTACTGTGCCGTCTTATCACGCCAAGCCACGTGCAAGCGAGAACAAAGGAGCACAGCCAATATTTGCAGATGGGTGTGTTGATGTTACATGCAAAGTCACAATCTCGCCCTATCCGTAACAGCGTGACTTGAGCTACATGTGGCAGCTCCCACAAAGTGCTGACGGAAAGTTTGCCGAACTCCGATGCTTGAATAATGCAATATCGTAATGATTTGAACGCTGTTTCCGTACTGGCAAGAGCTTATACGCCCATCCGATCCAATAGGATGAGCAGATGTAGTTCCGATAGAGCTTGGTCACTGTCGCCGTCTCTTTAAAGAGATAGTGGGGTTCGTCTAGCATTAACCTGCATCTTCGAATCGGGGAATTTCATCTCAGCCGGATTAACATAGTGCCGAAACTTACCTAAGCAAGTCGCACAAAAAATGGAGCGACGCGAGAAAATACACACACTTCCAACACCAAAGACCCGCTTGTGCTGTCCGCTCCTATTATCCATTTGTGTGTGCATATTCCCCCTTCAGGCCCTCTTTTTTTTTCTGCATACCGCTTTGCCACCGACAGGCGGTCTGGAAATATTTTGTCGATAACGCGGGCAGAATCCATTAGGCCCACGTCAGAACCGCAATACTGCTTGTGTTCCGCCTTTTCTGCCACCCATCGGCAATAGCATCACCACTACCGCCAACAGGCCGTATTTGAGACGCCCAGGCCCTTCTGCGCAGCACCCGCTGAGCCGAGCGTCTCCAATCGACAGTCTTGCGCAATGGGTCGCAAGCCGAACCCCCTCATCCTCGAGTACTTTGTCCGCGGGCCAAAGCTCAACGACAACAGCAACCGCTATCCGCACACCTGCAAGCAGTGCGGCGAGAACTTCCCCAAGGGCCGAATCGACAGCCTGACGACGCACATCACCAAGAAATGCCCTGCCATCTCCGATTCCGACCGCATGCGAGCGTGCCTCGAGCTGCATGGCATCACGGCCAGAGCAGCTGTTGAGCGTCAGCCTCACGGCGGGGCTCCAGTCAATGGACAGCCGACCGCTCAGCTTGCGCTGCCGCAGGGATGGAGTGCTCTCGAGACGCTTGCTGAGGCATCGCGCCAGGTTGACCTTAATGAGAACAATCGCGGCCAGAAAGCACCAGACGCAGCCAATCCTGCCAATGGAGGGGGATACGTGACCGATCGACTGGAGCTGCAAGAGCAGTTTACCCTGGATAACCCTCCCGCAGCTTATGAGAACCGCCCTCAGACAAGCACCAGTATCAAGAAAGAGAAAGGTAAGCATCAATTGCCTTCTAGTGTGCCGCTTTTTGATTACGGGAGCTTAGCTAACCGATGCTTTCTGCAGTCAACGTTACTGTGCAGGTGGCGTCACCGACTTCTGAGCTCTCACCGGAAGAACGTCTCCAGGCTCTCCTCCCCCCTGGCGATGTGTTGCCGGATGCCTCCAACATCTCTGTTGCCGTTGCCGCCACGGCTCGCTTGAATCCCTCGTTTCTCGACCCCCAGCTTGTCCATACTGACATTCCAGCGAGCTCGTCTCCTCCAACCGCAGAGCCACAAGCGACCATCGACCCAATGCCAACAGCCCCCTTACCCGTCTCTCTACCCGATACGAATGTTTCCCAGCCGTGGGGCGAGATGACATACTTGACTACCACTACCCCTATCCCGCTACTCACAGAAAATTCTCCAGCGCTACCGCTTATGAGTCGTGGCGGTGTCCGAATGGATACGAGTGACGGATTGATTAACGGCAGAGCCCGTCATGCACGGTCGAGATTTACTCCTGCCAGGCGGAAAGAAGTCCAAGAAGTACGGAAGATAGGTGCCTGTATTAGGTGCCGAATTTTGAGAAAGAATTGTGGCAAGGGAACTCCTTGCGATACCTGCCGCAAAGTATTGGCACCTCGTGTCTGGAGGACTGGCTGTGTCCGTACTCGACTGCACGAACAGCTCGACCTTTATGCTGCTGGTGTTCAGGTCGTCCTCTCCCAAAACCGTATCAACCTCATCAAGGACCAGCTCAAGCTTACCAATGATGGAAGCGTGATTGAAGTGTCACACTTTCCTGAAGCTGGCAAAAAGATTGTTTTTGGAGCCTTGGTGTACCCGTTGGAACCAAACGAAACGCAGGCGGAGGCTCGTGGAAACAAGGACCCTTTTCACCAGGTCATTATGATTGACCAGGACTCAGAGGATATCCCAGCCAAAGCCGAGGCATATATGCGAGATGTGCTGTCCACTTTTATTGAGCGCGAGCCGTCAAAATTTATGAAAGTGACGCTCGAGGCTGCATACCAACAGCTCTCAAAGGGAGAAGATGATCTTCTCAAGAAAGCTCTAGAGCTTTGGGGTCTGGTTGAGAGTATTGATCGCGAAAGGCAATGGACTATCCTAGAGAAGCCTAGCGCCGAAGGAGAAGAACCGAGATGGATTAAAGAAGCGCAAAACGAAAACGATGCCGATATTTACACCATGATTTGCATGCAACTCAATGCTGCGGCTGAACGAAAGGCTAATAGCACTTCCAAGAGCCTGTTGAATCATATGGATAGGCTTCTCACGGATAGCAAAACAAAAGTCGGCTTCAAGATTTATCTCACCGCCATCATCTTCCTCAACTGTGTGGAAAAGTCAACCTGGGCCTTCAAGGCTTGGGAGCAGGACCATCTTCGCCCAGGATGGCCCCTTGAGCGGGACCCAAGTGTTTTCACTCAGCAAGGCGGAAACTTGGCCGGATTGCTGAAAATGCTCTTGTCTATTCGCAAGGCATTACCTCAAACTATGCGGAGCGAAGAGGGCAAGTTGACGGTCCAGGATAGAGACCCAGACATCACCGAGTACTTCAAGAACCTTGATCTTGATTGTAAGTTCTACCATGACAATTTAACTTTACAAGTCCTTTTTTTCTAACCAGATCACAGTCGATAATATTGAAACCCGCCAGAAAGGCTCACAGTTCTCTCCTGCCGACTCCCGTTCTCTCGAACTGGCCTTCTGCTCACACCTTCTCCTCCCTTACCCCTCGGCCTAAAACACCCACGAGATATGAGACTACGACCTGACGCATAATATTTTTTTTCTCTCTTAAATTTTCCATCAGTCTTATTATCACCGTTATTTTCCTTTGCGATATAGATGATTAAGACGACTTTGCCTCACTGGCATGGAGACACGTTCTCCTTTTTCCTATTTCCTTACTCAACTGGAATGAAGCGAGGCGACGCAAACTTTAGACGGCGGCAAAGTACAAAACAAAAAGTACATACATATACGATTCACAAAAACATATTTATGACATGGAGGAGCTACTTTAGGGCAAAATTCTTAGCCCTTTATAACTTCTTCTAAAAACGATCTTCGCATAACTCCGGCGTTGGTTCTGATCAATGGTTTATTGGACTCTCTATTTGCCAAAAACACAAAAAAGCAAGGCACAAAAGCGTGATAGACGGGCCCTGCTTGGGTTTTATTATTATAGGAGAATTTTCCTTTTCACTGTCTTTCCTTCTTCTCTTTATCTTTATTTATATTCATAGAGCGATGGCGCAATTTTTTCGGTGCTGTGACGCCGGAAGGTAAACTGGAGGCGACCAAAAGCCAGCCAAAATTTAAGAAAATAGCGAGTTCACACATATTGGACGAGATAATAATAGATGATTATTCACACATGTATATAAAAAGAGTCTTTTCTCTCGCCAGATTTCCAATGCTTCTCATTTATGCTCTCTATTCTCTTGTGAATTAAGTAATTAAACCACTCCCTATGCTGTTTAACTTCAAATGTACCGGTTGCCAACCCTCTAGGTCGGCGACATGCTCCCACTATCTACGCGCGACGATCCCTGTCCCGCCGCCCGCCTCGGCTTCTTGAAGCAGGCGAATTCGTTCTTGCTCGCGTCCCTGAGCTTCTTCAGCACGTTGCGCATCTCGGGCAGCTCGTTCTGCAGTCTCGCACGGGCGTCGTTGTCTGTGCGGCTATCCAGCTCCTGGTAGATTTGGCCCTGCAGCTCGGAGGCCTTGTCCGTCGTGTACTGGCTAAGCGTCTGAGCAATGAACTCGACGTCGAGGGTGGCTTGAATAAGCGCACTAAGGGAGTAACGTGAGCGTTTTCGGAACGCATCCAGCAGCTGCAGAGACGTTTGTTCCAGCAAGAAAGAAAGCACCTGAGCTGTAAGAGAAGCAGCCGTGGTAGAGACCTGAGAGTGGACCAGCACAAGCGTCAAAAGAGTCTCATATACGTATGGCTTTGCCGTCTGAGGTCGTTCGCCTGATGCGGGAGCCCAGTCCGGATCTTCGAGGCCAGCAAGGATGATTTCGCGGAGCTTCTCGGTAGCCTGCTTAGTGTACGACTGGAAGAGACGAGCGTCGATCTGACCAAGCACGTCTTTAATGGTCTTGGACTCGTCCGTGAGTTTGACCGAAAAGGCATTTTCAAACTGCGAATTTAAGTTGGGAACGATTTGAGATCGCAGCGCTTGCAGATTGCTCAGCGTAAGGAGCATTCGAACATTCTAAACAATAATGTTAGTTTTAGGGAGAGACATACAAAAGGGGAGATGGAAAAACATAGGGGTACGCTCAAGACTTACTCGATCTCCAGCGTCAAGCGTGCTCTTGCCTACTGATGATACAGCTACGGCAGAGCCACTTCCTTCTTGGCCAATAGACCATTCGTCTTCAGCCTTCTTTACGGATCGCTCCGCATTCTCTACCATGCCACTTAGAGCTTTGTATAAAGTGGTCACGTACTGGCTTCGAACCATCTGGAGCAACTTGGCTGGCGGGGGCAGGACAATGTCACCCGCATTAGGCTTCGACATTGCTTCGGAAATGTAGAGAATCTTCTGCATACCGGTCAGAAGGGCGCCCTCAAATATCGCAAAGCTTGCAGGCATGCGCGTAACGTCGCCCGACTCTGCAGATGGCTGCCAATCTTCAATAAACTTCATGTTCTCGGCATCCTTGTTCCACGCGGCACAGAGGGCCGTCACGCAGCGCTCTCTGGAGACACCGGTCAAGGCCTTTAGCTGTTCAAGAACTTGGCCATTTCCTGACCGGATGGGGTCGATGGTGGCAAGATCAGAGGCACCCGAGCCGACCAACGCCAACATCTTGCAGAGATAGTACACTCCACTGATAGAGTTCGACCAAGGCGGCCAAAAGGCCAGCTTTTCCCAGGGCTCACCCTTTTTGGGCGATGATGGCGGCGGGTTATTCGGGTCAAAGTTGAATCGAGGGTCCCGCGAAGTTGGACTGAGAGAATTGCCGAATCCGTTGGCTGATGCCGGTGAGTTGGGTGAGAGAGGGAGCGGCGAGAAAACCATGCTGATATCTTCAGGGGGCAAGCCGGCAAAGAACTCGTAGACGTGTCCTCGCAGCAGATCTACAAGCTCCACGATGCCCTTCTCGAGATCCGCAATGTTATTCTGTGTCAACTGATGATGCTTTTGAGACTCGTCATTATAGCCTGTAGGCAATGTATTTTGAATACTGCCTTCTATGAAGCCCTGCGCGGTCTGCCAAAACTCGAGGATGTCTCCAAGAATACCTTGAGGGGATATCAGGCTGGCCAAGAAAGCAAGCATCTTCTCCCACAGCTCAATGACATCTGCAGAATCGCTCGAAGTCGGCTTGCTCTCCATGCTTTGTCGACCTAGTGTACGGAGATGAGAGGCTATAACCGCATTGGAAGGCTTCTCACTGGCCGCCAATCTTCGGCGAAGCACCTCAATCTCTGCTTTGGTGTGATCTGCTGTTGACTGAATCTTGCTTTTAAGGAAATCATATCGACTGAGGAGCCAAACCCAAATCGGGTTATCCCCAACGCCAAGCTCCAGTAACAGGGTAATGACATCCATGTGCTGATCCAGGCCTCGGCCACCGTGACTTTCAGATTTTGACAAGGTGTGCAAGGAAACCAACCTCTTCCATACCTCGCGTTTGAAGGTTGAGATTTGACGATCAACATCATACCACACGCGGGCCGCCACCATGAGCTGGTAGAGCTCATCGTCTTCTGGCGACTGGCGTCCCAGTCTGTTTGATAATGCGCGCGCGTCGTCTGCAAATTGCCGGGCGCGGTTATATGCTTCCACCAAAGTCTCGTAGTCTTTCCTCTTAATGCAATCAGATATTATGGTGCTCAGCTCTAGCGGATCCTTGAATTTGTTTACGTATTTTTGGAAATCCTTCAGATGTTCTTCCTTTTCGCGACCTCCTAAAGCAGGTCCCCACACATCTTCTGCCTTGGCGGAAACGTCCAACAAGGGGGCTTTGATTCCCAAAACGCCATATTCGCTTTCTTTAATGAGAGCATTCTTCTTTCGAGAATCCGCTGCCATAGCCGTTGGGCTGGCTAGGCCGCCCCTGCCAGCACGTAAGCTCGTTCGGCTGGCGTGGCGGCCATGAACTGAACCCCTCGCTCCAGGGCCTGATTCGGCTCCGCGGTATTTCATTTCTCTGTAAACATTGTCTATAGTCGCTTTCGCCTTGACGAACCGTTCAAAGTTGCTCTCGACCAGGACCTTCAGAGACGCTGACTTCTGATCAATCGACTGTGAGAGGATATCCAAGCCCTCAAGCAACGTGCGCGTATCAGCTCTAGAGTGTATCTGTGACAGGAATAAGGCGGGCGAAAAGGTAGTCGAGGACAGCATGAATCGATTGCCTACCGAAATGCGATTAGTATATTGCCGTGCCAGACTCAGCTCAGCTCGGCATTAAGCAGCAGCTATTGGGGACTCACGAAGTCGCACGTCGTCCTGTGCCTGGAGTCCATTTTCTCGCAACGAGCGGACAACGCTGTCTGTGGTGCCCAGAGGGTCTGGCTCATCCTTCAACACCATGTTGTTGACCGCTGCTTTCCTGCCTTTGACAGCACCTTTGCCATCGCTAGAGGAGTCGAGGGCCTGGTATCGTGACTTGTGGCGGCCGTGCTTCTTTGGGTCGCCTTCGTCGCCGGAAGAATCATCGTCCTTTTCTTCGGGCCATTCTGACGGATACGAGGTGGGCAGCTGGTAGAATTCGAGGATTGTTCGTTCGTAGTCGGACATGATGTTGCAATCGTTGCAGCCAGAGCTGCTAAGCTACTAAGCTCGAGGATAGTGCGGAGGCCAGCAGAAGCTCATGTATGCCGCAAGAGCAGAGTCGACTGCGGTGGTTCGTATTCGGGAATCGGGTCGAATGTGCTTGGCAGAGCGGTGCAGCGACGATTGCCTTGTCCAAGCCAAGTCGAAGCAACCGGCAGCCAGCTCCCGCGATCTGTGTATGGACAAAGGTTTACGGTATTGGAGCTGATGCAAGATCAGGTACCTTGGACGGTACCCCGTACCATTCCTCCGTGCTCCGTTACAACGCCCCCCCCCCCTGCTTGCTGCTGGGCTGCCACCACCAGCCACACCGCGGAACCTCCCTCCCAGCCACAGTTCTTTAGTCATGCCGCACCAGTCCCTGATGCTCCATTAATCTGAACCACGGAGCACGCCGAGGCTATAAGAGCCAAAAAACAGCATCGACGTAATTAATGGTCCCGCCTCGATTGGGCGTAGCTCGGAGCGTCCATGCCGCAAACCGAACGGATCCGAGGCGCCTGACCGACGCGGCAGAGCGGAAGAGAAAAAAAAATGTTCGAATGAGGGAAATTTCACGGGCGAGCCACAGCGCATGTGGCTGGTTTCTATCCACTCAGCTTGCGTTTGAGCCACTCGCAGCGCAGCAACCAAGGCTGAAGCGTGCATATCGCCGGCTCTCAGTTTCGGCCAAAAAACTTTCCAGATGGGTTTTGTTTATTAGCGACTCTCCCTTTTTTTTCTCTTCTTCTTATTATTCCACGCAGATACAAGCCAGCTTTCCCTCTCCTCTCCTCTCCTCGATATTTGATCTTTTCTTCATCTTTGCACACTCTTCACCATGCTGGCCATCCGCTCTCTCTCCAGCCCTGCCAGGCACTGCGTGCGAGCAGCTCCCCGCGCTGCCGCCACCTGGTCGATTTCGGTACGAAGCACAAACATCGGCTTAACGGGAAGCATAATTGTCTAACATGCGCAACTTAGAACCAGCGATTCTACTCCCAGGAGCGTGTTGCCAAGTACGACGGAACCAAGGATGCCAATGTACGTTGTCGACACCTAATTTGCGCAAGCCCTTTGCTATCCGCGGTTGTTGCTGCGACTTGCGTGTTGTCTCTATGTCACCGGAACCCTGGAGGCATAAAAATTCACTCAAGTCGCAGAGCTTGGCGCTTGCACAGCTTTACAGAATAAGACAAAATACTAACAATATGAACAGGGCAACTACCTCGTCAGCTTGATCGAGGGTGACGGTATCGGCCCCGAGATTGCTCAGTCCGTCAAGGACATCTTCGCCGCCGCCAAGGTACGACTCAACTATCTGATCCCTGGAGGGAAGAAGAAGATGAAACAATAGATAACTAACATTGGAGACTAGACCCCAATTGCCTGGGAGCCCATCGACGTCAACCCCATCATCAAGGACGGCAGGACCGCCATTCCCGACGCTGCTATCGAGAACATCAACAAGAACAAGATTGCCCTCAAGGGTCCTCTGGCTGTGCGTAAATAAGAGCTCCTTTCCAGATCATTCACAGCTGGAAGGAACGGATATGACAAGAATGGATTATACTGATGCGTTTGCTTTACAGACCCCCGTTGGCAAGGGCCACGTCTCCCTCAACCTGACCCTGCGACGAACCTTCAACCTGTTCGCTAACCTGCGACCTTGCCGATCCGTCGCCGGCTTCAAGACCCCCTACGATGGTGTTGACACCGTCCTGATCCGAGAGAACACCGAGGGCGAGTACTCTGGCATTGAGCACGTCGTCGTTGACGGAGTTGTCCAGAGCATCAAGCTCATCACCAAGGAGGCCAGCGAGCGTGTCCTGCGATTCGCCTTCCAGCACGCCGAGTCCATTGGCCGCAAGAAGGTCCGCGTCGTCCACAAGGCCACCATCATGAAGATGTCCGACGGTCTCTTCCTCAAGACCGCCGAGCAGGTTGCCAAGGACTTTCCCAACATCGAGTTCGACGCCGAGCTGCTCGACAACACCTGCCTGAAGATGGTCACCGACCCCAACCCCTACAACGACAAGGTCCTGGTCATGCCCAACCTGTACGGTGACATTCTGTCCGACATGTGCGCCGGTCTCATCGGTGGTCTCGGTCTGACCCCCTCCGGTAACATTGGTGACGAGTGCTCCATCTTCGAGGCCGTCCACGGTTCCGCCCCTGATATCGCCGGCAAGGGCCTTGCCAACCCCACCGCCCTGCTGCTCAGCTCCATCATGATGCTGCGTCACATGCGCCTCAACGACCACGCCAACAAGATCGAGAAGGCCATCTTCGACACCCTGGCTGAGGGCAAGTCCCTGACCGGTGATCTCGGCGGCAAGGCCAAGACCCACGAGTACGCTGGTGCCATTATTGAGAAGCTGTAAATTCGATGAATTAAAATAGAAGGTTTTTTTCCTTTCATTCATCAATTTCGATACCTCAGCATCTCTCTACCGCGGCTCTACATCAACCATTTAAACAAAGCATCAATCACATCACCACATTCAACCCGCCATCGCCGCAAACTCATACCACCAATGTAACTCGAGCTACTTCCCACTGAATGTAACAATTCAGCACCCTCAGTTTGCTCGTGCCATACATCACCTTGATTTCTTTTATACTTATTAAAAAACCTACCAGAAGGAGAATTTCATTGTTTTCATTGCGGTTATTCCAAAAGTGTATTGACACATTAGTAGCAAGCATCAGTACATTTGCGGATTTCCCCAAAAAAGGAGAGATAGGGAGTGAGAAGGGAAGGGAAGGGGGCAAAAAAGGGACGAGCGGTTTAGAACATGTATGCATGGACAAAATACTAGACAGTGTGTCAGTGTGCAGCTATCCAAGTTTCATTACTTGGATTCCGGCCACTGCACAGCAAAATAATCCAAAAACAAGTTCAAAAAACAAAAGAACATCACAATCTACTGTGGCTCATTCTATATCTCCATGTACTACGGAGCAGTACTAACACCGCGGAATCTTCATGCAACAGCAAGGACATTCCTTCGTCGGCATGGCTTCCGTGACACGAGCAGGAGAAGCGGCTATACGGAGCACAGTTCGGAATTCCGTACTTTTGTGCCACGTTATAATCCTAGCAAAAGGGAGAAAAAACCCGCAGCGGCACAAATCCTATAATTCAACTGGCTTTGGTATCGTTACGCGTATCTGAGCATGGTAATATGACGTAGTCTTCGGGTTGTCTATCGGCAATTATTTGTTATCCATGCACGCACACATCCATGCGTGAGCAAACAACGGCAGCAATGGAACATTTAGGAGAATGAGAAAAGAAAAAATTGAAATTGATATGCTTCATTCTAAATGAGAAGAGATTTTGTTTTCCCTACAATAGCCAAGATGAAATAGAAAACGTCGCTAGCTATTCAATGCCAAATTCAAAGGAAAATGAGACAAAAGACTGTTCATACAAGTAGTAATACATGAGATGGTAAATGGCCCAATCCAGCGATAAAAACAACAACGCCAGTACCCAGCTTTGGAAAAGGAAAAGAGAGAGGGAGAGAGAAGGAGAGAGAAAAGAAGGTACATAAAAGTAGTGATAATACATCATGCTTGTGAGTCAATGCAGATACAGAGTAATTACAGGGCTGTATATCGTGACCTCAAATCCCGTGAGATATCTCCGTACCCATATCGTGCCAGCGAAAAGGGGGTCAACGACGCTCCAAAGCTGAAGTAAAGTAAAACAAATAAACAAGAAATGGAAATGAAAAGAAGAAGAGAGCATCCCCATACCCGGATAAGAATGTCATTTGTTGGCCGGAAAAGGATAGGCCGCCATCGCTCCGTACACTCCCTTTTTAAAAATGCTGCTCGAGAATCTGACGGCACAGAGCCCGAGATGAGAAAAACAAAAACAAATAAAAAAGAGACTATTGTCGGCATATTCAGCTGGAGGATTGCGTGTGTCGTGGTCGCATGATTTGGATTTTGTACATGAATGGGCTCGCTAAACCTAGAGTTGTGGTAGCACCGGGTATCTTTTGTGTAATAGTTGCATCCGCGTGTGTTTCATGCCTGGGAACGTGCGCAGCATTCCGACGAAGCGAAACCAGCCATGGTTGCTTCTTTGCTGCACAAGGCCGCCTAGCTGAGAAAAGACAAGCCAAACAAGCTCCTACTGGACCCTCGTCCGTCGAGCACTGCGCAGGCCTCTTTCTCATCGTCGGCCCATCGCTTCTGGACCATGCCGGGATTGTAAGCTGACCCGCGACGATTAGGTCGATTCGGGAAGAAGAGATGGGGTCGGCAAGCTTCAGTGAATCGTGCCCATTTCCAGTCATCGGGAGAGCGGCAAGCACCAAGCTGGTGAATGGCTCTGATGGCGATTCTCCACGACTTGATGCTACTGTCTCCAAGTATGCAAGGCTCGATTGTGATGTCATAGTCCATCAAGCATAAGCCACAAGATCCTGGAGCCTCGCGGCAGGGTATCAGGTCATCGCCGCCAGTAAGTGGCTTCCTCTGTAGCTCTGGAATATATTGGCGAAAGGCCGAAGAGCCGGAAAAGAACGAGGTGTGCTCGCACAGCTTGAAGTCATGCGCGCCAGTACACTTGCGGAAATCGGTCACATCAGTCTCAGCCACAACGAAGACGTAAGTGCGCTGCAGGAACAGCTCGCCATCCATCATCTTGGCCGAAGTTGAGCATTTGATGGTAGTCACGTCTCGCTGTTCGCTATGTTCGACGCATAAGTTAGACAGCGGGATACCGTGTTCGGCGCCGTATAAGTGACGATTTACAGCCAGCCTAGCATGGGCGTAGCTGAGGTCAAAGGGGTTGTTGAGAGGAGAGAATCGATCTCGACCTGAACATTTTCCGTGCTTGCGTTTCTCTCCGGCGTCTTCTAATTCCGAGTGAGGTCCAGTGATTTGCTGAAAAGGGTGTAATTTGTTGCAGGGTGCGCAGTAGACTGTCCCTCTGCCCAGAGGGTCTCTTTCGATGAGGGGGAGAAACTGTTTCTTCTGGCTAGGGCGCATTGTCTTGTAAGTCTGCGAAAATAGTGCATAAGTGCTTCGACAAGCAAGCTTGAGGCAAAGGATTTCTGAAGCATCCAGATGGTCTCCAATTAGGAGCAGAATATCAGATGAGACATTGAGAATGGGAGCTCCTCGGGGCAGCTCATCTTGGAAAGAAGCAATATTATCATTGTTGGCAGAAGAAGGCGGCGTAAAGGCACGAAACCAACCGCCTCTTTGCCAGAGATTGGTGAGAAGCTGATCCATATTGATGGTTGAGTGAGAATGATGACGTCGAAATAGGGATAGGCCGCGAGAAGGGCTGCGGGGCCTGTCGCAATGCTTGAAGTGCAAGTGCGTTTGTTATGCGTAGCAATATGCCAGGGTAGTGGTGAGACTCAAAGCCAAAGGACACTGAAAGAGAAAGGTCAAGATCGCGTTGGCTTGTGAGAGACAAGAGAGAGAGAAATAGATTAAGAAGCCTCTAAATGAACAGAGCGGGCATCCGCGTAGCCTAAAAAGAAAAAAGGTGAACAGGCAAGAACCTTGGACGGCTCCTCCTCAATGGACAGGGTCGAGCGTTGGGTATTGCCTAATCGAGAAGGGGGTGTGTTGAGTTGACGCTGCCGAAACCCCTGTACGAATTAAACTTGTGTAGCAGTATGGCTATGGCAGTGCATACATAAAAGTACGAGGGCTTTGCTGTTTGGCGCATTTGGCTGCGGTTCACGCATACTGTAGCACCTTCGTATACATCGATATACCTGGTACTCTTGATTTCCAGAAGCAGCCCGTCGATTGCGCGGGTACCGTAGCGGCGGTATCTGTGATACCGGAATTGGTACAGCCTGACGTGGTGCCATTGATAGCGTTGCGGGTGAATTTCAGGTCACATGGAAGCCCATTTTCATCTAAATCGCTGCATGTGTGCATAAAGCAGCAAGGATGTCATGATAGAGACCTAGCAGCTACGAATGTACATGCAAACTACTAGAATACATGCGTGACATCATCCCAACCGATATAATTCGATATTGGGTGACAACTTATATTGACGGTTGGCCAATACACAGACAGAGTACTCAGCTAGGCGCAGCAGCAAGTCACGACTGTGCGACTCAATCTACATCATGTATACACATTAGGGCTCGAGAAGGTCATGGCCACGCAAGACACACAGCAGTCTGGGAAACCGTCTGTGAGGGCGGCTGCTTGGCCGCGTGTTATCTCGGCGGTGCCTAGTATACAAACAAATACATACCTACCAAGCATCGAGCCCTGTGCTTCCTCTTGTCATGGCGAGTATACGGCAAGTGGAATGGAATGAAATGCCACGCCGGGCTCAAAAATAGAAACCCATTGCTAAGCCATTACAAGAGCTGAAGGTGCTTCCTCCGCCTAATGTGTACTACAAACGCAGGGTCGTGTAAGTGCGGAGTAGACAAGGGCCCAGAATTACAAATTTATTGAATAGCTAGCCACATGCAATATCTACTACTTCGTACTACTGTCAGTGTTAAGTCATGCGCATATTCTAGTAAGAAAACCCCCCCTTCTTCATGCGATAGTTGAAAAGCCATGAAACGGATCTCGGCTAGTTACGCCACCAACACTCCTGCTACTACTCTTCCTCCGCATCCAGCAGGGTAGGGCCAGCAGGGTTGCCACGCAGCAAGAAAAAAAAAAGCATGTCTCTGATCGCATAGGCTCGCATGCCCCGGTGTCTCACCTTGCTTTCTCTTCCCGAAAGCAGGGCGGCCAATATTATACGTCACAGCCTGGCAAACCTGATCTGGGCTTCGATCGTCGACCTTGGGTCTCGACTCTGATATTCGACGCCACAGCGCTAATTCTTCAGCCCTCCAACTCCCTGGCTCTTCAGCTTTCCAAACCCTGGGTTATTCAGCTTTTCAGCTTCTTTCATAACATGCCAAATAGGACATACGCTAATAAATATATGGAACTCAAGGGATGGGAATCAGAGCGTCTACCAACTCAGCCTTGACTTATAAATAGCTCTATTACTATCAAACAGAACTAATGTACCATCACCAATAGCCTGAGCTATTACCGCATACCACGGCAAAGATTCCTCGAAATGATTGTCATATATTGGGCAGAGAGAGAAAAGCTGACAGTTGCCACTCCTCTTGCCCATTCTCATAGATGCGCGGCAGCTTCACGATATTAATAGTGTTAGTCAATAGAATAGAACGCTTAATGCATAGACTGTGCCATATTCCTTTACCTGCGTCTATAGTGCTTATGCCAAGTGACCTAGACGGCGTTAATCTATAGATGGATAGGCTAGATCCCGAAAACAGCATGGTTAGAAGGCCTTAATTCAACTACCCTATAAATTTATCCAGCTGCATAAATTTATAGCAGGATCTCAAGTTAACAAAGAAATGTTTTTCTATTACTAAATAACTCCTATTATCATTATCCAAACTCTGTGTCGACAGTAGAAAGTATAAAAAAAATATTCGAACAAGGGTAAAGAAATAGTAGGTAGAGAATGGAATAAGAGAGGCCAACAATTGCTAGGTTTTCTATTCCATCTTCCTCCTTGCTCTAGTAGCCTCTCTTTCGGCCTTTATGCGCTCCTCTTCTAAACGTTCGAACAGTTTATCTTGTCGAATTCTAACCTCCTCTACTTGTGCAAGGAATTCCTGCTGTCTGATTTCCCGCTCTAGCATATCTGCTAACAATCGAGGAGAAAGCTCGTCTTCCCGAACCTCCTCCCCTATATCCGGTTGCTGCACTCTCTGTTCTTCTGCTTGAGTAGGAGGCCTCGTTCCCGCGGTCTTAAGCTCTGTCTTCCGCTCTTCTAACTGACTGAGAAAGTTCTCTTCCCATGTTTTCCGCTCTGCAAGCTCTCTGCTGAATCGCTCGCGAAATCTCTTGCGAGTGACGCCCCGTTCTTCTATGCGAGCTTCTAACTGAAGGGGAACATTTTCCAAATCGCCCGTGTTTTGCTCGCCACAGTCTGCTTCCATCTTGTGTTGGTGTTGTATAATCTCTTCCTTTGGTTAGCGGGCTTGAAGATGGAGACCTGGTATAGTTGAATTGTTCTCAGGATATGATTTTCTATTGGACGCAAGCATCGCCATTGATATTCAAGGTCTAAAACGACATTTTTCTGAGCTTGCGGCAACTTATATAGCCAATACTTAACATAAACCCAGAGATTTTCGACTTGTTCTATGGCACTTCCATCTTTCAGTGAACTAGATATTCTTTGATTCGACTTTGTTTGCTGGCGACAAAGAATGGTGTATAGACACTCATGCACACAAAGAGGCTTGACATGGTACAATAATGCAGACCATTCTTTCTAATGCTATCTCTTTGTCAGCAGTTTGTTCAACTATAGCACCGCCGCCGCTAGGTCCGCTCTTATATGATGTTTTACTACACTACCATTGGAAGCCAGCCACGATCTTCCCCTTTTTGAACAATATAAACAAAGCCGTATTACCCGGTAGCCAGCGCTGGGCATTATATTTCAGCTTGAACATATGGCAAAACCTGAATTTCAAGACAACCCGTACCTATGTACCTGCGTATGTAAAACCTAGAAGATGATAGGGGCCATAGCTGATTACGTAGGAACCTGTATCAGTTCAAAATATGGCACTTCTATTTACTTACTTATTAATATTTCAAAGCTACTACATGTCTTGCTGGATCAACCAATTACCCTTTCCCAAACGCCACCGCCCGCCCCCTAAAGCATTTACATATGCTTGGCAAGATGATTGTCACCCGTTTGTACACATATCTGCCGCTGCAACCCTTTACGTCACGAGAGGTCTCCCTACCTATTTACCATGCCGTGCGGCATATATGCAATGGGGGCCAAAATAGGCAAAGAGCAGTCAATAATTCAAAATAGAGAGAAAGGAGGCGAGAAAAAAAAAAAGGGACGGAGATATCAAATTTGGCCACCAAGATCGATTTGATTGCTTCAACATACCAGGTACTCAAGGTTCATTGATAACGTTCCATAGGTACGCAATGACTCAACAAGGAAGATGACAGTGCAATATAGAAAGCTAGATTTACATTACAAACATGAAGACCCTTGATAGCCTTTCTTGAAGATAGGCCAAACTCCTTCAACACCTTGGCACAGATAAAAAACTGCGGTACGATTCCTATTAAAAGACGCCGGCAATACGCTCTAACGAGGCAACATCGCAACAGAGAATAACCTCACAGCTACTTGTAACCTCATATAGAATTGAATACAATAGCCAAAAAGAAAAAAGAGGAGAAAAAAAAAATTCACAGAGTTTCATCAGGTGCCAGCTATCTTAAGCTCTTCGTCATATTTCATCAACTCTCTTTTTTTTTTTTCGCTTTTCGTTTCTTTCTCCCTCTCTCTTCCTATAAACTAATGTATCTCCTACCCAAATACGAAATACAATCCAGCATGTTTCCTTTCCCGATAAGATATTTGCTTGCGCTTCGCTATTAGACGCCTTGTGCCGTTATGCCATGTATAACTTCTTCACCGGCTTGTTCCGTTCCATCCTGTTCTGTTCCAAAATATGTCGCTGGCGTGTGGAATGCCTTGTCGTATATACAAATACAGAGGCCCCCCCCTTCACAATCTTCCGCTTCGAATCTCCTTTTCGAATATCTTCACACCCCATACGTCATAAAATTGCAGCGGTCCCACAGTCTTAAATCGTAGCCGGGTTCCGCCACTGAAAGCTTCATCGTCACTATCGCTTTCTGAGTCAAGGCCATCCATAGGGAGAGCCGGGAAAGGATTGTGGAGACCAGAGCCCAGACCATTGACCGGAACCTCTTTGCTCTTGTTCTTTGCTCGCTTGTTGTTGCTTCGCTCATTCGGGGCGTCATCAGTGTCATCTGTCGGCCTGACTACCCGGTCCACGCGATCACCTTCCATTGCAATCCATTCCAGCTTGAGCTCGGGATAGTGTGATAGGTTATCTACAATGAACCTTAGGATTTCTCGCACAACCCAGATACAGGTATCATTGTTGCGGAAGTGCAGAATGTTGATGGCGCGCAGGTTAACAAGACCGGAGAAGTATTGCATAAAAACGTGCTGCTCAAGTTAGCCTTTCGGTTTCAGTCTTTTTGCTTTTCTCTTTAACTCACCACAGCGTGTATATTCATGCTCAGGGCCAACTCCTCAAGATTCCGCCCTTGAGTGCAAATAAGTACCATCGTCTTCTCATTACAGTCCCAATTAGGACCGGTAGATTCATCTTTGATCATAAGTCGCTTAAGCTTGCCAATGTGCTTCTTGAGAACAAGCCGGCGGATCTGGTCCATTGTCGTTGCGCCTCGCGGCGCAAAACTCTCGGGCTTGCTCTTGATGCTGCGTTCCAGGAGGAAGAGCTCGTGTATCTCTTCGAGCTGAGATGCGAAAGCGAGAAAGGCGTTGGATACGTCATCGGTGAAGATGTTCCTCAGACCAAGAGGCCGCTGTCTATTCTCTTTGGCGAGAAGATTCCAGATGGGTGCTTGGTTGCCAACGTTTAGAAGGGTAAGCTGCTTGAGGCCTGACAGATTGATTGACCGTGATAAGACTGATGCCTTGACGGGGATGAGATAGATGCTCAGAGATGTAAGCGACAAGCCTCTTGTTCTACGGATATAATCCCTCATGCCGTTTCGGTTGATGGCTGCTACTTGACGCTCTACCTCATCCATCTCCTCTTCAACTACTTGGATTTCATTCTGGAGGTCAGTAACCATGGAGCTGAATCCTGTGAACTGTGCGTCTGCATCTTTGATGAGCACCTGGTCCATCGATGAGCCTTGGGCACGCATATCATTAATTCGCTTTCCTATGGCTTTTGACCGGTCTCGGAACGAGCCAAGTTTGGTCATCAGGTTCTCGAGATTGACCTTTGCCGCCTTGGCTGCAGCAAGCTTTCTAGCCTTTTCAGTCATCTTGGGTTGAGATTCAGCCCCAGCCTCAACCGCCTTGCTTGATGTTCCAGCAGCATCATCTGCAATTGCATCAACGGCAGGCGTAGGAGCCACCGAGTCAGCAGAAGAATCGGATTGCAGAGGCTCTGGTTCGGAAGTAGATCCATCCACGGGCTTGGGTTCGATGCTATTTGAAGGACTTGCGTCCTCTGTTTCTTCAAATCCATCGTCAATGACCTCTACATGCTCAATATCAATATCCTCTGGAGAAACGTCGCCGCTCTTCTTCTTGGATATCTTGCTGGATGAGCTTTCATCGGATTTTGTCAAGTCCCCTTTAGTGGTAGTGGAATCTGCCTCAGCTTCCTTAGCAGAGGGGGCCTCGGCATCTGTCTTATCGCCCGCGCTTGAAGATTCGCCCTCAGTTACACCCTCGACCGTACTGGCTGGGGCCTTTCCGTTGGAGGCATTTGGCGGTCCCGTAGCCGGTCCGGAAGTGTCGATAGAATCTACATATTTCCTCGCAGCTTTAGCGATAGTGTCAAGTATCTCTTGCTGGGAGTCTGAGAATCGAGATGATCCGTTAGTAAGAGACATGAGTTTGGTGGAGACTTCTTTTATTGATGTGAAGAAGGCTTCTCGAACGTCCATTACTGGGTTTTCCGTATCCTTCTTGTCGGTCTCCTGACCGGCTTCATCATCCTCTGTCATGAACCGCGTGCTGACTGAGCGGGGATACAGCTCGAATATTCTACCAAGCATCGACTCCTGAAGCTTCCGCTCTTCTTGGGCTCTGAATGCTTTGACAGGACCAGTAGAGTCATAGCCGTTATTGTTGTTTTGGTTGACAGGAACGACTTGAAATTCATCCTCAACGTCGGAATCGTCTGCATCGGAATCGGGAGGAGGCTTACGCGCCTGGTTCGCTAGAGCATCGGATAGTGATAGTTGAAGCTCAGTGAGCGTCGAGCTAGAGTTCTTAATACAAGCGTTGAGTTCGCTCACGATATCGAGGGTGTCGATATCCAAGACACTTAGACTCTTGAGGTTCTTAAACCCTGAAAAGGTGGATGGTTCTTTTGCGCTGGCTGCACGCTTTCCGACTCTAAACCTGGGCGCAGACTTGGACGACGGTGGGATCAGAGCAGGCGGGGGACCGCTAATGATAGGCGGAGTTGCTCCCGGAGGCGGCGGCGGAGGCAGCAGGGAAAGGGGAGCAAGAGGGGGAATGCTTCCCCAATGATTTGTCGCATCTGGCTGAGGGTGAATATCAACAGAGACCGGTAGCGGTGGCGGCTGCACGTAGTATGATTCTCCCGCCTGTAGCCGTACATGTAGCTTCTTGAGTGAAGCTATTCGATGTAGCTCACGGTAGACGGGCCTGCTTAGTTCTACACGGATGTTCCATCTGCAAGAAAAATCCACGAGGTTTAGTATATCTCATACCCAAGCCCACGCTCAAACAAGCATCCTTGGATACATAAATTCAAGGCGGAGCAAACGGAGATACGCCCACTTACCGGAAAACTTCGAGAGACCTGGCCTTTTTGAGTGTAAGATGTAAGAGCGTGTTCAGGAATTTCCCACAACTAGCGCTATACAAGTACGATTGATAAGAGGTTTCTCCTTTGAGACCAGCACTAAGAGTGTCCATGGACAAATCTCTTAGGTGTTTGGCATAGTCGTAATTGCTCGTGGTGAAGGTATCGAGGCCGCCGGCAAGACCGTCAATGGGAGAGTCGAAATTGAGGTCGTCATCGTCAGGAAAGACGATGTGGAAGTTTCTGTAGAGCTGAGCCGAGGCGAGCTCATGGAAGTGGCGAGAGACGAGAGCAAGGCATATCAGATCGCTTTGGGAGCACTAGACAGCATGACAAACAAGTAAGCATGAGGTAGATGGATGGATTTCGTTTCACCAGAGGGAAGCAGAACTATTGGAGTGGCTTTTGAAAGGATGTAGTATGTATATATGTAGATATATGTGTGTGTGAATGAGAGAGAGATTCCAACAAGGGTACCATACGTGTGAGACGATCTCGCGCTGTGTCTCCGCGGGCAAATCGACAAACGAGAGTCGCTGCTTCTTGGACTCGGCCGCCACCATCTCGTCGCCGGCAGCGCTCGTGGCCATTATGGATCGCTGGTAGAGCAGCAGCAGGCGGGCGAGAAGGCGACGAAGACGAGACGAAGCGAAGCGCTCTCCTCAGCGCCACAGACGACGATGAGGAGGAGGGGCCACGAAAGCCGTTTGTAGACGGTCGACGGGATCTGTCAGCGAAGAGCACGCAAAGCCGCTGCTGACTAGGCTGTATAACGAGAGTCGCTGGGAGGACCGGCTGCGGCGACGTTTGAAGCTGGTATTGGTCGGACACTGATGATGATACCGATGGCGATACTGGCTGATAATCTGATGTTTGGATATGATGTGATGTAGAGGTTGCGACAAGAGGCAAAAGTCAAACTTCAGCCAGATCGAGGCCAGCGCCACGTTGCGAGCACGACAAGCAAGGCGGCCTGAGCGGATTTCGGCCTTGTGCTCTGGGTTTGTTGCTTTTCCCGTCTGGCACCAGCGCCGAAGCTTCTGGGGCTGGGGCTGGATTGATTGATTGACTGACTTGAGTCGGGAGCGGCAGGTGGACGGAAACAAAGTGGGGAGAGGATGAAGAAACACGACGATGATGGGCCACACTCAGGCGGGTAGAGGGGCCGGCTCAGCGGGGTGGAGGTGCCCATTTAGGCGACGTTGGCTGCTGGTTGGCGCTAATGGCCTGGAGAGTTTGGCCCCTCTCGGTCCTCATGGCCCTGTAATTATGGGGAGTGGGTGTGCTGGGACCGCTTCGCTTTTCGCTAGCTTGGGCGTTGCTTGAGGGGAAGCGCGCACGAGCACAAACGAGCACTTGCGCCAGGCTGGCCGGCCAAAGCCAATTATATGGGCGGGACGTTGCTAGTTGTAGCACCGCTTGAATCAGCTTACTTTGTATGTTGTCAAGATTGTATTATGGTGACGCCTACTTACTTGAGGCCATATCAGGATCGTCACCCATTGTTAGCACTGTGATATATAGAGGCCAAGTGCTATAACGAGGCTGTTAGTTAATTGACGTTCATTGTGTCTTTGGTGATATCGAGTCATGTTGAGAGCTGCGAGGCACTGAGGGAAACAGACTGTCTGACAGAAGAAGCGGGCTTTTTCTCTAATTCGCCACCGTCAGTTACTCGCACAACCCTAACATATTTCGACATAAAAAGCCAATGAGAGCGGGCAGCATTAGTAACGAGAAGAGGAGATGCAGGCTCAGGCACTTTGTTGCCTGCGTGCCTGGGCATCAATGCTGCTGGGAAACGAAAGGATCGATAAGTCTTTATCAGCCAAATCAGTATCGGCCGAAACCTGCCATCTTTATAGGCTTGGCGCGCTGTCCATATCTAGGTATCTAATCGATCATAACACTAGTGCTATCCTACCAACATCTCTATAATTACTATCCTGGCTTCGCATGTGATGAATTGTTATGGGCATCGATGCCAATGAGTCATTCTAACCTGCTTGGCTGCCTGGGGTCCATCAACTACTCCTCCCATAATCTGTATATCATCAACTAATGCACGTCCAACAAACAATGTCGGTCCAATCAACAACGGGCAGCTCCAGCTGCAAGCTCCATTCGAGTGCTACCACCACCGCTTAACCAGCACCCAAACTCCTCATTCCACTTACAAACCCATCCAAGACAACCCCCAGAATCCTTCAACTGCGTGCGTATCGATTACATGCCGCAGCCTCACAGCCAGGTTAGGCAATTGCCGAGCGGGCCTGGCAATATCGCGCCACATCTCCTGCTTTAGCCGCCCCCATTATTTCCAACCAAAACAACGCGTTTTGAGCCAGGCCCGGCCGTAGCCTTGCCTGTTCCTTGCCCGTTCCTCTCTTTATGGCCTGCTTGCAGAGTATTCGCATTGATGCTCTCATTTCTCTGCCAATTCCCCCAATCTTTTACAAATTCTGCATGCTGTGGAGCCACATCTGCCTAAAACGGCGCCTCTGCCGCAGCTGGAATTGGAGCAGCTCCGTGCACGGCAGCCAAAAGCCGGCCGTTGTAGCCAGTACCTCGCACGGTGGCTATTAATACCACCGCACAGCTGGTACTGATGACATGAGAGCAACCAAGTGGGCTGTGCACAGCAAGCAAACACCTGGTTCCGTCTCTCTAGCCGGCATTTCAAACCAGCTAATGCACGCACTTTTCCTTGGCCTCCATTTCTATAAAACCATCGATGGTCCGACCAACGCTGCCGCTCCAATCCTTCTAGCGACCATCTTCTTGCTTGCTGTCTTTTTCTCGTCGCTCATTGAATTGGCCGAAGAAAGGGAACAGAGAATCCCATTTCTTTCCCTCATTTCTGCATGCAGCTCAGAAACGCATCCGTTCGTTTTGCCCTGCTAAGCTGTTGAGCCACTGTAGTTGCTTGATCTTAGCTTAATTCGCCACTTGTCCAACGGTTGTCGGCCTGAACGAACCTGATACTAGGATCTAGAAAAGAAGAGAGATTGGGATAGGAAAAAGAGAAAGTTGTTGGTATTAAAGGGAAAAAGTCAACAACATGGCAGACACCGAAGAACCCCAGTTTAACACGCTGGCAGAGCGGATAGCTGCGTTGAACAAGCAGAAGAACTTTAGCAGCGTTGGAACCCCTGAAGCTGCTCGCAAGAAGCCGCCGCCTCCTCCACCTCCTGGAGCGCGAAGCCAAACTGCTCCCATTGTGACTGTCAACGGCTCGGCACCTCAAGCTCCTCCGAGACCCAAGCCAAATGCTAATGCACCGCCCCCTCTCCCTCGTCGGAATACCCAGAATGCTCCAGATGCCTCTGGCCCTCCACCATTGCCGGCGAGGACTGGATCGTTCCAGGCGTCGCCTGCACTGCCGCCCCGACGAACGTCAACCATTACGGTCCCCAAGCCCTCAGGACGACGCAACTCTGCATCATCTGAAGCTTCGATGCAGTCTACCATGTCATCTCTGTCATTGACCAAGACGATTTCCTCCACCACGAGCAATGGATCCAACGGCACTGTCGTGCATAAGCTGCCACCCGTGACGGACATGGCTGATCTGCCTCCTTTGCCACCCACGAGACGAGAATCGGAAGCAAGGGCGAAGGAGGAGGCTGCGGCGAGGCAAGCCGCCGCCAAAGAGGCCAAAAGAGAGGAGGGGGCTGCGGCAAGGCAAGCCGTCATGAGAGAGGCCAGAGAGGCCAGAGAGGCCAGAGAGGCCAGAGAGGCCAGAGAGGCCAGAGAGGCCAGGCCTGGTCTCCCCCCTAGACAACCATCGAGACCAGTCAAGCCCCAGGCTACTGCAAGCACTGAGTCCATACCGAGACCGACACCAAAGCCGACACCAAAGCCTGCCCCTGTGACTGTTCAAATCCGGGGCTTTGGGTCTGGGTCTCAACCAGAGCAGCCCCCACGAATGCCACCGAGGCCCAAGATTGGTGCCGCTGCCGATGACGCTCCACCTCCTGTACCAATGGCCTCTCGACCTTCCGTCGCCCAGATTCAAGCCCTCTCATCTCGGGCGTCACCAGCTCCTCCTGCTGTGACCAACGATTGTTGGGTATGCAGAGATTGGAGCGGACCTGATGGTGTCGCTGCCCAGTACCCCAGAGAGGGACTACCCCGGAATGACCCTGTTGGATATCTTGCCCGTGCACTTTGTGATCCATTCCCCTCGTACAACGACAAGGCCAGGGCCATTTTCACGTGGTTTCACCACAACATTGCGTATGACACACAAGCCTTCTTTAGCGGCAATATCAAAGGCCAGACGCCTGAAAACACCATACTATACGGTGCAGCCGTTTGCCAAGGCTATGCGGAGACGTATAAGGCGATCGCCGTCAAGGCTGGCTTGGAGTGTATTGTTGTTGGCGGTCATGGCAAAGGTTATGGCTACACTGCCTTGAAAAAGGGAGAAAGGCCGCCGCCTGCTGACCCGAGTGGCCACGCATGGAACGCCGTTAGGGTTGATGGCGGTGTTTGGAGACTGCTCGACGCCTGCTGGGGAGCTGGCCACATTTGCGGAAATAACAACTTATTCAAGAAGGAATTCAGCCCCGTTCAGTTTACAAACAGCGGTCACCGATTCGGCAATACGCATTTCCCTTCTGATGGTAGGCACCAATTCCGAGAGGATGGCCGCACTATAACTTGGGACGAATACATCATTGGTCGTTCTCAGGGTCCGCCTGTGGAAGTTTTTGGCAACTGTGGCCAAGAGGGCATTGCCGAAGATTCAATTGAGCCTGCGTCGAAGGAAATCTCTGTATACAGTGGCGAGGTTGTTCGTTTCCAGTTCTCAAAAATATGCGAGCACTGGAAGTCGGAAAAGAACGGCAATGGAAAGCCTCCTTTGTTCCTGCTACAGTTCCACGGCGTCGACGGCCGCAAAGACGATATTATTCCGATTGAAACTGATGGTTTCTGGCACTGGGCTGATGTCAATGCTCGTGACCTTGGCGCTCCGGGCCAGTCAGTGATGGTGCTGCAGCTAACATCTATGGATGGCCAGGACGCACGGGGCGTGACCGCTCAACAATTTCTCTCCAAGAAGGGCAAAGTTGGAATGGCTTGGGCTTATGTCGCCAAGTGGGAGTTGGTTTAAAAAGAGTTGGATTTTTTTACGGGAC
The DNA here is from genome assembly GCF_050947405.1 of Trichoderma evansii. NCBI lineage: Eukaryota > Fungi > Ascomycota > Sordariomycetes > Hypocreales > Hypocreaceae > Trichoderma > Trichoderma evansii. The sequence continues at coordinate 355,644 of NW_028145192.1, read as the reverse complement.
TGCTGTTGCAAAGCGTTTGAACAGCCAGACAAACAAAACAATTATGAAAAACAGGCCATGATATGCTTCAAATGAGGGACAGATATGCACACGGCGACGGCCGTTGATACCCTGGTTTTTTACGTGCAAAGAACTGCACCGCAACAGATAGCATTGGTATTTGAGCTGATTATTTGAGCTTGAGTCTTTTTGCAGTTGATCTAGGTAGAGACGAACAACGTCTTGGTAATAGTATTCTATATACAGAGAGGTATGGCAGAGGAGAAGGCTTGAGCCGCTCATCGCCAGGGTTAATCTTATGAAATTTAACGACTATAATTCAAGACTGAGGAATTGAACAAATTGAAGAATCGCCTTTCCCTTTTGCCATGGAAATATAATTCTAAATACCTGACTTTATTGATTGTACTTCGTAGTATCAATGTTTCATCTCATCTTTCAATACCCCTGCATCTCCAAGCATTCTTACTCTGCACACCCCCTCAGCAATTGACAGGCATTGCACGTGCACACCCCTCCCCTGGCAATGACGAAACGCCACTTTCGGCTTTGCGACATGCTGGCTTCAACTCGTTTGTTTAGCTATCAACGTGGCAGAAAATCGGAGAGCATCAGCATTCTGTTTTGTTCGTATTCTCTTCTTCCTTCTTCATTTTTCCTATTTTTCTATATTCGCTCCTTTGTTTTCCCGCCGCTTCATATATCTCAACGAAAGCGATTTATCTCGATGCGACAATTTGACGATTAGATTTCTCTTCTCTCTACCCCAAATTCTTTGCGACGGCTGGGTTGAATAGGGATATATATACCGAATCTCTACGCACGCAACAAACCTCGTCGAGCCGACCTCCACCATACCCATAACGATGCTATTGATCCAATCCACGTCCATATAACCTCACAACCGTTTCCACAATGACCATCGCCGGCTCGCCCAGCTCCTCCGCGACAGAGCTCTCCCGCACCGAAACGCTCAGCCTCGTCTCCCTCTCCGGCGCCTCGCTCGCCATCCTCGCAAACACCTTCCACGGCGATGGCGAACCCCTCATTGCGTCGCTGGCGCTCTCGCTCATTGCATTTTCGCTCTGCTACGCCATGATCCGGTGGCTCGGCCCGACGTTTATGAAGGCTGGCTTTCGAGGTCGCGACTTGAGCAAAGTCAATGGCGTCGAGATCCCAGAGTGCATGGGCGCGGTATGCGCCGCGGTGTATCTAATCACTGTCATCATCTTTATTCCATTCCCATTCTACAAAGATATAGTCGCGGCGACCAGTGGAGGCGGAAACCGAGATGTTGTAGTTGAGATCCAGTATGCCGACGAAGGACGCTTCCTGCATCGCTTCCCCCATAATAAGGTGAGACAGAGCATATACCCAACGTCAAAGTAACCTCCCAGCTCATCATGAACTACGAATCTAGCTCGCATCCTACCTTGGCGCCATCATCTCTCTCCAGACCATCGCATTGCTCGGCATCGGCGACGACCTCTTCGATATTCGATGGCGACACAAATGGTGGATCCCCGGCCTAGCTTCAATCCCTCTCCTCGTCGTCTACTTTGTCGACTTCGACGTCACCTCCATCGTCATTCCCGTCCAGCTCCAGCCCTACCTTGGTGAGCTCTTCGATCTCGGCTTCCTCTACTACGTCTACATGGCCTGCGTCGCCATGTTCTGCCCCCAGAGCATCAACATGTTCGCCGGCATCAACGGCATCGAGGTCTCCCAGTGCATCGTCGTGTCCCTCCTCATCGCCTTCAACGATTGCCTCTACCTCTTCACACCGTACCCTCACCCGGCCACCGACTCGCATCTCTTCTCGCTCTACTTCCTCCTCCCCTGGATCGGCGTCTCCTGCGCCCTGCTCTACCACAACTGGTACCCGGCAAAGGTCTTTGTCGGCGACACCTACTGCTACTTCTCCGGCATGGTCTTTGCCGTCGTTGGCATCCTCGGTCACTTCTCCAAGACCCTCGGCCTGCTCCTCGTCCCGCAGCTCTTCAACTTTCTCTACTCCTGCCCCCAGATCTTCGGCCTTATTCCCTGCCCGCGCCACCGCCTCCCGAAATTCAACGCCCGCAGTGGCCTTATGGAGCCGTCCATCACGCCCTGGAGCCCCGATCGACAACCCCATCCTCTTGTTGGCCAGGCACTGCTGTTCTTGGATCGCGTGCGCCTCATGAAGGTTACGACTGATGAAAAGGGCCTCTTTGTCGAAACGAGCAACCTTACTCTCCTAAACCTATGGCTCGTCTGGCGGGGTCCCCTGAGGGAGAACCGCCTTGCCTTGGAGGTAACGATGCTGCAGCTCGGCGTCGGTCTGTTTGGCCTGTTTGTCAGGCATAGGCTTGCACTATTAATCTTTAAGGAAGACAACTGGGGCAGCACAGGACAGCATTAAGAGAGAAAAAAGTTTTTATTGAAGCCTTGTTATTATATATAGTTTTATATATAGTTAGTTTCTGATTTTTTTTTTTTTTTTTTTTCATTCAGGTTGTGTTAGATACCCAGCGGGTAAAAACCATATAGATATTAAGATGCGGCTGAGGGATTCAAAAAAAGTTTGGTAAAAGCTAAGAGATAGAATTTGTAACCAGCAAATCAAAAATTATTTGGTTATGTCGCAAGCGTCCAAAAGACTTCCATGGATTTATCAATATTCATAGAAGAAGCGCAAATTCTAGAGATTTGTGCATATACATCCATTCTGTAACTAGAGACTGCACAAAAAAGAGGACTTCGTCCAAAGACCCCTGTAATTTTTTGTTCAAATACCCAGTTCTATCTGACTATCTTATAATTTGAACTCGATGTCGTAGAAAAAAAAATTGTAACCTTCTGTCACAGGAACAAGCCTTGTTCAAAAACCCAAACGTGAAAAAAACAGCGGACATCTGCATCAATTATGTATTTCACATGTCGTCGTCTCAGCCCAGAACCACCCAAGAACCCAGAGGGCCATCGGCCGTCAATCCTATCAGGCCAAGCAGGGAAAATAAGAAACATGATGATCCCATACTACCCTCGAACCCTTTCCCTTCCATCCATCCACTCATCCAGTTAAAAATCATAATAATAGTAAAAGTACACAGGACCCCAAAATAAGTCCTAGTTTTTTAAAAACGCAGTGGGAGAAAATCAGTTATGTCCTAAGTGGTACGCCCCTCCTCTTGAAAAAGGAAAATAAAAAAAAAGTAAAGAAAATAAAAGCAGGAAAATATTCCCCGGGCCCTAATGTCCAGCAGACTCCATTTTGTATATATCCGGAGCGTTGCATTGCGAAAGATGCCTTTGTCTCGCTCCCTTGACCAGTGTAACCTCCAAAGCCAGGCCGGATCAAGGATTCAAGATAACGGGTGAACTCCTTGCGTCGGCCTTGCGGCTTGGGATCTTCCTTGGCGCCAAAGCTCAATTCCATTCTTCCCTTTCCCCCTAAACGCCTATAAATAGAACCGAGAAAAGAAAAACAGAACAAGAGAGAACTAGCAGTGAGCAACATCCGAGAAGCCCATTTGCCCTGTATAAAAAATTGCACAAACTCCAGCCCTTTTTGAGACTTGCCGCAGTAATTTTTTCCATCGCGTTTGAACGCAGTATACGTTCAGTCGCATATTCCGACAGTGTAAACATGGAATAAAACCTATAATACTTTGCCCTCCGTGGTTTATGAGTGGCCGTTAGTTGTGGTCGCTGGAGTGGAGGAAGTCACTGCGCTCTCAATCTTCTCGATAGCTGCTGGCTCTATAGTGTTCTCCAGCTTTATCTCGTCTGCCTCGGAAAGACTGGACTTTGTAGAAATGAGACTGATTGAAGGCTTTGCAGCAGCCTTGTTCATCCTGCTCTTGTAGTCACTAAGACTTAATTTTTTCTTGATCGGACTTGGAGTAGCGACTGCTCCGTTGACGGCTGAGCCGAATGGACTCGGCAGACTGCCAGAGATGATTGCCGATTGCACAGCAGAGCTAGTTGCAGATAAAGGTGTGGTGGTCGTTGGAGGAGCTATTGGTGAAGATTCCAGTGCAGAAGTGGTAGGCATTTGAACTCTCAACTCTGGGGCTTTGATCTTCATGGGGGTAGCCTGAACCTCTTTGATAAGCTCTTTTGTCGGCTGCTCCTTGGTAGGCTCCTCCTTAACAGGTTCCTCATTAGCAGGCTCCTCATTAGCAGGCTCCTCATTAGCAGGCTGCTCCTTAGCAGATGTTTCTTCCTTAGCATGTGACTCCTCCTTTGTAGGCTCCTTTGTAGGCTCCTTTTTTGACTCCTTTTCTGGCTCCACCGCAGGTGCCTTGATAGGCTCTTTCGGAGCCTCTTTCAAAGACTCTTCTGGACCTTCCATCGCAGGTTCCTTTACAGGCTCATTTAAAGGCTCATTTGCAGGCTCCTTTGCAGGCTCCTTTATAGGTTCTTTCGCAGACTCTTTTTCAACGACTGGTGCCTCTTGAGATTGAGGTGAAGAGGGAGGTGGCGCGTCAGGCAGTTCTGTATCAATATCCTTGGTAGGAGCAGGAGAAGGCGGAGCGTGTTGTATTTCAGTTTGCATTTCGACTTCCAAAGTTGAAATGTTTGGCTTCTGTTCAGCTTCAGTGGGATCAACATCCATTGCATCGACGCTTGAAGGATGCGATGATATCGACCGCTTGCGGTCCTCTTCAGCGCGTGCTTTGTACCGGCTGTTGAGAAGTCGTTTGGAAAGCGGAATGATCTTCTTCTTACGGCATGGTATATCTTGTAACTCGCTAAACCAATCGTCTTCTACTGGGTCGGTCTGAATACCAATATCGCAGTAGACGGGGCGAGGCGATGCCGAAGATTGCCTGTGTGCTGTTTCCGACGACTCTCGGCGTGATGCTGACGACTTGGATTGAGTCCCAAGGTTTGGCGATCTTGAGCTGGCGGGCGAGCCGGATTTGCTCCTGGAAGTAGTGCTGGCATCGGCATAGCTTCCAATATGGGGAGTGGAGCCGGTTCTTGATTTCGCTTTGGAAGATGTCGATACAGTCGTTCCATCCGATAGCCTCTTCTTCTTCCTTGGTGGCTGCTGTTGTTCCTGCTCCATACGCCGGAAGGAGTCTTCTACCATTGCTACCTTGCGCTTATCGCGGTCTGTAGGCTCCGTCAATATTCCTAGTTGATCAAAGGAGCCTTGGCGGAGTGGAGTCCTATCCCTGCTGGAAGGTTTACTCCGCGCTGCAACTGATCCGTCCCTGCCTTCGCGGTCGGCGTGGTCGTCGAGGTGACCTTCACTAGCGGCACGGCTATTCGTAGCATGACCTGTGCTAGTGGGTGAGATGGTATGAGCCTTTGTTTTACGCGACCGTTTCTTGTTGTTGCGAGATTGGCTCTTGCCGTAGAGATAGTGTCGGTGGAATCGGGCGAAGGCACAGTTATTATCCTGATCGCACGCGCAGCCTCCATATTCCGACAGTATCCGGTCGATCCAGTTGGAGATGGCCGTGTATTCGGATTCGTCTAGTTCAAACTCGTCCTGCACGGCGCTATCGTCATCGCTGAGGCCCAGCAGATGTAGCCAGCGCTGGCAGACGCTTTTCTCCAGGCGAAAGTCCCACGGCAGGGTAATCTGCTCGTTGGGGGGTATGTACCGGTCGCTGACCAGCCAGAAATGATACTCTGACCCGCCGGTGAGGAAAGTGTCTAGCTGAGCGTTGGGCTTGCAGCTCCGTCGAGCGAAGCGGGCTATTGAGCCCTCTTTCCTTGTGTCGATGTAAAGTGGTAGGATGGGGTGGAAGAAGACAAAGGGGAGTGGTGATGAGAGATCGGCCCATAGATTATCGCCTTCGGCGCAGTAATCCTTTTGAAAGCCAATCTCGCCATTCAGTTCTATGAGTGGCACATCCTTTTCGATCGAGGATGTGGACTTGAGAGAGCGCCATCGAAGGGTGGTGCCGTTGTCTAGTGACTGAGTGGCATCCTTGACTTCGAGCTTGGGGCGTTTTCTCTCAAGTGCAGGCAGGGCGTCTTGGAAGATCTCGGAGCGTCTTCGGCCGACTTCCTTTTCCAGCGCAGAAGACGAATCCAGCCATCGCATCAAGGCGGTAGGAATGGCGAGACTGGCAAAGCCATTGTTCTGTATGTCGGGTACGTCGTTGTAGAGAGAGCAGAAGCCCTCAGAGTAGTGGTGAATTTGAAAATCGTCAGGGAGGTCGGGAGGAGTGGTGGCAGGGCTCGGTGGATGTGTCGGGTTCGTCCGGTTGTTCCCGTAAGAAGGGCTTCGCTTGGAAGGCTGGGAGCTCACGGACAAGGAGGGTCGATGAGAGGTTTTTGATTTTTTGGCGGGAGCAGGGTGGTGATCGCCGTTGTGGCCGTGCTTGCCGCCTTCCAAAGCCCCGTGAATTCCATTAAAATGAGCATCACTGGGCTTCTTCTTCTTGTGGCTCTTGGAAGGAGGTCGCTTCGATTTTTTGTCGATGCTCTCCGGCTCCAAGATTGAACTCCTCAACCGTAGGGTACGTTCAATGGCCTTTTGGCGATTCAGTGGTCGGGGCTGGCAGTCGGCACACGAATGAGAGAAGTCCTCTCGAATGGCCTCCTCTCTGTTTTCTGGATAGAAGCAGTCGATGTGCTGCCATGTGTCGCACGTCTCGCAGTATATTGTGTTTCCGTCATCGTCGGAGAAGTTGCATATACACTTTATGGTGTACGGCTCTTCCTCTGGCGCCTCGATCTTGTGAGCGACATGATCGGGAATGGTTGGGCCCACGGGCGCGAGGTGGTTGGCCTGACTGGAGACTGCGGCTTGCGTCGACAGCGGAGCTGGCTTGTCTGTCATAGTCCAAAGGAGGACCACGCAGGGTAACGGATGTCGCAAGAAATGCGTGGATTGATTATTGTCGCGGTCTTGGGAGCATGACGGCGCCGGTCAGGACGCGCGCCAAATGGGACAGTTGGAGCGTAGAGCGGCTGGAGATCGCGACCGGCCGCGTCATACGCCGGTGCGGGAGGGATATCGCAGTCGAGACCCGGACAGGCGGCAGGCGACGTCTGTGCAATCTGAGGCTCGTGGCTTGGGGATTGGCTCGAGGAGACAGAGGTCTGGGCGTTCAGGCGTTAGTGGGAAAAAAAGTCGAGGACGGGATTGAAGAGAAGGCGAGAATCACGAGGACGGCTGTGGGTGTTTTTCATACGCGTCGAGGGTGATGGCTGGAGACTGAAGGGCGTGAAATGTTTCTGGCCTCGGCCGTGAAAAATTCGAACACGAGTGGACGGGAGGCGACTGGATTGCTGGCGGAAGGCGTCGTGAGCAGGCCGGCGGACGAGCGAAGAGTGGGATGAACGGGGGAAAAAAGCGGCTGTGGGAAAGAAAAGGAGAGCAGAGACGGCAGAGGGCGCAGATGGCGACGGCGGCGGATCTCAGCAGGCCTCAGGATTGAATCGGACGGCGAGGGCAAATCGTCGAGAGCTGGCACCGGCAACGGGGATGGAGGAGGAGAGGAGGATGGGGAGGAGCGACAGAACCTGAGAGGGTGTCTTTGCTTGCAGCGCGAGCGACGAGTGCGGCGGCACCCTTTGGTCGCAGTACGTACCGGCCAGGGTGTCCAATCATGCAGCGTCGCCAGCGTCCAAGCCCAGCCGCAGCGGCGCAGGCCAATCCGGCGTCGAGGATTCCGGGGCCAGCGGCCAAGTGCTCTGGACGCTCTGAGGGGGCTCCAGTCCGGCACTAAGGCCGTCGAGCACGCTGTTAGTGTCTGGTGTTAGTGCGCTCGCTGAGGTGCTGTGCGTGCTGTGCTGCAACTTTGCTGAGGGCGGCACGCATCTCAGCAGGCGACAGAGGGCCAGAGGCGCTAAGCCCAACGGCGAATGGGCGGTGGGATAGCGACCTTTAGTGTGCGTCCAAGGCCCATCCATGCACTGGGGCCGTGGGTGTACGAGTACCCGGCCGGTACCTGTGCTGGTGCTCGTATGGGCTGCTTTTCTGGTGGGCGCCGAAGGGGAAAAAAGCAAAACAATAAGAGCGAGACGGGGGGGTGCGAATGTAGTGGTGGCATGTACCGAAGTACCGCCTCAGGTATCGGGCAGCCAGCAGCACCTGCGCCGTTGGCAGCGCTGTCGGTGTCTGAGGCGGTGGGCGTCTTGCAGTGGCCGCATCTTCGATTTCTAACCGGCGAGGCTCTCCCGCTCGATGTGCGGAGGATGCGATGCAGGCGAGCAGGAGAGGACCGAGGGGGGGAGATGAACGGCGACGGATGGCAGCTGACGGGCGGATGCGAGAGAGAGGGGAAGGGGCAGCACATGCAAAGAGAGCGAGAGCGAGAATGCGAGAGAAAGAGAAGAGTGTGCAGGCATGTTAGTTTGTATGCGCGTGCAGATGCAGCCCGGTTTGCGTGTGGGTAAACCAGGTGGGTAACTGATGCAATGCGAGCGCCTCTGCTATGATGGGATGGGCATGGTATCGGCATCGATGTATAGGGAAATAGAGTCGCAGCAGCATCAGCAGCAGCGATACGTGTAATCTGAATGATGCGTGTATATGCGTATGCGTGCGCTGTACGGAGTTAATCGGCATGTGAGATCCCAAAGGGGGTTTGGGGGCCTTGGCCAATACCACATATCACTCCACGCTCTGCTGAGTGAGGTGAGCGGCGAGACAGGCCGGGTGGATGATGTCGCGAGCACCAGACATGAGAGACGAGAGCAACTCACGGCTGGCTGGTGGCGGACATTTTGAACGAGGTCCATGGGCCGCCTCTCATGCAGCGTTGCATGAGATGGAGATGGAGATGGTTGCTTTTCGAAGCACTGTAGATGCGAAAGGTGGCCGCGGAAGCAGGACTCAGCCGCAGCTATTCGACAGAGGCAGCCTGATGCTGAGACTGCTGGCAGAGGCCATTATGCCCGAGGCTGGCAAGGCAGCCGTCAACGACATGTTGGAAGAAAAAGAGGGAAAATAGACATGTAGTACCAAGGCCATAGAAAGAATAAGGGGGAGAGGAGAGTATAGAGGATAGGATATTGTTTTTGTTGATAAGCCGCAAGTCGTTAATCTTTTGTTTATGACACTGAGAGATAAACTCTGTATTAGTGAGTGTAAACTGAGTCGTAAGTGAGCTCCAGCTTGCCAGCAAGAGCTTTTTTAGGAAGATGCCTTATTGCTGGCTTTAGCGCCCACTCACTATCTCCAGGCACCAAAAGATATCCGCTGGCGTCACGGATGATGCTGGAGCGCTGAACCAGCCAAGGCTTGCGCTGCGCTGCGCGCCTCACTTTCTGAAACTTTGGGCGTGCGGCTTCGCAAGCCGGGGGCCAAAATCCGAGTGGTGCGGATGGTGTGGTTACAGCTGATTGTATGGAGCAGGCCGGTGCGAATTTAGCCATTCCCCAGTTGGGTAGTACATCATGACGGGGATGGTGGGATTTTGCAGAGCAAATTTGACTCAAATTGATTTAATTAAAGGTGAGCGGAACGAGGACCGTGGCGTGAAAATGGGATATGGGCACGCCAGCAGTATTAGCTGCTCAGTACGAGGAAGTGTTACTCTATTTGGATGTATTTTCCACATTGGCCTTTACGAGAAGCAGCTTCGGCTCTCACACAGCGCATGGACTACGGATAAACCTCGAGTTTGTAGGGCTGCTGGCTCCGGATCCCGTACCAGCATCAAGGCCCTGGGCAATGTCTCAGCGGGCCCCTATTCGCCGCAGCTCTCCCTAGCACTTTAGAGATTAGAACGATGGGTCAAGGAGTCAGTCTCCCTCATTCACGCAGCAAAATCTACAAATAGCGCCAGGCTACTACCCTCTAAAGCACTCGTGTTCGTACTGGCGCTGCCTGGTAGCAGCTGTATCGGGGTCTCTGATCACAGCGTCCAACATCAGCAGAGTAAGAAATCCTTCCCAAAACAACGATTGACCAAGACGCAGTCCAAAGCTCTCCCCAACTCAAGCGGGGGACATGCCTGCAGCTCCCATGGCAGGGATTCCTGGTTTCCCTTCACAAAATGCCACCCGCTCTCGCGACTCTCAACACAGGCAAGCCTTGCGCTGCAACATCATCCCAGGCACTTTTAGCCCTTCTGTCACAGACCCCTGATTGGCCGGTCGCATAAAACCGAGCGTAGCAGCGGACCTGTGCTGGCACCGGCGCGCGAATCGCGTCGCTTCATTTATGAACTGGGGGGGTCGGAAGCTGCTGTGGCCAATGAGGCTGTCAGCGCGAGCCGTTTGATAAGTGGGATAAAACCTTAGCTGCCAGCTAAACCTTAGTATCTTATCGTAGGGGTGTCTTTTTGTCCTGGAAACTGAACTTTGTTGTTTTATCATTTGTTATTGTTGCTTAATTTGGGCTTACCAATTCAACAATTTTTTTTTTGATGACGCGCCAGGCCACGGGAGGCTTACGATGGCTGGCTAGAGTATCACTGCAGCCGTGAATTTCAAGGGCATGGATAATCATAATGGTAAGATGGCATATCAATTCGTTGATAACATTTACCATCAGTCCCTATCACATGTCTTCTCATAAATCCCCCATAAATCGTACAGGAAAACATCACGACACGAATCCCGCTATTCCTCGCACCACAACGACACCTTAGTGTGCCCTACCAATTACGCCTGTGCCACTCGTCCTAGCCTAATCCTCTAGTGCTACTGATCCAACTCTCAGCCTACAGGTCCCATCAAAGCCTTCTTCGTGCCACAGTCCAAGCCTGCGCTCACAATGAAAGCACATGGTAAATAGATCAAAAATTCCGCCTCCAATGGCCCCGAAGGACAATTGAGCACAGGATGACTCCGCGATGTGCAATGCAGGCCTCCTACACTAGTACTCCGAATTCTTGATCTCGGAGTACTGAAACAAGGTAAGTATGAAGAAAAGAAAAGAGGAAAAGAATTCTGAAAACGCGGACTGTCTGGCGCTACATTTATAGAAGGGCATCTGGTCCGTGCGCCATCCGCCCCACCGGCTTCGCTGCCTAGAAAATTTCTGCCTGAGGAATAAACGCCAAAAAAAAAAAAGCTGTTGGAGCCAAAACCAGTGCAGGCGCGCGCGCCCTCGCTTGCCAAACGCCCTCATGCAATGAAGCGAAGGGGGCGGAAAAGCAAATAAAAGAGCGGTAAAGAGACGGTGAAAGAAAAAAAAAAAAAAAAAAAAAGAATGCAGTCGCACATCTTCAACTTGGAATAGAATGGAAGAGAGAGAAAAAGCCCAAGTAATCGTTTGATTCGCTTATAGATTTTTACAAAAGGGAAGGCAGACGCCAAATGCCTGGAAGAGGCTGCGATTGTATAATCGCCTTGCTTGTACGAGTACGAGCAGTGAGTGACTCTGGCAGTAGAGTGGCGCCACACTACTGGCTCTTTGTGCAACCAACGGACTACTCCGTCTTTCACCTTGTTTGTACTTGTACCTGCACCGGGCACAGCGCTGCAAGGAGAATCAGCGCTACCCCAGCGTTATCTTTGGCCATGGCAAGTGGAACTTCTTTCTAAATGTGGCCAATGGCAACCCCAGATAGGTCTCATGACGCACCAACCACCGCAGAGGCGTAGTACGGCTAAGGCGTCCCGTGACATTCGTGATTCGCCGTTGCAGTCGTCACTGTACATGGGGCTCCATCTGGCGGCAGCAGCGCAAGCCTCACCTCTGCCCTTTAGTACTGTCCATCATCTAGTAGTAATATTGTCTCAGCCTGCTCTGCTTGATTATAGAACAGTCGCATCTTTTCCTTTCTGCTCTTCATTCTTCTTGCGCTCTCCTCCATTCCATCCTACTCCAGTCGTATCGATAATAGTCCACGATGCGTTTCTCTACCGCCGTCGCCTGTTTGTCTGCCTGCCTCGCCGCTCCGGCGACGGCCCTCGCCATCTGGGGCGATTCAGCCTACGCATTCGACAGCAGTCTCAAGGTCCCTGGAGAAAATCCCATCGAGTTCTGCAGCGCCGACCGTGATGACAACCTTATCGTCATTGACAAAGTCGACCTAGCTCCCAATCCTCCCAAGGCGTAAGAGTCTCCCCAACAATCATGCTCGCTAACTTGGTTTGCTAATGGCTCTTGATAGTGGCAAACCCCTCCTCATCACAGCCTCTGGCGAGGTCAAGAAGACTGTTGCAGAGGGCGCCTACGTCAAATTGGTTGTCAAATACGGCCTTATTCAACTGCTTGCTACCACTGCGGACCTGTGTGAACAGCTCGACAATGTCGATCTCACTTGCCCTCTCGAGCCTGGCAAGATGACAATCACCAAGAGCGTCGACCTGCCTTCCGCCATCCCTCCGGTATGATATAACGCCCATCTAACGTTGAAACGGATGGATATATGCTTACAGATATAACAGGGAACCTACACCGTCAACGCTGATGTTTACTCTGCTGATGACGAGCATATTACTTGCCTCAAGGCCACCGTCAACTTCCCCCGACCAGGTCTATCTTCGTTCGAAGATGCGGAGGAATTGTAATTTTTTCTCGCCATTAAAGAGACTGATTGCGGCAGAATTGGCGATCAAATGCATAATACGGATCTTTGTTTGATTGTTGTGTGATTTTTTTAATGGCATTGTTTAAGGTTGTCTTTCCCCTGCTCTGGGCGAGTTTTGCTATGCTCTCGGGATGATATTCGATCAGGTTCATAGGCACAAGGTTGTAGCGCTTTCGCTGCTACTAGAGGATGCATTCGTAATATCTCTAATAAACCAGTATACACCTATACTCTTGACAATTATGCTATTATGTACTCGCCTTGTAGCGTAAAAGACCATAGAAGGCCTCTGCATTGCATACACGTCTCTTCTCCTTTCAGATAGAATAACTCCACATGTAACCCGAAATATTTACTCTCCAAATAGACGACGCACTCTTCTCAACACACTATCTTTCTCTGGGTCGTACGGATGATCTTTGCTGGGAATTTCGAGGACCGTAGGAAAGGCAGCGGTGTAGGTATCGACTCGGTGTCGTATTCTGTCGGCGACCTGTACCTCTAGTCGTCAGTACGGATGTATATCGTAAGGAGGATTAGGAGGGCTATCCCAAAAGAAACTGACATGTTGGTTGATCAAGACGATTCCAATGTCTTTTCTCTCTATAAAGCTCTCAAATGCAGCTTCGATGGCCGCAGTTTCCGTCTTGTTGTCGACAACGAGAAAGTTCTTTTGTGCTTCGGCGCCGGTGGTGATGTGCTATTCACAAGCATGAGACAAGTCGAGGAATCGTTTTAAAAGCGATACTCTTGTATGATTTCGAGGGATCAAAAGAAGCGCAGATTTCCTTCCATCAGATGCTACTTACACCAATGCCTGCGAGCAAGAGTCCCGTCACAGAGTCCTATGCGTATGCACCAATGTTAGAATATGGCCTCTCATCTTGGAGACTAGATGCGCATTCTATCCACGGGGGTGACTTGCCTCATCACCGATTACGGCAAGGAATTGCCGGTCCTTGAAGTCGGCCTGCGATGCCATTGTGACGGCGGGCAATGAGTGATTCTGGGTTTGATGTAGAGGGAGAGTGGTGGATTATGCGAAGCTTCCAGTTTAGCTGCCTTCAGGCCATCGCTGGGTGGCCCCGCGCAGAGGCGGCTGAGCGAAACGGCTGTACTTTGGTAGGAGGTATTGCCGGAGGTACAAGTAGTGCCGACAAGATGCGCTGCTGTATTATTGGGACGCACCGTATAAAGCGTAACTAATCTCTCGAATGCCCAAAAAATGCCATGAAAATTTAAACATCATATATAAAATTCATATAAAATAATAATTGCGCAATTTCATAATTACGATTCACTATAAGTGGCCTGGACGAGTCTTCACCCTAAACAGTCAGCCTTCATTGAAGGACGTCCTTGGTGAGGCCAACGACTTAGTGGCCATGTACCTTTACAGATGTCACTGGGGCCACCCCTTGCTGTGGACTGCGCGCTAGACCCCAGCTGGAAATTTGCCAGCAGTGGAAGCTCTAAAGTAAACAATTCGCTGCCAGTCCGACAACTCTAACTTTCTTATTTTTTTGCCTTTAACCACCAATCAGTGGTATTTTTCTTTCTTTCTGCGACACGAGTAGATTACAAAATCATTGCCGCCTACGATTAAACCTGCGCGCGAGTCTTTTTACAATCGTCTCGCTGTACAAGATGCCTAGACTCGTGCGGCGGAGACCGCTCTGGGAGCGCATCACGTCGAATCTGAATCCCATGGACTTCCTCCTCTGGCTGTCGGAAGAGCTGGAGACGAGAGATTGGGACTCGAAGTTGGTGGGCACGCAGCTGGGCCTGGGCATGAATATCCTCTTCTTAGTGGCGCGGGCAAACATTGGGGCGACGTCTTCATCGTCAGACGACGACATCTTTAGTGACGAGACCAGGACAGGATGGTTTTCGTATGTGGTAAGTATTACTCTTGAAGGCATCGCAAATTGTCGCGCTCTTGAACTAACCGCCTCGACCAAGGCCTATCTCATTGTCTGGGGCCTGGCGCTCTTCTCTTGCATCAACGCGGCTTACACTTACACGCGAACGCGAAAATACCGAATGTTCCAGGCCAACATCGAAGAGCCTCTATCTACGCCCTCCGCGCGACGAGTTCAGGTTCAGTCATCCCCCGTGACGTCTTCCTCACCGCTTCAATACCTCGCCGACAAGATTGCACCGGGCTCGGCTGAATCGCGATCACATCCGGATAAGAAACGAGATGTGTGGGAACTCGCCGTTTGGGATCCTCTGCCTATATCTCTACGGCTGGTTTGTTTGTTCAGCCCGGGACACGTGCTGGCCTATCTCCTCTCCCTTCCGTTGGCGCCACTGGATCCTCAACCGAGTGTGACTGCATTCAACGCTATCGTGATGCAAATGGTTCTCTCCGGACAGATGCTTTTCCTCTCGTCGCGATTCGCGCAGCAAGCCAAGGACAACGCTATCATCCAGAAGGAGGTTATGAACGAGTACAACACCAAGTTTGTCCATCCTCGGCTACATCCTGTCGTCAGAGATGTCGGAACTCAGGTTGCAGCGGAGCACTCTCCCAAGGGCCGTGGATTTGTGCAGGTCGGCACGCCGACAACGCTCATCAGAAAATCTTATGTTACACGAGGTACATATCAGGCTGGGAATGATAACACCTTATCCTCTGGCCACAGCAATATCATGAGGCCGCAGACGGGTAACCCTATGGCTTCAAGGCACTCAGAAGCTATTCCTACAAACGTGGAACAGCCTCGCTCGACATTTAAGCAATTCATGATGGCTGACCAGCCCACTGGCACAGCGCCATCACCTATGCCGCTCTCGGCTACATCTGCAAACACTGCCAATTATGGAGGCAATATGGGAATCTACAGCCATAGCAAGTCGCCTCTTAAGAAAACTATGGACCGGGGCGCCTTTAACGAGCAAGCATCGCCCCGAAACTCACGAGAAATGGCGGCACTGGAGCAGCAGAGGCAAGCCGATACACTCCGGTCAGCGAGCACTACCAGCAGAAGCGCATCCCAACCATATTCGGGATCTTCCAGAAGCAGAGCACAGCAAGACAGATCCATTAGATGGTGATTTACTTTGTTTTCTGCTCTCCCCAAAACTTGATTAAAGTTGTGGCGCTATGCCATGGCGGGTTATTATATTTATGCAGCACAATGTATTATTTGAAACTAAGGGGTAATATTCTCTGTGCTTGGATTCAGTATAGCATAGCATATTGTCGGCGTTAGGATTGAGTTTTTGTATCGACGCCTTTTTCTATGGCTAATGGAAATATGTGTATATGAACAATATGGTTTGGGATTTGGCTGAATGAGTAGCCTCTACGTGATATGAATGTTCTTTTGTTGGAAAGTGGAAATTGCTAGGCGTCAATTAAGAATTATCAATCATAAAGTACCGCAAGAGATTGGGTTCAAGTCATAATTTTAATCAGCTGTCGCTATTGCCCCTTGATATGTGAATGTAATATAGAGTGCAAGCACGAATGGCAATGTTATTATACTGTTTTCTTGCCCAGGCAGCTGGCCACCAGCCCGTCGCCATCTGCCTTGGCTACTTTAGAGACGTTTCAATCCCCAGGCTTAGGCTCAGAATGAACATTATGACGCTCTCGCGTTATATATTTACCACCCTCGTTCTTCTTCGGCCCTGGTCGAGGAATGATGAGACTCTCACAACATTCTCACATCGACGTACCCTCAACCCTTGGATTCAGAGACCGTTGGCTCCTTTCGTTTCTTTAACTGTTCTTGCTGCACTCACTTTCTATCTCGTTGAAATGTCTTATTTCCCGCCTCCCAAAGTTTCAGACGCTGCCCCTCGACAGACAACATCTCTGGCACTGCCCAAGAAGATTCAGCCCATCAGAAGAGCGCAGACAGAAAGCCCGCAATCTACCCCTCAAAGAGGATGGATGAGGAAAATGATGATTCCTAGTCGGCGACCAGAACGCGGCGGGACGAGCAGGGAGCAAGGCTTTTGGGAGCAGATGGAGGTTGAGGGAAAAGTCCGGCCACGACGTCGCATGACGGATAGCCAGTACAGCATGGGTGATGTATCAGCAGACTCAAGCTATATAACTCGCTGGAATGTGCCAAAAGATATCCCGAAAGAGCAGCCACACACATTACCGCGGCGGCGGCACGTTATACCAGCCAAATCAAGATCTTCTTTACCTCCAATTACCAAACAAAACAATCGGAGCTGGAGCTGGAGCCCGCAAAAGAGCTCTGGGGATCAAATCTCTGTGACGAAATGGGGGGGTGCGTTGCCGAGCAATGACTGGAATGGAAACAATAACCTGGCAGAGGGCGTCAAAGCCACCAAGACTAGCGGTTTAAGCATGGATTCTGAGACTGCAACACACAAGACACAACTTCAGAGGCGCGATGCACTCAGAGCGAGAAAGGCTCGACGCCGCCAGCGTCAGAGCTTGAGAGAAAGCGGCGACTTTCTGGGCGTGCAAGGAGTCAACCCTCATACTAGAGAGCTGGATGTTATGTCTCCTACCGACAGCAGTCCCATGAGTACGATAAGCCACCAAGAGACTGTACACAGCGTTATGACTACATTGCGGGACAAATGGAAAAGCAGCAGATATCATAATACGAGAGTCACTCCGAGTAAAGACAAGTACATCAAAGGTAACGATACCAAGCTTTCTGGGCTGCAGAAAGAAAAGAAGAGTGCGAGACACTTGGGCAAAACCGTTAAATTCAAAAGACGCCAGGGCGAGTGGTCATCGCTGCAGGAACCAAATTTGAGCCCCATCAGCGCATCACCGAATTCTCGTAAGTACTTCTCATTATATAGTTCGGTGCACTGCACTTCTTGTTACACCAGAAAGTTTCTGACACTGCTTGGCTAATAGGAAGGCCTTCGCACGCCCAAGGCCTCCAACAATCAGTCCAAAATCTCTTTCTCGAAGAATCACAGCCCAATCCGAACCCACCAAACGATACTCTTACTTTCGTGAATGATCCTGTTAGCCATATCGAAGCCACTTCGCCAGATACAGTCTCAAACCCTCTCCCAAATTTTTTGACTCGTACCTCGTCTAATTCTACGGTCATCAAGACCCCTCGTCGACAAAGCATTGCAAACCCACCTCTTGCATCATAGGAGCTGCACAAGGGTGGCTTGAACTTTAACGATTCTCATTCGCAGGCAAGCTCCAAAGCTACGAGTCAATCCATGATGGCGCCTTTTTTAGACATGATAGCCGAGAGGGAGGTCGGCAAGCCCTGCACAGGGGCGAGCATGATAACCCTTTCGGCATGCCAATTTACCCAATCGATCCCGGATTTTCACCAGAAGGTCGGCCTCAGGGGGGTAAAAGCCATCAGACTATCCAATTTGGATCTTTCCCTAACACCACTTCGAGAGCCAATCCCTTTGAGCCTGTTCGAAGAAAGCCCGTTGGGGGCCATCTCTCGTCTGCGGTATAGAGACAGTCCGACCAGAACCAAGAGAAGGCGACCAAAGGGTCCTTCGAGCCTAATCAATGTACAGACTATAGAAACCGACGCAGTAAAAAGCCTGGGCGAAGTGACCGGCCTGCTGCAGGAGAGACCAGTCACCACAAAACATCTCACGAGTTCACCCAGTCCTCATTCACTACTCACTCCGGAGGAGATAAAAAAAGACATGCAGAAGTTACGAGATCAAGTGACAGTTTTAAACAATCAACAGCGGAAGGAGCTCTCTCACCATCTACACCAAACCAATACACAACAGAAGTCAGTCAATCATATCTTGTGCGAGATCGCGGACAAAGTCGACGAGATCAAGGAAACTGTTTACATACCCATCACCACCACTACTGGCTGCGACCACCAAACGTCTCCCTCAGCCTCTCACCAGAAAGAGTTGTACCAGAAAGAGTTGTACCAGGAAGAGTCGTTGGAACATCTTCTTTCACACATGGTCCAACCGGGCGAATTGAGCTACAGCTCGCCAATCGTAGGCTTATCGAGGAACAACTCGGACAAATCCCACACAGACCTATCCACGAGTTCCGCGCCGAGTCGAAGTTCAGTGGAAGGGGACGAGCTGCTAGTAGAACTACTAGCAGACACTACATCTATGAAGCAGGAAGCTCACATGGCGCAAGAGGAGAGAGCGCACTTACGAGGCAGACGTCTACTCATGTCCGAAGCCATGATGCCAGCACAGGAGGACAGCTCATTGCCCAAGTCAACATTTACACAGGGCCAAGCACTAATAGCTACGAACCAATGGAAGCTATCGAATACCAAGCAGATGACACAAGAATTGAACCTCAACACACTACCGAGCACGGCAGAACGCCAAACACACATGGTGGAAGAGAATCCTTGGGCATATCCAGAGGAAGAAGGCAGCGACAACATCGCAAGTCTTTTAGATGATTGGGAACATTTCCAAGATAGCTGTCCGGATGCAAAGTTACCGGTGGGACAGGACGGTGGTGAATGGAAGATATTTACCGAATGGGAGGAGTATTGGCGCCAAAATCAAAGAGAGTCCACGGGGCTGCAGTTTTTTCTGTACTGCCTGAAATCTTTAGCCAAGCTGTACTGGTCAACCGTCTGGCCCATGCTTGATCCTCGAACATTGCAAGTCGAGCATGACGGGCCTATGCCTTTCTGGAAGGCCTGCCTATTAATTGTGCTTGCAGCACCGGTAGTGACGGTTGGATTTGTGGTCATTGCGCAAGGGATAAAGATTGTGAGGCTGGTTGCCTGGCTCTTGGACTATGCGGATGATGGAGCGGCGATCTGGATCTAGAGACAGCTGAGAGTTGATTGATGCGTGAAGATAGTGAGGGTTGTGGAATAGCTTGATTGGATGAGTGAAGTTGTTGCTGAGTTATTAAGTAGGATCAACAGAAGTCGTGAGCGTTGTGTGTTATGTCTTAGGCTATAGAGGTAATACTGTATTAATATTTCCATAAACTTGGCTTAATGGCTTGATATTCCATGTTTTTTCTGCCCAAGTCATCTGTTTATCTCACATAAAACCATTCACAATTCAATCTCAGTTACCCTAAAGTCTTTTGTAATACTCGATCACTATTCTTGAAATCCCAGTTCTATCAATTCTACCAGTTACCATGCGCCTATATTAAGAAGTACCAAATCAATCCAGCTGCACATTTCCAATCACCAGCCAATTTGAGCCATCATATTGCACCTCTCTTATCTGCCCATCTACCAAGTAATAACAGCGAGCCGTACTATAATCTGATGGCAAAGAGGCAACAGTCCAGAGCGTCGCCGTGAGACAGGATATGCCGGTCCCATTGTCGGGTCTACCGAGGGAAGTAGGCATTGATGAGGTTCGCCATCCAGTGTCGTCGTCTTCCCAGGTCATCTGGAGAGTATTCGAGCTATCTTGCCATAGGATATAGGTATTCATGGCACTATCGGTTGAGTTGGAATATCGTGGAACGGTAAATGCTCCCATGGCACCGTTGGGCGGAATAGTGATAGGGGGTGCACCTAACGTTTTAGCCAAAGTGTGAGTATCTCCTTTGAATTCAGAGATTTAGGATAGATGGGTTAATATGACTTACCAACACTTAGTTTATTGGTCAAGGTAGTTCTCTCCTCGAGAATGAGCTTCTGGTCATCCCTCTGATAGAGAATCTTCTCGCCTCCGAACCTCCCCGCGTTCACAGAATAAGGAACTTCTGCAAAGGGCGAGCCATTTCGGGTTTGAAGGCCCACCGCACTCTGTGCCCAAGTAAGATTGGCGTCATAGGCCTCTTTCATCTGGTTACTCTCGTCTTGATATATCACGCTGGGCCAGTATGCCGCGATCCGTGTATTCGGTGCTGCTTTCCAGCCGTTGGGGGACATGGGACCGCTGCCGGTGAAGGTTTGTGCTGAAGGAGAGGCTGAGTCTTGTTCTCGGAAATACCACTCTTGGAGCATGTTTTCGTCATTGAGATAGAATATTTCGACCTGTGTGAAATTCTAAACATGTGATTGAGCTCGGCTCCCGTGTTAGTGGCAACTGTGCAAATTGTGGGATAAAGAACAAGATTCTCTCTTACATCACTGCTTGTTATCGGACTGAAGCAGTAGAATGGAATATTATAGCACGATGCTGCAATTGGGGTGCCCAGCTTGGCTTTTGCATCTGAAAAGGTGGCCAGCGTTGACCATTTGCCGTCGCCAGAATGGTACCTCATCAGACGCAGGTAGCCGTCTTGCCCCTGGTAGACTAGACGGATGGTGAAGCTTGACGGACCAGTCCACCAGCCTGTGACTCCAATGCCTGAGTTTGCATAGACTGCATTGGTTGGTTTTGAAGAAGAAGCAGGAGGTGTAGTAGATGATTCTGAATGAGTCCTGTTGTTGAGCCGCAATCCAAGAACAACGCCAAGTACAGCTGCCACGATCACAAACAGCAGAGCGACGCCTGTTAGGACTCGGATGAGCCACGGCTTCTTTCTCAGCTATTTATTCGGTGGTTCTGGTTCGATTTTATTGATGAAGCTCTCAGTATTGGCCCTAGCAATACCGCTTGAGTTGGGGTCTACAGCCTCTAAATCGTCGCAGCCGCGAAATACTTCCAGCGCCTGTTCGACTTGCACCCGGTTTGAGATTTCTAGCCCTCCAACCTCGGGCGACCACACCTCCAGCCCATCTTCAGGTGGCCGTACTCCCAGTCCGCAAGGATCACGGTCGCATATCACGCTCATCACATCACAGTCTGATGTAGCTGACGAATATCGAAATCGAAACCAAAACATCCCGATGCATTCTGAGAGTTTTTGGAAGAGATTCAGGAGGGTTTCACTGGGATAAACTTGGAAACCTAGCTCTGGTGTGACAGCAAGGCAGATTCCAACGAGCCATTGTCTACAGCCTGATCGTCGCACAAGGTGTTCGGCTATGCGGCAGGCTTGGCGCTTAATGGTGAAGGATTGTGTCGGCTTGCTGTGAAACCCAATGGCGAGGCTGTGCGTAGGGAAATGGTGCGGCTCGATGTCCAATAATTGACACGCAGTTTTCTAAAAATGGCCATGGATGGCGCAGTTTATACGAAGCAGAGAGCCTCATGGCGATTTTCGCACAACACCAAAACTATCCCCTCGTCCATACAAAAAGGCGAAAACGGCAGCTCCAGGTGAGGCGCAGAATTCCGCGACCTACAATAGACAATTTTATGGCGATATCCATTAAAATCGGATTAAATTAGATGAAATGTCTCTCGCAGAAATCATTCACCCTTCGCCTATGTCTTACACTCGAGCATCAACTCGGCCATCCTTGCCGATACATTCATCCTCGCATACGCATGTTGCTAATCAATAACTGGAGAGGCTATCTCTTTAGATCGTCTAAGAAGCCATGAAGAATTTCCGGTACCTACTCGTATCTCTTATACAAGATTCTTCTCCCAGTAGGAGAAGCGGCTGCTCGCACAAGATTGTTCAAGAGGCGTCCTAGTCTCTTGAGCTCCAGATACTTTGATACAGCACAAGGTGGAGACATATTTAATCAGATGCCTTGGAAGTAAATCCTGATTGAGTCTTTGAGTTTTCAACTATTGATACTAAGTTTCGCCTACTAGCTTTCACGAAGAAGCGTTGGGGTTGGATCCACGACCAGCCTTTGGGAAAACCCAATCACCAATTCTACATCATAGAGTACCTATACATGAGGAAGAATCTTGTATCGAAGTCTTTGGAGCCTAACACGATATCCCCACTATAAACCTGATTTCCACCTCTTTCACATAAAGTGTACAAGGTATTACGCTTTCACTAAAAATTCTTCTCATCCATCCTTTGTTCCTACTTCCTATTTCCCCGTTTCATCTTGCTCAAGCGAGGAAGATGCTATCCCATCAACTATTAAAGACAACATCATTTCAAAGAGACTAACAGCATCCAGCGTGTTACCAATCTCAGCGAATCTTTGGCCATTCATCCGACGTCCGAGATCAAAAAGGCAAGATTACACCAAGATCGTGTTACATTTCACACTATTTACCTCATCTATTCTACATCATCTTCCCTAAGAAAAACGTCCAAATACCAATCATATCCCCGAAAACGTTCACATTGCCAGAAATACCAGAGAGCAGAGCTCGAAACCTTCCCCTGCATCACACACCAAACCTGCTCGATTTTGGTCAAATGCACAACGTCCGTTGTTCCATTTTCCATCTCATCTGAGGCCAATGATAAGAACAACTCAATAGTTCTGAGGCCGGGATTTTTTCCTCTAAAAAAAGAAAAAAAAAAAAGGAAAAAGTGGTCAGCCAAAAGGCTGAGTGGGCTCAATCTCCCTTCAGAAAAAAGTACGTCCTCGTTGCCGAAGCTCGGATAGTCGTAACTGCATCATCTCCAAGGGTCCTCACCTTTGAACCGAATTGTCCCTGTCGATGATGAAAACACCTGAACAGGTCTGAGGCCGGGAATTTTTCTAGAAAAAAAGTGATCAGCCAAAGGGCTGAGTGGGCTCAATCTCCCTTCAGAAAAAATACGTCCTCATTGCCGAAGCTCGGAAAGTCCTAATCGGGCTGTGCCCTGTCATCACAAGGGGTCCGCACCTTGAATTGGATTGTCTTTGTCAATGATGAAAACACATAAACAGGTCTGAGACCGTGGACATCTCCGAGGACTGGAAGGGACCCGACTGATCAGCATCAATGATTGGGAACTGATGATAGAACATTGAGGATGGGAAGACAAGACTCTATGATGGGCGAGGCAGCACTGACACAACGCAGAGAATATGTATGAGGATGGCGTCGCGAGATCTGTGATGGGTGATGATGATGGAAGAAAGCGGAGGGACTGAAGAAGATATATGTAGAATCGACTTGCTCCTCTACAGCGTTCCTGGCAACATCATAACAAGAACTTGTCAACACGGAAGGCTACAACAAGCGATAAAGTTTCGATTGTTCTCTGGCAGCAAGAGGATTGCATATTCGGTCACTCTGTCAGATAGAAGATGCAAGTATAGCCATACTTATTAAGAAGTGGTTACAGAGCATTGAGTTAGGAACGTGTGTATATTAAAATGAACATGATAGATCGCATCGGATAACAATACGAATATAATGCTATACTGAGGTACCAGTCTCACAGAAGTCCCTACTTATACCGCAGATTCAGACGGCTTCCACACAGCGTAGAAACTAAATACCCTAATTTGCTGTATTTTATACAAACGGTTTCCAGATTCTTTTCGTTGCCACATGTCAGCCAGTTGACGTAAATAAATATTAGCGTCGCAGCTACTGAGTTGATAAAAAAAACATTATGAAGTGCGATGGCCTATCTAGATGAAAAGCTCGATATCCCTTTCCCATCATCAAGCTCAAGGCGCACTGGCCTCCAGTCTGAACTCACAGCCAGCAAGTGCCGGCAGCACGTTTCGTGCACACAAATACACTACTATTGGGGACCCAAGTTTTGCTTTCTTTATCAGATGAATACGTACATGTAGTCAATTACTACTAACCTATTTCCACATCGTCCAACTCACTGAGTTAGCCCGTTGACGCTTCCCGAGATTCGCTGAGTCGCTTCCAAATCTCCTTGTTTTGACTCTCGCCAGAGCAAGAGAGATGAGTAGGTCCAAAGCACATAGTCTTTCATGAAGTTGTTTAAAAGCCTACAGTCAATAACGATTAGGTAGATATGGTGTCTAGAGCACTAAGAGCAAACACTGACGGCGAGCTATTGCCCGATGACGCCCAAGATACAACTTCCGTGAGACTCAAGTAGGTAGGCACCGGGTCTTTTACAGCCCCGAATCTGTACGCTGAAATGCTATACCAAGTTCTGGCCACCCAATAGTTGATACCACAAAGAAGCACTTAGCTTAAACGTACCTATGACCAGCTATTTTTTGGAAAATCCACCCACCAATTCTGGGCAATAGAATTTGCACAAAGAAGAGCCTCACGGAAATCTCACAAAGGCTTAATACGGTATATCCACTATGAGCGAGTATGGTATATAATGGGCCACGTCCCCCCTCACATAAAAAAAGATTTCCCTTCATTACCGAAGCTCGGAAAGTCGTAACTGAACAGTGCCCATCATCACCCGGGGTCTGCACCACAGAGATTGGACTATCCTGCTGCCAATGATGTACCTGAATAGGCCTGAGGAGAGGGTTTTTTTTTTTTTTTAGCCCCTATCACCAATGAGGACAATGGCTCAATGGGCTTGCTGTCCTTAGTGATAATAGATATTCTTCCTCATCGAGGCTTGGAATAATAGTCGTAACAACTGGTGCCAATGATGAAATACTTGACCACAGGTCTGAGGCTAGAAATACTTCCCTGGACTAGAAGGACTAGGGGGCTGTAAGTTGAGGCCTTGTGGAGTACAACCAATCCCCCTTCGAGTATAATATAGCTGTTCTTTTCTTCTCTGGAATGGTCTCATGTCTTTCTTTCTTTTTTCTTTTTTTCTCGGATTATATTTTTAAACATCACATCTCATTCTTTTCATGGGTAGGTCAACCATGAATGTCTTTTGAGAAGTCACAAACACATAGCTTTAATTAAAAAAACGACCCAATGCTTATTATTTTGCGCGTTATTTGTATGCAATTGAGACACTCGTTGACAAATTAGAGTACAGACAAAAGATCTTGTTTGAGCCATAGCAATAATACATAAAGGGAACTTGGGCGTCCAGGAAACTCGTATTCCATACCTAAGCAGTGAACTCATTCTTTATAGGAGAATTAGTGAAAGTAGCACAAGTATCAGTTCCAGAGAGTTACTAAATTATAAAGCTACTAATTATAATATAATAAATGCGTGTGCAATAATAGAGCCACGTTCTTATCGTTTTGCCCCTGCTTGTCTGTCTACGGCGCTACCTGGCCCTTCTCATCGCAACCAGAGATGCTCAATCACATCAGCAAATACCAATGTATCCTATATATCATGGGTAGAAAAGGCAATCATAAAGACAGCAGTGAATTATGACCTCGCTCCTGCGCTGATGCGAGCCAAGTAGCAGAGCTGCGCAACCACCTTGTCGCCTCTCACTGGGTTGCAATAACTACCTTGCGAAATCGGAGCATGGCCGCTGGGCTCTCCGAAGATCAAGTTTGATCTCTATCAGCCGTAATTGTCAAGGGAACCGACTCCGAGCTAATCTACAAATATAGCTAGGGAGAAAAAGTCACTCTTGGACCATCGATCGGCGCCAATTCAGGTTAAAAGCAGTCATTGGCGCATCTTGCCGTACCATATCGAGGCGGCTGCTTATATGAAGCGCTTCTTCCAATGGATAGAAGATGTCACCGGCAAGAAAAAGAACTTACATGCCCTTATTATCGCCTGCCAAGCGATGGCTTATTTCCTCCACTTACTTACTGATGGCAACGGCCGCGTATCGAGACTGATTAGGCAAGATTACATAGTTCGGCCGTCTTTATACCGAATCTAGAACGTGGAGACCATCTAAGAATGATTCAGAATGCGCAGGACGACCAGCCGGATGAATTTGAGCACACAATCTTGATGACTCAGCTGGAGGAGCCGGAGGCGTTGGGTAAGTGAGGCGATATCGTATATTCGCAATAGGAACACGCACATATAGTACTGTAGATGCCATTTCTCTTGGTCTTCTACTGCATCTATTAATTCTACTTTTTCTATTTTTCTTCTACTTCTATACTGTATGTACATTACGTAACAAGGTTCTTTTGCAATTCTAGCATGCTTACTCTTATTCATGCGTATTCTCATTTTGGAATTTTTTTGGCTCCCCACTTGACTCGGGCTGTTTAATTGCGTATAAGTATAGTACAAAGTACATGTGAATATCACCATCCAACTCACATTTGGGCCCTCCAAGAGCCAACACGTATCTAATTGCCCTCCGTCACAAGTAATCGCTAACTTGATTTGGCTACCCATGGGCTGCTAGCATCAGAATGTTGCGAATCGCCTTTAATGAAGCACCAATTCTTAGACTCAGTGTCTCGCTTCAATCGGCTTTTGCTCCCAAATCGTGGCACCCTTGCATCAGCAGCTGATCGAGTCGAGCCCCTCTCTGGAGAAAGTCCATGTAACCCTCGCTGCAGCCAACCAGCGGCGGCCATTTAGCAATCGCCTGCTCCATCTGGGTATTTTTTCAGGCTCCATATCGGCTTGCCGTGGCAGAAAGGCACCTTTGGGGGGGCGATGCGGCGCGCTCTCCGATCATCGGAGTCGTGCCACCGGTCAACATCGGACTTGGGAGCTGTTCTCGAGGCCTCATCGAACGAGATAAAGCGACGAGATTTGCAGCTGTTCTTCACCCCGCCCTTTCTTAATTCTCCAGACTGTTTATCCCCTTTTCCTCTTTGTCAAGAAAGAAATACACAATTGGGCCGTGTAAATTGATTCACTGGCGAAGCAAGGGCCTAAAATTCCAGCTTCAATTTTAAGCTCCATCACTGCTTATCAACTTCACTCCAGCTTCCATAGCTTCCGTGCCCCTCCTTTTGGTGCAGGAAAAAACGTCACTTGCAGCGTCTTTCGGTCGCTCTTCTTTCTCTCCATCATCCTTGATCGTCCCCTTCTCCTCTATTCTTTCTACACCACGACACAATGCCTGTATCAGTAGGATCGCCGCAGACCCTTTACGACAAGGTGCTCTCGAGCCACATTGTCGACGAGAAGCTCGACGGCACAATCCTCCTCTACATCGGTTTGTTGCGCCGTGCTGCAATTGCTTTTGAGAGACTTTGAACTAACCAGAGTGGGCGATTAATAGACAGACACTTGGTTCATGAAGTGACATCACCGGTATGTCTAAGCCCTGCATCAGTCTGTTCAGTTAAGAATGCGCCTGCTAACATATTGTCTTTAGCAAGCATTCGAGGGTCTCAAAAATGCCGGCCGCCAAGTCCGCAGACCGGACTGCACCCTGGCCACTACCGATCACGTACGTCTCAACTGCCAAGCCATCCATCGTGGAGATGCGATCATAGTTGCTAACATTGCCGTCTGTGCTTTAATAGAATGTCCCCACCACATCCCGAAAAGGCATCAAGGACATCGCGTCCTTCATCAAGGAAGACGATTCCCGCACACAATGCGTTACTCTCGAGGAGAACGTCAAGGAGTTTGGTCTGACATATTTCGGCCTGGGCGACAAGCGCCAGGGAATTGTCCATGTTATTGGACCCGAGCAGGGCTTCACCCTCCCCGGCACCACCGTCGTCTGCGGTGACAGCCATACCTCCACACACGGTGCCTTTGGCTCCCTGGCTTTCGGTATCGGTACCAGTGAGGTTGAGCACGTTCTGGCTACTCAATGCTTAATCACCAAGCGCAGCAAGAACATGCGTGTCCAGGTTGACGGAGAGCTCGCCCCTGGTGTCAGCTCCAAGGACATTGTCCTGCACGTCATTGGCAAGATTGGTACTGCTGGCGGTACCGGTGCTGTCATTGAATTCTGTGGCTCCGTTATCCGAGGTCTCAGCATGGAGGCCCGCATGTCCATCTGCAACATGTCCATCGAGGGTGGTGCCCGTGCCGGTATGGTAGCCCCTGACGAGCATACCTTTGAGTACCTCAAGGGCCGTCCATTGGCTCCCAAGTATGGTTCCGATGAGTGGGACAGAGCTGTTGCCTACTGGAAGTCTCTGGCTTCCGACGAGGACGCCAAGTACGATATCGATGTTTTCATCGATGCCAAGGACATCATCCCAACCGTCACTTGGGGTACCAGCCCCGAGGATGTTGTCCCAATCACTGGCAAAGTCCCTGACCCAGAGACTTTCGCTACCGAGTCCAAGAAGGCCGCTGGTCGCAGAATGCTGGAGTACATGGGACTGACTGCCGGAACTCCCATGGAGGAGATTGTCGTTGACAAGGTCTTTATCGGTTCCTGCACCAACTCGAGAATCGAAGATATGCGCGCTGCAGCTCACGTCGTCAAGGGCAAGAAGATTGCCGCCAACATCAAGCGAGCCATGATCGTCCCCGGCTCTGGTCTCGTCAAGACGCAGGCTGAGGCCGAGGGTATCGACCAGGTCTTTGTTGACGCCGGTTTCGAGTGGAGAGAGGCTGGCTGCAGTATGTGCCTTGGCATGAACCCTGACATCTTGGCGCCCAAGGAACGCTGCGCCAGTACCTCTAACCGAAACTTCGAGGGCCGTCAGGGAGCCGGTGGCCGAACTCATCTCATGTCTCCTGTCATGGCTGCTGCTGCTGCCATTACGGGCAGGCTGACTGATATTCGCAAGCTGACTGAGTACACTGCCAGCCCTCACGTTCAGGCTCGTGTCTCTCCCAACGCTACTGAGGCCCCTCACATCGATGAGCGTGTCGAGGATTCTGATGAGCGAGAGGTCATTGGAGACCAGCCCCAGGATCTCGAGCCACATACCAACACCCTGGTGCCCAAGACCGACTCTGCTGGCATGCCTAAATTCCTCACTCTCAAGGGAATTACAGCTCCTATGGATCTGGCCAACGTCGACACTGATGCCATCATTCCTAAGCAGTTCTTGAAGACGATTAAGCGCACCGGCCTGGGCTCAGCTCTCTTCCACGCCATGCGCTACCTTCCTGACGGTGCTGAGAACCCCAGCTTTGTCCTGAACCAGGAGCCATACAGGGGCTCCAAGATCTTGGTCTGCACAGGCCCCAACTTCGGCTGTGGATCATCTCGAGAACATGCCCCTTGGGCCCTGCTCGACTTTGGCATCAAGGCCGTCATTGCGCCGTCATTTGCTGACATCTTCAACAACAACATGTTCAAGAACGGCATGTTGCCCATCCAAATCGCCAACAAGGCCGACATTGACGCCATCGCCGCTGAGGCTCGTGCCGGAAGAGAGGTGGAAATTGACCTGCCCAACCAGCTCATCAAGAACGCAGCTGGCGAAACCATCTGCGCTTTCGACGTTGAGGAGTTCCGAAAATACTGCCTGGTCAATGGCTTTGACGATATTGGCCTGACAATGCAGCTCAATGACAAGATTGTCGACTTTGAGAAGAGGCGAACAATCCACACCCCTTGGCTGGATGGCACCGCTTACCTGAAGAGAGGCAAGGATGGCCGACTGGCTGCCAAGGCGGTGCCTGTGCCAAAGACAAATCGTGGAGATGAGAAGAAGGAGCCTCTGGAGTGGTAATTTGGGTGCCTCTTGTTTTCTTCCTCTTTCCTCTTGTTTACCCTTTGCTAAAATCTCCTTTTAATTCTCTTTTGGCTTCTCTTTTTTTCGTTTTATGATATCTAAAAAGACGAATAATTACGTCGAGTCTATCATTAAAAAGCCCAGTGCGGGTTGATATGACAAAAGGAAGGGTTAGTGAATATGGCCTCCTATTTAGTGAGCCGTACCGGCCGAGGGCCATGCATCAAAAAGGAATTGCGTTGTTTTGTTATGTGCGCACATATATGAGACAGGGAACTTTAATTAGTTTTTGCTTAGTTGCTTGGAAACACGATCCATCTCGATTTTCAACAGTAGTCTTCTTATTTTTCCTGTATTTGTGAATGAAATGATATAGCCGGTGCTTAAAATGAAGCTTTGAGAATCCCAACATGAACTACAAATCCCATCTCTGGACGGAGCTCAGATGGCATCATGTCGCTTGGCATCCGCCATACCCGAAAATGCTCTTGGAAGGCAATCAACCAGCTATTGAAGACATCATCATTCCGTAGCTGTTGTGCCACAATGCATAGAGTCGGCGTGAGTTTACCACTCTCCGAGAGGTTGTCCGACTGGCGGAGTTTGCAGATATCAGCGCAGGTCTGCACGAAGGGCTGTATGAGGGCATAGTTGAAGACACAGTCGCAAGCAATGAGAGCGTCGAAGGAGGATACTGAGGAGGAGTTTGTGAGTGAAGATGAAACTTGTGAGGTCTCCCAGTCGAGGACTTCAAAGTGAATATCCGCTGCTGCGTGAGAAGGACTGGGAGATTTGTGAGAGCCGCCAGCCTTTTTAGATTTCCCGCCTTTTGTCGTAGGAGACGAAATTCTATTTTCTGTGAGATTCTGCAAGACAAGTTTCTGGACGTAAGGCTGGTCGGTGAGGATATAGCGCGAGACCTTGGAGGAGAGGCTCAGGGCGTTGAGAGGCGAGATTCCGCAGCCGAGTTCGATGATGGAGCATGAGGGCGTGAGGACTGTATTAAAGAGGATGTTTGTAGGTGAGGCGAGCCATTCTGCGAAAATGGGGGTGATCTTCCATAGGACTGTTTGTTTGTTTGTTTGTTAGCGGTTAGTGTCACGACATGAGTTGTTACACAACGTTCACGTATTATGTATATGCGAGTATACATATACGAGAGTGGTGGCTTGGAAACTAAAAACTAACCTGATCCTGTCGTGCCTCCTTTGCGAGACGATGTCAATGCACCTGGAGACTGATGAATTGTGAGGTCTCTTCCGTTGAGTTCGAGGTCGAGGACTGAGGCGTGAGAGTCGATGAAGCCTAGGCCTTGAGACGGGATATCGTTGGAATAGATGATAAATGTCTCTAAATATGGAGATGGAATGTCAGAATAGAGCAAATAAAAGTGAGAATATTACATGTGTTTATATAAAATGGGTAAGGATTGTGTACCTTCATCCGGATCCTGGATTTCATCGTAAAGCTCAGAGATGAGTCTCAGGAGAGGGTCAGCCATTTGGACTGAGTTGTCCGAGTTCACTATACTACAACAATCGAGAGAATGAAAAAGAAAAACTCCAGGCTCTAAAACAAAAGCAACAGATCACAAACGCCTTATTAAAATTTCAGAAATATGCCATGCTGAGTGTCATCTAGAAAGAAAGAAAAGGAGTACATCATCGTGATTAATATACCTCGCATGAGAAAAAAAAGGGAAGCGCCAGCACAATCGCCAGTGTCATTCGGGATAGCGCTGCGCCCCACTTTGTACATGTGCTCACAAATCGCATTGTTAGCACTAAATACGAGTAACAAAAGAGTATAAGTCGACAGTTGCGCTGCAGTCAGACCTTTATCAATCCTTATTGTGCACTAAAAGCTTGTCTACCGCGGATCTATCGGGTGATTTGAGATCTCTTCGTAGATAGGATTGGTACG
Organism: Trichoderma evansii; assembly: GCF_050947405.1. Classification (NCBI taxonomy): domain Eukaryota; kingdom Fungi; phylum Ascomycota; class Sordariomycetes; order Hypocreales; family Hypocreaceae; genus Trichoderma; species Trichoderma evansii. The sequence goes on along the minus strand of NW_028145192.1, from coordinate 324,182 downwards.
TACATCAACTCACTGTGGCGGGATCAGGATGCTCAAACAAAAAAAGCTGGATTTACTCTTGGTTCTGGACACACAATTTCACGAGGCTATGTAAACCAGTCAAGCAAAACCCGACTAATAAACAAAGACAAAAACACGGATATAAACAAAAAACACCCAAATCACAATCACACCCGGCAGCCATATTTTCGCCTTAATGTTCCCTCTCCAGCTCACAACAGAGCCCAATACACCCTATCCTGTCCACCACTCCAGTTATCAATCCTGAGAGAAGCGTAGGGACCCAAACAATGGAGGAAACTATGTAAGAAGGGAGGAAAGATCAGAAGCTTGGCAAAACATACAAACGGTAGAGCTTCCTTCATAGAATACCAGTCGCCCGGAATACCAAAAATAACAGCATGAAAAAATAGAACAGTCGAAAAAAGAAATAGAGCAACATTGAACAATTTACACAAGCCCGTCGTATAAAGACAACGCTGAAACAATCGTCTCATCCCGTTTGCTTCCCTCCTTGAACTCTTCCATATCCAGGCTGCCGTTCTCATCCTTGTCCATCATGCGGAAGATTTTCCGTACTCGCTTCTCGGGAGTATCTTCATCTTCTGGGAGTTTAACCATGGAGCCGACCTAGAATTCACTTTGTGTTAATAATGACACAGGGCCTCAAAAAGGAAAGGAAAGGAAAGCCTGGAATCGTTACCATCTTGTAAATTGCCTCTACAATCTGAAGCATCTCGTCATAACTTATTTTGCCGTCGCCGTCGATGTCGTATAGTTGAAACGCCCAGTCCAGTTTGTCCTCCATCTTACCCCTGCTGGTAACACTCAGGGCGCAGATGAATTCCTTAAAGTCAATACTGCCAGACTTGTCGCTATCAAACACATTAAATACGTAATCTGCAAACGAACTCGGGTCCCCGAACGGGAAGAATTGTCGGTAGATCTTTTGAAACTCCTCTTTGGAGAGCATGCCCGACGGGCAGTCCTTCAGGAAACCTGAATTTGAGAAATCATAATGTCAGAATCATATGCTCGTCGAAGCGATTAAGGGACAGAGGGACTTTGAGTCTTCTCCATTTCCCTATGCCGATGACGCTCACCCTTGTACCATTGCTGAAGCTCCTTCTTATCAAAGTGAGTTGACTTTTGGAGCTCGGCGAGTTGCTCCTGCGAGAGTTTTGACTGTCTAAAAAGAAAGAGAAAAGGATTCCATGTCAGCCACACGCACCAAACCTGGTTCCCGATGATTACGATCATGATGTGTGTACGCAGGTCAACTCCGACAGAGGGCAGCATAATTTCAGAGCTTCATATAGCCTGCGTTTCTCCCTTCCCGCTCTTCTCTTTTTTTTTTCTTGAACACTCATGTCCCATTCCCTTTGTAGTGTGCGAACAAAAGACGGTAAAGAAGGGGTTCGCGCAGTGTCACTCACGATTTACCCATGATTCGTTTAAAGCGAATGAACAGGTACTGAAGGAATCGAAAAAGGGGACGGCGCTAACTCGCTAGAAGACAGCAATTCTGGAACGAAAAGGTGGGAGGAAGGGCGCCGCGGTGAGGATATCAGATCCGAAAGCTTGGGTGGAATATTGCGCAATCGGCGGGTGAGTCGTATGTGTTCTCGCAGTTCTGGCGTCCGAGGCGTTTGCGCCCGGATCTCGTGCTTATGTTCGTGGGATCGGTAGTTGCCCCTCGTTTCGGAACGTCTGTCGTCGCAGCGATATCAAGATTCCGAGGCTGCCACCACGCATGAGTGCAAGTTCTTGGGCCAGATAGGACAAACAAGTGTCTCGAGCAACAGGGCAGACTCGGACTATACCGACAGTTGAAGGCCACCAGGGGAATGAGGGGCGGGACCAAGAGAAAAAGGACAAGGTAACACACACAATACGTAGGAGGCAGATCGGTAGGCTATTTAGGTGGGAGGTAGATCGGAAACACACACGCACACAACACAAGCAGCGAAGAAGTGGACAGTGCACGGAGTTCTAGAAGCGGCTTCCTTTTCGGCAAGGATCGGCCAGGCGAGTCGGTCGGCCGTGCAGGCGGAAACGAAGGGCGAGGCAAGGAAAACGGGCCGCGGTCGGTGGTTGCTTTGGCTGGGCCTCGAGGCAGGATAACGGATGATGGGATGGTTTGGGGGAAAAGACGAGCCAAAAGGCCGAGGAGGGAGGGGCCCTTGATCAAGGTACCTTGTGACGAGCGACGAGAGGCAGCGCTGTGGGTTGAGCCGCATCCGCCGCTAGGGAACCTGCAGCGCCTATAACACAGCGTCGGTACAGGTACGTGTGCCGCCCGCAACGTGCTTGTTTCAGCGTTTGTCAGCGCATTGCGTCGTCGGTCTGTAGCGGGCTTTTACAGCGGGGTCCAGCAGTGGCAGTGGTGCACAAGACCCCTCGCATCGGAGCAGCTGGCGCTGTCTTGGCACTGCCTTCTCGCTTTGTCGCCCGCATGCACCAAGGAGGAAAGTTGATACAAAAAATAGCTGCGGCTGATGAACAATGCTTATCAATACAGAGTCGCCAGCCAGCGACATATTCCATTCCAGTCCATATGGAACACCTAAGAATCTCTGCACAGTCGTCGGGTAACAAAAAAGGTATCTTGATATGTCAACAAGATATTAAAAAACACAAAAAAGATGGGGCTTCACCGGGATTCGAACCCGGGGCCTCCTGCAAAGGCGATTCTGAAGAATCGGGGACTTCAGGTTATTTTCCCGAAGCAGGAATCATACCACTAGACCATGAAGCCAGTTGTAGACTTGAACCCATCGTTGGTTGAAAAGCGGGGTCGTTAATCTACCTTATATAGGGAATAGCCCAATGAAGGCTGCAACACCGGATTGGCTGTCTGGATTGCTCCTTCGCGAACAATGTTAACCTGTATTGAACAGAAGAAGGAAGCTCTTACCTAGCATTTAACGCGCATCTACTAAAATAAAGATGCATGTCTAGAGTATTCCAAATACTAGACAGCTTTCCCTTTATTTTTAATAAAAATTATGAGCTCGTATGATTTTCTCACTTCATAGCACAATTACTCTTGTTTACTCAACCATTAACATCTTCGCTCAGTATCATCACTATGCTTCATTACTCAACTCTTCCTTCACGCCGCAATCCTCTTCCTCTGGGAGCCGCCTTTCCTGGCAGCCAGAGCTTCAGATACAAACATTCAAGCCCATTTGGGTTCAACCCTTCTGGAATCCCATCACAGCCACGATCATGCTCCCCTGAAGCAATAAAGCCAACCGAAACAGAGCTAGAACATGATGGCAATGATGTAGAGCATTGCAAGGGATCCAAACCAAAACCAACGCCCGTAGACACAGAGGAAGAAGATGCTCTCGAATTTGATGCTGCGGATTGTGATACTTGGAGTGTCAGTTCTCTTCCATACTGGCACCAATCTGCCATGCTCCCGGGCTTGAGGAAAGGCGGTCTTCATACTCGATAGTGGAAAGACATTGGATCGCTCCCGAACCCCCGCAACAGTGAAGATAGAGACGGTGAAAGCCACGATTCTTCCTTTCTCAGCAGCCCTGAAATCTCATCGCCTCGAATTATATCACAAAATAATGACCACTTTCTCAAAATGATTGATGAGCTCAGGCTTGATACTTCAGATCCTTCAGATCCCTCTCCATCCATGGCGGATGATATCAAGAATATCAACCGTTACCTTCGGAAAACGTCTTCATCATATCCCTCCCAAGGCCATGCATCTACTCGAGTTCAGTCTCCAGAGTCAATGCTCCGTCCGAATAAGCTGAGCTTTACGGATTTGTCTCGCTTCGGCAAAGCCAACGATCGACTGTCGAATCTTCGTTCTACTCTGTCATCAGACGGAGGCTACGATAAAAGCATGAATACGACTTATCCTGAAGCTACAGAAGAAGTAATCACGGCCATTACACAATGGCAAGGCCAGCTTCGGCCAAGAGTAGCATCATACAACAAGTACCAACTGTCAGAGAGCGCCGAAATCCTCCCCAGTGACTCTGCCTCGCAGCAACACAGCCCTACCGGAGTACAATTCCTGCTTTCTACTCCGGTTTCGGCAAAAAGCAAAGGAGAGTTGACTTGGGGGAGTGCGGAACACCTCAAAGGCCAGCTTGACGGCACCCACGAAGCTGTTAATCGGGCTGAGAGCCTTGACCCTGCCCTCAGATCACCAGACGCACCTACGACTCATGGACATCCTCACAGGCAGTCCAAGCGCAAGGCATCTGTCTTTTCTCTCCACAGCCTGACAAGTTCACTTTCCAAGCGTTCGAGATTTGGTTTACGGAAATAGGCCAGCACCGTATACCGGGAAGGAAGTCAGAGGCTTAACATGGCGCGGCTGAAATGGAGATATCAGCCTCGACAGGACCGAGGGATCTTTGAAGCTTGGAGAGCTCGTCATCGTAGAGTGGCTCAGCGTATGTCCCCTGGTCAAGAGGAATCGAAAAAGGACTATGGAACATTTTCGACAGAGCGCAAGGTGTGTTCGAACGAGGACTGGTGGAGGGAAGGCGTAAGCCGATATGAGGCACCTAAATGGATGAATTTCAGGGGCGGTGCTCCTCATTCTCACGGATGACGCAGTCGACGCTCGTAGAAGCGCGGTGGAATGTTATCAACAGGATAGGCATATAAGAAGAAGAGGCAGTTCAAGGTGTAGTGAAGACAGGTATTATGCTCATTCTATGAGTGTAGAGGCTATCTGTCTACATAACGCTCGTAATATCCAAGAGAACAATTAATCAAAATTCCACCAACTCCAAGCTCTAGTGACCAACATCATAGGCTATACGCTTAACTAATAATTATTCTGCCATCTTTACAGCATGTATCGAAATTTATCTGCATATCTCCGCTTCTTCCCAGGCATAACCAAGCCCTCTTCTTCGACAGTAGAGCCGTCCGCCTGCCTCTCCTTTTCGGCAGCGTCCATTTTGCGATTCTGGCGCTTCAGATAGAAGCGGAGCAATACCGCCAACACGGCTACACTAAGCATAGCTATTGCGCAGGTTCGCATACCGTTAGTATAATACGGCGCATCGCGGTCGGGGTAGAGACGTGTGCCGATGAGGGGTCCACATTGGCCGATGACTTGCATGAGGGCGAAACCGCCGCCCTGACGGCTCTGGCTGGCCTGGTTGTTGATGTTCCAAGCGATGACCAGAGTGACGACGTTGAAGAAGCCGATGGCGGCGGGGTAGACTGCGAGGTAGCGAACGAAAGGGGGGATGTGGAGGACATTAGATAAGGCAAGAACTGTATAGCCTAGAGAAGAGGAGAGGGCGTGGAAGACGATGGGGGTGGTTCGTGTGGCGAGTCGGTCAGACATGTGGGCGGTAAAGAGGACGATGAGGAAGGCGAGGAGATAAGGAGGCGCACTGAGGGCTTGGGCGGTAAGGTTGTCGTGCCCCATTTCGGTGAGGATTTTGGGGAGGAAGACGGGAAGGGAGGAGTAGGCCATGTTGGTGAGGAAAAACATGGCCGGCGTGATCCAGGCGATGGGGTCCCGGAGTACGGAAAGGATCTCCTTGGCCTTGAGGCCAGCTGATTTTTTGTTTACTTTTGACGAAGAAGCAGAGGGGATTTCATGGCGGAGGCGAAGGCGGGCGACCTTCTTCTCTCGCCTGGTGAGGTAACGGGCCGTCTGGGGAGAGTCTGGAATAACACTCCAGGCGATGACAGAAACAATCACCGAAGGGAAGCCTTCGATGAGGAAGAGGAGACGCCAAGGGGCGATAGGGCTGAACTGGCCGACCTTGACAATGACCCATGCCAGCGTCGATGCGAAGCTTGTGGCGAGGGGTGCGGCTGAAGACATCATGTTAGAATAATATATATAGAGAAGAGAGAGGGGAAGAAACATACCGGATATGAAGATGGCTGTGCGGAAGGCTAATTCCTGTCTCTTATAAAAGAAGCTCAAGTAGAACGGAACGCCTGTGAACCCAGCCTCTCCTATGCCCAGCAGAACACGCAATGTAATGAGCATCGGATACGAGACGGTAATAGCTTGCAGCGAAGCCGTTATTCCCCACGTCATGACCAGCACAGAGACATAGATGTGCGCAGGGATGAGTTTCCACAAGAGGGACATCCACTCGAAAGCGATATACGAAATGTAAAAGGACGTGAGAGCCCACTCGTACCAGTTGTCGCGAGGAGGATCGGACTGCAGGTCTTCATCCATGCCGGCGATGCGCGCGTTGCCGATATCTGAGCTTTTGTTAGTCTTCCAACTATACATAGCGGGATATTGTATGATGTGAATTCGTAGAAATGCAGCTCGACGTACTTGATCGGTCGAGGAAGCTCAACATGTATAGCAGCGCCACGAAGAGCACCAGCTTGCGGTCAAACTTGCGCCTCACAGTCTTTTCTTCGTCCGGCGTGTACAGCTGGAAGCTCTCCACGGAGCTGGCGCTAAGACGGCTGCTTCTCCCAGCCGCGGCCGATGTTGACGGCCCGGCATCGACATAATCGCCTTCCACGAGCCGCTCGCTACTGTGCCCCCCTCCTATAGCATATTGGTCCTCTCGTCTTTTGCCCGTGCTAACCATCTCGAACGTCTCCGAACTGCCACCAACCTGGGACCGCAGATCCTCATCTTCGTCTTCTTCTTCGTATATATCGCTATCGTCGAGGTTGAGCTCCTGCCCCGTCTGGGCAAAGAACGGGGATTCATCGCGGTGTACGTGGTAGGCCATTGGCTCGAAATCGTTATAAAAGGAGGCGGCTTATACGATATGCGCAAGGGCGTAGTTGGCTGTCGAGGGCGGTCGCCATGCGATAGTAGAGACCAGTATCCAGCGAAGCACAGACTCTATAATGTGATGCTTCTTTCCTTTTTTTGCCGCCTTCTCCCTTTTCTTTTTCTTCTTGTCCCCCTCTCAGTAACTCCGTATTCGATCCCAATTCGGGAATGAATTGGCGATCCCGAATGTGTTTGAGGGAGAAGATGCGGCTCCTGGTATAAAAATGCCCCCCTGCCATAATTTCGCGATAGGTAGCTGCCAGCTCCTATCTTTTACACGTGACAGTGTATGGACGACGTCATCTGCTTATACTGAGCCGCCCGAGTCACTTACACGGTTTCAATGGATGCGATATGTTTTTGCACATTTATGCGCTGCTATCCTGCTGCTTTTCTTACATGCTGCTTTTATCTGCTGTATTGGCTTTATTTTGCGTGCATGTTGGGCTACGTTGAGATACGTCGCAACGTCTACTAACTAAAATGAGTCCTACGTTCCACAGCTTTCACAACCAATTGGTGACTCTCAATCAAGGCTAAGATGTATTAAAATTCATCTCCCTGCACTCATTATCATGTCATTTAACAAATATCCATAGTTACATAATACTCATAATGTCCATCAAAAATGCTCAAGCGGTCATACTCCCAAGCGGTCCAAAATCCCTCCTATCGCCGCCCATCTAAGCCACCCAGCAAATGCATGAAGACACAGCTCATCCGTCACTCGGAGGCTTCCTTTTTGCTAAAAAGACGTCGTAAGCCTGCCCGAGATATCTTATGCCGCAAAGAGTGCGGCTGGTCAGTCACTCTATTTGGTGCTTGTGCTCGATCCTTGTTTCTCTGTTGAGAAGAGCTAGCTGTTTGCTGCTCAGGCTGTGACTCGCTTCCCCATTTGACGCTTCCTTGTTCCTGCTCCGTCACCTCACTCTCAATATCATCTTCGTCGTCATATTCAGGCACGAGACGCTCCTCGTCTCCATTGACGACCACGTACCACCCAATGGAGGCGTCATTTTGCAGCTCGTCGCGGAGCCTTTCGAACCAATTGCCTTCATTCCTGTCTTTGGCCAGAACGTCATATTTGGCCATTTCCTCCAAGATGTTGGCACTCAAATCTATGCGGATAACATGATCTGCGACATAGGCAAATGGTCGCGCTGAGATGGATGTTTCCTCTGGGTCGTGCTCCTCCAACAGCTTCACCGCAGATGTCTCGTTGACCAAGACACTATCTTCGCAGTCGGGGACACGAGATGGCGGTACAGTCAAGTCATCATCCTGGTGCAAAATCTTTTTCTCTGCTTGCTCTGGCGGCGGTTGCTCCTCAAGATGCTCGGAGCGCTGTTTAGATTGCTCCTCACATGGCTGGTGCGGAAGACGTTGAGGCAAGTAATTAAATTTGGTGTTGATGCGCTCAAGAATGACTGCAGAGCTGTCGCGACCGACTATCCAATCTGGCGCGGCGTCCTCCAGATCTTCAAGGATGACGAAGATGCGAATCAGCCTGCGTGTCCACCGAAACCCGTGACATAGGTAGGTTGGCATGATGGCGGAAGATGCCTCGTCTATTGGTACCGTGAGAAAAGAGAGAGAAAATCGTCAAATGCCGAGGATCATGACAGTATTAAATATCCGAAGCGCGTGCATTGGTTGAAGTACAAAGTATGTAGGACAATGCATGCCTCCGAGATAAGAGACCAACACGAAGGTGAGACGATGATCTTTTTCCTCTCGAGCTCTCTCTCTACCTTTTCCCCCTAGCGTATATCCGGCAGCTCGCGGCAATTCTCTACTCTCCTCTTATGAGCAAAGGGCCCGGCTTAGAGGTCGAGGAGGGTGAGGCCTCACAAGAAGATCTGGCTGGAGCAGGAAATACCTAAGGCTACAAAAGCTACAGAAGCGGCACACCCACAGCTCGGACTCGGGCTTGTGGCACGTGTTTACAGGTACAAATGGCCTCCTAGGCGAGTTGGTGGAACATGGCGTATTAGCACGGAGGCTGAGGCAGAAATATGGCGATTAGAGGCAGGTTTCACCGTGTCAGCCAATGATTCTGAGGTGAAAGGCACGGCAAAGGGAGACTGAACTAGCCATACAGCTGTTCTTGAGATGTTGTTGGCAGAGCTGTACAAGCTGCCACTAACGCGCGGCATCAGTTGGATCGGCCTGCTATATTTGTCAGTGCTAACGGTTATTGCATCCCTACCAATCTGCTGCATGTGCCAGTTGATGTCTTAGACACTGGGCTAGCGCCCGAAGAGCTAGCCCTTGCGCTGAGCTCATAGCGGCTACGAGCGCCTAAGACTGGAGAACTGAGATGCCAATTTGGGGTTGGGTTATGATTAGCCCAGTTCTTGACCAAGTGCTTTGCATGCATGTTTCACTGCATCGACCAATCTTTTCCCTCCTTCGTAGAGGGAAGAGTTCTTCTCATCTTCCATGTTTCTTGGCAGGCGTATCAAAGCGTAAACTATTAGAGTTTGCGGAGAATGAGGCACAGAAGCCGCTGTCAAATACGCTCCACGCCCCATGCCCCAGTTTATGGAATCTTACCTTTGTTTGCGTTCCCACTTATTCGCTTGATAGCTGCGCAGCTTAATTCCACGATACTACATTACGTAGATAGAGATTAGGTGGCCTGACTTATAATTGCACAGCTGCCAGATTTCAGTCGTACGTGGGCTGATTAGGGTAGTGATGTGACACACCTTGGCTACGAAATTATTTCGACGATTGCGGACCATGAGCCATGGACATCTGTAGCAACACTCATCGTAAGGGCAGAAGATGCGAATTTTTGGAGGGTAGCCTTCTCATTAAACACGCAGATTGGATCCATGTGTCTCTCTTTCATAACATCTTGGGCGAGAGATAAGAGAGCTTAGGGGTGAGCAGACAGCGCTGGGTAAGGCGTAAAACATAAGATATAACTGTTTCCAACAAGTAGTCCGGCTAATATTTGTTTACATCTAGGCCTATGCCAAATACTACTACCAAATTCTGTATATATGTACCTGGTAGCAGCAGACAGAACATGAGTCTATATTTTCATGGATTTGGCATTATATCTCAATCTCCACAATAGCCCTTATCATTTATACCATAGCAAGCAATGTTAATATAAATGCATGCCAAACGAGCAGCGATTCTCGTACTTCCTCTCTCAGCTTGTAAATGCTGATTAGTGGCGTTCTCCATTATGCCGGACTCGTGAATAATGCTTCCGATCGGTTCTTACAAATTCAACCACTGTACCTAAGTGTGACTGATCACACCTGCCTTGATGCCAGGCCACTTAACAAATAGTTTGCGCGTTAAACATCATCCCAGCATCTCAAATTTTTCATCTTCATGTTTTCACCATCACTTTGTCAAGGCTGCTCAGCTTCATTCAAGTGTCAATTTACTAATGCGTATATGTATCCCTTTTTGCTTCTCATGCTATCTTCATCAAACTTCAAACTTGTGCGCCAGAAAAATCCAAACACCTCATACGTTATCCGAAAATGCGACTATAAATGCTCATCTTTTGTTTATACATTTTTATGCAATGATGCAATGGTGGTATATGGAAAAACAGAGAGAATAGGGAAAAGAGGAGGGAAAATATATCAACGCCATTCTTCATCCATCATTATTTATCGTCATTTATACGATCTCATGCACTGAAGGCTCCGATTCTTCTGGAAATGTCGCCTTCAAACTGACACCTCCATCATGCTCGATTCCTTCCATGGTTCCCAACCCAAAGTCGAAATCCATATCTTTGAGTATATCACCAATCTCAGCATCAGAGATATTGATGTCCATATTGGTGGGCACAGCAGGGGGGAAACTGTCCATAGCATTGGACTCTTGCTGGATGGGCTCTCCAGATGCTAGTTGTGGCAGCTTAGTGATTAACCACGCCTTGAATTTATCCAAAAGGACATGATCGTCAGCAGCGGTTGTATCCGTCTTGAGAATCTCTCGTGCCTTGGCTTTCAGCGCCATATCCGAAGGCAAAAGACCTGTATCGATGAAGTATGCTTTGGAATATTGCTGCAAACCCCACTCCAGTTCACGAGAACAGAAAATAACAGCTGGTTTACGACTCGGAGATGATGTCAACTCTTCCAGGTAGCTGTTGACGGCGGAGTGTCCCGCTGTGATGGCTTTGGCCCCGTCTCGCATCGCTACCTCGAGGTCGTTATTAACCGGATCGTGATCCCCAAGGAAGGCATATGGCGGTGCAAAGCCTGTTCCGCCTTGCTCTAGCGCCCATGCGTATCCTGGAGGTAGACCGGGGCCAGAGTCCTTGATTATGCCAGTGTCTCTTTTGAATCGATGAAGCCATTCAGCATTGTCGGCTGCGGTATAGTTCCATGGGTCATCACTGCGTACACCCGTTAACACTAACTCATCCAAAAGAGAATCCACAGCAACTTACTCGTCATATAAGATCCACCGAGCTTGGTATTGCAACTCTTCATCCGTGGGCACGTGCCGGTTCGGATTGTTTGGCGACATGGTAGATACAACCCACCTCCTGAGCTCCTTCTCCAGCCTTCGGTAGCAGTTGGCATCGTTGAGAAAATACGGGAATGACCTGCAGTGATTGCCATTCTCGTCAATCTGGAACTCAGAAAAGGGGTTTGGAGGAGAAGTAGAAATGGAGATTTGTGCTTTTCTGGCTGGCTTGCCAGTCGTCACTTGGGAGTTCTTTGATGAACCTGGTGAGCCTGAACTGGAAGCCTTATCAGGGTGGTTCCGTGCTTTGAAAGATGCAAGCCACTCATGGTTATCCGCCACAGTCTGGTTCCATCCATCATCGAATTCATACACAATGATACGAGCCTGTCGCTGCAACTCATGATCTGTGGGCTCTCTGCCCATGGCGCGTTCCTCTCTTAGGAATGCAGCCAATTCTGATTCTACTCTCGAATAGTTGTGAATTGTGGAGTCGATCGAATTCGGATCCGTTGACCGGATAGACTTATGTCGGACGTCTTCGCTTCGAGGCAGATGCGCGCGCCGACGGAATCCCTCAAGCCATTTTGTCGATGCTGTGATCAGTCGCAAAAGCCAGTTGGCCACTGCTTCAGAAGGATGAGTGCACACTTCTTCGACTCTTCCTACGATCTTACGTGCTTCTTCTTGAAGCTCGTCATCCATGGCCGTAATTCCCAGTAGTTGTTTGGCCTTGACATATTCGTGAAGCTGCCTCTCCATGGGGCATTCCTCGAACAAGTTATCCTTGCCGTTAATTTTCAGGGTTTGAAGCCTGTTTTCTGCTGCACCACGAAGTGGACCAAACCTTGCCTGTTTAACAATTGCTTCCTGGCTCATGACGATATCACGAAGCCACGAGGCTTGTGTCGCAATGCCTTGTAAAGACAGCAACTCGGAGGCGAAAATGATACGACATCCTTCGAGCGTCAGGTCGTCTTCGGTCGGTGCCCGGCCGTGCGTATCCCAAAAGTTGCTGCCGAAGTAGGCTAGCTCCAGCTTAATCAACTCGTAGGCATTCCGAGGCGATTCTGGTGGCGATGAGCTGGCATGATACGGCAGGGGGGACTTTCGTTCATGATGAATCAAATCTATATTTCAAAAGTTAGACGCCTTGAGCTGATCTATGGGATACTGTAATGGTCTCATACAAGGAGGGATCGAGTTTTCGACCATGTCTAGCACAGGTACTTCAAAACCCCAGTCACCCTTCCAGTCCGCCATGGAATAACCAGTCTTGAAATGCTCCGCAAGATGGTCAACTCGAATTGTCCAAGTATCCATCACAATGCCGCAGAAACCACACCTCGACCGAATCTCGGGAGTTGCCACTCTCCAAGCCTTCATTGCCCATTCCATGAACTTGACATTGTGGACCAAACGAAGATGCTGGTTCAAGTGATCCTTTCGATAAAAAGTTCTCTCTTCCAGAGATCTCTCTTGACAGGCAGAGTGGTTGTGAGTTTCTACATGGGCATCGTCTGGGTTTACTTCGCCACAAAACACGCAGCATAGTAACCCGTTTTCCGGGTTAACGGCTCGAGGACCGTCTGGTGCACACACCCATCTCTCCAGTGACAGGTGAAGGGATTTTTCGTGGCGTTGCCAGTCATGCTTGGTTCTAAAAGTTTCTGTACAAAAGGTACACTGGAAAGTTTTCAGAGGGACGGAAAGGCTGGTGGAGCCTCCCTCATTGCCGGGCGCTGCCCTTCGCCTCCTTCGCCGTCTTGCTTTGGTAGCGAAAGGCGCAGAGCCGAACGAGCCCCACGAGTTACGCGAGCCATGAGAGAAGGCAGAATGAAGAGAGCCTCCACTTGAGTGAGATGTTCCTACACTGCTGGCAGATGACTGATTACAGAGTGACCTGTTGGAGCCGTCATCTGTGTAATTGAAACTATAAGGACTGTTGAGCCCAGAGGATATTCCGGACGACGACGACGCTGTCACAGCCCTAGCAATGGCTGTCACGGAAGCCGGTTCATGTTCAGGAGGAGAGTGTTCCCAACGTTGAAGGGGGTTCATGGATTCGAGAGCTGGCGTTCCTCGTCTCCGCGGGATATCGATTGAAGCAGACAAATTACCAACGTGGGGCGAGGTAGACCGAGGGGGCTGGGCCTTGCCACGCCGCCGCGCATTTGCTAACCAATTGGTGATTTGGGTTTTGTTGAGGCCAGTTTGACGTTGAAGCATTTCTTTTTCCTCATCACTGGGATAGGGATGTCTGTTATGGGTAGACAGCCAGTTTTTGAGAATCCGGACTGACTCCCGTGAGAATCTTGCTCCAATCTTGGGCGGGGTTCCCGCCTTAGCACTGGCAGTGCCATCTTCCATCGGACCTGTTGTCTGCAGATTCATCAAGTCCAGGAAAGATGGGGTGCCGAGCGGTCTCACTGGCTGGATGTTGATAAGGTCTTCCTGAGAAATGGCGTTGTTGGGCATCTCGGTGGAAGACCAGGAAAGCCTGGTGGACTCTGGGTTAAGATTATCAGGGATGACGCCCCCAAAGCTGCATTCGAGCCCAAGAGCGACGCAACTGGTGCAGTAACCCTTGTGAATACCTTCTCGAATTTTTTTGCACGCGTATCCGCCCAAAACGCAGTGGGCACAAGGGCTCTCTGGTGTCTCCCAAAGCAAGGCTTCGGTTAAGTCCAAGGGGGCAGACTCGGTAACTCCTGGCACCTGTGAAAAATTGTTGTGTTCAAAGTGCTGTAGAGCGCAGAAACTGAAGTCATCCTCGTTGACATTTTCAAGGACGAGACCAATGTCATCGTCGGCAGGATTTCCGGTAGACGACATGTTAGGCACAGGGGGATAGGTGGCTGCCCCAGCGTTGTCCCAGTTGACATATTCGTCCAGCTCGTCAATGGAGGTCATGTTGGTAGTTTATGAGAAAGGGCGCGCTGTCTTACTCCCAAGCAAGAAGAAAGGCGTGCGGCTTGCATCCAACCAGAGGCCACAGAATGACTTCCAAAGGGCGCGCAGGGTCTTGGTCAAGACGAATCGACGGGGACAAAAAAGGTGCCCCAGATGACCGTCCCACCTTTTGCTCCAATTCTCAGCTAAAACTCCGTGTTGACACTAACGATCAAAGCCAAGTTTATCTTGCAAAGGGAAAGTCAATGATTCAATTGAATTCTTGGTGTTGAAGATTCCAAGAAGCTGCTCTTCAGTTTGCAATAACAAGAGAAGTACTATGGCTCGAAACAAGGCGGACCCGTTGCCAGTTTTGTTCATCGGTGGCCTACCGAGCCCATCCTAAGACGGTTCTGCCTATCCACGCGATCCCCAGCAAGGGCCTCCGTACAGAAGACGAAAGAGCCCCATCTCCACGGCCTTTGTGGCTCCCATAAGCGGTGCGGCATGGCGCTGGAGCCAGTGAGAACAGAGTCATGAGTCTGAGCCGGTGGAGCAAGCCTCAGCCGGAGCCGGGGCACGCACAGGCAAGGATTGGCGGCATAGCGCAAGCAGGCCGTCGACATGAACTTGTCAATTTTGCGCCCTTCGCTTGACAGACAGGCAACCCCATCCAGCCGTGTGCGGGGGTACTGTGTGGGGACCACCCTTAAGCAGCAGCCTGCTCTTGCTGTTGCCGCTGAATGAGCACCAGCACAATGAAAGACGTCGTTCTTTGTTTACGCTTCGTGCACAGTACCCGGACTGTCGAGGCGCTAATCTTTCCCCACGCCCATACATATCATATAGCCCGATCGCGGCCTTACGGGGACTCATCCCTACCGCAGAGATGGCATGCTTAAATTCTTCGGGGCATGTGGTGTGAATAAATACGATGTTGCTGCAATTATGCCGAGTGCGGAGTGCTACGCAGATATCATTGATCTCTGACAAGATAATATTCGAGACTTTGAGATTTCTCCGCGAAACGGAATTGGTCCTTGTTATATTTTGGCTCGGCATCACGGCAATCCTACACTACCGAGTACTACTCCTACTGCCATTCCTACTATACCTTCTTAACTCCGTCAACTGTTGAACAGTATAAAAGTTGTGACGGGTGTGACCCATCCGATTAAGGTATTGTGTCGTATGTCGAAGAACATATATGAGATATCGGAAGGAATTACATCCACCACAGGCATGATGAAACTAAGTGTCGGTGCTTATAGAGAGAAGCATGTCATTCCTATTTCAACTAGTATTGCCACCATAGAGAATAATATTGCAGAATTCAGACAAAAGCCGCCGATTATTATATGCGATATTCCGACAACAGTCATCCTCGAACCCGCCCTGCTCAAGGAATATATTCGATAGGACATCCTTTTTCCTGATTCGATTGCTTTCGATTACCAACGTCTCAGGAGACGCTAGATCCTATACAGTATGTGGCGGCTAGTAAACACTAGCTCCTCCTATGTGGTATGTGGCGGCTAGTAGCATCTTACGCACCGGAGTATCTAGCGAGCCCCTGCTAGTTCGCCTAACGTCGAGGTTGGACTGATCAGAATGGATGCGAAGAGGCTATGACCATGTCGATGTATTGCCAATTACACTAGTAGTGCAACCCGATAACATTGCTCGTATGCCCGAGCCCGAGGACCAACTAGTTTAGCACACCGCCCCGCGCCGATTTCGACTGCAATTGGCAAACATCCGATATTGGGGTTTAAGTGCACAACGAAGGCTCTAGAAACTTCTTGAGAAGTCTCTTAAAAGCCACTGTCCAGTTGAGGGTGTGTGAACTGGCTTCTAGACTTGTGGACTAAACCATTAACGTAGCACTTACACCGGACGAATCGAGTAGCATTAACCGCGGATAGTGGGGCCAAGCCGAATCCAAGTCTACCTTGGACTCATATGGTAGGTAGCCCGCGGAGAGCGAGACGCTTGCTCTACCAGCCGTAGACAGCTCCGAATCAGGAACTGATTGTACTCATTCCGCTAATCAGTCAGGGCGCTCATCTGCGGCTCGCAGCGGCAGATACGCTCAGATGACTCTATGACAAACGGACCGACAGCAGCTCGTTACCGCATTTTGAGAACCACGTGGAGAATCAGGATATGTGTTTGACAAGTAAGCATTTACTAGACGCCCGGAACGTTAGACAAAAGCTGCCGGAGGTGACGTGATTTGCACTTACAAGAATCAAAATCTCGGTTACAGAGAATGGAATAAAAACGAACAATACACATTGTGGCTCGATTTTTAGGATATATGACCCTTGGGGAAGATGTAATTCAACCCTTTATCGGGCCATATTGCATTGTATCATTGCCAGAAGAGGATATTCAGAGGTAAGAATGATATTTGCAGTGATATGTGATTTTCTATATCTACTTTAAGCAAATGGAGTGGCCAAGTAGGCACAACTTTTCAATAAGTGAAGAATTTCGCTCTTGAATAAACTTGCTTTCTGAAAACATATATGAAATGACAGTTTTGAAGATATCTTACTCCTATATCGATATTCGAGGCAGCAAAATATACTGCTATGAAACGGTCTTTGACACTTTTGATTTTGAATTTTCAGCAGGCAAATTTGGAAAGATTGTATCCAAGACCGCTGTGGTGGTATTGTTCCACCACTGCTTACGGGTAAGTCACGGCTTAGACAGCAAGAAGTGTGTGAGAGAGATTTATAATGCAGTTCTCAAGAGCATAAGCAATTTCTCAATGTGCTTGTGGAATGAGACTGCCTGCCTGGTTCTGCTGAGTCAAGAGAAGAGCAAGAACTGGAATTAGAGAGAGAACAAGTAAGGCAATCAATCAACTTTGGTTATTTTCATCATTCAAAATTATCTTGCTCCCATTAGATAATTTGTAACTGAAGATATCTAGGTACTCTAAAGAAGAATGATTGATAGTGAGATAGACGCGAAACAAAATGCCATCCAAGTAACAGATAATGGATCTGTCCCCATTGTCCTCTCTTTCTTTTATAAAGGTGGATGAATTCTCTCTATAAGTATGCAGATTTTTTTTTTAGTGGTAGTATAATTCGCTGTGGCAACTGTACGCACTTAACCGTCTGCTGTCGAGCTTTCAGAGCTATTGTAAACTCTACATCCACCAGCCATACCTATCAGCCAACATCATGTCAGCGATAGTCTCACCAGGCGAATTTGAGCGCTCCCGCTTACTCCTTTTCTCTTCATCCCACTTTCGTGCAATATCGCTACTCGCCCCGTACATAGTGAATGTCTCTGGAGCAAGCGGGTCCACGGCGGCATCCAGGAAGACAAACTCTCGCGGAACAGTGGCTATTAGGTAACCGTTGCTGATGAACTGAAAGGTGAATTCAAATTTCCCCTTGCGGTCCTTTATGCTGTATATCTTGGGGCCTGCTTCTTTGGGAGGGAGCCATTCCTCGAAACTGGCGCACGCGGGACTAGTCAAATCAATTTGACCATAAATTTTCGTGTCGCTGTTGGGCGGCTCCTTGGCTATGCGGCCGTAACCTTTGTCAGGTACATGGTAGTGGAAACTGACATGTTTGGAGGAATAATTCTCATAAAAGCAGTATTCCACATGATCAACGCAATACAGTTTGAAAGTTTTGTTAGCGACGGAGGTGAAAGGAGCTGGGGCGTCTCCTCTACTCTCGGCTTCCCGTACAGCTTCGATAGCCGCTTGTATCTTCTTCACTAGAGTGTCCTCCTCATTAAGAACTCGTTCCTTATGCTTCTGCTGCTCTTTCTTTTCTTCAATCAGCTCCCATTTCCGCTCTTCGCGCATGGCTTTGAGGTCGAGCATTTCGAATTATTGTCATTATTCTTGCGGCTTGCTCTGTACGCTCTCAGCTCCTCTAGTTCTTCATCTTCTTCCGGATCCGAGATATCTTCGTCAAAGAAGTCTTCGGGAAGGTCGAAGATGTCTACAGGTTCGTCGTAGATGTCTAGCTTTTTGTTGGTCTTTTTTAGAGCGAGCACACGGCGATACCACGCCGGAAGCTCTTTAGCTGGGGCGTCTCCTCTGGTCTCAGCTTCATGTACAGCCTCGGTGGCCGCCTGTAATTTCTTCAAAGCATCGATCTCTTCTTGGCGACGACGCTCCTGCATCTGCTGCTGCCATAACTTGAATTGTGCTTTCTTCATTTCCTCTTCCTTGCGTAAACTTCAGCTTCAGCTTCTCTTTTTCTTTGCCCTTTTGTTTTTACCTCTTCTCCTTTAAGATCACTAGGCGGCAATGTCGCGCTGGGAAGCTCTTTTTGCCTTTCCTCTTTCTTGTGCATAGCATTGGCTTTTCTGTATCTTTGCCGTCTTTTTCTTATCCCTTCTCTTTTAAGATCGCTAAACGGCAATGCCGCGCGGGGAGGCTTTTTAGCTGGCTCCATCGCTGTAGGCGTGATTCATTCATTCATACAATCCGCCTAAGTGAAATGCTGTTGAGCTGCTAGTACCTCATAGCTGCTGAAAGGTAAATTGGCAATTCCGATTCCCATTGGCCAGGGTAAAGAAGGAGACCATGAACAATTCAGCAGCTATTTTTTTTTTTCCTCTTTAGGCGCTTAGACCGCGTTTAGAGTCGACGCTGCTATAGTGGGGCTACAGCCTGGAGATATGGTGGTGAATCGACCTATTCTACACTAAAGGACTAAACTAAACATCAATGTTAAGCCTTGCTCTAATCATACTGAAACAAAACATTTTCCACGGAAAAAGAAACACTCGGCACTTCTATCCGTAATACTATGCATACAAGAAGCAGAAGCATAAAAGAACAAGGGGCGTCTAGCACAAAAATAGTTCGTTGCGGTAAACGCCACGGCTTTCGGCCGTTGGATTAGCGCGGAGATTAGCGGACGGCATATTCCCCCCTCGGCGTACTTTTTTTCTTATCAGATTTAAATGCGAAATTGCCGATCAGAGCACTAAAATCTTCAACGGAGTAGATGCCCGTGGACGCGGCTGGTCGGATTTCGTCAACTAGGATTGGCTGGGCTTGCAGTTGTGGCGTTATCAGTTACCGGCAGAGAGATACTAAAGACACGACACAGCTTGCTTACCAATAAACTAGACTTCTCAAAAGTTCGCAAGAAAGAAACCATGAACATTACCCGTTTTGTGTCTTGATTAGGTAGACACCAATAATGCTGTACTTATTATCTAACTATCTCTTAAAATAACTGAGTGGTACATGTAAGAGCAACAGCTCACAATACACTAGCATTGGCAGGCCAAGCATAGCTGGCATCAAGATCAATCATGATGCCATAAACACCACCGGCCTATACCTCACACGAGGTGAACAATCCCTTTGCAGGCCTAAATTTAAATCTTCTTTTCGAGTACGCCGTCCATTTGTCCCAGGCGCTGTAACATGATATCCTTCCCGGTACGCCATAGTAAATAGCTCCCAGGGAGTATTTGAAAAATAGACAAGTAATAATGAATCGTAAACAGAGTCGTAACAGAAACTCATTAGGCACTGACAAGGCGCCAACAGGCCCCCTCAAAACAGACAAAGGAAAAACCCAGTCAACCTCATCTTCACTCTCCCAGTTCCATGAGTTCGCGTTCTTTTGCTGCAAGCATTTCTCGCATTCTCTCAGCCTCTTGTCTTAGCAATAATCTGCGCTCTGCCCTTATTCGTTCATTCTCCGCGTCGGCATCTCGAGGTCTAGACATCGCATTAAGTGGCGTAAACCCGCCAGCGCCTGGTAGTCTCGGGGATATACTAGCCCCAGGAGATCTCAACGGCGGTAGCGCATATTCTCCACGATCCGCACTTGTGGGACCGGCCATCGGTGACTCTTCGGCAGTTGTTGATGGATTAAGGATAGATTTAATAGACGAAATTCGTTTGGCACTTTCGTGACCGCTATCTGTACCGTTTACGGAATCCGCCTCCGTGGCGGAGAAAGATCGTTTTCGTGCGGAGGAAATAAATGAGGCTGGAGACAGGGACGGTTGCCTGTCATCGGCTATAGTCGAATTCATTGAGGTAAGCGGCGCAAGTTTATTTTCGTCGTTAAGAGAAGGCGGCACACTACGTGAAGCTGTGCTATGCTGGTGATAGACTGCAAGATCAGACGCGGAGGCAGACGGTAACGGCGAAGTATGTCGGCTCGATCGCATGGCCGGCTCCGGTTCGATGGTCAGGGGGTGACCGGGGCGGCGTCGAAGACCTAGATTTACTGATCCATCCTCGTTTATAGTTCCTCTCTCTGGAGTTTGCTCCTGATGTGGAGTTTCAATATCATCCATGGCTTCATCCATGTCCTCATCATGAGCCGCAGGTATCACGCGCTTCCGTCGCTTGATAGTAGCTTTTTTCATAGTAACTGGTCTGTGCACACCGTGAAGCTTGTAATATAGACCTAGTTTTATGTGTTAGAACTATATATACAGCCCATTAGTATCATATAAAAAACTCACCACAAGCATTGCATATAGTATGCCCACTCTCATCTCTCCTCCAGAGGGGGGTTATCGTTGTTCCGCAGTTTTGACAGGCAATAATTACAGTTGTATCTCGATCTTGCGCTTGAAGGGCGTTGACATCGATTGGAACGGGTTCATTCTTGGCTTCAACCCGGCCGTGACATCCGCCTTGTCGCTGCCCAACGTTGAGCTGAGCGCTCTTGGACATGCGGTTATTGTATGCCGGACAGCCGTTACAGCCCTCAGCGCCGCCAGTGCCGTTGCAGCGGCCACCGCCTGGACAGGTGCCCGATTGAGTTGCATCGGCGGCCACATAGGTTGCACCAGCGACATTTGGCAACAACTTTTGTGGGGAAAAAGGGCTTGGTTTTGCAGGAGGTTGAGCCGAGCCGCCAGTAGATACAAGATTCGGGGGCTTTTTCAGACTTGTTGGTCTAGAAGCATTTCGAGCCTTCAAATACAAGCCACATGCGTTACAGATGGTAGCCCCTTGCGGGGATCTCCTCCAGAGGGGAGTGCGAGTAGTGTTGCAGTTACTATAAAAAGTGTAAGCCAAGAACTCACGATACAACAACATATATAGCAAACGAGACCAACCTGCAGACTTGTCCACCTTGTCCTTGGACATTTGCCCCTGATGCTACCAATTTCTTATTTTTAGACACGCTTGACGTGCTTCTTGGGCTGCCACCATTTGACGAAATCTCTTCGTCTTTGCCTGGGCTATCTTTTGAAATCGAAGGGGCATTTCCCTCGGTATACTTGGATTCGTAGCCATCGTTTTCAACTGAAGATCGAGCTGAGCTGATGGTATCTGACGGTGTAGTTTCGCGATTTTTGACCGACATAGGCCGAGAAGGTAAAGCTGTTCTTGCGGAGCCAGATTCCCGTTGGACGCCGACAGGCGGCGTCCCCGGTTTTGATGCTTCACTCATTTCCACAACAACGAAACAAGTTCCAGGAAATATCGAAGCCTTCTCAGTAGATGATATTCAATGACAGAGAATTGTCGGGCGTGGTACGTGGGCTGACAAATAATAGTGGCGCAAGCACGGGTTCGTCAACCGGCGGCCGAGTAAGACATTTGCCAGCGGGAGATAATCGGCTTCCAGGTGGCGAATATATCACGTCGAGGTGCGCTTAGACGCCTGCAGAGACGAGCAAAACACCGAAAACCGATAGATAGATTCGGCAACCGAAGAGGGTTGATGGTGTTGATGCTTGCTGATGGGCCGGCTGCCACGTTGTGCCGAACCCGAGAGTCAGGAGACAAGAGGCGAAGTAAATCAAGTATCAGGGGGGGTCTCGATGGGGGCCAGAAGACGAATCAAGAGACAACAGGCTCGGCCGAGTGCTCGGGAGAGCAGCGCAGGCGTCTGTAACGGCGATTTAGATGCTGGGCAATGGTAATACAACGGAATAGAATGACTCCAGAAGTCTGGAAAATCAGACAACCAGGCAGGCGTCCAGGGTTTGTATGGTTTTTTGGGGGGCGGGGCGCTTCTGGAAGCGAGACGAGATGAGGCAGGACGATGCGAAGCGCTGTGATTCGATGCGAGACGACTGGAAGTGGCTCGGGCTTGTCGTTGCTCTCTTTTTTATCTTTTTGATCACTTTTCCGGGCCAGAGTTGAGCTGCATGCCGAGTCCTAGTTTGTGCTGCATGTACTCTGTAAAGTGGCTCCCGATCTCTGTTTGAATCTCTCCAGATCAGCCAAAGCCCAATTCTGGTGGGACCCTGGCCAGGCCGAGCAGCGAGGAGGAGGACACTGAAGCCTTGCGTCTCGTGGCTTTATGCCGCGAGGTCAATGGATACGCGAGCAGCGGTGAGGCCGTCCAGATGTCGGCGGTGCCAGGCGAGCACACGGACTTTTTGATCGGAAATAAATTATCTAAACACCACGCAAGAAGTCGAAGGTGGCATCGAAGAAGCGCCGCAGCCTGTTGGACTGGCGTGACTGGCGCGCTGCATCAAGGCCTAGAAGCGTCACTTCAGCATGCAAAAAGGTCCCGAAGGGTCCTCCAACAGCGGGCAAACCCACTGCAACCCACCGCGAGCCCGCTGCTAGCCCACTGTCTACAGCAAGTGGCCAATGACGCGACCGCTATACTGTTGCCTGGACGAGTCTGCTTACAATTGTCGACCTTCTATTGGCTGCGGCTGTACAAACAAGGGGCAGCCACACTGCGTCGGCCATCGGCAAGGCTAGCACGTTTTTGGCCTGAGCCATTGACGCGATCAGACCGATAAGATAACGCGGTACGCCATACTTGCTGTAATCGATACGAAGATGCTAGTCTACTAGGGTAGCTGCGATTTCGCGGCATCGTGTGTCTCCAGCTACACCAGCAAGCAGACAGACAGATACGCATAACCCCACCATCACTGTCAATATCTCGTGACACAACTGCCAATTGCCATCACGGATCAACCAGCCACCACTTTCATCTCTATCTGGAGGCCTGGATCTCTTCTCTATTCCACCACGGCTCATCTTCAAGGATGGCTTCAGACGTTGGGAGCCCTAAGCGAGAGCTTACCCCCACCGCGTCCCTCTCGTCCATCCCTCAGAAGCGCGCCTTTGACGAAGGCCATAGTCCCGCTGTACCGTCACCGTTGAATCCAGATGTAAAGCCGTCTTCCGAAGCCCAGCACGCCGACGATGCGTCTCAGTCGGGGCGTTCCAAGCCTGTCAGGGCAAAGAAAGACACCCTCAAGAAACGTGAGGCCAAAGGCGGCGACAGCAACCCCGCCACTCCAGATCCCAAAGCTGGACGCGAGCCCGAGCCGAGCGAGAACAGACCTCTTCGGTATAAGTTAGCACCGCCAAAGTTATCAGATTTTGACCCTCCTCGTGGGCCTGTGATGACACTACATCATCGGGTGGATGGGCCAGACGGACAGGGAATTGAATTTATGGAAACCTCTGATCAGTAAGGAGCTCTACTCTAAGCTTATGTATTCTCCAATCCACTAACCACTTCCACACAAAAGTGTCTTCAACAAGAAAAACTTTCGTTATACCCCGTGTATCGCCGACCCTCTATTTCCTTCCACGCTATACTATCGGCAGACCGAACCAGAACCTTTCGGGCCGAGGATGAGCTTCGAGGATGCCGCTACGCACGTCTTTTTCGACAAGTCTGGCCGACAGGTGACTACTGATAAAGGCTTCCGAATGGCAAGGGCCAATGTAGCTGTCCGCGAAGGGAGGTGGTATTGGGAGTGCAGAGTTACACAGGGCATACAGCAGCCAAAAGACGGCGAGGCAAAGCCCGTTGGAGGCCGACACGTGCGCATGGGATGGGCGAGACGAGAAGCATCGCTGGATGCCCCCGTTGGTTTTGATGCTTACAGCTATGGTATTAGAGATGTAGCTGGTGAGAAGGTCTTCATGTCCCGGCCGAAAGAATTCTTTCCTCCCGGCGAGGGCATAAAGGAAGGCGATGTCATTGGCCTCGAAATTCAGCTGCCATCGGAGCATCTGCATAGGAAAATCATGGCTGGGCACTATAACCCTGCTGTAGATGCTACCGATGAACCGCCGCCGCCAACCGCCGAAGCTGCCAATATTGTGCGAGACCGAGTGCCGATCCGATTCAAGGCGCATACATACTTTGAGAAGATCGAATACCACACCACCAAAGAACTAGAAGACCTTATGAATCCTTCGCCAGCCGTATCAGCAAGCTCTTCTACAGATGCTCCGTGCCCGACACACCCTTCACCTGCCTTGCGCACCCTCCCCGACTCGTACATCAGAGTCTACAAAAACGGCGTACTTATGGGGACGCCTTTTGAGAATCTTTTGGGATTCCTCCCTCCCGCGTCGAAACCGATGCCCCAAGTCGGCGCCCGAGAAGGCCTCGACGATGGCATGCTGGGGTACTATCCCGCCGTGAGCGTGTTTAGGGGTGGTGCTGTGGAAGTCAACTTTGGGCCAGATTTCTGGTATCCGCCAGCGGATTATGATTCTACTAATGGCGAAGTAGACATGATCCAGCCTGATGGGCTCAATACGAACTCCTTGCATGCCGTTGTGGAGCGCTACCAGGAACAGATTGCAGAGGATGTTGTCTACGATATCATCGACGAGGTGGACTTTTGGCTGGAGGACGGCGGCGGCGCTACAAACCAGGCCGATGTTGACGAGAAGATCAAGGATGTAGTCATGGCGCCTGGCAGAGAAGAGATCAAGGAACTAGTGCAAGATGACTGATTTAGGCGAGTGATGCATTAAACACTAACAGGTACATAACTAGCATAACATAAGATACCCATTTGCATATCGTGCGTAACATTGCAAGAAGAAAACTACAATATTAATACTATTATCAAAATCCCATGTCGTCATTTCATATCCATCTCATTAAAGGGGGTATCGTCCTATCTCATTAAAGTAAAAAGTAAGATGTATCCTTTAGGGGCGATTCGGCTCTTCTGAAGCATCTAGCCGCGGCATTTCTGGCGTTGAAGCTCCTTTCGGTGCTGGCGATGCTCTCTCTTCCCCATCTGGCGACGTTATGATCACCGGTATGGCTTCTGCGGCCTCTTCAGCCTCCTCTGCGGCGTCTGTATTCTTCTCTCCGGATCCTTCACCATTAGAGTCGTCGGAGAGCTCCTCAAAACGCCGGCTATCGGTTTCGGTACTAGGTCCAGCTTCAGCACTAGCTCCAGCTTCGGATTCTTCACGGAGAATTCGTTCTTCTCGACCGCGCTTGTAGCAGTACCAGAGCACAACAAGCAGCACTGCGCAATCATAGGTAGTTAGCTTTGCAGTTCTCAAAAGGCGAGAAAAAGTCACTTACAGCTTAAAGCAACACTCCAAATGACGTTCATGCCAATAAACGCCGGCCATCTATTCTTCAAGACCTCTACAATTGCCTTCAGCATACTAACAATCACGCCTGGCTTCTTCACCAAGTCGGCCAAGTTTTGCCCCATGAGCATCCTCTTGGCCGTCCCCTTCATGCCACCTTCAACCACCTTGATGCCCTGTGCCTCTGCAGCGGCAGCTAGAAGTTCCGGAGCCAGCGTAGTAGTCAGCTTATCAGGGAGCTGCGTGACAAGCTTCTTCAGTGACTGGGGCAGCTTTTCGAAAAGCTTATTGATGGAACCGTCGCGGTCCTCGATCAGCTTGGTGAGGTCATCATAGGCGGTGGGCACGCCGTTGACGAGATCTTTAAAGACTTGTGTGAATCTCTGGAGGAGGTCAGACGAGTCTTTGGACTCGGAGACGACTTTGTTGTTCTTGGCGGAAAGACTGAGACGGTCAAGAACACGGGTGAGGTCCTTCTTTTCGCGCTCGGCTTCCTTTGTCGTGACGTTTTCGGTATCTGGGTTGAGCGAGTCGCCAGACTTGACGTTGTCTGCTGGCTTCTTGCTCCGTGTAAATAAGAGCGACAGTCTGTTCGGTTTCTTTTCAGTCTTTTCCTTCGCCTTGTCTGCTTTCTCGGCGGGTTTCGCAGACTCGTCTTCCTTTTTGGCGGCATCTGATGTTTTCCCAGCCTCCTCTTTCTCATCGTCAGTGGTTTTTCTTGACTCGGCGATGGATGATTCGTCGCCAGAGTGCCAATCTACGTCGTACGTGTAGATGCGCGGGGGCAGTGGTGGCGGAGGGCCATCGGTATCCTGCGCGAGGAGTTCTTCGAGGAAGCGCTCGTCCTCTGGCTTCAAGACGACCTTTTGAGCATGGGGCTCTGAGCTAGACGAGTCGTAATTCTCGTTCTTCTTGGCGTCTTCTGTCTTTGCGACGGGCTTGTTGCCGTCTGCTTCTGACTTTCCGTCATCTTTCCCAACCTCTTTTCCATCCTTTTCTTCTTTGTTCTTTTTGAACCTTTTGTAGGAAAAGTATTCCAACATATTGGCTTTGTGTTGGTCGCGTAATAATAAGCTGAAGAGCAGTGATTAGGTAGAGGCTGTTGAGCGGATGACTGCGCCGTAGATGTTTGAGGAAAGAATGCAATACCGGCAGCCTTTGTCACTTTGGAATCAATTAATACTAACATGTCTTAAATTAGCTGACACGTGCATGCATCGATGATGGCGACACAAGACCATCGTGAGAGTGATGTCATTGGATGCAGCACTTTGAGCTTTAGCCAATCAAAGCTACGATGCATCTTAAGCTTCAAGGGTGCCCATAACGCTGAGCACATGGCAAAAATGGGTACTGTGTAAACCACACCAAAGGCGACATTAAATAACTGGTACCTTTCGAATAAAACGATACTAAAGAAAATGTTATATTTTTTCTTAGCTGAATGATAGTTTTATTCTGGGGTATCCTTCGTAAATAGTCATGCTAATAATTCCTTGCCATCCTTAATATGCCCAATTCTAGTACCTATTCCAGGTTGCAGCGCAAATACTCGTTACCAATGTCTTCAAGATCCGCCCTACAATTATCTCTCTTACTCTTCCTCTTCGCCTTCGCTCTCTTCCTCAGCCCCTTGCTCACGAATAACGTCATCTGCCAGCGTATTTCTATGACCACCACTTCGTCTTCGGCCTCTTTGATACGCCTCAGTCATTGTGATGGCTCTCTCTCCCACGTAATGATCCCCAGTCCATTCCCGCGAACATTTGGGGCACGTTGTTCCTCGTCGTGACCTCCAGAATGCTTGTTGGCAGATGTCGTGCAGTCGAAGTGTGCAATCAGGGTCTGAGCATCTGAGCCCCCAAGTCACAACCTCTTTGCAGGCCTCACAGAATTTGATCCGTTGCCAATCACCAGGCTCGACATCTGCGTCATTGTACATGTCGACCAGCCATGGGCGAAGCTCCATGAGTGCGCGAGGTGAGAGCGAGTAGAATCCTTCTCTGCTAATCTCAAACCAGCCGCCTTCTACCAGACTTTCGAGAACGTTTTCCACTTCGCTGTGCTTTAGCCCTCTATCTATTGGGGCTTGTGACTGTGGTTCTTCTCCCCCTTGACTTTCTCTGCGTGGTGGCCTCGCCAGCTTGATGGCTTGCATTTCGGTAATACAGAGGGACTCCATGCGGGGCCGGTTGAATTTCTCAAACATGGCATCGAGGACTCTTTTGATAAATGATAACTCTTCTGGACTGTAAATTGTGGCCAGCTGAGTTTGTGGATCAGAGGTGGTGTTAACAAGAGCAAAGATTCTCTCTTTGGTCGCTTGATGTTGCGTGCTCCGGATCTCATAATCAAATAAAGATACCGCGCTAGAAGCTTTATCGATGTACTTCAGAAAGATCTCTTCTGAGACCTGATCAGGCCTGCATTCCTCGCTGTCGGGATTCTTTGCATTATCGGCATTGATGATGGCTGCAATTATAGGCCGTGCCTCTGGGTACGTTAATGTCCCTCTGGCAAGAAGGGCCTGAAGAAAGGCCCTGTTGCCGTGGCCATAGTTGGTCGGAGGTTCCATTTATGTTTATTCTCTGACTCGTATTATTGATGAGATGGAATTATTTCATCGAATAAGCTTCAGCAAGAAGTTCTGATGTTGGAAGAGCTTCGAGTTCCTTATCGGCCTTTAGGGCAGCATCGCAAAAACGCGTGAACCACGCGTGCCTCATTAATTGGCTGTGGCGGTGCGTGGCTTGATCTGCTTAGTACAAGACAACAGCTGTCCATGATGTGAATTATCCCAGGCCCTCAGGTTAATTATTTATATTTTAATATTCATTTTATAGTTGATTACAAAATATATAGTTTAGACAACAAGATCTTTGAGATGAAAAATTGGTAAATGAAGGGCGATTCCAATCATCGCCTATGTAAAGTTTGAAGCGTACTTCGAATACCTATCCTCAGCTTTCCAAACAGTACATGGTGTTTCCAAGTAGACGAAAGTCGACCGCTCTTCGTCACTTTTACAGTAGTTTATCCCCAACAATATTCAATGATCTTGATATATTCAAAGGTTTTGTTTAATTAGGATATTTGTACTTCATACTTCATATGGGATTTAGTGGTTTGCAGCTGGACGACTGCGCCACAGCATTGATGACTCATCAAATCTCACTGACCAACCGCTACACGTCGGCTTTGTCGTTAGAAGCAATCAATCCATCATTGCGTCAAAACAGAGCAAATAGTCAATTTTACTAATTCCATCGTGGTATCGGGGTACAAAATACGGCCTACAGTCGAATATCCTCAATTATCTCATTGAGGCGCACAGCTCTCTATGAAACTCTTGGAGCGGCTCTTTTGAGTATCTTCCAGTATCCTTCGTCACTCTAGAATACGGCCCAACAGCGCGCCCCTTGAGCTGTTCGAATCAGCAAACATCTTTTCAGTCAATAATTGCACGACCATCTACATCTGTTTCCTCTGGCCACTTGTATGAGATATACAAATTCTTT
The DNA here is from genome assembly GCF_050947405.1 of Trichoderma evansii. Lineage (NCBI taxonomy): Eukaryota > Fungi > Ascomycota > Sordariomycetes > Hypocreales > Hypocreaceae > Trichoderma > Trichoderma evansii. The sequence goes on along the minus strand of NW_028145192.1, from coordinate 295,249 downwards.
AAAATCTACTTCAAACTAAGGAGTCCCGTGACCCACGTGTCGGGTCAGGCTGTGTGTGGCCGTGAGGGAGGTAGAACGTCGCCCGCGCTCGTCTGGGGCGAGTGAGACGAGCGGTACCACAGTTTAGAAGTCATGGACACCAAAGATTTTGATGTGGTCCGCATTGCAAGAAGCGATGGAGCAGACACCGGGCCAGGGTATTGGCCGGTGACAACACCAGTGCCAGCCGCCAACGCTGCGAAGAAGTCAGGCAAGGAAGCAGCTGTGGCAGATAAGACTCCGCGAACAAAGCCACAGATGACGAGATTGGCCGAGGACGACCCAAGATTCGTAGAGTGGCGGATAAAGCTGGGTATTCTATTGAAACAGGAGCTATCCCCCAATCCAGACGGTGAGTTATTCGCCCAAGCGAAGAGAGCATGATGATGCCACCAGGACAGAGCCTAATGAAATTTTTATGCAGAGGGAAACCCGTGGTATGTGAATTTCCCACGAGGATACTGGTTATACGAAAAATCCAAGCATCTTTGGGTTTCTGGATACCCTACCAAGTCAAAGCTATTCAAAAGCCCACAAGAGTTCGGCGTTCACTTGATATGGCTGCTATCGGCATCCAAAGACTACGGAGACTGCTGCTGTGTTCATTGTAACATACCCGCCCCTTCGAAGGCTTCATATGCTCCCGAAGAGCCAATGGTCCAAGCGATCAGCCAAAGTCTAACTCACGCCTCTATCTCTATTCCTGCTCATTCCCCAATTCCACCTCCTATTCAAGCCCTAGCCGAACAGTCCTCAGCAAAGGCCGAGAAATCTGAGAGGCCAGTCAAAGTGACGCCTGTTCCGCTACCCCCAATCCCTGGTCAACCATCTTACAGACCGCCCAATATTTCGCCTCATCCGCAAGCAGCACAGCAGCCTCTGCAGCCGGCACAGCAAAAACCCATCCAGCAGACTCCTGTACCACTACCCACGCCTATCCAACCGCGTGAGCCGATACAGCCCACTCAACCCACTCAGATTTTACAACCGACGCCATCCCAGCTACCTCCCATAGCTACCACCAATCCTTCGACTCCAATGCCTGTTCCTGCAGCTGCAGCACCCACACCGCTTCAGCAGCAGACGGCCCAGCAGACGGCCCAGCAGACGGCCCAGCAGACGGCCCAGCAGCAGATGGTTCAGCAGCAGACGATTCAGCAACAGGCAGCTCAGCAACCAAAACCCCAGGCTATTCAATGGTCTTTAAAGGGCTCGTTGCTTTTCCGAGCCGGAGAGTTAGTATGGTATCAGACGGGTAATACTTGGCGCCTTGGGATAATTTCTACCCCCCCTAACGCCACCCCCAACGGGATGGTATTCGATCTACTGCCCATTGGCCACGCTATGGTGCCTCAAACCAATATCTCAAAGGCTGAGGCCGACTTGCGGCCTTTCTACTGCTATAGCGTCCCGTCTGTTGACATTGCAGAGCTCAAAGACAAAATATTTGATGAGATACCCTGGGAAAATCTGTTTCAATCTGCTGGGAACAACTCTGTTCGCCGAGACCTTCTTAATCTAGATGCCTCCAAGATGGCCGCGTCGAAAGTCGATTTCTCTCATTCTCTCTGGACTCGTCGTGGTGACGACCCCACCGGCAAGGCCGTATCATATTTCGGATGCTTCTTCGGTGCTGAACGTCTCGAAATCGGCGACACCGTGCGGGTAAAAATGGCAGGGGCAGAGGCCAACTCGAGCCCGACAACTGTGATGGGTTTGCTGCACATCTTCACTAGTGCCGACTATCCTGGGTCAATCTTCTTCCGCGGACCCATCTACCAGCTGGCCAAGGGCCCCGGCATCGCTGGCACCGTCATTGACGATGAGAAGGATAAGCTCCCGCTCGCCATGCAAGACGAGATTCGGTGGCGGAGCCAAGTCACGCGGAGCCGGCAGTGGTGCTGGGTTCTCGTCAAGGATAACGTGGTCTTTAAGGAACAGTCTATCAGGGGTCGCTTTTACCCGACGCATCGGCTGATGCCTATTTACAATCCGAACGAATTCAGGGGCCTGGTGGCAGGGCAGCAGCCATTAAGAGATCAGCATATATACTTGAACAACCGTATGGACGGTGCTGGTGGGAGGCATATTGGGCGGAAGGCGAACCGACTTGATACGTTGGGCCCCTGTGTGCCGCCTACAGTGAGGTTGGTGCTTGAGCCACATATTATAGAAGAGTAGGTGTACTTGATTATTCGTTTTGACAAAACTTGTATATTGTTTGAGCTTTGAAGCGACAAGGAAGATGGTGAGAAGAGATACATTGTGTGAAACAATATTGGAATACATGGCAGGATTTATTTAATTGCAGTACTGATAATCGGTATAATACACAAGAAATTACTCCTCTAGACAACAACAAAGTCACAGTATACACACTTTCAGACATGACATGACGCTCAGACAAATGACTAAATGCATTTTATGTACTTATAGCTACCACATCGAAGAAAGAATTAACATTCTGTTTCAAATTGGAGCTTTGCATCATTACTAATCCAGGCGCAGCTTAGAATGATATGAGAATGACAAAATCAAAAGGTTGATAGGAATAGGTTAAGGAGATGACGATAAATAAACAAGATAAAAGGGAAAAGAGACGGAGAAAATAAGGAACCAGTCGTGCTCTCTCGCCTCATTTTTTTGTAACGCTCAAACTTGATAGGACAAAAAGAAACCAAGGTATAACAAAACCAAATAACAAAAAGAGTCCAATATAAAAACAATACAAAAGCGACTCTTTTACATCAATGAGCTGACCGTTCCGGGCTGAAGCCAACTTCCTCCTTGTCTATCTGTCATATCCGCCGCATAGTTGCCTCTTCTAGCCAGTTAGATAGAGCGATGGATCGACAGATCGCTGTTCGCTTCTTTTTCGTTTTTCCTCTTTCACTTTATTGTTGAAGACAAAAGAAAAGAGTGTTGCTGTTTTCGCATGTTCGCTGGGTCGACGTTGGGGTAATAGAAGAAAAAAATAAACGTCGCCAGATGAAATAGGGTAGTAAGGGAGAAAGGGGGGTGTGAAGAGGAAATGGGGAATGCCTCAGCACGGAATCGACGCTCCAATAAAGTCGATTGACGTCGTCAAGCCGTTTCTATAAAAAAAACCAGAGCAGACGTTAAGGTGAATGCAAAAACATAATGAGAAAAATAATTCGCTAAAAGACTGGTGTAGGCATAGGCCTATCGGTGCTGACAGAGCTGAGATAAACAGCTCTATGTGAGGTTTAGGTTGTCCAGCTTGGCTTGCAGCTTTCGTATGACTTCTGCATCGGGTATCGGTTCTACTTTGCGAGGCAGAGCACGAGGAGAGGCGTGCGATTTTGGAAATTTGCATTTCCTGCATTCCGTCCCATCTTCGACCCCGGTGGGATAAACAGTTTTGCAATTTAAGCATTCATAATGAGGTATACTCTTGGGTCCAAATTGATCGCCAGGATAGCCGAACGGATATTTGTCTTTCTTGGGCCTATCGCGTACTATTGTTAGCATCTACTCAACGCCGCTCAGGGGGGTAATGTCAACTTACGGGTCTCTGGGGCAGTCCGTGCAACGAACGTGCTTGCACTTTTCGCATGTTTTATTTCCGGCTGTGAAGAGCGTATCGCATTCGTGGCAAGTTCGGCGGACACGTTGACGGGGTTTCTTATGGATAAGATCCTGGCCTCCCGTCTTGCTTGGGCGCTTGAGAACAAGATTCTTCTCTACTGGGCCGTAATCGGGTAGTATGGGGGCGTTCTCGCGGTTGGCCTTGATCTTAGCAGCTCTCCTTTCACGACTAGCAATGATCTCAGCCTCGGAGCGCTTTGGTGGGTACCGCGTGCATTTGGTGCAACGGCTATGGTTGCAGTTGGGGCATTCCTTGGTGGCGCCAAAGGTAGCGTTGCAGCGATGGCAGGTCCGTCGAATGCGCATTCGAATGGGCTTATCCATACGAAGGACGGTATCGCTAGGGATGGCGCTCTGCCATTCCATAGGATGAATCTCCAGGCCAAATCGCTCATTCAGCTTCTTTGCCCTCTCTTCAAATAGTTCCAGCTTAGAGAGCCGGCTAACACCGGGCATAGCCTCATAAAGAGCTCTCGCCTCGGCAGCTTTGGCTTCGACATGACTGATCCTATATCAAGGTCTTGTTAGCATGATACGCTGAGTCGGACAGGACAGCAGCCATAGGCGAGCCCCGTAAAGCACAGCATGAAGGATGCCCATGCGCATCGCTCCTGGCAAGTAGGCAGAACAGGGCAGCCCGACAAAAAAATCTCAAGAAACAATTTAGTGTCACACATACTGCTTAGGAGCATCCTCGGTCTTGGTTCCTGGGACCGTGGCAGTTGTAGCGACAACACCGCCTGCCGGCGTTCCAGTGGCAGTAGACGGTTGGCGCTCAGTGCCGGTTCTTCGTAAAACGCCCTTGACCTTGGCAAACACTTTGACAATTCCCTTCCTCTCTTTATCGGTCTTTGGCAATGGCCCCGCTGGTTGGGCGGAGGAGCTCATGATGCTGTTGGTTGGAGTACGGGTGACGGCAGTGGTTGTCTCAGTGGGCGAACACCTTGGAAAAAAAAGGCTTCGTAAGGAATCCGACGGGCTGGTAAATGGGTATCGCAAAAGTAATCCGATGTGACCTGTCGAAGCAATCGGAATCGTTGCCGGAGATTTCTTTCTTTTCTTCTTTCTTTTTTTCTGCAGGCTCTGTTTTTTTTTTTTCTTTGCTTTTGTTTCGGTAATAGTAGCGGCTACTACGGCAAACGGCGATCCTTCAGGGTCGTTGGTTTTTCGTCGGTGCGGCTGAACTGAGTGTTGGTCAGACTGGAATTGAAATCGGCAAGCGTCGCAAGGTCCCGGGCCTAGGAATGTAGCGACGACCTAATAATCGCAGCGCATCATCCAGCAAGTTGCTGCGATTGAAGTGAAGCCGGACACGATGAGGCCTCAGCGAAGAGCGGTGGTGTGCGAAGATTAGAGTCGGAGAAGAGCGACAGGTTGCACAACGTCTTGCGAGACCGAGAGGGTGGTTAGTTATTACAGGTATGGCTAGCACTAATGCCAGGTCAGGCCAGGTCCAGCCAGCCTGCAGCTTCAGCGATGCTTAGCGCGCAATAGCTGCTTGCACAGTGCAGAAACTGTATGGGTTCCGCGGCGATGGGTGGTGCGCCGACAGCAAAGACCCTGGCCAGGGCAGCTGTACAGTGTCGAGCTACGCGCACTTGCACCGGACCGGCACCAGCAACCTGGGATAGTTCTCTCCTTCGCGGGCTCCCTGCCTCAGCCAGGAGGACAGGCAGGTACAGGGCACTACCAGCGCCTGGTTAGTCAGACAACGTTACTCCGTATTCTGCAAGGGCAAAAGGCAGAGGCCCGAGTCGTCATCCTTCACTTGGGAAAAATCATCACTACTAATTACCAGCCCATGGATCCCTGGGCCAGCAAGGGCGGCTCTTGTTGTACAAGCGTGCACGCCGCCTGTCAGTGCAGAATACCGCTACTACGAAGTACCTCCGCCGCTATGAATGACAACGCCAAATTGGCACGAGGCCAAAAAACAAGCCTGCAGCGCGCGTCGGTGCTCTACGCTTCATGCTTGATGCTGCATCTGCCGGGCGACGCAGAATCGGTGTGTCCAGCGGTCTCTTCTGCTCTGCTCGCCTCGTCTCGCAAGCGCGCGACTCATGGGGAGAAGCTCCTATTTCCAAAACCCCCCACTCCCAGGAATTAGCAACGGGCGACGATGGGGCTTCGATGGGCCTGTCCAACGCCCCGGAGCCCGCGCGGGGTCTGTCCAGTGTCTGTCCAGTGTCTGTCCAGTGTCTGCCACCAGCCAGGGAAACACAGCACCGTCAATGCACGAGGGTCCACGGGGCCGTGGGCTGTGGTTGGGCGGACGAACGTTTCGGGCCCAGCTCTCTGGGAGGATGGTGTGCGGCAAGCGTGTTACGGGAGCTGCCAGCGGGAGCACCAGCCATTGACTCCCGTCAATCCGCACCCAGCCCGTCGGGTCCCAGCAGCGGCCGGTCGGGCTTTGGGGCGAAACAGATTGCACGCCGTCGCCAGAGCCTACATGATGCAGTAGCGCGCTGCACACGTCCTGCGTCTGCACAAGGCGCATGTGCTAGGACGTGCCAATCCTCCCTCTTGCCATGAGCGACCGTCACTCGAATAGACGTGGCCAGGCCTCGGGAAGGTGGGGGGAGACTCCCGACGAATCCCAGCTCGTCTGGCTGCTCATACACGTGGAACTATGCTGCCGCATGGGGATGGATTTACATCAGAAGACAGGCATTCATTGCAGAACTTCTCTACGGAGCCGCGAGAGATGAAACGAGTTTGAGCTTTCCAGGCAGCTTCCCAGACCCAGCACATGGCGGTGGAGATGGAATTCCCCGACTTTCATCCTGGCGAGCTAGCACCGTATTCTCGTCCTATCACAAGTCGGCGACATCAGCACCAGCAGTGCTAGTATCAGCAGTAACTTAGTATAGTATTTTTCCAAGAAGGCTTTGTCCAAGTTCACCGAGTGGCCATTCACTTCCTCGTTGATGCCGGCTCTAGCTTCGGCAGAGGTGATCCAGGGACCCGGTCTTTGACGACTTCGGTAGCTTTTGAAGTCATCCCAGCGCATCGGTTACTTTGATTACCCCAGCAATTGCTCTTTCTGTATTTGGGCTTGTACATATTCTCATTGAATAGATGCTTGTTCTCGGATTTCCGACGGCCTCGCAAAGATGAAAGAAACTACAAGACTACCATGGTGCAAAATACCACCTAGTAAGTATGCACTAAGGTAGCATTGAGTGGTTGTACGGAGTACAGGTTGACAAGTCCAGGCATTCGCCAACTCAACCAATATTTCGCATAATGCAGGGAGCAAGCTGGTTCACAATATGCATATTTGTGCTTTGTCCGAAGCTCTTGGCGAATAACAATTTCGTACCGAACTTCACAGCCCATATACGAAGCTGCTCATCGTCATTGGCGCCCCCCCCCCCCCCACACCAAACCAAAAACACAAAAGATAAATGTTGGAGCGTCGGGGGGGGGGGGGGGGTGGGGGGGGTTGAGAGGCGAAAG